>NC_139974.1:17575905-18775905 GCF_963993115.1 Abramis brama | reverse complement strand
TTACTTTTAGAAAAGGTTAAAGAAATTTCATCTTGTTTCACATGTTTAAAACTTACTTTTAAATGCATATACTTAATAAAATTACCATCTTGATTTCATTCACCCATTTTTATTCTCCCCACAGACATTATGGAAGCTGTCGTGAAAAACAGATCCATGACTGATTTCTTCATGTCCATAATTTCGCTGTTCTGTGGACTTTATTATTATTTCCACCAAAATAAAACATCCCCTGAAAAAACATTCACATGTCACACCAAGCATTATTGCCATCATAAAACACACAGTCATAAACTCCTCCCCACCGGATCCACACATGGTCAAATTTCACATACCACCTGTTGGTCATAAAACCCCCATATAAGGACTTCCTGTCATAAACAAATGTCATAAAGGGTCATAAATCAAGGGTCATAAATCATTTTTGACACATGGTCCCCCATATCAACTACTGATTAGGTTTAGATTAAGGATTGTTTTGTTATATTTAGTTTTTTTCTTTGGCGCCGCTTTTGTTCTTTTCCCATTTATTGTTTGTTTGTTTGTTTACATTATCACATTGTACATAGTGCACATTATTATTGCTATTTTACTGGATCTAGTGGCTTAGGCTTTATGTGAATAAAAATCCAGTTTATCTTTCTTTCAAAGAGTGTCTCATGTTCTTCCACCTTATTTCACATCCAGCAGCATTTTAATATATAAATGTTACGGTACATTCCCTAGACCTTTTAAAGTTCGTAACAGAAAGAAACATTCATTAAAACAATTTTGACTGACTTTTATTCATACAAAAAATGTTTAAAATGCAGTGGAAATACTAAACTCAAAGGAAACAACACTAAAAACAAATACTCACAAGTTGTGGAACCCGAAGAAATGGGAACATGTCCATGACCTCTTGTGTTGATTTTGTCATTAAATCGACTCTTTTAAAAAGAGTGCATCTCATTCGATTTTTTATGTTGGTGTAGTCGGGTTGTCTTTTACGTAGTTCAGCATTTATCACAGTAATGTGCTCCTGAAAACTTAATTGATCTTCTCCAATATTTTCCAGGTTTAATATAATCTGAAAAAAGTAATAAATAACAAAATTCCTATTGTATATCCTAGCATTACTGGTCAATAACCAAGCAATTTTAAGACATTTTAGTGAAGAAAGATAAAACAGACAAACCTCCTGGGACTGGGTGGAAACCGGATTATCAGTACACAGGAGTACTGGAAAGTTTGCAGTCTTGCATCTTTTTGTTTGCTGAAATGAGCAAAAGACAGTTCATATAAGGAAAAATATTTAGAAGTGACATAGCACAAATAACTGAAAATCAATAATCAGTAGAATTAAAGCATTCATTCACCCCCCCAAAAAATTCTGTCACCATTTACTTGTTTACCTTTGTTGTTCCAAACCCACATGACTTTTATTCAAGGATGTCAAGAATAAAAAAAACTTGATTTGGCCATATGTCTCATACTGCAGATTGTATGGCTTGGAATATAATGCAAGAGTTGTGTGGACTACTTTTACTTTACTATAACTATTTTTTACATGGTGCTTTTGCATAGCTTTTGAAGGTAGAAAATGCCACCACTCATTAAGACCAACTAGTACATTCCCAAAATCTGACCCTTACCCAGGGGGCAAAGGGGGTTTAGCAGACATGGGCTGCTGTAAAAGGTTGTCATATAAAAATGAAATCTATGATGTCTGAGGATCACAACCTGGGTGGACAACCCGGTCAACAAGCTGCTGGAAACTTGTAATTAGGGTCAAAACAATGCTACCTCAAATTCTGCTTTAACTCCCCGGAATCACCCAATGAATTAAGAGGCATTGTTAACTCTTACATTCTAATTACATGTACAATCAAGGCATCAGATGAAAGCTTATCTTCCACTATTTTGAAAGGTGTGCTCAGTTTGTTTCTAGCATAAAGTATCAGGGAGATATGGCTCAGGATTCATGAATATAATTAAACCTTTTTAGCATGTTTGGGTGTTTCCGGGGAGTTAAAGCAGAATTTGAGGTAGCATTGTTTTGCGAGGGGTATATATGCCTCTTGCAAAAGGTTCAGCAGATACCATTGGGGAACAGCTTTGACCCCATAGGTGATATATTTTCCCTTCAAGTTTTAGTTATAGAACATCACTGGAACAGAACAATACATCCACACAGAGCAAACTGGAACTAATATAAACTTCCTCTTACGATTAATTTTCACACTTGTTTTAATTTGACAGCCTTGGCTTCGGCAGATCTGACGTGAAGTGCGGGCTCGGCTGGACTTGGAACTGGACTCGGAACTGGATCTGGCCTCTCTGGGCCAACAACTGTCTCAGGCTCGGCGGGCATGACGCGAACTGCCTTGGCTTCGGCAGATCTGACGTGATGTGCGGGCTCGGCTGGACTCGGAACTGGATCTGGCCTCTCTGGGCCAACAACTGTCTCAGGCTTGGCGGGCATGACGCGAACTGCCTTGGCTTCGGCAGATCTGGCGTGAAGTGCGGGCTCGGCTGGACTCGGAACAGGATCTGACCTCTCTGGGCCAACAATTGTCTCAAGCTTGGCGGGCATGACGCGAACTGCCTTGACTTCGGCAGATCTGGCGTGAAGTGCGGGCTCGGCTGGACTGGCGTGAAGTACAGGCTCGGCTGGACTGGCATGAAGTGCAAGCGCGGCTGGACTGGCGTGAAGTGCAGGCTCGGCTGAACTGGCGTGAAGTGCAAGCGCGGCTGGACTGGCGTGAAGTGCAGGCTCGGCTGGAATGGCGTGAAGTGCAGGCTTGGCTGGACTGGCGTGAAGTGCAGGCTCGGCTGGACTAGCGTGAAGTGCAGGCTCGGCTGGACTGGCATGATGCAACAGATCGCAGCTATCCCGAGCCAAAGCCACGATCTGTCCAGCGAGCTCCCAGCTCATGATGTGGTCGGTCGTTCTGTCAGGGTTTTGCAGGTTGAAGACGAGGAGACAGGATTTCAATACATCTGGTTTATTCACAAACTCAGATTACAGGAATACTCAGGAACACGATAACATTCAACACTGACCTAGACAATTCAACGACCGACAAAGACCGAAGGAACACACAGGGCTTAAATACACAAGGAAACAGATCAGGGAAATTAGACACAGCTGGGGCAAAACAAACGAGATAACTAAACGAGGTGATTAACAAGGCACAGGTGAGACAGGTGAATTGAAGACAAAGACAACACAGTCCAAACATGAACGGAAACGTGACACTGGGACCCGAAGGGTATATATGCCTCTTGCAAATGGTTCAGCAGATACCATTGGGGAACAGGCTTTAACCCCATAGGTGATATATTTTCCCTTCAAGTTTTAGTTATAGAACATCACTGGAACAGAACAATACATCCACACAGAGCAAACTGGAACTAATATGAACTTCTTCTTACGATTAATTTTCACACTTTTATCATATAGTGACCAATGATGTTGTAAATACCTAAAGAGTTACATATACTGTACCAAGTAAGCATACATGTAAGTGGCTACATGTGGTGTGACAGAACTTCAAGACCCTAGGCATAGATTTCTATAAAAATCTCATACAGCAACATGAAAGCAAATAAGAAGAACCCGTCAAAGTCTAGAACTCTTGATTAGTTTGATTCCATAATAACCAAATGGATGAATTGCAAAGCAAGTGCATATTTATTATCTGGAGGGCAGGCTAAACAAATAAACAAGGTATGCAAATTGGCGCAAAGGATGGCTGGGTCCTACCATCTTGGTGATAACTTGCTGGGACCTGAAGGGTATATATGCCTCTTGCAAAAGGTTCAGCAGAGACCATTGGGGAACAGGCTTTGACCCCATAGGTGATATATTTTCCCTTCAAGTTTTAGTCATAAAACATCACTGGAACAGAACAATGCATCCACAAAGATCAAACTGGAACTAATATAAACTTCCTATTACGATTAATTTTCACACTTTTATCATATAGTGACCAGTGGTGTTGGAAATACCTAAAGAGTTACATATACTGTACCAAGTAAGCATACATGTAAGTGGCTACATGTGGTGTGATAGAACTTCAAGACCCTAGGCATAGTTGTCTAAAGTAACATGAAAGCAAATAAGAAGAACCTGTCAAAGTCTAGAACTCTTGATTAGTTTGATTCCATAATAACCCAATGGAAGAAATGCTAAGCAAGTGCATAGTTATTATCTGGAGGGCAGGCTTAAACAAATAAACAAGGTATGCAAATTGGCGCAAAAGATCGCTGGGTCCTACCATCTTGGTGAAAACTTGCTGGGACCCGAAGGGTATATATGCCTCTTGCAAAAGGTTCAGCAGAGACAATTGGGGAACAGGCTTTGACCCCATAGATCAGGGAACGACAACTGGCGGCCCGGCCCGCCAGCAATATTTTCTGGCCCGCCGGATTATTTTGGAAGTTCTAAATGCTGCACAAAACTCTTCCACTAATTGAGAAAAGCCGTAGTCGCGCGGCGATTTCACCGCCGCATACTGTGTGAAACACCCATAGGTGGAATCATGCGGCGCGGGATTACATTTTAAAGTATAACTGTGCGTTCACACCGGACGCGAATAGCGCGTCAAATTCGCGCCTGCCGCGTCTAGTTATACGCTTGACCACTTTGTGTCCATTCGCGCATCAAAAGACAGCCCATACAGAAATGTAATATCAATATATGTAAATTACATATATAATGTTAGTGCCCATGTATGTCTGCTGCATATATGAGAATATATGCAAAATTCATATATGTAAAACACATAGACATATATGAAACATATATTTCAAAATATATCAAAAATGGCCGTTTTCATGTAAGTGCCATATATTTTCCCGTATATGCACATAAATGTGAAATATATGTAAGACGCATATATGTATACATGCATATATGACGCATATATGTATACACGCATATATGACGCATATATGTATACATGCATATATGTACTTATTTCTATAGTACATACTTTCACATATATTAGGGATACAAATCTTATATCTGAATGCCTTGAAATTAAATGCCTATAGTTGGAGATTTTGTCTATTGTGTGAATACCAAATATAGTATTTTAATACAATAATGCAGTGTTTTCTTTGTCATTTTTGACAAATACATCCACAAAGTACCATAACCATATGCCACAGCTTTAAAAATGCATCAGTATCACATGCATGTCACTGTAAAACTTTTCACTGTAAATTTACAGTTAAATACTGGCAGCTGGGTTGCCATCCACATACTGTATTTTTACAACACTACTACAGTAAACAGCATTTACAGTACTCCACTGTAATTACCAAATACAGTATATACCACATTTTACATTATTAAACTTGTCGACAGCAATAAATTGTATTTTTACAGGGAATACTGCTTTTATTATTACATAATTAAAATATTATACTTTAAGGTTTCATAAGAGTAGTCACACTAGGAAAAAGAAAACAACATTTTCTGGGTTTTAAAACATTTATTTAGTTAAAATGCCATCTGTGAACATGTTGGCTGAATTACTTTTTAAACATAAAATGCAATTTTAACACTTAACAACAAACAGGTAACAGTTAGCACTTAATTAAAGGAATAGTTCACCCAAAAATTTAAATTAGCCCATGATTTACTCACCCTCAAGTCATCCTAGGTCTATATGACATTCTTCTTTCAGACGAATACAATCAAGAGTTCTATTAAAAAATGTCCTGGCTCTTCCAAGCTTTATAACGACAGTGAAATGCTGTTTCTTTTTTGAAGTCCATAAAAGTGCAAACGAAATCCCATTCAAAGTCTGCAAGGTTTCGCAGAAGTGAGGACACCTGTAGGCTTACAGTGGTGTTCTTGTTTTGCACAACTTGGCCAGTTTTCTTTGAAGTTACTTGTCCTTTCTTTGTTTTTGATCCACGTTCAAGATTGATGTCAAGAAAGTGTCTAAAAGGCAGAAAAAAACAACAATTAAATATTATTAACTGAGTGTATATATTTTGACAAAGAGAGACAGCACAAAAGCTGTCTAAAACTGAACAACATGAAAAAAATAAAAATAAATATGCAATGTTGGATGTTGTGAAAAAAAAAATGCAATGTTGGATGTTGTGATCAATAACTGATATTTTTTCTGCCCTGGTAAAATACATCAACTCAATGTGTCTGTTTACATGCACACTGTCAACTAACTACATTTTTGGAAGTGGGGTTGCCAGATTTAAAGTTTTATTCTACAACTTTTGTCTACTCATCACCCAGCTCATTAACAATATCATCCCCTCATCCGGTGCCATCAGAGTATCAGTGGAAAGGCAGTCTTTAGACTCTCCGTTTATATAGAGCACACACTGCCAGAATCCAGCCCAAACCTTTGTGACAGAAATAATTTAACTTAATTGCAACCCTTGCAATGTTTATTGCATATATGACAACATGATTTACCAGACTAAAATGCATGTTTGCACCCAAAAATTTAAATTCTGTCATTATTACTCACCCTCAAGACTTTTGTTCATCTTCAGGACACAAATGAAGATATTTTTGATGAAATCTGATAGTTTTGTCCTTCCATTGATATCAATATCATTGCAACTGTCAAAGCCCAGAAAAGTGGTAAAAACATTGGTAAATATATAGCTACAGTGGTTCAACCTAAATATTATGAAGCAGGGTTTCTGCACATTTTTTAAAGTCAAATTTAAGGCTTTTTAAGACCCGAAGAAATCAAAATTAATACCATGCATTAGGGGTGTGCAATATTGACAAAATATGTCTCGATCGATATTTTCAAAGTTTTCTTGATAATAATTAGATAACATTTTACTGATTGTGTTTCTGTGCTTGGTGCCATGGCTTGTTTAGGCCTGTTGACAGCTGACTGACAAAGATATTCATATTTTTCATATTCTATGCAGTGGTCAGTTTACAGCAGTGACAGAAATTAACATTTTTTATTAAGGGGTAATATTTGCCACCTTAAATTGATTTCAAGGGGCATTTTCACCTATATATGGACATTTGTAGATGTTTCAACAAGATATCTTTCACATCTACTGCAGTCAGATTCACCCGTGTTCACTCTGAAGGAATCACTCACATGACCTGTGCACTTGTAATGACACATCAAGGATGTTAAGAGGCTAAAAGCAGGTTTAAAACTTGCCCCATTGAAGTCAACAGGGTGCAAATTTTAAAAAGAGGATAACACGGTGTAGGCAACACCGATTTTTGTCGTTGTTCTCTGTATTGACAGCACTCCAAATTTACAAAAAAATGAGCTCAATGTTAAAACTGACCGGAGTTCTCCTTTAAGGTTGCACTAGTTACATGGATTATTTAAACAATGTTTTTACTAGCTTTCTGGGCCTTAAAAGTTGCAAAGACGTTGCTGTCTATGGGTGGTTCAGAAACCTCTCAGATTTCATCAAAAATATCTTAATTTGTGTTCTGAAGATGAACGAAGGTCTTACAGGTTTGGAACGACATGAGGGTGAGTAATTAATGACAGAATTTTCACTAATCCTTCAACTGAAAACAACTTGCACTGACATATCTTGACTGCCACTGTTTTATCTCAAGATGCACACCAGTAATGTTTTTTTTTATTCTTATGATACATTATTATAAAAGCTGCTTAAATACCCTAATTTTATTAAGGCCTAGACCTGGCTTAAGCTAAGCCCTGTATGGAAACCAGGGCCATATTGTTCATACCAGTAGTCAACATAATAAATACTGTCAAGTCAAGGTTAGTGACACAATTCAGTCTAATATATATATATATATATATATATATATATATATATATATATATATGAATGGCAAATATGCCAATGACTAACCTCTGAACAAACTCAAGGTGCTGCCTCTTCCTGGTACTGCAAGCTGAAGTTATAGGAGGAGGCAAACAGCGCTGCCAGGCCAGTGATGAAGAGGCTGTGATCCTTCACACACACCTTGACCTTCCAAACTTAATATCCAGCACTGGTTGCTTAGAGATTGACCTGTAATGAAAAAAAAAAGAAAAAAAAAAAAGAATAAATAAATAATATTAATAATTAAAATAACTACTGTGGGTTCCACTGTGGTTCGATGTAGTTGTCTATTCATAGTTCTATGAATTAAATTTTTCAACTAAAAATTAAAATTGGTTAGAAAGCTAAAATGCACTGGCATATAATTTTGTTTGTTTTAAGCATAAACTCACTTAATTTGGACTTATTCTTTCAGAAAACAAGACAATTTTTACGTGTCTATTAAATGCTTCTTCATGTAAGAATTGTAGATATCTGGACTGAAAACAAAATAAAAACACTAATTAAGAAAAACATATTTTGCAGTGGGGTGAGTAAATGATGGCTTTTCATTTTAGGTTTCATCTAGGCTACCCCTTTAATGTTTACATACCAGGAAATAAGTCGTGGACTTTCTGGCAAATGTAGATTACTGGACATCAGCGTTGCAAATTCCTGAAACAATTTTTAAAAAGGACAGCACAACCTTGATCAACAGAACCAAAACATAAAACATATTACAAATTAATGAGATTTGCGGAATAATCTCTACTTATCTGCTTGAAGGATAACACCGTCTAACTTCTTTGAATTAGGGAGTAGTTGTAGGACTATAGGATGGCAATCAGGAATAGGCCTACTACATTTGAAAACAGCATTAGGAACATGGATTTTCAAGTGCTAGCAAAATTCTGACAACGATTCAAAAGCACGATCACAGAACTGACAGAATTTGACAGCATTTTTTTTACCACATAGACTAACTGTAACACTACTTAAAAACACTTACATTAACAATGGCCATCAGATTACAAAGCCTAAAACGAAAAAAATATATATCAAATGCACGTCATGCAAATAGCATGGTAAAGGTTGCCTATTATATGAAATGTCGAATTTAACGTTACTTGGTAAACAGGTGAACAGAGTCAGTGAATTGCTTGCGCGGCCACGGTAGTAAACCGCGTTCGCAAAATCAAACCAAATACGTGAAAACAATGTAGAAATGCGAACGCAAAAAAAATAATAATAATAACTTATTGGCTTACCGTATCACTCAGCTGAACAATTCTCCATCTTCTCAAACTCTAAATCCCACTTATCGTCACGCGCAGGTTAGATTATTCAATGACAAATTCTTCCATCCGTCTTCAGGTAGCTGCTACCGTTAACGTCGTCCATTTTCTGCTGCGTCAAAGGCAACTAATGTTTGAAACACGAACCGAACCGAACCTCAAAAAAGCTTTAAAATTGCTCACAGATTCGCAGACATTGTTTATCTTGATAACAGGAATGATTATTTGTTCAGTTGAATCCCGCTGACAAAACAAGTTTGCCTGTTGTAGCTGCCTAACGTTACTGTCTGCTCGCATGACGCGTCACATTTGAACTGAATTGAGCGCGAAAGAAATCAATCCCACAATGCAATGCCTTTTCAGTCAGTATGATGGTATGATCCTATGTAACGAATTTATCAGGACGAAAACAGAAATGTGCTGTATATTTACAGCTGTTCTGTAAAAGATACAGCTTAATACTGTATTATGGAAATACAGTACAATTCTGTAAGAAATTCGTTGTAAATTTACAGTAAAGGGTTACAGTGTATGTTTACATACATTTATTAAATATGTGGAAAACAAATATGTATGTCACATATTTATAATTAATGTTGTCCATATATGCGAGAAACCAATACTATAATGTAATATATGCAGATATATGGTATCATATATGGATGAACTCAAATATTTTCTTCACATGTTTGGACACATAAATGTTCATATATGTTGCAGTCATATATTGTGTTCTCAGATAAGTCAAATATATGTATAGATATATGTTGCAGTCATATATTGTGTTCTCAGATAAGTCAAATATATGTATAGATATATGTTGCAGGCATATATTGTGTTCTCAGATAAGTCAAATATATGTATAGATATATGTTGCAGTCATATATTGTGTTCTCAGATAAGTCAAATATATGTATAGATATATGTTGCAGGCATATATTGTGTTCTCAGATAAGTCAAATATATGTATAGATATATGTTGCAGTCATATATTGTGTTCTCAGATAAGTCAAATATATGTATAGATATATGTTGCAGGCATATATTGTGTTCTCAGATAAGTCAAATATATGTATAGATATATATCATGCTATTTAAAATATAAGTACATATATGGCCATATATTACATTTTTGTATGGGGAGGTATGATAGCTATTCACACCTTTATTAAAATGGCTGTAATCTGTTACCACAATAGTACTTGATCTGTTTAAAATGATTTCCTTGATATATGCCTAAGGTGTTAAATTAAAAATTAAAAATCAAAATTAAAATTTGACTAATCCAGTAATTAATTTTTTCTATTTTTGATCTGAGCACAATCAGAAAATCAGAAAACCCATTGTTATTCGTTTTTTCATTTTAGTTCAGGAAATAAATAATGGAAAAACAAGTCGTTTTTCATCTTTTTATTTTTGGTTTTAATTTGAAAAAACGATTGAACGAATGATCCACGGACGGTGACGGACCCATCATATTCCGCGATTATAGGCCTATATAAGAGTATTTAATTTGTATCCATAGGCCTACTCTGTGTAGCTGGCCCGCCATCTACTGGCTAAAAAAAATATTGGCCCACGGCCAAAGTTACTTGCCGACCCCTGTCCTACAGGGTCGTCTCCAGAGTGTTTGACATGCCTCTTCCACTGTCCACCGCATTGTCCACCGGGTCGCTGAGGAGGTGGTGGCCATCCGCCACCAGGTCATTCGGTTCCCCAACACCCCAGAAGACCTGGAGGCAGTTTGCCGTGGGTTTGCAGGGCTGGCCAGACACAGAGCTTTCTTGAAAGCTGCAGGAGCAATCGACGGCTGCCATGTCCGCATCAAGCCTCCAAGCGGCCCTGATGGTCAGTGCTACATGAACAGGAAACTGTTCCCGTCCATAATCCTGCAGGCTGTTTGTGACCATCAGGGCCGCTTCATTGACACCTACGTGGGCTGGCCCGGGTCAGTGCATGACGCACGAGTGCTCCGGAACAGCCCACTGTACAGGAGGTCGGTGTACCCTCCTCCAGGGCACTTCATCCTCGCAGACGGAGGGTACCCATGTCTCCAACACCCACTCCCCCTCATCACTCCCTACAAGAGGCCAGTACGGGGTGTGGGAGCCCAGTGCTTTAATCTTCATCATTCCAGGGCACGCTCCATTATAGAGCGTGCTTTTGGGATGATGAAGACCAGGTTCAGGGCCATCTTCCTGCAAGCGCTGGAGGTGCACCACACCTTTGTACCTCATGTAAGTTAAATGAAAAATACATTTGCAAAAAAACATAATTAACTTCTTTCTTCCAGACCATATAATTTTTTTTTATTTCAGGTCATCACAGCCTGCGCCATCCTCCACAACATCTGTCTTGGGGTTGGTGACATCATGGCCCCGGAGGATGAGCATGAGGAGGATGATACAGAGGATGAGGGGGAGCATGTTTTGGAGACGGTCAGTGGGGCTCCCTGGCGTGACCAGCTGTCTGCAGAGGTGTCTGCCCTGGAGGAGGTTCCCATTGACCATGATTATTTGTAACAGGCAAGTCAGAGAACTTTAAAGCTATAATGGCCAAAACCAAAAAGTAATGTCCATAGAATTGGTTTACATGTTGAAATTTTTGATGCTTTGATTTGAGGATGCGAGTTAATTTATTTTATTCTTCCCTCTTTTTGAAATGATCTCAGTGAGATGGCAGCCGTCGATTGAGTCAGCCCTGCAAACCTGTTGTTAGACAATGCAGTGGACAGTGGAAATTATGCAGTCAAACACTCTGGAGACCATCCTAGATGATGTCCCACCCACCGGCAGAGAGGCCTTACCAGGGTCTCTATTGTGGAACCCACCCGGGTCCAGCGGCACCACCAGGGTCTCCCTGCTCAGCTGAAATCTCGTTTTATGTACTGTTCATTTAAATTCAGGTGATATATTAGTTATGTTGTAAATGGTTATTTATTATTTATAAAACGTTATTTATCTATATAATTATTTATTTTTTACAAATGTTATTACAAAATATTGTTTGTTTGTTTTCAAATTGCCTTTCAAACCTGTCATTAAAAAAATAAGCAATGTCAAGAACTATTCCTTTTTATTTCATATCCCAACACATCAAGTTATTTAAAAAATAAACAATGCACAGAAATGGAAAAATAAATAAATAAAATACTTCATTTAATATAACTTAGATTACAAAAATAAACTGTTCAAAACTTAAATTTCCTCTTTTAAATATATATATTACCTCATTTAATGTAAATAATAAAAAAAAAAAACTATTTATCCACCATACGCTCAAGAAGAGCAAACAGCCTGTCCATCCTCTCCCTGCTCTCTCGAGCTCTCCTCTCCTCTGCCTCCCTCTGTAGTGCCATGTCCTCTCTAATGAGGTTCAGCATCTCCTCCTTAAAGTCCCGCTTTCTCCGTGCTGGTCCTCCTGCTGGTGGTGGTGCGGGTGCTGCTGGTGGTGCTGCGGCGGGTGCGGGTGCTGGTGCTGCTGGCTCCTCCTCACTGTGGCCACCCACTGCTGAACTTGACCCTGGTCTGTCCTCACTGATTGAGGCGATGAGGACAGGGGGATTGACAGAATGCCTCTGTCCCAACACCTCATCCATGAGGACAAATCAGGAGTTTCCCACCCACTCCCTCTCCTGTCTCAGGACACTTGCAATCCTAAGGCAGAGCAAATTAACCATGGCTTGTTAACAACAACAGCACAATACATTTCAGCAAAGATGTGTGTATTAACTTTCTTACTTTATATTTTGTTTTTAAGTTGTCCCATTTTTTCTTTGCCTGCATGGGGGTTACCTTCCCCTGCAGCCTCATTTTCTCCAGAATTGCTCTAAAAAAGCAAACACAGGGGTGCAAATGAAATATTAACATTAGTGCATTGTTAACACTGAAAAATGACACATCAGGACATGCATTGAAAATAGTTTAGAAATCATATTTCTGGATACTCAAACACTACAAAAACACATAAAAGTGAAACCCATTGCATCATCAACTGCTTTTCTTATTGTTGTGGGTTTTCTAAGGTGAGTGATATTTATTATAATACACAAGTGAGACAGACTACTGCAAATTTTACAACTGGTGTCTTACCTCCAAGCCACGCTGGTGGAGTTTTTTGCCCCAGTAAATAAATGGTCATTTTCAGACCGCAATTTAATAAATTGAGTGGTCTGCTCCTTGCTCCCTGAAAATTATTAAAATAATTAGCACAACTTTTGCATCTAACCACCTGACAAATAAAGCCACCCAATGGTAACAAAGGAGTTAAGATGAAGTTTATAAGAAAGAAAAACTTGTGGCTTTTGACTGTGGTTTCGCTAGCTATTTAAGTAAATGAAAACATAATACTTACATTTAAAAGTGAATTTTCCCTCCACCACCGAACTCGAGGACGCCATTTTTTCAAATGAAAATGCTGTCGTCACCGGCGCGCAATGACTTATGGGGTAGGATAGGCCACTAAGGATCCGTTTTTGTATCCTTTCTTTCACTGGGAAAGAAGGGTGCATTTGGCGTCGCTTTTAGCCTTCGTCACGCCTTCGAATACGGCCAATCGGCCTTCAAATACGGCCTTCGGAGGATGCAGCCTTCACATTGGGACACAGCTATGGTACTCGAGCCCCGCCATTTGAATGGGAGGGCGTGAGGGGCGGGTTCGCTTTCTGTACGTAAGAAAGCTGGCCGCAAGCTCAGAGACGAGAGCAGCATAATTTTTATCTGCCGCCAGAGCCGGGATTCAAACACGGGTCTCTGCCGCGAAAGCCTTAGATTTCGCCACTGAGCCACAGGGGGAAATGACATAAGCTTTCAGTCCACTTGAGCAGATATGCATGTATTATAACAGGCTCATATGCTGCAGTATTGATATTTCCAGTCGCCTGAACTAAGAGGGGACTGAGAAATGTGTGAGAAATGGAGGTTGATCCGGCCTCGGCGGGACTATCCTCTTCTGCATTGTCCCTGTCGAACTTGTCGAGCACGGTGGGAGCGGTGGCGGGAGCCGGGCGCTGACCATCCGTGGGAGACTCAGGCAGCGATGCACGCGGAGATTCCACCGGCGTGCCTTCGCACCTTCCGGGGGTCTCTGAGAGCGGCGCTTCTTACGGTGCGGCCCAGACGAGAGAAGCGGAGGGGTGGAGTCCACGTCGAACATGGCCAGTCGAGCCCACAGGGTCGACATGGTCATCATCTCGCATTCCAGGCAGCCGCCCTGGGAAGCGTGTGTTCAGCATGGTTTCTGCCCAGGCAGGAAGCGCACAGGAAGTGGCGGTCCCCGTCGCTGAGCTGGGCTATGCACAAGCCGCACTTGGAACGAGGCATTTGCAACAACGCCTCAGCTCTTTTAGTGGAAGAAAACGCGTGTGTCGCGACGGCGAACACACACGGAGCATAAGAAAGGATATAGGCGCCGGACAGCGCAGCAGGAAAGGCGGCTGAAGGTGGCGAGAAGACGGCCGGCTTCCTCAGACACTTATCCGCGATGCAGATGGCTCGTCCCGCTGCAGTGCTTTCTCAACGGCACAGGCTTCTTCCGGAGATCCAGCGATGTGAGTACTTCGCTGAAGAGATGAAAAATCAAAGATGATTATGGCATTATAATCAATGGCATTATATAACCCCTTTAAAGTAATGTAACCGTCTGGTTTTAGCCAGGTCGAGACTACGTTGTCAGTTGGTAAGTCATGAAATTACCAAAAAGTACGAATAAATTACGTAACTGCAACGTCGTGTGTTAGCTGGGTTGTTTGAGATGAGCAAAATCTGCGCAGAACCGATCACCAGTGATCAGCGCGAGATGCATGCCAGTTAGAAATGTGTCCGAGTGCGGTCCACCTTGCTCTGATGTCATGCAGACGTGTCGGATTCTATGGCAGGCGATCAGGGTCAAAAGTCTTTAAACGAAACGCGTGATTTTTGACCGCGTCAACATGCACCGTTTGTCCGTGTTAACGCAACAACACGCACAGCAGCCAATGAAATTGTTGTATTTGAGACTACATTTGCATATGTGACGTGATGGTACGCTGGTATATATGTATACAAACATCAGATGTCATGTTTATTCATGAACAATGTCGTAATGGTATACTGGTATGCACGTATGCAAACATCAGACGTTATATTTGTTCATGAGGGATAATGCATTGGTACGTTGTGAGTGATGTCAGTCTTTTGTCATGATTTGTCATGCCTTTTTAAGTTGTTCGTTTAATGTTCTTTCTCAAGGTAGAAAAGTCAACAGCTTAAACGATGGCTCTTAGAAAGGCTCTTTTATTTTAGTTATCTTAATGTAAACCCTGTCCACCACCCCCAAAGGTTTCACAAAGTTATTCTTGCCACTGTAACTTATGGCTTCCTAAAGACAGGTTTATGGGTAAATAAATGAATAATAATAAAAAAAAATATACCAGGGCTCAACATTAAGCCTTTTCATTTGTCCTTCGGTGCTAAAGGATGCTAAAGGGCTGTTACCAATCAAATTAAACTGCATTAAATAATGTAATGAGATTATTTAAAATATTTTTTTGAATATACAAATAAGAAATATTATTTGTACATAGAAATAATATTTATAAACCGCCAGTAGGAGGTGGCAGGCGACCGTGTTAATGAGTGAGTCATTGAGTCATTTATTCAAACGGCTGATTCACTCAGGGATGAGGCAGTTGTAAATGAATAGGAATTCACTGAATCTTTGACTCAACTGATTCGTTCAAAACACTGAATCATTCGGTAATGAAACACGGTTGAGTTTTCCTTTGAGATACGCTGTGGAACTATTTTCGCTGCTGAAATAGAACAAAAAATGCCAATATTGTGTCTAACATTCAACTGACTTAATATTAATTACTTGTTTATTGAACTGTAACTGTATCATATGTTATAAATATAATTTTTTTAAATGTTTCATTTGTTTCCAAATTAGGTGTGCAGAACCTTGTTATCGTTAGTAGCCTACATAATATATTATATTAGGCTATTGTATTCACTATCAGTCGCCACTTACACTATTGTAAGTGTTACTGACTTTGTTATTGACGTTTTAATCAGGCTATTTGTCCGGTCGGGCAAGTAAAATTCTCTTTCACTTGCCCCTTCAAAAAAATCCACTTGTCCCGGACAAGCGTAAATGTCGAGCCTGTAATATTACATATTACATATTTTAAATATAATGTACTTATTTCATTATAGCACTCATCAGCCTGCAGCATCCAAGACGATGTTTACTCTAAACAACACAGAGACAGAACAGCACAAACAAACTATAGGCTCATAGTCATAGCAGAACTCATGTCTCCATTTGTGTTTAAAATAGTTACAGTTTATAGACTTTAAAAACATTTATCACCACTTGTGATTCACACAGTGAAAATTAACTTTAAGAAGTTTGTTTCTATCCAGTTGGCTATTGGCTTTTACCGATAAAACAGATGTGTATCGACGCCCAGTTCCAGGAATGCACTCATATTTTGTTGGTAGTACCAGTTTATAACAATTATTAGTTAACACTAAGTTGCCAACACTTCGGAAAAAATAATAATTCGTTGTTACACTACATCCTTATGCATCGCTTTCTGCCAGGACTTTTAAGTGCTTTTCTCAATTCAGTGAAGTGACGTCGACGTCTGGGTTAGCAGTAGCATGAGCCGTCAGGCAAGTGTTATTTAAATAAACTCCTGATGTACTTACAAACTTTCCAATGCCTCGTTTTATGAGTACAGAACCTATTTGTACTACTGTAGAAGTTTGGTACCATTCTGGGGATTATTAGTGGGGTAATTTACGAGATACAAATTTGGAGCCATTAGCACCTGTACTAAGCCATCCGGCTCATTTCTCTAAATAAGCTCTAACTTTAATAAGGGAAAAAAGGCTTCTAGTGCGGTGTTTGGCTCGATGTCATGGTGCAAAGGACCCTAGGTTGATTTTACTCCGAACCATCCCTTTAAATTACATCCAGTTTATTAGCAACACTGTGCACGAGCATGAATCCTGCAATATCCATCTTTGATCTCACAGGTGTCTGATCCACAACGAGAAGAGAGAACTGTCTGGCTTGCCTGCACTTTTTTCTATCCTCCCCTCAATTCAGCCGCCTACTCTCGCCTATATTTCAGGCGAGGCAAAACGCATCTCAAACAAGCCTAATCTGAGCTGGTGTGAACGAGTGGAGGAGGGGCTAATTAGCATATTCATGGTTCCACGTATTCAAGGGTGTAGAGTTGCATTTAAAGGGTAACTCAACCCCTGGTCAGAGCCTGACTCCACCCACTGGCAATATTTGAAAAATGCTAGAAAAGTGGGCAGAGCCCAGTGGAGATAGAGGGGGCGAACCCTCGGTTGCTGAGCAGGGGGGCGTGCACCTGAGACCCGTGTTTCTTTAGGCTTGTTTGAGATGCGCTTAGCCTCGCGTGAAATGTATGCGAGAGTAGGCGGCTGCAGTGAGGGGAGGAGTGAAAAAAGCGCTGGCAAGACGGACAGTTCTCTCTTCTCGCAGTGGATCTGACACCTGTGAGATCAAAGATGGATATCGCGGGATTCACGCTCGTGCATAGTGTTGCTAATAAACTGGATGTAATTTAAGTTCTGTTGCTTTTATTTGAAAATAATTAAAATGAACAAGACACCCATTTAATTACATACCAAAGACGTGTTTATCAATCATTTTTACTTTAATTACAGACATGTTTTATATATATATATTTTTATAAATATGACAACAATCAAATAACCCATAGATCACACTGTCAGAGAGTTTGGGAATATTAACACATCATTTATACACATAAAAACATGAGATCAGAGTTTTAAAATTAAACAGTTTAAAAGAGAACAATGCATCACGGTTGTTTAAACCAATGAGCATTAAGCTGTGTCTTCAGCAAGTTGTTTCCCATCATGCATTTGATCAGCGCAGTCGGTGAAGAGCAACTGCGCTCGATTGCAGAATTCAACACGTCTGCCTTGTGCTCGCGAGAGTTTTTTGACATACGTCAGCATGACATCAAAGCAAGGCGGACCGCACTAGGACACATTTCTAACTGGCATGCATCTTGCGGTGATCACCGGTGATCGGTTCTGCGCAGATTTTGCTAATCTCAAACAAGCCTATTAGCGCGCGCTCTCTGTAGACATGTTTACATATAATGAGTTGCCATGAGAACGACTGACAATCTCTATCTTTTCATACAGATTTAATGAACAGAGAATATTTGTTTTCGTTTTGAATTAGATAATTTAATAGCAGATACTTAAATGTTTATAAAAAATATATTGCTTATGCCTGTGTGACTAGTATTCGCTGAGTTTTGTTTAAGTTTAGAGACGTGCTCTAGAAAAAAAGTTCAAGGAGACGGAGAGGCAGAAAGCACACCCTGTTTATTTATTTTATTTTATTATTTTACAAAAGCACAATGATTTTTTTCAACTGTAAGTGGACGAATAAAAAAGTAGATATTTAACAGTTTATTTTTTTCATATTTCTTAAGTCTGTATGACCATAAATGACAGAGTATTTTAAGTCTAATTTGCTGCTATGTGACACTGACAAAATCCAGCAAAATGCGCCGGCGCATTTGTCAACCCCCAGAGCAACGCTGCTGCGGTGGTGGAGTCCATGCAGGAGGAGCAGCGTTTGGCACTGCGTCGCTTTTCAGCGTAAGTTGTTTGGAGAAGCCCATTTTACCTAGGCCACACAAAATAATCTAAACAGCTTTTATTTAAACTTTATTTAACAGGGGAACCAGACTGAGACCGAGATCTCTTTTTCAGCTGAGCCCTGTGAAACATGTAAACATATACAATGTCACACAATAAAAAATACATACACAATGAAAACATCCAAATCAACAAAAACAATCACAAACACGTGAAACATCAAATAAATCCTCCAATACATTTTTAAAATGGGACCATTTTTAAACTATATAAATGCTATGCTAACTAGATGCTAATATACGCTATCCTGATCGTTTTCAATACTCGCAATTCCAACTACTGACTCGCTACATTTGTTTTGATGAAACAAGATGCTTTTATATCAGGGGCTGCCAAGGGCGTGGTGAGCTGGTGCCCTCTTACGTCACAGGGCACCACAACTTCCACAAGGACAATTCAACTGCAGTAGCCACCGTTCAACTTGAAGAGGGCAGCACTCTCAGATGTTTTTACACCATATATTGTAGAATTAAAACACTTTATACCCAAATGTCAAAAAATGTACTCGAATCAATGAACAGCACTAATAAAGCCCCAGTCTTACAGATCATTAACTAAAAAAAAAGTTGTTTTAGGGTTTGGTTACCCTTAAGGCTAAGACATGAATACTTTTTTTTTTTCACAGGAGAAAATGTTTAAATATGTCATTTTGGTGATCAAATATGAGTTTTAAGGGATACAGTTATTGACTACAGGGGGACTTTAACAATAAGTGTTTTTGAAGAAAGGGATCGAATATTCAACAACCCGATCTTTATCATCTGTTCTTCTGTTTCTGTTTTTTATTTGTTGAACATCAATTAAATTTTTACCCTTAAATGGGTTTGGGTATTTTTTGTATTTCCTAGTTTTGGGAACAGACTCTATATGATGATATCTAGGTGAAAGAATCGGTAACACTTTACAATAAGGTTCCTTTATTAAACATTAGTAAATGTATTAACTAACATGAACTAACAATGAGCAATACATTTACTACTGTTTTTGTTAATCTTTGTTAATGTTAGTTAATCAAAATAAAGCTGTTCATTGTTTGTTCATGTTAGTTCACAGTGCATTGCCTAATGTTAACAAGATTTTAATAAAGTATTAGTAAATGTTGAAATTAACATTAACAAAGATGAACAAATGCTGTATAAGTGCAGTTCATTATTAGTTAATGTTAACTAATGTAGTTAACTAATGAACTTTATTGTAAAGTGTTACCAAAGAATCTATATGTGTTGGGATTTATCTGACTTCCGTGACGTGTGCAGAGGTGAAAAAAACTTTCTTGAAAAACTTTCCTGTTAGCTCATTCCATAAGCGGAGGTCCGAGTTGCAAAAAGTTTGGAATTAGGATGATGATTATAATTATTTTTATTTATTTTTAATGTAATGTTTTTTCTTCTTCAAAATATTGAAATCGTTTGCAGATTTTTTGTTGTTGTTGTAAACCCTCTTCTTTAAAATAGGTAAGCTGGTTCTTTATTTTTTCTTTACAATTAAAGAAAGGTCTGATAACCCATTGCATGCTTTTATTTATCTATTTACGCTGACAAGTGTTTGTGGATTGCAGTGTCACTTAGATTGCAGTGCCACTAAGTTGGTCTGCTTGTTTCTAAAAAATGTTAGGACATTTTTTTTTTCTTCTTTTTTTTTTTACAAGAACAGCCTGGCTTAGTTAAATGTTTTATGTCATGCCAACAAAATCCATGCTAACCTAATTATCTTTTTGGCAGATGTCTGATGTTTATTCCAACCAAAATTCCATGTGTTTCCAAAGATGTTGCATTTGGGAAATTTAAATTGTTTCTCAACTTTCCCCTAGACCATATGGGAATTTCTACCACTCAACATTAGGTTTGGATATCAAGTTAAAGTGAATTTCCTGTGAAAATTTGACATCTGCCCAACACCGGAGCTTGACGTCAAATAAAGGCCGGCATAAGATGTCAACCCGATTTTCATTTTCAACCAAAATGAGATGTCTGTCTAAGGTTGGACCTTGTGGTAAGACAAACATCGGGTTTAGACGTCAATGCGACTGTCATTTTCAAGCAAATTGAGACGTCTGACATTGGAGCTTGACGTCAGAAAAACGTTGTGTTTAGACGTGAACACTATTTTCTTTTCTTTTGTTAAATATTATAACTTTTTTAGTGCAAAGCATGGTAAAACAGATTTACAGCAAGTATAAAAAAATATCCATCACCCCCCCCCCCCCCAAAAAAAAGATAAAAAAATAAATAAAATAAAAATACAGAGAAAACTAAAAGCACAATGTAGTATACAATTGAAGAACTAACAATCACGTATACATCAACTCCAGAGTGTTGTACTACACTTCTTTTATTCAAGCTAAGTCTAGCAAGCCTGTCTTCAGACTTAGAGGTCCCCAGATCCCAAATCTGGTAGAAAAGAAAGGGTTTCTTCTTCATGGCTGTGGAAAAAGCTTTAAGAAGAATAATGCTTGAGACTGTATACAGCTGTTGATTTAATGTGGGGGGATCCTTGTTAATCCATCTGCTCAGGATACATTTTTGAGCAGAACAAACCAAAATATGAATAAAGTCTTTGTTCTGAAAGTCTGGGGGTATATATTTTAGACCTAGTAAGCAGGTCCTTGCTCCAAGCCAAAGTGGGCACTTAAAAATAGAATTTAATTGTAGGCCGATCAAGTCCCAGAACAGCAGTATAAAGTCCCGTTCACACCAAGGATGATAACTATAAAGATAACGATAAAGATATACGATAAAGAAGAGTTCACACCACAGTTATAACGATAACGGCACAGAGAAACAATATCGTTGGAATCACTTTCAGAACGATTTTATCCAGCTGATGAACGATAAAAACATTGACAGCCAATCAAAATCCATCCTGCTGTAACAAGCTCAAGCTTTTAAAGTGACAGAAATCCGCTGGTGTAGACGCTAATATAGTTATCTTTATAGTCTTTATAGTTATTGTTCTTAGTGTGAAAGGGCCTTCAGAGGACAACTCCACAGGCAATGATAAAATGTCCCAGTAGCAGTGTCCCTAAATGTCCCTTCTCCATCGTTTGCTCAGTTTTGCCAGGAGGCCAAGCTATAGGAAGAGTCCTGGTTATTCCTAACTTATTCCATTAAGGATTATGCAGGCTACATGCTTCTGTGAACCTCCAATATAGCAGATTTTTTTGTAGTCTTCCCCAGATCTGTCTTGATACAATCCTGTCTCTGAGTTCTACAGGCAGATCCTTTGACCTCATGGCTTGGTTTCTGCTTTGATTTGCATTTTCAGCTGCTAGACCTTTTATTGAGAGGTGTATACCTTTTCAGATCATACCCATTCAATTGAATTTGCCACAGGTAACTTTCCTCAAAGTGTAGTAACATCTACAAGAAAAACTGGAATGTTCCTGAGCTAAATTCCAAGTGTCGTCCCAGAAAGGGTATTAATACTTATTAATTCGTATTAATACTCTAATTATTTCAGTTTTTTATTTTTAATACATTTGCCAAGTTATCAGAAATCAGTTTTTTGCTTTGTCATTGTGGTGTATGGAGTGTAGAATAATGTGAAAAAAGTAATTTAACATAATGCAGCAACATAACAAAATGTGGGGAAAAAAATGAATGGGGTTTGAATACTTTTCAGTTTTCACTATATATCACACACAACCAGTTACAATATATATATATTTTTTTAACTGGATTTAGATGGGAAACAATATGGAAATAATTACAAAATAACTTTAAATGCACTACCTCTTCGAATTGAAAAATAAATTACTTTCATAATCACTATGTACACTCTCAGTGTCCATTCTGTTAAGGTCTTCTGAATTAACAGGGTGGACACTAACAGAGTGGAAATTCTGACCTAAAATCTACCACTTCACTGAGCAAAAAGAAGCTAGAATAGAATGTTTATCAAATAAAGAATTGCAAGAATCTAAAAACAGACAATTCAAATAACTGGATCTCGCTCACTTTCCCAAGTTGTTTTCCTTCCAAAGAAGTGATGACTACTTTATGATATAAAGATGTCATTTAATTTTTCCAACTGTCATTTAAATGGACAGTTATCAAAAATAACAGAGAGACAATTACTTGAAGGCACAGTATAGCATTTTTCGCCACTAGGGGTTGCTAACCTATTTACAATAACAAAGGCGTAGATTGATGACGCAACATTTGCTAAGAATTATGGATCTTGTCGTCAACGTCAAGCCGACCGATCTAATAATGTTTATGGATGACTGAATACATCGATGTTTTTATCATGACTGTGATATGAAGCAGTTCGGGATTGCTAAGAGACAGCTATCAGCTCCAAACGCGACGAGAGTCCCGCGGATATAAAAGGAATATGGACATTTCATTCTACCGAACTACACGCAGAATCACTACTCACAGGTCAGTTTATTAGACAAATTAAACTTGTGAGGTAACGCAGCGCTGTTTCACTTGGTCTAACATTACACTATCACACTAAACTGCATCCTCTCCTTGAACTGCCACCTTACCGTGGTGGAGGGGTTTGAGTACCCGGATGACCCTAGGAGCTATGTTGTCTGGGGCTATATGCCCCTGGTAGGGTCTCCCAAGGCAAACAGGTCCTAGGCGACGGGTCAGACTAAGAGCGGTTCAAAACCCCTTTTGATGAAGAAAAAACAGAGGACCGTGACGTCGCCCGGTATGGCGCAGCCGGGGCCCCACCCTGGAGCCAGGCCCGGGGTTGGGGCTCGTATGCGAGCGCCTGGTGGTCGGGCCTCCCCCCATGGGGTCCGGCCGGGCTCAGCCCGAAGGAGCGACGTGGGGCCACCCTCCCGTGGACCCACCACCTGCAGGAGGGACCATAAGGGGCCGGTGCTAAGTGGATCGGGCGGCAGTCGAAGGCGGGGGCCTAGACAACCCGATCCCTGGATGCGGAATCTAGCTCTAGGGACATGGAACGTCACCTCTCTGGCGGGGAAGGAGCCTGAGATTGTGCGTGAGGTTGAGAGATTCCAACTAGAAATAGTTGGGATCACCTCTACGCACGGCTTGGGCTCTGGAACCACACTCCTCGAGAGAGGATGGACTCTTCACCACTCTGGAGTTGCCCATGGTGTGAGGCGGCGGGCTGGTGTGGGTTTGCTTATAGCCCCCCAGCTCAGCCGCCATGTGTTGGAGTTCACCCCGGTGAACGAGAGGGTCGCTTCCCTGCGCCTTCGGGTCGGGGATAGGTCTCTCACTGTCGTTTGTGCCTACGGGCCGAACGGCAGTGCAGAGTACCCGGCCTTCTTGGAGTCTCTGGGAGGGGTGCTGGAAAGTGCTCCGACTGGGGACTCCGTCGTTCTACTGGGGGACTTCAACGCCCACGTGGGCAGCGACAGTGACACCTGGAGGGGCGTGATTGGGAGGAACGGCCCCCCTGATCTGAACCCGAGTGGTGTTCTGTTATTGGACTTCTGTGCTAGTTACAGTTTGTCCATAACGAACACCATGTTCAAGCATAAGGGTGTCCATCAGTGCACATGGCACCAGGACACCCTAGGCCGGAGGTCGATGATCGACTTTGTGGTCGTCTCATCTGACCTCCGGCCGTATGTCTTGGACACTCGGGTGAAGAGAGGGGCGGAGCTGTCAACTGATCACCACCTGGTGGTGAGTTGGATCCGATGGCGGGGGAGGAAGCTGGACAGACTCGGCAGACCCAAACGTACTGTGAGGGTCTGTTGGGAACGTTTGGCCGAATCTCCTGTCAGAGAGATCTTCAACTCCCACCTCCGGCAGAGCTTCGACCAGATCCCGAGGGAGTCTGGAGATATTGAGTCCGAGTGGACCATGTTCTCCACCTCCATTGTCAACGCGGCCACTCGGAGCTGTGGCCGTAAGGTCTCCGGTGCCTGTCGAGGCGGCAATCCCCGAACCCGGTGGTGGACACCGGAAGTAAGGGATGCCGTCAAGCTGAAGAAGGAGTCCTATCGGGCCTGGCTGGCTTGTGGGACTCCTGAGGCAGCTGATGGGTACCGACGGGCCAAGCGGACTGCAGCCCGGGTGGTTGTGGAGGCAAAAACTCGGGCCTGGGAGGAGTTCGGTGAGGCCATGGAGAAGGACTATCGGCTGGCCTCGAAGAGATTCTGGCAAACCGTCCGGCGCCTCAGGAAGGGGAAGCAGTGCCCTACCAACGCTGTTTACAGTGGAGGAGGGCAGCTGTTGACCTCGACTGGGGATATCACCGGACGGTGGAAGGAATACTTCGAGGATCTCCTCAATCCCGCCGTCACGTCTTCCATTGAGGAAGCAGAGGCTGAGGGCTCGGAGGCGGACCCGTCCATCACCCAAGCTGAAGTCACCGAGGTAGTCAAGAAACTCCTCGGTGGCAAGGCACCGGGGGTGGATGAGATCCGCCCTGAGTACCTCAAGTCTCTGGATGTTGTGGGGCTGTCTTGGCTGACACGCCTCTGCAGCATCGCGTGGCGGTCGGGGACAGTGCCTTTGGATTGGCAGACCGGGGTGGTGGTCCCTCTTTTCAAGAAGGGGGACCGGAGGGTGTGCTCCAACTATAGGGGGATCACACTTCTCAGCCTCCCTGGGAAAGTCTATGCCAGGGTACTGGAGAGGAGAATCCGGCCGATAGTAGAACCTCGGATTCAGGAGGAACAGTGTGGTTTTCGTCCCGGTCGTGGAACACTGGACCAGCTCTATACCCTCTACAGGGTGCTGGAGGGCTCATGGGAGTTTGCCCAACCAATCCACATGTGCTTTGTGGATTTGGAGAAGGCATTCGACTGTGTCCCTCGTGGCATCTTGTGGAGGGTGCTCTGGGAGTATGGGGTCCGGGGCCCTTTGCTAAGGGCTATCCGGTCCCTGTACGACCGGAGTAGGAGCTTGGTTCGTATTGCCAGCAGTAAGTCAGACTTGTTCCCGGTGCGTGTTGGACTCCGGCAGGGCTGCCCTTTGTCGCCGGTTCTGTTCATAATTTTTATGGACAGAATTTCTAGGCGCAGCCAGGGGCCGGAGGGGGTCAGGTTTGGGGACCACACGATTTCATCTCTGCTCTTTGCGGATGATGTGGTCGTGTTGGCCTCATCAAACCAGGACCTCCAGCATGCACTGGGACGGTTTGCAGCCGAGTGTGAAGCGGCTGGGATGAGAATCAGCACCTCCAAATCCGAGGCCATGGTCCTCAGTCGGAAAAGGGTGGCTTGCCCGCTTCAGGTTGGTGGAGAGTTCCTGCCTCAAGTGGAGGAGTTCAAGTATCTCGGGGTCTTGTTCACGAGTGAGGGAAGGATGGAACGGGAGATTGACAGATGGATCGGTGCAGCTTCTGCAGTAATGCGGTCGCTGTACCGGTCTGTCGTGGTGAAGAAGGAGCTGAGCCGCAAGGCGAAGCTCTCGATTTACCGGTCAATCTACGTTCCTACTCTCACCTATGGTCATGAGCTTTGGGTCATGACCGAAAGGACAAGATCCCGGATACAAGCGGCCGAAATGAGCTTTCTCCGCAGGGTGGCTGGGCGCTCCCTTAGAGATAGGGTGAGAAGCTCGGTCACTCGGGAGGAGCTCAGAATAGAGCCGCTGCTCCTCCACATTGAGAGGGGTCAGTTGAGGTGGCTCGGGCATCTTTTCCGGATGCCTCCTGGACGCCTTCCTGGGAAGGTGTTCCGGGCATGTCCCACCGGGAGGAGACCCCGGGGAAGACCTAGGACACGCTGGAGAGACTATGTCTCCCGGCTGGCCTGGGAACGCCTCGGTGTCCCCCCGGAAGAGCTGGAGGAAGTGTCGAGGGAGAGGGAAGTCTGGGCATCCCTGCTTAGACTGCTGCCCCCGCGACCCGGCCCCGGATAAGCGGTAGAAGATGGATGGATGGATGGATGGAAACTGCATTTGAATGTGTTGAAATGTATGTGTTAGTCTGTCTGTATGAGACTAGCAGTAAACTAGATCAACATTAGAATAACATACAGATCATATTCTGACATCTTATCATTGTTGAACTATAAAACATTGATTAGTTTTATGTAAATGTGCCCACCTGTTTAATAAAGTACATGTAGGAGCGGTCGAAGTCTCGGACATGGAGCCCTCGTTTATATACTGTCTATGGGAGCTCTCGGCATCTCGAAAACACCGCGCTGATATTGATTCTCGTTTTAGTTCTCCTTTTTTTATCCAAAGTCTGCTTGCCATGGTCCATAATGTTTGAACGAAACAACAACAGCGTGCAAATAGACATTGCGAACTACAAAGTTGTCCGCGTCAGTCGCTTTGGTTACTATCAGACGGCTCTTCTTCTTCTTCTTCTTCTTCTTTTAGTTATCTGGCCGTTCACTCCATAGGAGCATTACCGCCACCTACTGAATATTTTATCCACCTGGGTGATGAATCTGTATTGTTTTATTTTCTTTTCTTTCTTTCCCCTTTCCTTCCTTTCCTTCCTTAAAAAAAAAAAAAAAAAAAAATAAAAATTGAAGGGGGGTGGATACCCCACCCACCCCAAAGGATCAGAGCCCAGGCTTCAGATGACGCTGCGTGTTCAGCTCCTCCAGCTTCCACACTGGGCTCCTCAGCCTTTAAGGCAGGCAGAGGCACCATACATCTCACCCTCAGACCCTATATTCCTATATCCTGTAACATATACCTGTAACCTCCAAAAAGATTAAAACAGCCCTATATATCTGATTGTCACTTAAACCCTTCCCCAGAAGATCCACAACACTCACTGGCCTATTTTTAATACTATTAAAAAGACTGTCACGCTGACCATCATATTTACCACACTTAAAAAGCACATGCTCAACTGTTTCTAAAATATTACATTCGTTACACATCCCACTGTCATGCTTCCCCATTAATGCTAATGTTGAGTTTAATCCTGTATGTCCCATTCTTAATCTAGATATCATTACTTCTTCTTTTCTATATCTTCCAAAAAACTGCACTTTTTTCCCTACTGATTTCTCAATACTATAAAACCACCTACCTGTACTGCTATTTTCCCATCTTTGTTGCCATTTTTGTATTAATTTCCTATTAATCACAGATTTTATTTCACTTCTACCCAAAGGGACTTTAACTTCCACCACGTTTTTCTTTAATGCCTCTTTTGCTAATTTATCAGCTATTTCATTCCCTATTATCCCGATATGTGCTGGCACCCAACAAAAATATACAGTTATACCTTCCATTTTCAGTCTGTACAATAAAGTATAAATTTCCACTAACAAATCTTCTCTATCACTTTTTGTAGATTTTATACTTTTAAGAGCTGATGAAGAATCTGAGCATATTAAAATCCTGTTTGGCCTAACCTGTTCAACCCATTGTAGTCCTACTATAATTGCAGTTAGCTCAGTAGTGTACACAGACAGTTTGTTACTTAGCCTCAAGCTTATTTCTGTCTTAAAATTGGGAATATACACTCCTATGCCCACTTTTTGCTCAATTGGATCCTTAGATCCATCTGTGTAAATCTGTACAAAAGAATTAAAGTTTTCTCTCATAAAAACATTAACTCTATAACTATTACTGCATATTTCTTCTGCTTTTTCCTGAGCCTCCAATAATCTCATTTCAACAACAGGTTCAGGAATATTCCACACTGCCACACCACTTAATGGCATGTTAGGACAAATTGCTTCATCCTCTATACCATAATCCTTGACCCACTGTCCATATTTCCAGCCAAAGCTATTTCCTCCATTCTTTTTGTGTTCCCAACAGTCATTTAGTATTACGCGTGTACAATGATTCTTCTTACCACCTTTTAAGTTAGCCCAATACATCATTGCAAGCTTTTCTCTTCTCAGGTCTAATGGCATTTCCCCCATTTCAACCCTGACAGCATCTAGAGGAGTTGATCTAATAGCTCCACAGCAGATTCTAAGTGCTCTAGATTGTATGTTCTCCAGTTTCTTTAACTGAGATATAGCTGCATCACCATACACTGCACATCCGTAATCTATGCTAGAACGTACTAGGGCTTGATATATACATAACATTGCACTTTTCCTTGCTCCCCATTCATATTTAGTTATTGAGGTCATACAATTTATTACTCTTTTGCATTTATTTTCAATTTTCTTAATATGTTGTTTCCAAGTCATCTTCTCATCAAAGATTAAACCAAGATACTTAAACTCTGTCACTCTCTCTAAAAGTTGATCATATAATTTCAATGTAATCTGTTCAATTTTCTTTTTCCTTGAGAAAACCATATATTGAGTTTTTGATACTGAAAACTTCATTCCCCAATCTACTGACCATCTTTCAACTTCATTTATAGTTTCTTGTACTCCTTTAATTACATTTCCTATATTCCTACCTCTTTTCCATATAGCACCATCATCCGCATACAACGCCTTCCCAATGCTTGGTTTAACTTTTTCAAATATATCATTGATCATTAAATTAAATAAAATTGGGCTAATCACGCTTCCTTGTGGGGTCCCATTCAGGATACCATATGATGCTGATGTTTCTTCACCTATTCTTACCTGAAATGTACGTTCAAATAAAAAATCTAATATCCAGTTATACATTCTCCCTCCTACACCAATTCTATCTAACTTAATTAACAGTCCTTCCCTCCATAGAGTGTCATACGCTTTTTCAATATCAAAGAAAACTGCAACAAGAAACTCCTTCATTATTAATGCCTTCCTAACCTCATTTTCAAACAATAAAAGAGTATCCATTGTTGATCTTTTTTTCCTAAAACCACACTGAACTGGTGTTAATATTTCTTTCTTTTCCAGAAAATAATTTAACCTTCTTACTAACATTTTCTCCATTACTTTGCATAATGTAGATGTAAGAGCGATTGGCCTGTAGCTATTAGATTTTGTTGCATCCTTACCTGGTTTCACTACTGGTATTACTATTGCACTTTTCCAATCTTTGGGTAAATAACCTTCATTCCATATATGATTGTATAAATCCAACATTGTTTTAATTGCTACCTCTGGTAAATTCTTTAACATACTATAAGTAATCATGTCTTTCCCTGGAGTTGTATTCTTTGAGTTGTTAATAGCTATTTTTAACTCAAAAACATTAAAATCCGCATCCATACTATTTTCAGCTCCTTGTTTTTTCACACGAACATTCTCATATATTCTGCTTAATTCCTGTCTTCTATTTAAAAATTTGTCACTTAAATTTTCAATACTATGGACTTTAGAAAAGGTTTTAGCTAGGACTTCTGTCTTCTCTTTATTTGTTATGGCCACTTTCCCTTCCTCTTCAATTACAGGAATCTTCTTACAACTATTAACACCATTCATTTTCCTAATCATTCTCCAAACCACATTCATTCCAGTTTCTCTCCCAATTGTATTACAGAATTCCTGCCAAGCCTTTCTCTTTGCGCTTTTAATTACCTTCCTTGCAATAGCCCTTTTTTTCTGATATTCTATTACGGTATCTTGAGTTATTACTCTTTTTAAAATCCGGAATGCCTTATTCCTCTCTCTCACTGCCACTGAGCACTCTTCAGACCACCATGGCACATTTTTCTTTTTCTTTCCATTACCTGTTATTAATGGTATAGTCTGATTTGCTGCAGAAATTATTCCTCCTACTACCTTATTATATTTCTCTTCAATATTTCCTTCCAGCTTAATGTTTATGAAATTTTCTTCACACAACATATAAAATTCCTCCCAATTTGCCTGCCTAAATCCCCATCTTGCAGATTGACCCATATTTTCCTTTTGCACTGTACTCTGGATCTCACATATTACAGGCCAATGATCACTGCCCAAGTTATCTTCAAGTACACTCCAGGTACACTTACCAGCTAAAGCTGCTGACATTATTGTTAGATCCAAACATGACATACCACCTTTTACTATATCCATTCTTGTTGGTTTCCCATCATTCAAGCACACAAGTGAGTTTTCTTCCATAAATTCTTCTACGATTACCCCATTGTTATCTGTATTTTTACTACCCCACAGACCATTATGTGCATTAAAATCCCCACATATGATAAATTTGCCCTGAATATTACCCATCATTTCTTTTAATATATCATTACTTATTTCTTTACATGGATTGTAGAAATTTGTAATTCTGATTCCTTCTTGTTTTCCCAATACGTCTATGGTTACACATTCTAAACTATTACTTGTGAATACTCTTTTATATGCAATGCTCTCTTTAATAAATGTTGCACACCCTCCACCTCTTCCAGCTTCTCTGTCTTTCCTTTCAACTACATATCCATCGATCTTAAAATCCAAGGAGCTATTTAACCATGTCTCCTGAATACACATGATGTCTGGCAATTTTCCCATTTCTACGATATGTTTTTTAAAACCTTGCCCATTTGATATTAAGCTCCTGGCGTTCCAATGTAGTAATAGGAAAGACATTATATACCTAAGTATTATTCTGAGTCATATCCAAAGCAACATTTCCTTCCTTAGCTTTCAAAATCTCATGGACCTCCTCTGCTGTAACACCTGCTAACTTAAATTTATTAGCACACCCAACAATAATCTTTATCTTATCTGACTTCCTTTCCACTTGCGAGGTATCATTAACCACCGCACAAATAAAAGCCACAAAATCAATTTTGTTCATCACAATATGTTGGTCTGGTTTATTTCTCACATCATTTACATCTTTCTGAGGAAAGGATTCTGCCATAGTTCCTTGCACATTAGTCCTTTTTGTTTCAACTACACCTTTCACCTTACGAGTTGCTTCTGCATATGTTAAATGTTGTACTGTTTTTATTTTTTGTACTTCACGGGCTTCTTGTTGTACTGGACATCCTGCATATGCTGCACTGTGTCTTCCTCCGCAATTGCAACATTTTATCTCTGCACCCTCCTCACACTTTCCATAATCATGTTCTCCCCCACATTTTGCACAACGCATTTTCCCTTTACAGATACTAGCAGTATGTCCCATGCGTTGGTATTTGAAGCACCTTAAAGGCGGAGGTACGTACTCTCTCACTGAGAAGCTTACACATCCTAGTTTTACTCTTATCGGCAGATTATTCCCTTCAAACTGTATCATCACGCTCATGCTTTCACATTTTTTATTGTCTTTCCACATCTGTAGCCTTCTAGCAGAAATGACTGTGCCTCCACTCAGGCTGCCTTTGATATCATCCATACTTACATTAAGAGGTACTCCCGAAATAACACCTTGAACTTTATTGCCTATTTCTGTGCACGTTATCCGTGCCCCTGCTAGCATTTTCATTTTCATTATTTTTTCCTTCTGCTTCTGATCCATGCATTTAATCATTATTCTTCCATTGCTAAGACAAGATACAGCTTTCACTACTCCTATCTCTTTCTCGATTATTTTCGATATTTTGACAGGATGGGCTTGTTGTTCTGTCTGCTTAGCAAACGTAATAATCACTTTGATTTCTTTTCCTGACATCTCTTTAATAGCTTCACTTCTCGTGTGTCTTCTTTGTTCACAATCAGATCCATCACCCAAACTACTCTTTTTTTTCCTTTTATTGTATCTTACTTCCTGATACTCCATATCTTGACCATTATCATCATCCGAGGTGTCTCCCCACTCCGCTCCTCCTTCCGCCATTTTTCCCACGCTGCCCGGTCTTCCTTCCTGACGTGTCGAGTTGACGTGCCGAAATCTGACGTAACGTCCGACGCTAGTGTTGCCACTACACTCCCAAAATCAACACCATCAGACGGCTCTGGTTCATAGCTCTGGTTGCCATGGCAGCACGAGCAGAAACCAGGGACAACGCGGATATGACGGCATTGGCGGCGACACAACGGAAATCAAGAAACGGGACGTTTCTCGAATTAAATTACAAATTTCTCCTGGTTTAAAAGTTTTTGGAAACAGTCGGGATAATGTAAGTACACAACTAAAAAATATATATAACATAGATATAGTGATTTTTGCTATTTTTAAAGCAAAAAAGTTACATATTGTGCCTTTACTTGAGGGACAAGCTAAAAACCTTTAGTATAATTGTTAAAATTAATTTTATAAAAAAAACAAAAACAAAAAAACAAAACAAAAAACAAACAAACAAACAAACTGTACATTAGGGAGAAGCATTACTGGTATAACCAAGATTGTAAAAAAATATTGTAAGTGTTGTATTTATCATCACAGTGGGATACACAAGCCTGGAGACAAAGGGAAAATGGTGATGGTGGTTCAAATTGCTGTAAAATGTTCAAATTATAAACTTCAAATTATAAACTTCAATATGCTTAAATTCAAATGGTGTTATTTATGAGTAAGGTAGCTCTAAAGTATATGTTGCTCAACCTTTTTTTTTAAAAGTCCGGCAGGCGTGAACACACCCTGTGACGTCATGACCAAGATTTGGCAAGAGCGTGTGTGCAGTGAATGAGACGGCCACATGAAACAGTTCACCTGTGAAAGGTAAGAAACAACTAATCTGTACGCAAAAACAATGTATCACTAGCTATTGTGTGACATGGAGCATCGGTTTTATGTTATTAATGTATTGGTAGACGAACGCAAGTAGTATTTTGTGGAAGTTATATAAATAATTCCCTGACTTGTAGCTTGATTACTGAAGCCTAATGAATCGTTCATTTATTAACTTTCATGCACTTGTAAGTGTTTAGCGTGTCACCTGGTTTAACTTTATAACAATTAGTCGAAACAATAGCGAAACGATTTAAATCTAATTACACCATACTATGATATTCCGATTAATCCGAGTATAATAGTGTGTCTTTACTCTGCATTGTGCCAAGGGATTTCAAATTACTAAAGTTATTTTGTGTATGATACACTATGTAGAGACATTGCGCATAAACTTAATTTGTTGGTTTTTATTAAGAGCATGCCAGACAGCTCGTCTGTGTGTGCGCGCGCGAGAGAAACCTGAACTCATCTGAGCGGTTTGTACACATTCCACACACACTCATCAGACCACACTAAGCACACATCCACATCAAACTTTTCTAAAACAATTCGATTTTAGAAAAACTAATTTCTATAAACATTGTTTAATAATTGACAACAATCAGTTTTATTTTCATTGGGAACAAAATGGAACAGAGATCAGATCAGATACTATAGTGAGCTCATCAGTTAGTTCATACCTTTACTAAAAGTTTCAAATAGTTTTAGAGAAACAACTTTTTTTCCTGCTTGTTCACATTGCTCAAATTCAGTGCCACTGAGTCACTGCTGTTAGACGTAGTACTTTGCACATAGTTCATTTTGTCATTTTAAAAAGATTTGGCATCTTTTGTCATTTTAAGAATTTAAAATAAGCAAAAATTCAAGAGTTAAATGATTTCATGACCAGCAGGTTGCACAATCCTCAGTTTGCTGTTCCCTCAGCAGATGGTGGTGATAAAATACTAAGTTCTGTTTCAACAGACCAAAGTATTTTAAAGATATAACCTCACGTCCTGTTTGCCAGCTCACCATCAAAACAATTTTGACATGTAACAAGTAAACCATTTTATTTATCAAACATATTTGTATAACTTTTGGTTAGCTTGGTCTGTGCCAAATTGGTAGGAATGTACATTTTTGGTGTTTGAAAGTATGTTTTTCAAATTTATGTTTATGTTTGTATAATTCATCTCCGCTTATATTATTTGATGGAAGCATCCAGCCCTGAATATACTGACTTCTAAACGTATACCGACTATATCAATGGCTGACTACGGACATCCTCTGAATAGCAGCCAATCAGTGAGTGCTTTGGATAAATCAGTGGTCATTTGTGCTATTAAACCCGCACACTTCCGCAATGGCAGTACAGGATCTTCACGCCACTCACGACAAGTCAGTGAAACAGCTCTCAATATTTTTTTATGCTCTGGCTCTTACATCTGAATTGTTTGTAATTTCCTCTTAAAACATATTAGTTATTGTAAATCTACACTTATTTTTTTCCTGATACAGAACTCCAGAGACTGGGAAGTAATATCAGATCCAGAATGTTCTGCACCTGTCGCAGGAATAAGCATGGTCAATAATGCTGTTCCAGGCATTTGTGAGGGATTTCTCATGAAAAAACGGAAGTATCCTCTCCAGGGCTGGCATAAGGCAAGTTGCATGAAATAAGAAAATATAAATGAAGAATACCTGGGGTAAATGAGCACCATGGCTCCTGATGACCTGTCCCAATGCAATGTTTTTCTCCTTTAGAGATATTTTGTATTGGATAAGGGGATTCTTAAATACTCAAAGACTCAGCTGGATGTAAGTAAAACCAATTTCTCTTATTTAGTAATCTTTATAAGTAGTAATATCTGCCTCTAGGTTTTTTCTAAGTGTGTGATTGCTCACATCCTCAGATTGTCAGAGGCAAGATTCATGGTGCTCTAGATGTTAGCCTTGCGGTCATGTCTGTGAACAAGAAATCCAAGCGTATCGATCTTGATGCAGGCGTCAGCTTGTACCATGTCAAGGTATGTATATATAACTAAAAAAGTTATAGTAGTTATTGATATTGTAAATTATTACAGTAACTTATTTTGTCCACCTAAGCTGAATCATAGTCAAGTCCAATCAAGACAATATCCAAATTGCAAGATTGCACTCATGGTAGATTGTCCCCTACGCAACTGACTTAAATTTACCTGTCTACAGTCGACACTTGCAAAATTATACTTTGAATTCACCTCTGATTGCGTTGGTTGATGCCTAAGAGTAGCTATTCTGACCACATAAAATGCCTAAGAATTATAGTTACCTGAACCGCAATCTAACCCCGCCTAAGAGTCTCATACTGAGTCGAGCGACGTCTCGTTCCTTTTTGAACACTACCACTTGGGATTAAGGTCTCTAGTGTTCCACTAACCTTCTGCGCAGCATTAACTAAACAGACTCGAGACAATGCCTTCAAATATGCTTTAATCAGGGCCGGAGGATCTCGACCAATTTCAGAGAGAATCCCACCAGAATAGAATAGAATAGGATAGGAGCATGGCAATTGTGACATAATACATTACATAATTTTCCTACAATAATATTGGTTCTTCATATGCATAATTTAGCAAACTCTTCTGTCACTAGGTAGAAGCAAACTCTGATTTCTTGATTTACTTCACTTTGTTACTCAGTCATGAGTTTATAAATTTAGATATGTCTAGTTTCATTTCCCCTTCTGTTATTTCGGACATGATTTAGACACACTGACTGACTGAGTGTTTTGGGACATTTCAGGTTTCAAAAGCATATAATTGTTAATCCTGCATGAAAAATAAATGTTACACCGTGTCCTAACTACACGCGACGCGATAAAATTCCAGTGACAGGCAGTGTATGGCCCTGTCCCAAATGGCACACTCCAGACTTGTGGACTTCCTCAGAGTCCACACTTTGGTGACGTCATGTAGTGCAGACCTATAGGGCCCTTGGCGCGAGTCCACGAGGGCGCATTGAGAGGTATTTTTGGGACAGACTCGATCGGCACGCCGGAAATAACGGCCTGGTTGTTGTTGGACAGGAGAAATCACATTTTTGCGCTCCGACGTCTTATCTGCATGTCAACTACACATCCTAATTTTACAGTTCTATATTTTGATATTGTGCATATCACCTGGGCATTAAACAATAGATATATCATGCTTATTTAAATGATGTATACAGTTGTACATAATAATAGGCTACATAATGTGAACTAAGATTACAATTTTAAAACATAATTTAAACATAATGTTTTCAATTTACAGGTTTCAATATTCATACTATGTTTACATATTAGGGGTGCAACGGTACAGATAGCCCACGGTACGGTCCGTACCTCGGTTTTTGGGCCATGGTCTCGGTTCGGTTTCGGTACATGTTTTGTGCAGAAAGAGACTGCTATTTCATCCCAAAAATATGTTTTATTTTTCTTATGAGCATAAACAGAATGTCACAGTAGGAAGAACATCAATGTATGGAATAAATTAACACTCTAGTCTGTACTGAACAACACTAAGTAATACAACCTCTTCAACTATCACTTATATGAAATACAAAATGTAAACAAACACACTTCAAAATATTCAAGTGGATCCCAATTCCATACCTTGATAACTGGTATATGAAGTGATCAATGTGAAAGAAAAAGTGCACTTTTACCTTTAACAAACATAAATTAGCTTGTGCTTTGAATAAAAAAAAGCAGAGCAAAATAATATAACAAAAAAATACTGCATTCAGGATACAAAGTGCAATGTTATTTACTCATCCACTATTGAGAGATTCTTGTGCAAAAAGATGAGTCTATCAACACTGTCTGGTGCAAGGCGAGACCGGTTGGCACTAACGATGTCCCCAGCAGTGGAGAAAATTCTCAACTTTTCAGAATGCCGCAAGCGCACCGTAGGTCACGTGACAAGAACCAACCAGAGCGCAGCTGATGGTTGCTTTAGCAACGACAGACGCCTCCGGAGCGCAACCGCCCTAGCGCTTTGGAAAAAGGAGAATGCGGTGCGCCTAGTGTTTTCTACGCGTTTTTAGGCGCGATATGTGAACGGCGCCTAAAGCAAAAACTAAAAGGATCAGCGCGAACTCAGTGGCAAAACCGAAGTCCCGCGTGACACGAGGGTAGATTGTCCCGTGCAGGGCTGACCGAACGGTCCGGGATTTTACCGTGTACCGTTGCATCCCTATTACATATATGACTCAGTAAAGCCCTGACATTCGGTTCTATTTATTTAATGAATCATAATGCGATCGTATTATTAAACGCGCTATTATTATGTTTGAGACATCAACCACTGGTCGATGACCATGTTTGTATAAACTGTAGGTAACAACTGGTAAAATGTACATTTAGGTCATAAAAAACGTAATATTTTCTTCTCAGCCATGTCAACAATTATCCGTGAGTGAAATCTCCTCCCATCTGTTGTCTGGCCTTGTCTTGGCCTTTCGCAAGGATTCCTGGGTAGTTAAAGTGCCTGGAGCCTGCTTCTGTGTGGGCTTCGCGGAAGACCGCTTCAAGGGTACAAAGGGGGCGGAGTCTCGCGGCACAGAGAGTAATCTTGACGGCACTCGCAAGAAAATGGATAAGTAGCTACATAATCAAATTCACAAATATTACACCATTTAAAAAATACATAGGATACTGAGTTGCTAAAACAATCTTTGTCAAATAATACACTTGTTTGTTCACAGTTTTAACATTCTTGTTTCCATTTGTTTAATTTCAAGATCTGAGGTGAATTATATCCATTGTTGCTTTTACAGCTACAAAGCTGGAGCACTAAATGACATTCAAAGTCACATTACACGCTTTTAACATTAAATAAAGCACATAAACAGTACCTGAGGTTATCATTGCCACACTTAGTGTTTGTTGTTCCAGCGCGACGTCGCAGAAAAATAGAAACCGTTTCTAAATTAGAAGCGTCGCGTGTCGCCGTCGCGCCTGGTTAGGACAAAAACTGTGATTAACATGGAAAAGATGCCTTTTATCGCGTGTCGCGGCGTCGCGTCGCGTGTTGTTAGGACACGGTGTTAAGCTACGTTCACACTACACGCGACCAAGCGACACGATACCATTCATTTTCAATGGGGAGCGGGCGACTTGCGGCGACACGCGCGGTCGCGACCGTTGGCGACTGGATGGGGCGTGTCTGGCGACGCGACAAAGTTGAGAAATGTTTAACTTTATGCAAATGAAGAGCGACTTTCGCGAGCGACAACCAATAGGAGTGAAGTCAGTGGAGCACACGTGATCCGTCACTCTTCAGTGCAGCGTCTGACCGAGGCAAGATGAATGAGAAGTTTATTTTAGCAGTCAGAAACTGTCCAATAATTTATGATATGTCTCTGTGTACATACAGTGGTACTCGCCGTGCTGACTCCGAGCCCGAATGGTTTCGTGAACTCAGAAAGACCAGTATTTGCCCATTTTCTGCAGTTAAATAGCCGCGATAGCACAGGGCACTCGCTGTTTCTCATTCATCTTTAATATTATGCATTTTATGTACTGATTCCATTTATATTTAGACTTTTCCTTCCAAAATGTTAGCTTGTAGCGGCAAGAAAACAGATTTGTTGTCTACAACATGTAACATCTGTGAATGTCACTCACAAACATTACTAGGCAACCAGAAGTGAAAACGCCCACTAACGACCTCACCGCCAGCCACTGGCGACATGCAGCGATAAAGTCGCTTGTAGTGTGAACGGGGCTTTAGTTATGATTAATTAAAAAGAATTCCATCACACACTCAACATAAAACATTGAAACAGTATTTTGATTATTTTGAGCTTCAAGTATTTGCTTTCTGCATAGTGCTTCTTTTTCTGAATGTCTTGCATGAAAATTTGGGATGATTTGCATATGCACAACACATTAGGCTTGATAAGCTGGATTTTTCACTCACCAGCCAATTTGAATATTAAATTAAGCCATTCAAAATGTTTACTATCCAAAACAAAAATATAAGAAATAAACCAGATTATTAGTCATAGCTAAGATTTAAATATTTATTATAAAATCTGATTCTGCTTTTAGTTTTGACACTCATTGTTTCCAGATACCATGAAAGCCTAATACCATAAACTGAATCCTAGCTGTTGCAAAATTCTGTGACTTCTTCTATAAAACCACATTTATTTTGTGCATTTTCCAAATATAGCTCACTCTAAAATAATTTTTAATGGTACACACGTTGAAGATTAGCAGACAGGCTGCCAATTCTTAAAGTAATCAGCCATTTCCTCACAAAAATCTCAACTTCACCTCCATTGACATCTATTAAAAAAAAAAGAAAGAAAGAGAACCGTTCTCATTCCAAAATCGTTCGATAATGAAAATTGGGTAACACTTTACAATAAGGTTCATTAGTTAACTACATTAGTTAACATTAACTAATAATGAACTGCACTTATACAGCATTTGTTCATCTTTGTTAATGTTAATTTCAACATTTACTAATACTTTATTAAAATCTTGTTAACATTAGGTAATGCACTGTGAACTAACATGAACAAACAATGAACAGCTTTATTTTGATTAACTAACATTAACAAAGATTAACAAAAACAGTAGTAAATGTATTGCTCATTGTTAGTTCATGTTAGTTAATACATTTACTAATGTTTAATAAAGGAACCTTATTGTAAAGTGTTACCGAAAATTGTGCTCAAAAACATGTTGATGATAAAACTATACCCCAGTATATAATTCCATGATGATAAAATTCCCCTGCCCTTTGTAAATTGACAGCAAATGTTTCTCAATGAAAGCAATATGGTGTTTGATGCCAAAGTCCACTTTTGGGATCTGTATAATGGCGCGCAAAAGTCTTGGATATAAAACATTTATCAGACACCATGGAGTGGGAATCGGTTGAAAAAGTGACCTTTTGTATCCTCACCATTGTACCGGAGATGCTCCAGCGGTGTGTTGTTTACTGGTCACACACCGGACATCTCGAAGGCACACTTGACATTCTGTACTTGAGTTCTTAAGTCCAGAATGTGATTCAGTCCAAAACAGTGAATATAATCACTAAACAGGCAAAAGTTTACTTCTGAAATGAAGTGAAAGAATGAAAAAAAGTGGGGTCAATCAGTTTGTATTTAGGTGTTAGAGAAAGGTAGGTAGGTGAAAATACAATGTGAACAGAAAGAGCAATCTATATTCTATTTCTCTCTATGAAGCATAAACTTTATTAAAGCCACAAAAACGTATTACTGAATATGCACAATACACACAATCTTCCAACCTAGGCATACCTTTTTCCAAACCTTTGTTTATGTTGGCGCAACAGGATTTTAAACAGCCTACGAGTTGTGCCGCCGGTTGTGAGTAAACTCATAGAAAACAATGTTTATACAATTTTAAAGACTTGTAATGATGTTTCTCGTCCTGTATGGACTAGGGTTGGGCGATATGACCAAAATCTTATTTCACAATATTTTTTTTGTTTTATTTAAGTTATTAAAAACAAGAACAAAGCAAATTACAAACAATAAAATAAATACAATATTACAAATATATGAATCAAACTAATTATGTTTTTCAGGTACAATATGTATATTTAAGAATAAACAGAACTCATTTTTATTTTAGAAATAAAAAAACTATAATCAAATGTAAAAGTTAAATACTGTGTAGTCTTCACTGTATGAATTAAATGTATTATTATTAAAGCTACAAAAGTTATTCAGTCAAGAGCAGTAAGTTGTAGTCTTTGAGTTGACAGCATCACCTGACACAGTTGATTTTTACCTGCATTTGGCAGGTTGATGGTGTTAATTTCAAACCCTTGTGACAAGACTTAAAACTGGACTCCAATTTGAGCTTGAGTTCCAAAACTCTCTAACAGTACAGTAACTGGGTGTGGGTGGATTGGCTTGTCTTCTGCTTTCAGGCTAAGACTGATGATATCTTTTACATCTGGCTGACCAAATTGACTGCCCACCGCCATTTCAAGAAGAATGAGGCTATAAACCTGCACCATGGGGTCCTGCAAGCACTCTCGACAGGAAACGGCAGTACTTTGCCTGCCATGGCGAGTCTTGCACAGAGAAACAGAGTGATGGTAGGCATTTAGGTTCTTGTTAAACATGATTGCTTTTGACATTCCCAGTAATTTTCTCAGTGACAATATTTGCATCTAACTTTATCATTATTTTAAAGTTCTATTTTTGGTAACACTTTAGAATACTGTTCCTGAATGAATGAATGAATGAATGAATGAATGAATGAATTAATTAATTAATTAATACACAGGAACAAATGAGTAATGCATTAACACTCCAGTAACTATTAACTAACACAAAATTCTGATTAACAAATTACTAAGTATTAGCACTCAGTTGAATGTGGTAGTTCACTATTAGCTAATCAGTAGCTACAATTTTTTTTTTCATACCTCCCAGAGGACTACTAAGAACTACTATCTAATAGTGAACAGTGAACTACCACATTAAACTAAGCACTATTACTTACTAATTTGTTAGAGTTTCTTGTTAGTTAATAGTAGTTACTGGAATGTCAATAATGCGTTACTCATTTGTTCCTGTGCAGTTATTCATTAATGATGGAACAGTATTCTTTAAGTTTTTTTAAGTTTTTACTGTATTGGCTTTTCCCCATTGATCTGTTGTATTTTTTTTCTCCACTAGATTCCACATTATCAGAGCTCAGCATCATTGTCTGGGTCAGAGACACAGGGTTCACCATCAGCCTCTTCATCTCAAGGGAATAGTAAAGTTTCTGATTGGCTAAAACAGACAGAGGATGTTGACTTGTGTCAACAAGGTATTCACCACCCCATACCTTTTAATTCAGCATGAGTATATGGGAAATCAGTAAAGGTTCGGAAGAAACAAAACTGATTTTGGACATTTCTAATCGCACTTTTTTATGACTCATTCTTTACAGTACTTTGCAAATGATATAGTGAACAAAAATCAAATCAAAACTATTTCAGCATTCATCAAAGTTAGTCAAATGTGTCCAAACGTTTGACTAGTAGTATGTAAATAATCCCTTATTCAGAAAGTTTTTTTTAACTCAACCATTCCACCATTACATAAATTAGGCATTACTTGTGACCCTTAATTTACCTTACACAAGTAGTTCCCAAACCTTTTCTCTCTGAACCCCCTATTGTAGAGAAATTGTATGGCCAGAAGTATGGCCAGGGCTCTCTTGCCTTGGTAGTCCTTTTCCACTCCAATCCTAAATGCAACTAATGTCTTGGAAATATGATCTGTTCTACATCAGTGAACTGATAGATAGATAGATGGATGGATGGATGGATGGATGGATGGATGGATGGATGGATGGATAGATAGATACTTCATTCATCTGCTATGGAAATTCAAGTTTCCAGTAGCAACAATTAATAATAACAAACAAAAAAGACAAGCAGCCCAATATACATACATAAATAAATAAATTAGGCCCTGCTCACAGGGATGAATTAAAAAGCCGTATCGCCTGAGAGACCAGTCCAGTCTGTCGTCCAGCTGCAGACCTAGGTATTTGTAGGTCTTGATCATTTGACCAAAGTTAAAAATGTATTGTTGAACTTTGTCAATTTATTGTTGACTTCCTCAGTCTGTCTGTGGAACAGGACATTTCCTTTGTCAATTTATTGTTGACTTCCTCAGTCTCTCTGTGGAACAGAACAGAAACATCATCCTGTCGCTGAAGGTGCTCTTCTGCCTGATGGTGTTGTGCAGTGGGGGATGGACATTGTCCAAGATGGACAAAAACTTGATAAGGGTCCTCCTCTTTGCCACAGATGTTAAGGAGTCAAGTTCCTCACAACCACCACAGAACCAGCCTTCACAAGCATATCCAGCCACGTGGCGTCCCTTTTCTTAATGCCGCTACCCCAACATACCACAACATAGAAGAGGATGCTAGCGTTGACCGTCTGGTAAAACAACACCTGCAGTAGCTTCTACAAGGACTGAGCCTCTCAGGAAATGGTTGACTCTGTCCCTTCCTGTATAGAGCAACTGTGTTCTTGGACCAGTTCAGTCTGTCGTCCAGCTGCAGACCTAGGTATTTGTAGGTCTGGACCACCTCTACACAGACGCCTTTGATGAGAAGAGGCTGCAGGTGGGGCCTCAGTTACCGGAAGTCGACCACCAAATCCTTAGTTTTTGTAGTGTTGAGCTGTAGATGATTAAAGCTACACCACCTCACAAAGTCCTCAATCGGGTTCCTATACTCCCCTTCATCTCCGTTCTTTATACACCCCACGATTGCATCAAAATACTTCTGCATGCAACACAATTCCAAGTTGTGCTTAATCTGAGGTGTACAGGGTGAACAAGACTGTCCCCTGTGGTGCTCCTGTGCTGCTGACTACGGTCTCAGAAGTGCAGTCCCTCAGTCGAACGTACTGACAACTCCCAGTAAGAGAGTCTATAACCCACTTTATTGTTCCTCTTCTGCAGTGCACATGTACATTTTAACTGCCAGCTGTGGAAGGTGTGTTGGTGCCCTGCAACTGCAGAATTAGTTTGAATTTCTTAAACGTGTTACTGAGGTTTGGAAGTTCCATTAGAAATTTGTTGAACTTCTGAAGTTCATAACCCTCTTCCTCAAGAAGATTCTGATCTCATCACACAATTCAAACACCCTGGATAAAAATTGTCCCACACAACAGCCAACTGGACTCGCTGTAAAACAAAACAACTGTGTGAACAGGTCTCATTTCCTTGCAGTGTGCAAAAATCCATGCTTTGACCGGTCCTGTTTTAATGTAGTTTATGGTGGTGATATCTGTCAGTACTAATCTGTTTAGACGTTAGCACCTCACTGTGTCCACTGAACATTGTGGGAAATGCGCTTGACTAAGCCATTGCCTGAGCCCCATCTGTGCAGATCTTTACACAGTCCTCACATTTCAAATCGGCATCTTTCAAGTAAGTGTCAAGGATTTTGATCAGTTTTTCTGCAGTGGCTCTTAGTTCTAAGCTTGCAGAAAAACAAATCCTTCCTCAAATCACTTATGGTCAAATGGAACAAACCTTTTGTGTTCATGATGTGAAGTCTCTAAGTGTTGTTTTGGCTTGTTCTGCTTCATAGTGTCAGAAGCAAATATTTTGAGGAACACAAGACTGTGGTCTCACTTCACTACCCACCGTTGTACTAGTGAATCGCAAGGCGAGATATGCATCGTCATATTTTCTTTGTTTTAATAATTGTGACGTTTGAAGTTGATTCATCATCGAGTTGCGTTTACCTGGTACTGGCAGTCCTTTCACAAACTTGTGCATGTTTAGTGCAGAACCATGCATCAATCATGTATATCTTTACATGGCTCCCTGCAGTGCTCAATTCTGATTCAATTTCGCCATCTAGCGGTACTGTGTCATCTTGAGATGATAAAAATATTTTTGTTTATTTATTTACTTATGTGGCAAGTAAATAATTGATAAATAAATAAAAATAACGTGCCCCCCCCCCCAGTTTAGAACCACTGCCTTACACATAGTTCTTTTTTTGTGATAATTTTTTTGAGTTACAGAATATTATTGTACAGAAGCGAAAAGCACATCATTCTGAACACTTCTCTTTTCTTTTCCCCCCTCCCACATTCCCAAGGCGACCATATCCCCCCACCCCCCTCTCCCAAGGATACATTCAGAGTATACATAGTCTAAGAAAAAGTGCAGATCAAAATCCAAATACAATAAATAAAAAATTAGAACATGAGATAAGGATCTTAAAGATGCTCCTTAATTTTGGAAATGGCATGTAACCATGCTGAAATAGTCCTCTTAGAAGCTCCATGTAGTCTTGCCACTGAGAGCTCCATGTTCGCAATGTCCAAGAAAGAGTGCATCCAGTGAGTCCACGCAAGAGAGTGTGGAGGTTTCCAGCGCAAGGCAAGCATTTTCTTAGCAGCAGTAAGCCCACAAAAAAATAACTTTTTCTGAGTTAGAGAGAGAGTATAAGAGGAATCATCACTTAGAAGCAAGAGTCTCGGACAGCATGATATCTCCAACTCCAAAATGTCCTTCAGCGTGGTGGTAACCCGTCTCCAAAACTCACTGACCTCAGGGCAATCCCAAAACATGTGCATATATGACCCTATGCACCCAGTAGAGCACAAGTCACATTTAGGAGAGGTGGAAAGCTTCATTAAGTGACGTTTCCTGGGAGTGAGATACATCCTATGAATCATCTTGAAATGAATCAATTGATGATTAGGATTTTTAGAGACATGTTTGAGGTTAGACCATATTGAGTCCCAACATATGTCAATACTGTCCTCTGAATCAGTCCCATAAATATCCCTGTGCCAAATGTCCACCACAGGTAACCTTTTATAAGAAGCCTCCAAAAACAACAAATACAATGACGAAACCATCCCTCTTGTGTTACCATATGAAGTAAGCAACTTATGCAAAGTAAGACAGTGAATACTAGAGCCCAAGGAACCCCATATGCACGCATGGCAGATCTCAGGCGCAAATAAAAGAAAAATGAAGTGCCTGGTAATTTATATTCTGCACGTAGATCATTAAACATGTGTAAACCATTGTCCCCCCAAATATCAGCCAAAACATTAATCCCTCTATCACTCCAGTCTGAGAAAACAAAAGGTTTATTGCCCGATAAAAGATTATGGTTACGAAATAATGGAGAATTTGAATGCCATTTATGGTCATCGCGGGTGAACTTTGAAGCCGCCTGCCAGGTAGAAAGAAGATAAGCTATTATTGGGCCAAAATGCTGCTTCGCACTCTTTAACGGAATGTTACAATAAATCAAATCCTGTAGTCTATAAGGTAAAGCCAGATTAAATTCAATCGGTTGCCAAGATACAACAGAACCAGGATTCAACCATACTGTAAGAGGGCGTAATGTAAAAGCCCAATGATAAAGCCTAAAGTCAGGTAATGCAAGTCCGCCGGCATCCTTGCAACGCTGCAGTGTTAAATACTTTATACGGGGGGCCTTACCGTTCCATATGAACTTAGAAACTAATTTTTGCAATTTAGACCAGAAATCTAAAGGTGGTGACAGAGGTATCATAGCAGAAAAAAAAATAATGCGAGGCAAAATATCCATTTTGATGATAGAAATCCGAGCTTGTAAAGATAGAGGAAGCGATGACCAACGAGTCAGGTCCATCTCTACACGATTATATATACCCTGGAAATTTTTTAGAGCTATTGTGTGCAGAGATGGATATATGTCCACACCCAAATATCTAAAGCTGGTTAATATTGGTATAAAAGATGGTAAAACAGAATTAGAAGATGAATTATTTAAATGCATCAATGAAGATTTGTTCCAATTAATCTTATACCCAGAAAATTGGCTAAAACTATTAAATACTGACAAAATATGATGAATAGACTCAGCTGTATCACTAACATATAAAATAATGTCGTCTGCATATAACGAAATTCTATGAGAAGTGTTACTAAAAATTATAGGGCTAACCAAGGAATGCTGACGAATTTTCTGTGCAAGAGGCTCAAGAGAGAGTGCAAACAAGAGTGGTGAGAGAGGCCATCCCTGACGAGTCCCACGTAATATAGAAAACTTTGGAGAGGTGATGCCCCCTGTCATAACCACAGCAGAAGGGTTGGCATATAGTACTTTAATCATATTAATATAATTTCTGCCTAAACCAAAGTGCTCCAAAACTGACCAGAGGTAACGCCATTCAAGCCGGTCAAAGGCCTTCTCAGCATCCAAAGACAAAGTTGCGCACGGTATGTCTATACCACTGGTTACATGTATAATATGCAATAACCGGCGAACATTATCGGCCGCAAGGCGAGATTTAATGAAACCAGTCTGATCGTTATGCACCAATTTAGTCATGAGCAAATCTAAACAAGAGGACAAAACTTTGGCAAACAGTTTCACATCACAATTTAAAAGAGACAAAGGTCTATAATTCCCGCATTGAGTCAAATCTTTATTAGGCTTTGGTAAAAGAGTAATAATGGCCATATTCGCACTATTATTAAATGAACCCACTTGAATAGAATAAAGAATCATATTCAACAAAGGTTGTCCCAGCTCATCCCAGAAAGAGAGGTATAGTTCAGGTGGGATACCATCCCATCCCGGAGACTTACCCCTCTTCATATGTACAAGAGCATCTTTTAACTCATCCAATGAGATGGGAGAGTCCAAAGATGTGGCCTCTGCTTCAGAGAGACATGTAAGAGTCAAATCTTGAAAAAAGTTGTCGCACAAAGTCTGACTGAAAACTAAATCCGGCCTGTATAAACTCTGATAAAAATCTTTAAACTCTTGATTTATACCTTTGGGTTCACTTATCAAACCATTAGAAGATTGAATTGCCATAATATTTGAATACTTTTCACCATTCTTTAAGAGCTAAAAGGTGACTTGGCTTAGCGCCATTGAAATAATAAGTTCTTCTAACTTTGTGCATTATAAACTCCGCTCTATGCCGTAACCGTGAGTTAAGTTCTGTACGCATCACTTTTATTTCATTCTGAACATCCTCAGTGTGACAAATTTGCTGACAATTCTCCAGCCTATTTAGTTTTGATTCGAGAGTGCTTATTTCCTTCAATCTCGATTTATTTAATTGGGATGCAAAAGAAATAGAAGACGACCGGATGCAACCCTTAAAGCAGGGCTCAGTAGTTTCGGGATTTCTTCGCTGTATTCTCGCTTTTTGCTCGCAGGTTTCTCTTTAGAGCTCCCCCCACAGCTTCGGAATAGATATTGACAACACTGTTGTAAAAACTCGTTGGCGATTCTCAGACAGGCTAGTAGATCAACGACATCAAAGCAGATGGGACATTCTTTAAAACGTCTTCTTCATTCGGGTTCGAACAGCGTGAGGGAGCGCAATAATGACAGCATTTTAGCAGATTTCTTTTGGCCGTAAAGCAATTGTTTACATCGCGAGACCTGATATCACGCGATACTTCCTGACGCGGCGGCCGGCGGCCCGCCGGCTCAAAGTTGCAAATGTGGATTTTCCGCTCACGGGCACCAGGGGGGTGCGAAACGACCACCATTCAACCCGAAATAAGTAATATAACCATTCCAATGACTCCGAAGCTGTTTAGTTAAGGTAAAAAAGTGACTTAGTTCACATTTAATAGCATCCCAAAGAACCAGTATTTATCTCTATAAACCATCTCAACTCTTTCTTGAGCATTGCACAGAAATCTTTATTTTGTAGTAGTGTGGTATTAAAACGCCAACGTGATGTTCTAGTAGGTGCAGACACAAGAGAAATTTTAGCTGAGACCACATTATGATCAGATAAAGGGCATGACTTTATATTGACACTGTGTATTACTGAGTGTGCAGCATGAGATATAAGAATATAATCCAATCTAGAATAACTTTTATGTCTGGCCGAGTAGAAGGTGTACTGTCTTTTTGTAGGATAAAAAATGCGATATACATCAATTAGACTAAAATCAGACATAAATTTACATAGTTCAATAGATGATAAAGATGACGCTGAATAATTCTGCGCACAAGAACGATCAAGAGAGACATCATTCACCGCGTTCATATCTGCACCTATGATAAGAAAACAATCTTGAATGCGCAGTAATGTTGTAGTGAGGGCAGAAAAAAAATTGGGGTCAAAATGAGGAGGAGCATAAATTGAAATAAATGCAAAATTCTTACCCGCGATAACTGTTTTAATGTATGAAAACTGCCTCTGCCTTCTTCACAGCTATATCTTTCTAGAATATTAAAAGAAAGCTTTCGTTTTAACACGACCAGAGTTCCCCTCGATTTACTATCCAATGAAGACGAGGCGGCTACAAAATAAAATTTGTTAGAAAACCTCTGAACATCTGACTTTCTTAAATGTGATTCCTGGATAAATGCCAAATCAACATGTTGCCTATGCAAGTAATCCAGACATGCAGTACGTTTAATGGGACCGTTCAGTCCATTTACGTTCCAGGTGACTATATGAAGTGTTTCTGTAGCCATAAATTAGCTATAAAAGAGACCAAGAAAACAATTACCTGAATATAGAAAAAAAAAAAGAGAATGCATCACAGACATATATACTCTTTAAAGGGAGAAATTCCCACCCACCCTGGTCGCCACAACCCATAAGAACACCCAAAATCCCCAAATAAAGCAAATAAACCTCTAACAGAACATCTAATAAAAAGGAAAAGTAATAATAAAAAAACATAGAAAAAGAAAAAGAAAAACTAGTGAAACATTAACCACCTTATGAACAACGTGACCCCGAGGAAGGCGGCAGACACAACGTCCCCCGCACCCCACCCATTATTAAGTGAAAGAAATTAACAGATGTGTTTATCCTAAGGGACCGATTGTGACATTCAATTTACGCTAGACAATCAATCTGAAAGAACAAACAAAAGCAGAAGGAGGAAAACCACTAGTGTAGTATAAAGTAATGTAATTTCACCCTTCCTCATTCTCCTGTGTGGCCAAACCATTCAAAAAGTCCTCAACCTCCAAAGGGGACTTAAAGATGTGCTGAGTCGAGCCTCGCGTTAACTTCAGCTGTGCGGGGTACATCAAAAAGGTCTGAAAGCCCATTTTCTGAGACTTGTTGGTTACCTCCATGAAGGAACGGCGCCGGTTCATAGTGAACGCACTATAGTCTGCGGCAAATCTGACGTCTTTCCCCTCCACCTTGATTGGAGATTTTCTAGATGCTCGGAGAATTGAGTCACGATCGGTATAACGTAGCATCTTCATAATGACCGTACGAGGCCTGCCAGAGTTGTTGGGTGGGCCGATGCGATGAACTCTCATGATCTCCGGTTTAGCATCGGTCAGCGAAGGGAACCATACCGGTAGAGATCCCGAGATATATGTCGTGAGATTTGTGGTTTCCACGCCTTCCGGGAGATTCATAATACGAACGTTATCCCTGCGGCTCCGGTCTTCCAAATCAGCCATCTTTTCCTCCAAGGTCGTCAATCTGGCGGCAGATTTGTTGTGATTTTTCTCCACTTTGCCGACTCGGCTGTTCAAACTGGAATATCGATCACGCAGTTCTCTAACCCCCTTAGAGCAGTTGGAAAGCTCCGACTGAATATTATCCAGCCTGTCTTGCAACGTTTTAAACTGCGCTTCAATAAACTGTTGCTGTTTATCCATAGCTGAGGCGATCATGGCAGCTAGCGAATCCTCCATTTTTTCTGCCTCGTGCGCTTGATCACGCTGCGCTTTACTGGCCGCTTTTCCTTGACGAGATGACATCCTGTCGATGCCCAAAGTCAAAACATAAACCAAAGTGTCGAGCAATTGGCAAAAAAACTTGGATATATAAATGAAAATGAGTAGGGTCGGCGGACTCAGAACACTATGCTGCCATCAGGCTCACAGGTCACGTGCTTCCCCGCCTTACACATAGTTCTGTCTTTTTTTTGTTGATGTTTATTGCTAGAAAATTCAATGAGGTAGAGACAGCTTTTGAATCCAAGTGCTTCAGAATATAAGTTTGTCACTTCCTCAAACATTCACCCTCTCATGCACAGAACTTGCCAGATGTAAGCTGGATTTGGCTGAGCTCTCGAGTTTAATCCAAAAACTTCACTGGCATGAAGGTGGCCTACCCATCACAAGCACCGACCTGGAACGTCGCATCAGCATGCAGGTGAGTCTGCTTTTGTGCTGACACAGAATGTGTCTGCTATCTTTTTGCCACAGCCAGCCAACACAAAGCAAATGTAAAATTAAAAGTGGTGATCATTTGATGACAGTTGCAGTATTAAATAATGAAGAGGTAAACATGGTAATTGTTTTCCAGAATCTTAGTCTTGAGAAACCCAAAAAGAAGTCTGGAAAGCTCTGGGGTCACTCCCGAACACTTTCACGAGTTGAATCGCTTGACTTTGTAAGTTCATCACGATTATGTTCTTTGTTTGTGGTTTTATAAACATTTATCGTTGGATGTTCTTACAGTGGGTCTCATTCACTATTAATGCATAGAAGTGTTTTTATACATGTGTGCCTAAAAGTCTCACAATTTTGTCATTCACTACAGGTGCTTATGCTTGTAAATCTGTTAGTAGTACTTTGTTCAGCCTTAACTGAAAATTGGTCTTTGGTCTCGCCAAACAATCACAAAACAATTAACAATACACAATATACATCAAGATTAAAATATTCACATTTCCTTCCTCTTATTCAAAAGACTTATTGCATTTGGTACAAAAGTTTGTTTATATATTGCTTTGGTCGCTTTTGGTGTTCTTTAGCGATGACGTGATGGCAATAATTCAAAAACATGATTCAAGGGGTGTGTTGTGTCTATTGCTATAGTCAAAGCTTTTCTCTGAACTGCAATTTGATATAACTGCGACTGATTTTTGCTTAGATCCTATAATTTTTCCTGCTACTCTTGCAATTCTGTCTAATTTTACTTTATTCACAGATGTAACTTGTCCAAACCACACAGTTATATTATACCCTAAAACACTCTTAATTAAACTTATATAAACTCTTTTCACAACAACCTGACTTACAGAAAAATCTCTCAATTTCCTTAGCAAGAATAGCCTTTGATTTGCTTTCTTACAAATAAGATTCACATTATCAGAAAAATTCAATTTACAGTCAATCATGGTTCCCAAATACTTAAAAGTCTTCACAATTTCAACTGTTTGATCACATAACATTATTTCTGTTACAAGCTCTGAATAATTTAAAATCAACTCTTTTGTTTTACTTGCATTTATCAATAAAGAACTAATTTTCTTTTTCATTTTCATGTTCTTACCCTCATTATAATGAACTGCTAATGAGTCCATCTTATTCTAAATGAGGTAGTGTATCCACTATTAGTAATTGGCATAATACACAGCCAAACCATCTCCATACTAGTGCTGCATGCTATACCGGTGTTATGGTAATATCGCAGTAGTCAAGGGTCAAAATCCTGAAAGTGCAATAATATTTTAACGGTAGTATTGCCGTTACATTACCGTTGTATGTATGAAATGTAGTAAATATTCCCAGAAAGTATGCACTACTCTAACTGAAAGCAGTTGTCTCAAACTCTGCATGAGGCATGTTTTAAAGCTACCAGTGTTTGCAAAACCCTGGACAGTCATTCCAGTATCTACTGTATCTACCTTAATAAGGAATGACTGACATCTTCATAGCTGTATGTGAAAATAATGTTTTTCCCCTTTAAGTTGCCTTTATATCTGTGTGAAAACCTTTTTACACACGAATGCATACATAAGCATGGTTAAATGAAATGCACAATTAGGCTTTATCTCTTGCCCTCTGTATGCTCTCAACTACTACTTCAGTTTCCTGACAATAATTCTATTTCCATCTCTGACATTTGGAGCAGTTATCTTCAAGCCATTTGGGCACATCAGGTGGTTTGGCTGCTTCCCTTCAGTCCATCCCAGATTACGTTTACTCCCAGCTATCCACACCTGAGGTCTCCTCACTGGAGGGAAAGCAACTACAGATGGACATTTGTGGCTTGTGTGAAAGAGGTACCTTGTTTAATTCCTTCTGTCACTACAATTTTAAATGCAGCTGCAAAAGAGTGTAGAGCAATTTTACATCTTTAGAGTTTACATCTCGCAATTTTTATTTTTTATTTATTAATTTTTTTAGAAGAATTGAAATATGAACTCTCAATTCTGAGGGGAAAAATTCTGAATTTCGAGATACAAACTTGCAATTGCTATGGGGAAAAAAGGCAGAATTGTGAGTTTGTCTAGCAATTCTTAAAACATACTTGAGTAGAAGTAATAATTCAGCTACTTTTAAAGTGCAATTCCTAAAAATAAAAAATAAAATTAAAAAAACTGTTTAATTAATGTAATGTATTTGTTTGTAATTTAGTAATTAATTTTTATGGCAAACATTTTTTTTTTCATAGACCAGGTTCCAAAATTAACATGGTTACTTGAGTCTTGACATTATTGTTGGGATAATCTAAAAAAATTTAAATAAATAAATAAATAAATAAAAATTGCGAGATGTAAACTCTAAAGATGTAAAATTGCTCTACACTCTTTTGCAGCTGCATTAAAAAAAGTCACCTTTATTTTTATTGTGCTTTTTTACAATACAGATTGTTTCAAAGCAGCTTTACAGTGATAACTGGAAAATAATGCAACAAAGTTTGTTTCTGCTGTACAGCAGATTTAGTAGAAAAATACTGTCATAGTCCAGCTTAAGTTCAGTGATGGTTCATTTTTGTTGTAATTCCCTTGCCACTGTTCCATAGGGTCGGCAGTCTAACAAAGAAATCAATAGCAGGATTCGTTTTTAACATTATGTAACCATGGTATATCGACATGAAATATTAATTCAAAAATCACCTACTTGGGTTAATGCTGCATATTTATACCTGAGAATGCTTTGACGCGTTTCCACAGCGCATGATGTCTAAGGGATCGTCTGACAATTTCACCAACTGCGGTAAACGTAGCCTATAACTTGTATTATTTATTACTTTAAACATTTAAAAACAAACATTTTCAAATTCCAAAGCTTGTAGAAGGTTCCTATTGGCAGTACTGACCTGGTAGCCTTGAGTAAATTAACTTCTCTAAAGAAATGATTCATAAAATATATAAATATCAGTTGAGCCTATGTTTACTTTTTTCACTGACACAGACGAAAATGAAAAGACTATCAGTAGCTATGTTTCCATCCACACGTTTTTGTCCGAATTAAGTGATATCGAATGAAAAATGCCTTATGGAAACAGTAAAATTCGATTGAATATCGACTCAAATGAAATGCGTTCGGTCTCATCGGATTTTATCTTGATCGATATACGGCTTATGCGATAAACGCTGATGGAAACGTTATTGCAAATAAATCCATTTTGTCTAGCAAAACTTTGTTCGCAAATGTTTGCTTGAATGTTGTGCGATTCAGTGCGAAAATGAATGGAAACACCTTCAAATGTCTCAAATCAATTCGATATACCAATTTGATCGCAAAACAGCATGTGACGTCATTACGCACAGGTTTTTATTCGCTTTAAAGCCGTTGGATGGAAACACACTTTCACCAGCTTTATTCGCGTGAGTTTTTTTTACCGAACTTCAGATAATTCGATTGACAAGTGGATGGAAACTTAGCTAGTCATAGGCTTTAGGAGGGCAAGAAATAGGGCAGGATAAGGAGACTGAGAGAAAAAGAAAGATGAACATGAGGAGAGAGCAGGTATTGACAAATAATCTAATGCCCACTGACATGGTTTTAAAGCTATTTATTATCCTTTTTTTTTTTTGGCCTTCAAAAGTCTTAAATTCCACATGTAGGTCAGAGAAATCCAAATTTTCTCATGGGAGCATGCCCCAAACCCCCCCTAACTACCGCACATTTGAATGCCCATGGCTGTGGGGCTGTGGGGCTGTGGGGGTAATGTGGGCTGGTGTGGCTCAATGCCAGGGCTCAATTTTTGCCCCAGTCCACCCCTGACAGTTGCTGTTCTAGCCAGAGTGGCAGTGGAGTTAAGTCGAAGGTGAAGTAGGCTAATGCCAAATTTCCATAATTGTGGTTGTGAATTATTTCTGTTATAGTTGTCTTCAGCCATTTTGGTGTATTAAATTTGTAGTTTTGGACTTCCCATTTTTATGTATGAATTTACAATATGAAAAACAAGGTTGTGTTCCATATTGTGGTGTTCAGCTATTTTAACATGCTATCGTCATCATATCAGTGTAGATGGACCAAAATAAAACCATTAAAATATCAAGTAAATAAGTATTGTTATACTTGGTGCCACAGTGACACTCTTGTCCCAAAAAGTATTGCTATACCTCGATACTCAATATGTTGTCCCACTGTGATTCATTTTTTCCTGTTGTACCTACACATAATTTGAGGGTTCCCCCACCTGCCAAATCCCACTTTAACCACTGGACATAGGCAACCGTGGCAAGGAACCAAAACTGTGAACCAAAAATCAGGTGACCGAATGGAGGAAAAAAAACGGGGGGCCAGTTCTCCATCAGTGCCGATGGCTGTCGTGTCAATGAGGCCTTCACAAGGGAGAGTCTAGTTGAGACAATCTCTGCTGACACTTCAGCGATGCGTTGTGGTCGTGTCTAGGCGCAGGTCCTCCATCTGATCTGGATACAGCCCGGATCCGGCTGACTACATCATGCGTTTTGGTCGTGTCTAGGAGCAGGTCCACCATCTGATCTGGATATGGCCCTGGATCCGGCTGACTACAGTAAACCTCTGAATAAACAGAAAGACTAACTTTAGCGTAGATGCCATTCTTCTTATGATGTAACGAGTACATCAGGTGTTATAGGAAGTGTTCTCGGTTCCGACTGACCTAGTTTATGCAGCCTAACAATCATTTAACTGATTTGAATAATATAAATGTATACTATTTTAATTGTATGCCAGGTTAAAGAGATGTTTTTAATCTAGATTTAAACTGATAGTGTGTCTGCTTCTCGAACAATGCTAGGGAGACTATTCCAAAGTTTAGGTGCTAAATAGGAAAAGTAGATTCCTGTAGTTGATCTGATATTCTAGGTATTATCAACTGGCCAGAATTTCGAGATTGCAATGGACGTGAAGGATTATAATGCATTAAGAGCTCGCTCAAGTACTGGGGAGCTAAACCATTTAGCGCTTTGTAAGTAATCAGCAATATTTTAAAATGTATACAATGTTTAATAGGGAGCCAATGCAGTGTTGACACAACTGGGCTAATATGATCATACTTCCTGGTTCTAGTAAGAACTCTAGGTGCTGCGTGGACCAACTGAACTTAAGTGTGCAGGGCAACCACCCAGTAGAATATTACAATAATTTGACTTTATAATTTGACCATAAACACATGAACTAACTGAATCGAATCGAGAGATGAATTGCATGAATCGAGAGATACAGTGAGGAAAATAAGTATTTGAACACCCTGCTATTTTGCAAGTTCTCCCACTTAGAAATCATGGAGGGGTCTGAAATTGTCATCGTAGGTGCATGTCCACTGTGAGAGACATAATCAAAAAAAAAAAAATCCAGAAATCACAATGTATGATTTTTTAACTATTTATTTGTATGATACAGCTGCAAATAAGTATTTGAACACCTGAGAAAATCAATGTTAATATTTGGTACAGTAGCCTTTGTTTGCAATTACAGAGGTCAAACGTTTCCTGTAGTTTTTCACCAGGTTTGCACACACTGCAGGAGGGATTTTGGCCCACTCCTCCACACAGATCTTCTCTAGATCAGTCAGGTTTCTGGGCTGTCGCTGAGAAACACGGAGTTTGAGCTCCCTCCAAAGATTCTCTATTGGGTTTAGGTCTGGAGACTGGCTAGGCCACGCCAGAACCTTGATATGCTTCTTACAGAGCCCACTCCTTGGTTATCCTGGCTGTGTGCTTCGGGTCATTGTCATGTTGGAAGACCCAGCCTCGACCCATCTTCAATGGTCTAACTGAGGGAAGGAGGTTGTTCCCCAAAATCTCGCAATACATGGCCCCGGTCATCCTCTCCTTAATACAGTGCAGTCGCCCTGTCCCATGTGCAGAAAAACACCCCCAAAGCATGATGCTACCACCCCCATGCTTCACAGTAGGGATGGTGTTCTTGGGATGGTACTCATCATTCTTCTTCCTCCAAACACGTTTAGTGGAATTATGACCAAAAAGTTCTATTTTGGTCTCATCTGACTACATGACTTTCTCCCATGACTCCTCTGGATCATCCAAATGGTCATTGGCAAACTTAAGACGGGCCTTGACATGTGCTGGTTTAAGCAGGGGAACCTTCCGTGCCATGCATGATTTCAAACCATGACGTCTTAGTGTATTACCAACAGTAACCTTGGAAACGGTGGTCCCAGCTCTTTTCAGGTCATTGACCAGCTCCTCCCGTGTAGTTCTGGGCTGATTTCTCATGATTTCTATGATTTCTTAGGATCATTGAGACCCCACGAGGTGAGATCTTGCATGGAGCCCCAGTCCGAGGGAGATTGACAGTCATGTTTAGCTTCTTCCATTTTCTAATGATTGCTCCAACAGTGGACCTTTTTTCACCAAGCTGCTTGGCAAGGGCTTCCCCGTAGCCCTTTCCAGCCTTGTGGAGGTGTACAATTTTGTCTCTAGTGTCTTTGGACAGCTCTTTGGTCTTGGCCATGTTAGTAGTTGGATTCTTACTGATTGTATGGGGTGGACAGGTGTCTTTATGCAGCTAACGACCCCAAACAGGTGCATCTAATTTAGGATAATAAATGGAGTGGAGGTGGACATTTTAAAGGCAGACTAACAGGTCTTTGAGGGTCAGAATTCTAGCTGATAGACAGGTGTTCAAATACTTATTTGCAGCTGTATCATACAAATAAATAGTTAAAAAATCATATATTGTGATTTCTGGATTTTTTTTATTTAGATTATGTCTCTCACAGTGGACATGCACCTACGATGACAATTTCAGACCCCTCCATGATTTCCAAGTGGGAGAACTTGCAAAATAGCAGGGTGTTCAAATACTTATTTTCCTCACTGTACAAACACGATCGTATGATAAGAGCAAATCATTTGTGACTCTAATGAGAGCTGTCTCAGTAATATGATACGGTCTAAATCCTGCATGGAAATCCTCACAGATACCATTTCTTTTTTTTTCTTTTTTTTCCCAACACTGTCTTTGTTGCTTTTAGAAACATTTACATTAAAACATAATAAAACATGAATACATTATTTATTAAATAAATAAATAAATAAATAAATAAATAAATAAATACAATTAAACAGGAATAAAAAACAAACAAAGGGGGAAAAAAGCAACAACATCTATACTATACACATGTCAAAACAATGGTACATCAATATAATGAACATGGTGCATGCTATGCCTGGTTACACAGAAAATAAACTATTTGGTTCAGCTTCCTTCAAAAATCCTGTAAAGGGGTTCCATACTTTGAAAAACTTTTCAGGTTTTCCCTTAACAATATATGCGAGTTTCTCCAAAGCCAAACAAGACAATTCCTGTAACCATTGCTTAAAATTAGGGCTGTCTCTGTTTTTCCAATGGCAAGCGACTACAAGTTTTGCTTGTAATAAACAGAAGGTCAACATTTTCTTACCAGAGCTAGTTAAAGTGCAAGTTTCAGGGTAAATATTCAAAGTTTAGGACATTTGGGGACACTCTGTTTCACCACCAGTAACAAAAAGTCCAAAACCTTTTCCCAAAAAAAAAATGAACTTGAGGGCACTTCCTAGAGAAAATGCAACCTAGAGATAGGAACTTTATACCATTGCTTATCAATGGTATAAAGTTCCTATCTCTAGGTTGCATTTTATACATTGATTGGGAATGTTGGGATTACATTTATGTAGTAATTCTGGAGTTATGTATGCTCTCATAATCCACATGTACAGCAGAAGTTTAAACCTGGTATTAATTGTCTGGGTTTGGGCCTTTACGCAGATACACTGCCATTCATCTTGTTATATAGGCATACACTGCCATTCATCTTCTGTTATATTCTCACCAAGCCAAATGCTTTTTCTCCGTATTTTCCTTGCAGTTAGTGGAGATCAGTCTATAAAACAAGGAAACTTGCCTAGCACCATAAAGGGGGCAGATCTGGTAAGAGAAGAGAATGATGCTGTGTCTTTTTGATAAAATGCCTAATTTGAAGATATATAAAAAAAAAAAGAAAAAAAAGAAGGGTTTTAGGCCTGAAAACTGAGCATAGTTTCATTGCTAAATAAATCTGCCACCTTGTTCAAACCATTTGATGCCCAGATTTTAAAACCACCATCATGTGTCCCTAGCATAAACAGTGTTTCCCCAAATAGGGATCCAAATGATGTATTATGTTCCTACTTTGCGAATGTGAAGTGTCAATACCTGTGGAACGGTCCAAATTAGGATCTAAGGTACAATTCAAGTCACCAGCGACTATTAAGATACCCTGAAGGGAAGACAAAATTAAGAAAAGATTATGAAAAAAATGTGGTTCATCTGTATTAGGGCCATAAACACTTACAAGATTGCAATATTCGTTGAGCATCCTATCACTGATTATAACTTATCTACCCAGTGGATCACGCATAGTTTTTAATATATGAAATGGGACTTATTTATGTATCAGCACAGCTACCCCTCTTGAGTGTGAGCCATATGATGCTGCTAGAACCTGCCTTGGCCATCTTCTATGCAGTTTAATGACTTTGTTGGACAATAAATGTGTTTCCTGCAGGAATAATATTTTAGGATGGAGGTAGTTAACTCTGTTCATCACTTGTTTCAATTTAGTTAGGTTACAGAGCCCCCGCACATTCCAAAGATGTCAGTATAAGACTAGAATCCCTTGACATTTGCAACAAAATTGAATATTCTAAATATTCTTGGTAGTCCAAACATTAATGACCCGTTCCATGAAACACCCTGTAACATTTTGTTAAGTACAAAGATGTACCAGAAAACTGAAATGCATAAGTATAAATGTATAGTAAAAATAGAGAGAGAGGAAAAAAAACAAAAAAAAACACACAATCCAAATTACAAACATCTAAGATGCAAAGTATCCCCAGCACATGGCACTAGATAGAACACAGTTGCAAGGCGAACATCCCTTTTTCTTCTACTAGAACTATAGTTACGTATTCTAACGGTCCTCTAATAGGAACACTATAAGGTTGCTGAATTTAAGAGAAAAAAATAACAATTGTCCAAAACAAAAATAATAATTCCAAAACAAATAAATGCATGCTCTCTTAGACCAAGTAGTATAGTATTTAACCAAAAGAAAATGCGTTGCCTAAATAATCAGCCTACTTAATGATTCTGCTTGGTATTCAAATCAAAACCAACCCTTTACGAACTATGAAATCCAAAAAGGCCCAACCTTACGTTTTATAGGGCTTTCAGACTAATCATCCAACAGAAATTTTAATGAAAGTTCAGTACTAAAGTGGTTGATTAAACTTTAATGCAAAGTGTCAAAAAGTACAGTTGAGTTACTCAGACGTTGGCTGCTCCACTTCCCGAACATCCTCTGGCAAGACCACGATGAATTTGCCTGCTTCTTCAGGAGAGTTGAAGAAATGACAACGGTCTCCGTAGATAACGCTTGGCGGGTAAAAATCATCCCGTTCTTAATCTTCCTCTTACGAAGCTCTAGCTTCACCTTCTCAAATTGCTTTCGTTGTTTCAATACCTCGGACAATAGATCGGGAAAAAACATAATGTGATGATTCTGGAACATCACTGTGCCTCTTTCCTGAGCTGCTCTCAGTACTCTGGCTTTGTTAGCATTGTTGAGGAATTTCAGTATCATTGTTTTTGGCCTTGACGATGTGTTTCCAGCTTGTTTGCCACAGCTGGGTAACCTGTGTGCCCTTTCAATGATCCGAATCCTTGAATCCGAATGTTAGAACGCCAGCTTCTACACTCGGCCATGTCAAGAGCAGAGGCAAGATCCGGCTTGGCTTGGCTGATTCGGCTCTCCGCTTTGGTAAGTCTTTCAGTGACCCTCTGGGGTCTGAGGTATTTTCTGGACCCTGGAGATGTTCTGACATGCTCTGACATTTATGCTTATTTCTCTTACTTGTGATATTTTCATGGCTAAAGTCTGATTACACTGTATTCAGCACAAACTGCTACAATAATGTCAGCAGCATGTATGTAAAAGTTTGTAGTTTTTAGATAATGACGTTTATGCGTGGTTTGTGAAAAATCAAAAACAAATTGTCACTGAAATAAGGTCAAGAAACCCATACTGATTATTTCTTTTGAAAATTGTATTACGTATAGCCTAGAATATTTGCTTCAAAACTTTTTGAAAATCATCCTGCCTACTCATTCAGATAAGACAATATATTGATTTAAAATTTGTAAGACTTGTGTGAGAAAGCTTTATGCAAGGTAGTAAATCGCCATCACCTGCTTTCAGATGGAGCGGCATTTACTACACAGAGCCGTAGTTCACTGACAAGCTGAGCCATATCGCATTAATTATCGCAGGCGATACGTCCGTGATAATGCGATATGGCTCAGCTTGTCAGTGAACTACGGCTCTGTGTAGTAAATGCCGCTCCATCTGAAAGCAGGTGATGGCGATTTACTACTAATCAAGGAACCGGCTTTACTGACGAAATGCGCATAACAATGTAATGCGATATATCGCCCAGCCCTAGCAAGGAGGCGTGAATACATCATGAATATTGATGTTTCACACCTGAGAAAGACAAAGACCCTCCCCTAATGGCCCTATCAGGTGCTATCAGGCCCTATCATTATGAGGAATCTTACACAAAGAATGAGGAGATTTAAAAAAGAATGGCTTTTAGATTGTTTGGATTTATTTACAACACGACATAATCCAAAGATCAGAGGTGGGTAGAGTATCCAAAAACTGTACTCAAGTAAAAGTACAAGTACTTATAGAAATATTTACTCAAAGTAAAAGTAATAATTTTAAGTTACTTGAGTAAGAGTAAAAAGTATCCAATGAAAAAACTACTCAAGTAGCTAGTTACTAGTTACTTCAGATCATACATCATTATATATAAATATATGACTATTATTATTATCATAATTAGGCTATCTTTGCAACAAAAACAGAAGAGCCAAGCAATATTTCTGCCATCTGTAGCCCGAAAATCATTGCCTGTCCTTTGGTTTGTATAATAGTAACTTATACAACTACATTTGGATTATTAGACAATGTCGAAATAAAGTGACTCTGCAGAGTTTTGCATTCACATTACTGCACACACATTACCGCGGGAGGGCGGGTGTTCATTTCATAAACTGTGGACAATGGTAGCTTATTTAATGTATAAATTGATGTATATGTCCAAAAAACGGGTAATGTCATACTTTGTAGTAGTGCTATCATGGCGTAATAATCTGTTTGGTTGTAAAATGTAATACCTGAATGAAATGAAATCGCATGTATCGTCCTTTGGAATCATTCATTCACAGACAGCTTACGAAGATGTTCAACTAATAAAGATCTTCATCGCTGGCAAAAATATGATGCATTTGCAGATTTGCTTTCACTGACTGTACTGTAGGTCCACGGCCATTTCATCTAACGCTCTTGATGTCCTTAAATCTTCCTGTTACGACTCTGAGTCGAGTGTGAATTGAAAGCGCTTCAGACGATTCAGTGAGGGCAGGGAACTGAACAGATCATTTAAACTGATTCGCGAACTGATTTAGACAGATCTGCCAACTTGTTTGATGAAGTCTTTGAACAGAATCGACTCAAAAGAGTGATTAATTTGTGAATAGAGCATCGTTCATGCCCAGAAAAAAGATACAGCGCGCTTGGTATAAACTACTCATTTAACATGTATTGCATTAAAATAAAGTAACGAGAGGAACGTCGCCCAACGTAACGAAGTAAAAGTACAGTTTTTTTTCATTAGAAATGTACTCCATCCATCCATCCATCCATCCATCTTCTACCGCTTATCCGGGGCCGGGTCGCGGGGGCAGCAGTCTAAGCAGGGATGCCCAGACTTCCCTCTCCCTAGACACTTCCTCCAGCTCTTCCGGGGGGACACCGAGGCGTTCCCAGGCCAGCCGGGAGACATAGTCTCTCCAGCGTGTCCTAGGTCTTCCCCGGGGTCTCCTCCCGGTGGGACATGCCCGGAACACCTTCCCTGGAAGGCGTCCAGGAGGCATCCGGAAAAGATGCCCGAGCCACCTCAACTGACCCCTCTCGATGTGGAGGAGCAGCGGCTCTACTCTGAGCTCCTCCCGAGTGACCGAGCTTCTCACCCTATCTCTAAGGGATCGCCCAGCCACCCTGCGGAGAAAGCTCATTTCGGCCGCTTGTATCCGGGATCTTGTCCTTTCGGTCATGACCCACAGCTCATGACCATAGGTGAGAGTAGGAACGTAGATTGACTGGTAAATCGAGAGCTTCGCCTTGCGGCTCAGCTCCTTCTTCACCACGACAGACCGGTACAGGGACCGCATTACTGCAGAAGCTGCACCGATCCGCCTGTCAATCTCCCGTTCCATCCTTCCCTCACTCGTGAACAAGACCCCAAGATACTTGAACTCCTCCACTTGAGGCAGGAGCTCTCCACCAACCTGAAGCGGGCAAACCACCCTTTTCCGACTGAGAACCATGGCCTCGGATTTGGAGGTGCTGATTTTCATCCCAGCCGCTTCACACTCGGCTGCAAACCGTCCCAGTGCATGCTGGAGGTCCTGGTTTGATGAGGCCAACACGACAACATCATCCGCAAAGAGCAGAGATGAAATCGTGTGGTCCCCAAACCTGACCCCCTCCGGCCCCTGGCTGCGCCTAGAAATTCTGTCCATAAAAATTATGAACAGAACCGGCGACAAAGGGCAGCCCTGCCGGAGTCCAACACGCACCGGGAACAAGTCTGACTTACTGCTGGCAATACGAACCAAGCTCCTGCTCCGGTCGTACAGGGACTGGATAGCCCTTAGCAAAGGGCCCCGGACCCCATACTCCCGGAGCACCCTCCACAGGCCGCCGCGAGGGACACAGTCGAATGCCTTCTCCAAATCCACAAAGCACATGTGGATTGGTTGGGCAAACTCCCATGAGCCCTCCAGCACCCTGTAGAGGGTATAGAGCTGGTCCAGTGTTCCACGACCGGGACGAAAACCACATTGTTCCTCCTGAATCCGAGGTTCTACTATCGGCCGGATTCTCCTCTCCAGTACCCTGGCATAGACTTTCCCAGGGAGGCTGAGAAGTGTGATCCCCCTATAGTTGGAGCACACCCTCCGATCCCCCTTCTTGAAAAGAGGGACCACCACCCCGGTCTGCCAGTCCAAAGGTACTGTCCCCGACCGCACCCTTCAGCTTGGGTGATGGATGAGTCCGCCTCCGAGCCCTCAGCCTCTGCTTCCTCAATGGAAGACGTGACGGCGGGATTGAGGAGATCCTCGAAGTATTCCTTCCACCGTCCGGTGATATCCCCAGTCGAGGTCAACAGCTGCCCACCTCCACTGTAAACAGCGTTGGTAGGGCACTGCTTCCCCCTCCTGAGGCGCCGGTCGGTTTGCCAGAATCTCTTCGAGGCTGACCGATAGTCCTTCTCCATGGCCTCACCGAACTCCTCCCAGGCCCGAGTTTTTGCCTCCACAACCACCCGGGCTGCAGTCCGCTTGGCCCGTCGGTACCCATCAGCTGCCTCAGGAGTCCCACAAGCCAGCCAGGCCCGATAGGACTCCTTCTTCAGCTTGACGGCATCCCTTACTTCCGGTGTCCACCACCGGGTTCGGGGATTGCCGCCTCGACAGGCACCGGAGACCTTCCGGCCACAGCTCCGAGTGGCCGCGTTGACAATGGAGGTGGAGAACATGGTCCACTCGGACTCAATATCTCCAGACTCCCTCGGGATCTTAACTAGAAATGTACTCTAGTTAAAGTAAAAGTACCCACATTTAAATCTACTCTTAAAAGTACAATTTTACCAAAAACATACTCAAGTAAATGTAACGAAGTAAATGTACTTTGTTACTACCCACCTCTGCCAAAGATACACAACAAATGACAAAAAAGCACATTAGTAAACACACTGATCTAAAGACAGAGACTTGAACAGTTACACACCTTTGTGCCATTCCTGAAACGTACATACCTGTCATTTCCAAGGTGTTTGATTTTTCATTTTACCGTACATGTAGAGACTCATGTGAATGTTGAAGTCAGCAGGACTCATTCAGTGGCATCTGGTCCCTGTAAAAAAATAAATTAAAAAATTAAAAAATAATATATATATATATATATATATATATATATATATATATATATATATATATATATATATATATATATATATATATATATATACACACCTGTGAACATGCTGATATCAAGAGGAACCATAGGGCTGCACGATTTTGGGAATACATTTTAGATTTTTCTGGTTAAAATTATGAAATTTACAAACATACATACATATACAGTGGGGAGAACAAGAATTTGATACACTGCCGATTTTGCAGGTTTTCCAACTTACAAAGCAAGGAGAAGTCTGTAATTTTTATCATAGGTACTCTTCAACTGTGAGTGACGGAATCTAAAACAAAAATCCAGAAAATCACATTGTATGATTAAGTAATTAATTTGCATTTTATTGCATGACATAAGTATTTGATGCATCAGAAAAGCAGAACTTAATATTTGGTACAGAAACCTTTGTTTGCAATTACAGAGATCATACGTTTCCTGTAGTTCTTGACCAGGTATGCACACACTGCAGCAGGGATTTTGGCCCACTCCTCCATACATACCTTCTCCAGATCCTTCTGGTTTCGGGGCTGTCGCTGGGCAATACGGACTTTCAGCTCCCTCCAAAGATTTTCTATTGGGTTCAGGTCTGGAGACTGGCTAGGCCACTCCAGGACCTTGAGATGCTTCTTACGGAGCCACTCCTTAGTTGCCCTGGCTGTGTGTTTCGGGTCGTTGTCATGCTGGAAGACCCAGCCACGACCCATCTTCGATGCTCTGCTCTTACTGAGGGAAGGAGGTTGTTGGCCAAGATCTCACGATACATGGCCCCATCCATCCTCCCCTCAATACGGTGCAGTCGTCCTGTCCCCTTTGCAGAAAAGCATCCCCAAAGAATGATGTTTCCACCTCCATGCTTTACGGTTGGGATGGTGTTCTTGGGGTTGTACTCCTTCTTCTTCCTCCAAACACGGCGAGTGGAGTTTAGATCAAAAAGCTCTATTTTTGTCTCATCAGACCACATGACCTTCTCCCATTCCTCCTCTGGATCATCCAGATGGTCATTGGCAAACTTCAGATGGGTCTGGACATGCGCTGACTTGAGCAGGGGGACCTTGTGTGCGCTGCAGGATTTTAATCCATGACGGCGTAGTGTTACTAATGGTTTTCTTTGAGACTGTGGTCCCAGCTCTCTTCAGGTCATTGACCAGGTCCTGCTGTGTAGTTCTGGGCTGATCCCTCACCTTCCTCATGATCATTGATGCCCCACGAGGTGAGATCTTGCATAGTGCCCCAGACTGAGGGAGATTGACCGTCATCTTGAAATTCTTCCATTTTCTAATAATTGCGCCAACAGTTGTTGCCTTCTCACCAAGCTGCTTGCCTATTGTCCTGTAGCCCATCCCAGCCTTGTGCAGGTCTACAATTTTATCCCTGATGTCCTTACACAGCTCTCTGGTCTTGGCCATTGTGGAGAGGTTGGAGTCTGTTTGATTGAGTGTGTGGACAGGTGTCTTTTATACAGGTAACGAGTTCAAACAGGTGCAGTTAATACAGGTAATGAGTGGAGAACAGGAGGGCTTCTTAAAGAAAAACTAACAGGTCTGTGAGAGCTGGAATTCTTACTGGTTGGTAGGTGATCAAATACTTATGTCATGCAATAAAATGCAAATTAATTACTTAAAAATCATACAATGTGATTTTCTGGATTTTTGTTTTAGATTCAGTCTCTCACAGTTGAAGAGTACCTATGATAAAAATTACAGACTTCTACATGCTTTGTAAGTGGGAAAACCTGCAAAATCGGCAGTGTATCAAATACTTGTTCTCCCCACTGTACAAGGCACAACAAACTTGCTGTTCATATATATATATATATATATATATATATATATATATATATATATATATATATATATATATATATATATATAATGAACAGCCGAATCTGTATTATCTTTTTTATCTCTTTTTCTTTGCGGTCGCGAAGACATGCTGACTGTTTTGCAGAGAAACCGTCAAAAAAAGAAAACGTTTCTTTTGGTTATCGGGTCTAGGTAAAGATTTAAAAACGGGATTATGAGAGTGTTGAAAAACGTGACTGTTCAGCAACCCGACATAACCGGAAATCCGATACCATTTCTTTTTTTAATAAGAGGTTTAATAATAGCCATCTTAAAAGTTTTCGGTACATATCCTAATGATGGAGATGAATTAATGATATTAAGAGGAGAATCTATGACCTTTGGAATAATTTCTTTCAATAGCTTTCTGTACGCAATCGTGCTCTTTCCACAATGCGAAAAACGTCTAATTTTGTTTGCAAAATTGTCCAGTTGTGACTTTACAAAAGAATCCATTCAAATCTACCAAACAAGTAATTTTGCCATACTGACACGATCAGGCACTTCTGTGAAAATAAACCGCTGCTTACCAAAGGTCAGAGTCCTTCTGAAGGTTTGCTGAGACTTTGAACATTTTTGATCCACTTGAGATGTTGACTACTGTAGAAGAATAACCAAATGTAATAAATGGTAAAATTATTTGCAAATCAGTTTTTATGATTGCGATCATTTAAAATACAGTTGTCACTGGCAATAAAGGGGTCCAAGGGGAAAAAAAGAGTTGATTTTGTTGAGATAATTGTTGAGGATGGGCATTTGAGTAGAGCCTCTATTTAAACAATGGTGTTTCCTAAACTGGACCCAAATTTTAAGAGAGCTAGTGGCTATTGGATTGTCTGAGATTCTGTTTACAACTAAGGGCAGCTGAGAACAGACAAGAGTGTAGAGTGCTTTTCACTGATGAAGTTTCTGTATGCACCCAGGGAGGACAATTGTCAGAATAGATATCCCTGTTCCAAAAGTGAAGCTTATTGATGTTACATGCCTAGTAATATTGATGAAAGTTGGTAAGTGCAAGGCCTACCTTAGCTTTAGAAAGTTGTAGAATTGATTTCTTTAGACGAGCAGGCTTATTCCCCCATAGAAAGGAACGCAAAAGACTATCAAAGCCTGTAAAGAAAGATTTTATTAATCTTACCTTGAAGGGTAAGAGTGATCGTGGAAGTTTTGTAGTTTCAGAGTTAACAAAGTTCACTTTTTTGTACACTTATCTTGTAGTCAGATAGTTGGCCAAATTTGTCTAGGATCCAAAACTGGGGGTAGAGAGACAGCAAGGTTTGAGACATAAGGTCATCAGAATAAAGTGAGAGCTTGTGAACTAAACCATGACGAGAAATTCCCTCAAAACCATTGTGGCTTCGGAGCCAGATAGCTAAAGGTTCTATGGCTAGATTAAAAAATAAGGGAGAGAGGGGGCATCCCTGTCGTGTCCCACGTTGAAGAGAGAAAGGGGGTTGATCGCATGCCATTAGTATGCACAGATGCCATAGGGGAAGAATAAAGAAGTCGAATCCAGGAGATTCCAAAGTAAAAAACAAGTAACCCCATTCCACCCTATCGAAGGCCTTCTCAGCATCTAGAGCAGGGGTGTCCAAACTCAGTCCTGGAGGGCCACTGTCCTGCAGAGTTTAGCTCCAACCCCAATTAAACACACCTGAACCAGATAATCAAGGTCTGATTATCTGGTTCAGGTGTGTTTAATTGGGGATGGAGCTAAACTCTGCAGGACAGTGGCCCTCCAGGACTGAGTTTGGACACCCCTGATCTAGAGAGACAATCATTTGGGGTGAGTCAGATGGGCGGGAAAAGAGAATGTTGAGAAGTGTTAAAATGAGTGCCTTCCTGGGGTGAAACTTGTCTGGTCATGAAAAATGAAAGATGGTAATACACGTTCAAAACGGATCAAAAAGTGATATTGATCTATAACTACCGCTGGAGATAGGATCTTTATCCTTTAAGGTGCAAAGAAATCGAATCCTCAGATAAAGGAGGAGGAAGGTTGCCCACCTTAAAGGAGTCATTGAAAAGCTTTGCTAAAGTAAAACTTTAACTAAAAACTAAAAGAGGAGCAAAAGCTTTATAAAACTCAACAGTTGTAACAGGCTCAGGCCTGTGTACTACTACTACACTCCACCAGAGGCGATAGGGTGCTTTAGTGGATGGTATATAACCAGATGGGTAGTAGAACAAGTCAGATTTGTTGGGCAGAGGAAGCATGGCTTACCTGTTGTGATGCCACAAACCACTTTAAGTCCTGATTGGGAACCTTTGGTTTCAAGCTCAATCAAAGTAAGATTTATTTATTCTACATATTTTTTGGGTGTGGTTTCTGTATTAGTTTGTAGCCATTGCACATACTTTTTCTGTGTTCTTTACGATTGTTTGCTAACTGGGTGCACTGCTAATGTCAAGTTTGTATCTTTTTGTTGTTGTTGTAGAAGGACTCTTTGTAGCCACTAACCCTTATAGTACTGTTGTTCATCCATTGGAGATCAAAAGAGGATTTCCGTTCACAAACTGTTTCGTTACTTCACCTTGTGGATCGCTTGGATCTTATGCACAAGGATTGTAACGAGACCACCATCTTCATCTTCAACAGGCTATATTGTGTATCCATGGACTATACCAGATAAGGCTTTCACGTAACTTTGGACTTATGCTATGTGGTTGCACTGACTTCAGATCCATACCCCATGCTGTTGAGCCTGTTTACATCAAAACAGCTGGTTTTATTTCTTCTATACTCATTGTTTGTTTTGTTTTCCACATTCACCCAGGTCTACTGTATTTTTGGGTGGTTTACATAAACTGACAAAAACATATTTTACTGCCTGACTTGTTCATGTAATTTATACCTGGTTTAGTTTAGTACTATGTAAAAGTAAGTTGGTGGTTCCCTTCCTAAAAATCAGATTTATAGCAGTCCTAAACTTAATGTGGTTGAGGCAGTTATAGAATGGCGCCCGAACAGGGACCATCAAACTTATACATTTGCAGCTATTAATCAGTGTTATTTTTACTCAGTATGGTAAACCATGATGCTCTGGGGGGGGATGGGTCAATGCCCAGACTGGATTTCTCATCTGAGACATTCACTACACAGAGAGAGCCACTTAAGGAACTGATTAATACTTTCAGCGAACTGTACATTGACTCTGAGGAAGAGGAAGAAAGGACCAGGGATAACAGTCCGGATGAGGACAACATTCCAAATGATGTTAATCTACCACCACCACCACCTCCAGAAGCCGACGAAATACCAGGTCACAACCCATTTACCTCAATTACATCATTAATAGAACATCTAACAGGAAGAATTAATTCACTGGAAGGCCGCTTAGAAGAATGCATCCAGGGAGTGAGTGATTGTGTTCCTTATGCTGAGTTGGAGTCTAAGTGCAAGACCAGTGAAGAAAGAACAAATTACCGTATGGCACGGGAATGTGACAGAACTAAGAAACAGTTGGAGCTCACCATTCAAGATCTAGGCCAGTCCATGATTGATTGCTTGAAGAGACGTGACTTTCAAATTGATCAGAAACTCAGATCCCTTATTCCATCCATGTCCACTCCAGTTCATCCCACTCCAGGACCTTCAGTACCCCATTTTGTTCCTAAACAAAGAGATCAAACTTATAGCATTCAGCATAGCCACTTGCCGATTTCTGAAAGCCAACTCACAATGCAACATAATCCGCCCGTGAAGCTGGACTTTCCTAATTTTAGTAATAGCCAGGAAGAAGATCCGGTTGTATTCATTGAAAGATGCGAGGAATATTTTGCTATTCGTCCTCTCAGTGAGTGTGAAATAATGGCTTCACTCACGGCTGTATTAAAAGGTACAGCAAAAGACTGGTGGCTTGCTGAACGGAGAAATGTTCAAAATTGGAAGCAGTTTAAAGAAACGTTCTTGCTCTCATTCTTAAGTGAAGATTATGAGGAGGTTGCTGCAAGGAAGCTACTTGAGAGAAAACAAGGGGCGAAGGAGAGTATCAGGGATTTTGCTTTCCAATATAGAGCCTTATGTTTGAGGTGGAAGAGTGAAATGCCTGAGAAAGAAGTTGTCCAAGCTATTCTACGAAATTGCAACCCACGTCTTGCAAGTTTGCTAAGGGGTACAGTTAAAGAGGTTGGAGAGTTGGTTAGAATAGGAACACAGATAGAAAGAGATTTCGATGAGTCAAAGAGATACTGGAGTCAGGTCAATGTGGAAGAACAAAAGAGGAAACCCCAATCCTCTCAAGATCTTCAACGCAAACCTCCGCACGCTAATACTAGAGTAGTCCAATCCCATAATACCGCTGTACAGTCTGATTTAAAGACAGTCACCATTCCCATCATCCTACAAGACAGATACTTCAAAGCCATGGTTGATACTGGCAGCACCTTGTCACTTATCCAAAAATCCTTTTGGAAACAACTATGCCAAGAGGAACAATTCCAGTCGAGTAACGGACAGTCATTTCTGCTGGCCAATGGACAGCGTCAGACGGCCATTGGTAAGGTAGAATGGAGGTGTGAGATTCAAGGACAACCTGTGAAACTAACACTGTTTATCTTGAATGATGCAGACTTAACGGTACCGATCATCCTAGGTATGGATTTTCTGCTCACTTCGGGAATAAAGTTGGATTTTCAAAAAGTACGGTACAGTTTACCTTCAAAAGAGAATACTGAAGGGAACACTTACCCATTTCTAACCCATGAAGGCCATTCAACAGTGAATTTTTATCTTGCTCTACCCACTCCTACGATATCTGATGAAACTTTACATTCCATCCGCCAACTCCGACAACAAGCGGACACCAGTGAACGGTTTAAGGGACAGCTGGAGGATTTAATGTTAGAATGGCCATCAGTTTGCACACACGAGATTGGACAGTCAAGTCTGGTAAAACATTGTATCATCACTACCAATGAGGTTCCAGTACGAAAACGTGCCTACAAGGTTTCAATAGACAAACAAAGGTTCATCGACTCAGAAGTTAAGGACTTGTTAGCCAAAGAGATAATTCAGCCGTCTATTTCTCCTTGGGCTTCACCAGTGGTGGTAGTCCCAAAAAAAGACGGAAGTTCAAGATTTTGTGTGGATTACCGAGGCCTTAATGCTAAGACATACCTTGATGCATATCCAATGCCACAGATCCAGGATATCTTAGAGTCGCTACACGGAGCAACCGTGTTTAGTACTCTGGATTTGAAAAGTGGATATTGGCAGGTGGAAATGGAGAAGGATAGTATCCAGAAAACTGCATTTGTTACATCAGCAGGGCTATATGAATTTTTACGGCTTCCTTTTGGGCTGAAAAACGCCGCGGCATCCTTTCAGAGATTAATGGAGCATGTATTGAGAGAGCTCAAAGGCAAGTGCTGTCTCATATACATTGATGATGTTGTGGTGTTTTCCCAGAATGAAAAGGAACATCTTCAACACCTCAGCCAAGTTTTCCATTGCTTTCATGCGGCAGGCCTCACCCTCAACCTAAAAAAATGTAATCTCATCCAAAGATCACTTTCGTTTTTAGGACACATTGTTTCAGGTGAGGGCATAAAAACTGATCCATCCAAAGTAGCTGCAGTCAATTCGTTCCCAACCCCCCAATCACTTAAGGAAGTACAACGTTTTTTAGGGTTAGCAGGATGGTACCACCGTTTTATACCACATTTCTCTGATAAAGCGGCTCCTTTACATGCACTGAAACAGAAAAATTCTACCTGGTCTTGGACTGAAAATTGCCAGCATTCATTTGACACCATCAAACAAGATCTCACACAAGCACCAGTCTTGATACCACCTGACTTTGACAAACCTTTTAAAGTTCAAACCGATGCAAGTGAGCTTGGTTTGGGAGCTGTACTTACGCAAGAATCAGAAGGAGAGGAGCACGTGATAGCATATGCTTCCAGACTGTTACGAGGACCAGAGAAGGCTTACTCCGTTTCAGAAAAGGAGTGTTTGGCGGTTGTATGGGCTGTCGAGAAGTGGAGACCATATCTTGAGGGTCGTCCATTTGAAGTGGTTACAGATCATGCAGCTCTAACCTGGGTTTTTCAACATCCAAAGCCATCTTCACGCCTCACCCGCTGGACTATACGGTTGCAAGGATTCCACTTTACTGTCAAATATCGGAAAGGACAGTGTAATGTTGTACCCGATGTATTGTCCAGAACCCAAGTTAATCGCACCTCACCTGATATAATTGCTGTAGTGAAGGCTAATAAGACCACTGCACTTCCCATTGACATGCCAGTAGATCTCACTCAAATTGGCACCTCTCAGCAGACTGATGCAGAACTTCAGGAGTTAATTATTAAGGCACAGTCACAGACTGTTCCAGACATATCTCGAGTTCATTATGTTCTACAAAATGGATTTCTCTTTCGCAGTTTACCCGACGGTCAGAAGGGGCAGAAGTTGCAATTAGTCATTCCAGCAATGTACCGGGAAGAATTCTTGCATTACGCACACGACAACCCGCTCAGTGGTCATCTGGGGAGGTTAAAGACACTTCTCCGACTCCTGGAGGTAGTGTATTGGCCTAGCTTGAGAGCGGACGTGTGGAAACATTGTAAAGAGTGTCCTACCTGCCAAAAGTACAAGCCTTCTCTCTCAAAACTTTCTGGCCATTTGCAATCTACTCCTGTTGTCGAACCAGGACATATGCTTGGTATTGACTTGATGGGACCATTCCCTCGAAGTACAAAACAAAATGAACACCTTCTAGTCATCGTTGATTATTGTTCCAAGTGGGTTGAGTTGTTTCCTTTAAGAGCAGCAAGAGCACCTCAGATAGCAAGGATTCTGGTCGAGGAAATATTCACCAGATGGGGTACTCCATCTTATCTAGTGTCTGATCGGGGGGCACAATTCACCTCGCATCTTATCAAACTAGTATGCAAGCAGTGGGGTGTTATACAAAAATTGACAACGGCCTATCATCCCCAAACAAATCTGACTGAACGTGTCAACCGGAATCTAAAGACAATGATAGCATCTTACGTCGGTGACCAGCATCGTCATTGGGATAGATGGTTGCCTGAGTTTCGGTTTGCAATTAACACGGCGTGGCATGAGAGTACAGGATACACACCTGCAGAAGTGGCACTGGGTCGAAAGTTGAAGGGACCATTGGAGAGAGCCTTATATAGACCACCTGACCCCAATAACCCTGCCTATTCAATCCTTGAGCGACAACAAAACCTTATCAAACTGGTAAATGAGAACATTGAACAAGCCCAAATCAAGCAGAAACGCTACTACAACCAACACCGTAAACGGACTCATTATCAGGTGGGGGATGTAGTTTGGGTACGGACTCATCCTCTGTCAAGAGCAGGGGAAGGGTTGATGGCAAAACTTTCAGCAAAATGGAAAGGCCCTGCAAAAGTTGTAAGATGTCTCGGACCTGTAAATTATTCAGTTGCTTTGCTTGATGATCTTCACAATGTTGAAACTTACCATGTACAAAACATAAAGACTTGTCATGGTTATGACAAGTCTACTTCTGAAGGGGGGGGTATGTAACAGGCTCAGGCCTGTGTACTACTACTACACTCCACCAGAGGCGATAGGGTGCTTTAGTGGATGGTATATAACCAGATGGGTAGTAGAACAAGTCAGATTTGTTGGGCAGAGGAAGCATGGCTTACCTGTTGTGATGCCACAAACCACTTTAAGTCCTGATTGGGAACCTTTGGTTTCAAGCTCAATCAAAGTAAGATTTATTTATTCTACATATTTTTTGGGTGTGGTTTCTGTATTAGTTTGTAGCCATTGCACATACTTTTTCTGTGTTCTTTACGATTGTTTGCTAACTGGGTGCACTGCTAATGTCAAGTTTGTATCTTTTTGTTGTTGTTGTAGAAGGACTCTTTGTAGCCACTAACCCTTATAGTACTGTTGTTCATCCATTGGAGATCAAAAGAGGATTTCCGTTCACAAACTGTTTCGTTACTTCACCTTGTGGATCGCTTGGATCTTATGCACAAGGATTGTAACGAGACCACCATCTTCATCTTCAACAGGCTATATTGTGTATCCATGGACTATACCAGATAAGGCTTTCACGTAACTTTGGACTTATGCTATGTGGTTGCACTGACTTCAGATCCATACCCCATGCTGTTGAGCCTGTTTACATCAAAACAGCTGGTTTTCTTTCTTCTATACTCATTGTTTGTTTTGTTTTCCACATTCACCCAGGTCTACTGTATTTTTGGGTGGTTTACATAAACTGACAAAAACATATTTTACTGCCTGACTTGTTCATGTAATTTATACCTGGTTTAGTTTAGTACTATGTAAAAGTAAGTTGGTGGTTCCCTTCCTAAAAATCAGATTTATAGCAGTCCTAAACTTAATGTGGTTGAGGCAGTTATACAGTAAAGCCATCAGGGGAGGGGGATTTTCCTGGTTTCATGGATTTAATCGCTACCTGTATCTCCAATTCTGTAATTAGGTCGCCTAGACTCTTAGCAGTGTTTTCATCAAGTCAAGTCACCTTCATTTATATAGCGCTTTTAACAATATGGACTGTTTCAAAGCAGCTTTACAGTGATAATAGGGAATTAAAGTAACAGAGATTGTTTTGGCTTTACAGCAGCTCTAGAATGAAGTTATTGTCCTGCTAAAGTTAGTTTTGATTGATTCACTTCCGTTGCAAAGATCATTAGTTATTAACTTAGGGGCTGCTTACACGACACCGTTCTAACAGAAAACCCTTAATGCGCTCCAGCCCGCTCATTCGCAGAATTATTTATCGTTTCCGAATAGCCTTGTGAACTGGAACTATTTTGACAACGTTTTATCTGTACAGCGGTAAAGGGAAGGAGAAAGAGGGGCCTTCACAGGGGAGAGACTAGTTGACACTTCAGGACTGCGTTGTCGTCGTGTCCAGGGTCCTTCATCAGATCTGGATACGGCCTGGATCCGGCGGACTGCGGTAAACCTCGGGATAAACAGAGAGACTAATATTAGCGTAGACACCATTCTTCTTATGATTTAACAAATACATCAGGATTTATGGGAAGTGTTCCCAGCTTCAGCATGGTTTAGCATAGAGGGCAGGCGAAGGGGAAGAGGCATTAGAGACATCTAACTTAGACAGTTCGTCAGCTATTGTAGACAGTCTAAGTCTTTCGGCTTTCCTCAATTGTGAGGAATAAAAAAATACCCGGCCATGAATGAATGCTTTGAAAGCCTCCCATAAGATGTGACTACTTATGTCTGAGGTCTGATTGAGTTTGAAGTAAAAATTAATCTGCAAGTAAAGGAAAACTTTGAACACACTATCTGACATTCTGGAGGAGTTTAATCTCTAGGGTGGAGGCGACCGTCTGTTAGGAGGCAAAGTTAAGTCAATAGATACTGGCGCTTGATCATAAACCACTAATGGGTGGTAAGTGCATGTGGTAATAGTGTTAAAATTTATTATCCACCAAAAATAAATAAATTCTAGAAAATGTAAGATGAACATGGGCAAAGAAAGAAAAAACCTTGTCTTGAGGGTTTTTAAATCTCCAAGGATCAGAGAGTCCCAGTTGAGAGGCGTGGTTCAGCACCACATTGGCTGAATGTTCACATTGGGGTTTACATTGGGAACCCAATTGAAATAGTTTCTGCAACTTGTATCAATTTCAACCATCAGAAAACTGAGAAAAGCAATACTAACAACACCGGCAGGACGACTATCGGATAATTAACAGTATATTAGCCACGTTATGGCACACGCTCCAACTCCAAGGAGCGGGCAGATGCAACAAAGTCCTCAGCCCCCGTCAACGAAGAGAACATCATCTTACCTCCATCTTTAATCCAGATAGAAAGCCTTGCAGGGAAAAACAAAGTTGGTTTGTATCCAAGGTTGTATAGTTCTGCCACCACAGACCGGTATTTAGTGCACTGAGTTGCCACATCAGGCGCGTAATCGTTGTAGATTGTGACAGGGCTGCCTTGGCAAACCAGTTTGCCTCTTTTCAAGCTCGAGCCTCCTGGATGATCATCTCTTTTTGACGGTAGCGATGGAGCCGAATGATGACTGGCCTCGGTTTCTTCCCGGTCGCTGGTTTACTAATGAGAGCTCTGTGTGCTCGGTCAATCTCTGGCGGAGAGGGTAAAATGTCTTCTCCCAAAATGTCTAAGAGTACTTGTGTAAAGAAAATTGAAGAACGCGGCCCTTCGAGTGATTCCGGTAAGCCTACGGTCTGAGTATTGTTTCGACGACTGCGTGATTCAAGGTCAGCAACTTTATCTTGTAGCATTGCACTACTCTCAGCCAGTGTGGCGCAGGTGGATTCCAACGCCTGCACACGCTTGTCTAAATCAATTGGCACTCGCTTCGATTCCGCTTCGATCTAAATCATTGGCACTCAATCTTGTGTGTGTGTGATCTGACAACGTGGTCAATGTGATCAACCTTCTCCTCGAGCGCTGAGATGGCTGCTTTAAATTCGACTGATAGGGCCTGATGATATTGTTCCAGGAGTTTGGCCATCGCCACCATGTTAAGCTCGCTAGCAGCATCATCTACAGAGTCTGTTTTTTTTTCTTTTTTTTTTCTTCTGCTTAGCCGATTTAGAAGTCATGTTTTGACAGAATTATAGCATGCATGGTAGATTGTTTGTTTTGAACCAAAATAACCGATTAAAGGGGCTAAAAATGTTAGACTAAAAGATGCCAAGTTATGGTTGTTTGACCATAGTTAAAGTTAAAGTACCAATAACTTTAACCAAGTTAAAGTTATTGGTAACTTTTTTTGTTGCAACACACAGGAGTCAAACGGGGCACCTGATTCCCTCTTACTCTTAAGATTTAAAAAGAGAAGAATAAAACCCTCTGTTAAAAAAAGGGTAACACTTTACAATGTCTAATTTTTTAACATTTATTTATTGTATTAACTAACATGAACTAACAATGAGCAATACATTGTGTATGTATTAATCCTTTGTTAATGCTAATTAATCCTTTTATTAATCCTTTATTTGACAAAATACAGATGTTCATTGTTCATGTTAGTTCACAGTGCATTAAGAATACAACTTTTGGTTTTAATAATATATTAGTAAATGTTGAAATTAAGATTCACAAATGCTAACAAAACAAAAGTAGTTTACTAATGTTAACTAATGAAACCTTATTTTGAAGTGTTACCGAAAAAGCTTACTGTCATATAAGATGTTATAAAAATGTACTGTATGTGTGGACTTGTTAAACATCCTATGATATACTATTTATCTCAATTTAAATGTCACAGGATAATTTCAAATGAATGTGTATTATTTGCAGGTCAACTTTCTATAAAAAATTGGTAACACTTTACAATAAGGTTCATTATTTAACATTTATGTATTAACCAACATGATCTAACAATGAGCAATACATTTGTTACAGTATTCATACCACAATATTAAAGAAGTGTGTCTTAAGATAATATATCAAATTTCTATAAAGAAACAAAATTTGTCTCCTCCTTTTAAATGTATGCATGTCTGTAAACTTGACATGTTTTATTAACATTTAATGACCTATACGTATTTCAATGTATGCTAATTATATGAAACGATTGTTACTACACAAGTTATATAAATATGATTTAGGTTTGTGCATTTTCAAAGGGAAACTGATTAGGATTAAAATATTTCTAATCCTGTGTCTCAACATTAACATCATAGATTTCATCTTTCAGTTGAAATTGCTGATCGTTTAGAATTTGCTGTTAGCCTCTTGAGCATAAATGATTTAATGGTTTAATGGTAATGATTTAATCAAAATCTCTTTGGTAACTTTTTTTTTTTTACGGCTGAGCAAATGGCTCGTCCAGCGTTCACTTTAACGGGCTGTAACTATCAGCTCTGCGGCAGATATTAATATCCAAACTATAGTGAAAAAAACATTATTAGCAGATCAGCAGTTCAAGACATTAAATTCATAAGCACAGAACACAAGAACACTTCTCTTTAAATACAAACAAGACTTATTATTATTTTAACATAAACTTATCTAACACAAACACAAGCACACACATTCATATGAGTTGCAGAAAGAAAGAAAGTGAAGAAAATATTGAGTTTTAAGAGTGAAATCCCAAGTTTCAAACAACAAACAATCAATCATTAATTTAACCCTCATTAATTTAAAACCTTTCTTGGGTGAATTACATTGTATATCAATGCACTAGTTCAATTACTCTAAGGATCTAAATTACTGGAGGCTACTTGCGTTTGTCTTTGCATTCCTTTGGGGATTCCCTCCTCTACTCAAAGGGGGTTTCCCTGGTTTGGCTGGCAGTCTCATTGTGTCTGGATTGATGTCTTGGGTGGCCAATCACATGGTAGTGTTGGTGGGTGTATGGAGTTTGAAGTTGGAAGCGGGCTTTGCTGTTAAATTGTTGACCAAAACTTTGCAGCAAAACTTAACTTAGAACTGAGAATCTCAACGGAAAAGAAACTTGGAGAAGGAAAAGTTAGACGAGAGTAGTTAGATGGCTTGAATGAAGTTTAAACCATGTTCTTCTGATCTTGATCTGCACCTTCATCTGTTTGTCTACTTGTCTAATATTTTGCCTAAGATTTTTAAACTCAAATGGCTGTCCAACCTCTCAGGGGAGTTCTGAACAATTAGACTCTGTCTTTAGTTCAGAGGTGGCTGTTCCTCCTCTCACCATAAATTACACTTACAGTATCTGTGGTCTCTTAATTTCCCGCTCTAAGCATAAGAATACGATATATTTGACACAGATTTCAAGTCCTCTTCCAAATTATGAACAGACACACACATTGGTACCAAACAAGGCACCCTTTCAATCAACCATTCAATAGTTATAATAATTGCATGAATAATGTGTGATCTAAGCATAAGTCACATATATAGGTTGTAGACATGATATAGAATTATGCAGTTGAACTATGTTTGATTAAGTAAGTCAAGCATTATTTTGGGATGATCTTGTGTATTTTGATATGTAAAGTCTCAGTCTCTGTGATTTTAAGATATTTCAGCCCTTTGTTTCAGAGCTCGTCAAACTGAGGTTATAAGAAGAGGAAGGTCTGTTTTGAATCTTTTGTCATGGGATCAAACAACCTCTGGCATTATCTTTGTGGGGCTCGAGCTATGCTATCTCCAAACCAATCAGTCTTTTACAAACTACCTAACGTTGGCAACGTTCTTCCTTTAGCTAGGCTCTCTCATCTCTTTGAAGCTTGCATGGCCATAGCATACTTAGCTGGGGGGTTTGTTAGTTAGCTCAGACTGAATGGAGTCTCAAATGGCAGTCCGGAGTGTTGAGTTTTTTTTTTTTTTTTGTGGAATTCTGTTTGAACAAATCATCTCTGTCCTATCTGTTCTCAGATCCTACATAAGTGATCCAAACAGAATTTAATTCTGCTGTAAAGCAACTTAAAAAAAAAAAAGTGTAAAAGCATTAACACAACTACAAAAGCATAAAAGCTAGATTTTTTCTGGAGCAATAGGCTATTACGGACATGTTAAATATCACTGTATAATATGTCTGTATTACGTGACATGCGTATGTTGCCTTGATCAAAAAGGTTTATAACTGGAACATTGAGTGACAATATATTTTAAAACGATTTCCTTCATTTCGACAGAAAATAAATATTGTATTTACCTGCTTTAGAAACATTCCTGTAAACAATGCTGATCAGGGGCAGAGCTAGGGCCCTTTGGCCACCCCCCCTCACAATTGTCACTTCTGTCTGTTTTATCTTGATCAGAATTGAGTTTATTTAAATGTAGAACCATCTCTTTATGACCACAACACACAGGAGACTTTTCAGGTGTGCATATAAATTGCCTCAGTGCCAGGCGCAAATCAATCAAGAACGAGAAAAAAAACAAAACACCGGTGCCGAGGGAGACTCTGCGTCCCCCGAAGAGTAGATAGATATACAAATCTCTGAACATTTGGGTAAATACAACATGATTAAATGTGGAGATGATTCAAAAGAGGCGTCAAAACGTAAAAAAAAATGCATGCATTTGTTATGCGTCTCATTTTATGAACGTTACCCTCAAATATATGCAAGTTACTGCTGTGTGAGCTCACAATATAAGGCACAGATCAAATGTAATTTTTATCTGTAATTTAATGCACAAATAAATGCGAGTCTTTTTCATTTGTACTCGAAAACAGGCACCATTTTGCGTTAGTTGGCAGATTACAAATGGAAATGGATTGCATAAATATCTGTATAAAATTACAGATTTATATTCTAGCATTTATTTTAAGTGCAGCCTCGTTTATCATATTCACGTTGCACATTGGGATTAAAGATACTTCTTTTTTTTTTTCTTTTTTTGTAATGAGTTTATTTTAAGTTTGATTCAGTTAGTTGCCAAAATAAATTGCAACAATTCTATGTTAAACATTCAGTCTTTATTTCAGTTGCAAGTCTTTGAAACAGATCTTACAGTCTAGGATTAAGACAATTGTAATTGAGTGAAGTTGATAATTTTTTTTTTAAGTACTGTTAATTGTATTCAGTTGTGCTGTATAGGCACTAAAACAGTTTAGTACTTTTTAGTCAAAAAATTATTTTTGTTGAATAAACATTTCTGTGCCACCCCTATGAAAATATCCTGACTCCATTGAAGCTAGGGATTACAAGTGAAAAGGGGAAATGATTACATTTTAAAGCATTCCTGTGAAAACAAACCTGAAGAGAGACATGCAGCTAATGAATGTACCAAGATTGACCCTAACTGCTTGATCAAGCGATGCATGAAAGTCAAGTGTGTACTGGGAAATTAAATGTGTTTTTTGGGGTTTTGGTCTATCTTTATAGTACATGCATCTTTAAAGTCCATCCATGAATCCCTGGCTCTGGAGCGTGAGCGTGTCAGACAGGCTTGGGCCGGACCAGACCTTCGGCAGTCAACCTCAGATCAGTTGGCCACATTGTGCACGACCCTTTCAGAGGTAAATTGTTGCTCACTGTTCAAGATGTTTCTGGTGTGTACACTTATGACTACAGCGTGAGCTGCTATTACTATTGTCACCTATAAACAAGATTTTTGTTACTGCAGACTGAGGGATGAGCTAAATATTTTGTGGTAATTGAAAGCATGTCCACATGCTCATACATTTGCTTTGCCTATGAGTAGGCCAGGCAGAATTAGATTTTTTTTTAAACCATTGAATGTGAGGAATGAATTTAAATTATAGGTTGTATGTGCTGTCTGTCTTGTATGCTGTCTTGCTTTTTATCAAGTCAAGTCGCCTCAAGTCGTTCAGCTGAAGTCAGTTAAGTGTTGATTCAGTTCTGTTGTAAAGATCATCAAATATTAATTAGTTAATTTAATTTATAAAGCAGTTCTGCAAAAAATTGTCATTGTTCAGCTCAGTTCAGTTCTCATACAACAGCATCAGTACAATCAGATCAAATAATATTGTTGAATATTAAGTGTCCCCAACTAAGCAAGCTAGAGACGACAATTTATTATCCTTAAATTGTCAGTTTGTGACTTTGTTTATTTTGTTTTTAGCTTGAGCTGCAGTCACGTTTAACCAGAGTTCACTCTGTGTCACTGTCATCCGATTCCTCAGATGAGTCCTACTGTACTGTGCGTCAGGATCAGGTGTGTGCTTCCCCATGCCCTATGTGTTTTAAAGTAAATGTTTTTATTTATTCATTATTGTTTTTATTTATGTTTTTTTGTTATTATGCAGCCCACCCCCGCTCAGGACCATAAGCTGTATCGTACACCCTCAGTGACTGACTCTACAGCTGAGTATTTTGATGCCAGTGAGGTGGTTTGTGAGAATTTGTCTGAAAATGAAATGTCTGACGAATCTGGTTTGAGTGATGTCACCACAAGCAACTCTGAACCAGAGGAAGGTCACAGTACGTCTACAATTACTGAAAACTTAAGGTTTTTTTTTAGTTTTGTGCACATTCACCCATTTATTGGTATGTTGCTTCATTTTTCAGCAGCTGCAAATGAGAAGTACAGAGCCAGTGTTTCCAGCGCAAAAGATTTGCCTTCTAATGCTCTGAAGGTCACTGGACGGCGCACAGTGCTTCCTGCACACAGCACAGATAACAGCCATATTGGAATCCTTACCATCCTGTACAACAACATTGGGAAGGATTTGTCACGGGTCTCCATGCCAGTGGCTCTCAATGAACCGCTTAGTTTATTACAGCGTGTCAGTGAAGAGCTGGAATATTCTGAACTCCTGGATATTGCCAACCACATAGATGACCCTTACAAAAGAATGGTAAGGTCCTGGTGCATCATACATTTTTATCCTAACAGTGTGTGTACCATAGAATATATACTCAAAGCAGCTTTATAGAAAATGTATGTGTCTACATTACAATTTAGTGATCTGCTATCAGAGGTGACTGTGTTCAAGTTATGCATTTCAGAAATGTTCATATACAAATCACAGTTGGCTAATAATGTATTAATTTAAACAATGTATTTAAGGCAGAAACAATGAGCTCATGAAGTAATGAATACATGTTTGCTAACAAATGATTAGGATATTTAGAAAAAAATCACATTTGCTTCATCTGAAGTCTTCGCAGGAGTTGGTGCTTTCTCTTCACATGTGTTGGGGCATCTGAAGGTTTTATAAGAGGCTAGATCCAAACTGGAGCTAACATACTCTCTAGTTACCTCAGGATGGGCATCCCGAGATGAAATAGAAAAGCAAGTGGAAATAAGTAGCGTAGCTGCTGTTCAAAACAGAAAAATAAATGGAAATAATTAGCGTAGCTTCTGTTCATAACATTTTAAAGCAAATATAGTCATGTGCATTTGATCTGATATAATGGTAAAATAAGGTTATGAGATGCATTATGTGAATGCTTGGTTAAAGAGATGTCTTTAATCTAGGTTTAATCTGAGCCCCGAACATTACAAGGAAGGCTATTCCAGAGTTTAGGAGCCAATTGTGAACACGCTCTCCCTCCTTTAGTGGACTTAGATATCCTAGTTACTATCAGAAGCCCCGATTTTTATGATTTTAAAGAACATGAGGGATTGTAGGGCAATAGAGGATCCATTAAATGCACAGGAGCTAAACTGTTTGTAACGATGAGGTAGGAACAAGGCAGAGAGAGAATCCACATGCAACACTTACTTTAATAAAACAAACAGGTAATCCAGGGCAAATAACAGAACAACGGAACTCAGGATAGGAACAGGAAACGGCTACAACGACCGACAAACAACAACTGAAGCACAGAGGTTTAAATACAAAGGCAAACAAGCTAAACAAGATAACAAGGGGGCGTGGTAAATAAGAAACACCTGGGAAGACTAATCAACATAACGGGGAACTGCTAAACATAGGATGAGACAGGGGAGACTTAGCAATGTTTCTGAGGTGGAAGAAGGCTGTTTTTGTAGCCTATGAAATATGATTTTTGAAAGACAAGTTGCTGTCTAATATAAAGCCCAGGGGGTGTATTACAGAAACTTAATATCTTAAGTTAAGATTTGACAAATTAATTAGATTTTTCACAAATTTGTATTACAGAAGCAAATCTTATGTTGATTTAGGATTATCTTATTTTACAAAATCATATCTGTAGTTAGGAAATCTTAAACCCCTCCATCGAGTTCGGTAGTAAAGCGTATCAAGTAAAACGCAAAAAAAAAAGATAATAGAAATAACAGATTAAAATGGAGAATCAAAATAAGTGGTGCTTTTCATTAAGTATAGTTTTGATAAGCTTGGCAGAAAAGGCAAAGCCTTTTAATTAGCCTTCTAATTATTTGTCAGAGTTTTGTTGTCAAAGTGCAGCACATCATTTGGGCATTCACAAAGTCTTTCCACCATCAAACTTCTGTTCTTCATCTTGTTTTTAGAATTTTTTTGTGGAGTTAGGATGCTTCTGCAATACCATTTTCCTATCTGTAGTTAAGATAAGATTATGCACTTAAGAAATGCCATTTTGTAATGGCTTTTGTCCTAAATGAGGTACTAACGTCTCAGGTTAAGAATGTAACCTATGTTCCCTGAGAACAGGGAACGAGACAATACGTCATCTCGACGCTATGGGGAACGCCTCAGGCGTGACAGGTTTCTGAAATCAAGTATCAACTCACAGCAATCATGTTGACCGGCGACAGCCCGTGCATCATCAGCTTGAATGATGAGCGCGCGACCTGGATGTATAAAAGGGGACCTTGCACACATGACAACATCCTATCATCTGAAGGGACTGTTGCAGGCAGGCCCCGAGGCATGGCAGGGAGACGTATTGTCTCGTTCCCTGTTCTCAGGGAACATAGGTTACATTCTTAACCTGAGACGTTCCCTTTCGAAGGGAACTCGACAATACGTCATCTTGACGCTATGGGGAACGATATACCAACTCCACCATGCTGAGGGGAGTGCATGCCCAAAGGCAGTGACAACTGTCCGAACCAGTAATTCAGAAAACACTGGAACCACTCACCCTTAGGTCACATCGGGCTGTCAGTGACAGCACTCCCTACCGGTCATAGCCCAAGCTAATGAACCAAGAAACCGCCAGAACATAGTCAATGGGGGGTATATCTGGGCCAGCTCAAAGGCTTAGGACCACAACTTCCAATAGAAGGGGTCACTTCTAGTGAGTGTGGCTAGGGGACCCAAGGGACTCCCAGCCAGTCACTATTCAGGGGAGCATGCCTCCTGAAATACCACCAGGCTGGCCTGGTGATCTATACTAAGACACACAGTCTGGCCATTGCCTGTCTGTCCGAGACAGAGCCTCTGGAAGTTGCCTTGGATAAGGCATACAGAAACCGAAGGCCTGCGAAGCTGGCAGAACCATTCAGTTCTGGATCACAGAGACGGGATCTCCCGGAGAGTGTGACTCAACCTCAGGAAACGACGGAAGTCGTCCACTCAATCCACGGGTCTACCCAGTGCTCGATCCGAACACTGGGGAAGTAGGAGAGGGTTCAAAACCAGGAAGGTCTACTGAGACCTAAGACCTGATGACCCCCTCATGTGGGGAGCTCCAGTACATGAGGGCTCATATCAGGAAGGCCGGTGAGGCCTGTAACCTGGCGACCACAGTATGTGGGAGCTCATACTCAGGAAGGCCTGTGAGGCCTGAAACCTGGCGACCACAGTAAGTGGGAGCTCGTATTCAGGAAGGCCGGAGAGGCCTGTTACCACAAAATGTGGGAGATAGCTTGGGGAGGCGCCTGTCGTAAAACATTGCGACAGAATACGCATCTAGAGTGGGACCCAAGGTGAAGAACCGGAGTCTGAGCCACGTAAAAAAGGGAATGAAGCAGAAGCGCATTACCCTTACCATAAGTATGGATTTAAGAAAGTACACGAAACGAAAGTGCGTGTACTTATGCCAGTCTGAATCCAGGAAGGCCTGGTGAGGCCTCTAACCTGGCGACCACAGTATGTGGGAGCTCATACTCAGGAAGGCCTGTGAGGCCTGAAACCTGGCGACCACAGTAAGTGGGAGCTCGTATTCAGGAAGGCCGGAGAGGCCTGAAACCTGACAGCCACACAATGTGGGGCTACCTTCAGAAAGGCCTAACGAGGCCTGTAACCACAGAATGTGGGAGATAGCTTAAAAGGGAGGCGTCTGTCGTAAAACATTGTGACAACAAGACGCATTTAGAGTGGGACTCGAGGTGAAGAACCGGAGTCTGAGCCACGTAAAAAAGGGAATGAAGCGGACAGCGCATTAACCCTTACCATAAAAATGGATTTTAGAAAGTACACGAAACGAAAGTGCGTGTACTTAGCCATTCCGAATCCAGGAAGGCCTGGTGAGGCTTCTAACCTGGCGACCACAGTATGTGGGAGCTCATACTCAGGAAGGCCTGTGAGGCCTGAAACCTGGCGACCACAGTAAGTGGGAGCTCGTTTACAGGAAGGCCGGAGAGGCCTGTAACCTGACAGCCACACAATGTGGGGCTACCTTCAGAAAGGCCTAACGAGGCCTGTAACCACAGAATGTGGGAGATAGCTTAAAAGGGAGGCGTCTGTCGTAAAACATTGTGACAACAAGACGCATTTAGAGTGGGACTCGAGGTGAAGAACCGGAGTCTGAGCCACGTAAAAAAGGGAGTGAAGCGGAAGCGCATAACCCTTACCATAAATATGGATTTTAGAAAGTACACGAAACGAAAGTGCGTGTACTTATGCCAGTCCGAATCCAGGAAGGCCTGGTGAGGCCTCTAACCTTGCGACCACAGCATGTGGGAGCTTGTACTCAGGAAGGCCGGTGAGGCCTGTAACCTGATAACCACAGTATGTGGGAGCTCATATTCAGGAAGGCCTGGTAAGGCCTCTAACCTGATAACCACAGTAAGTGGGAGCTCATACTCAGGAAGGCCTAGTGAGGCCTCTAACCTGATAACCACAGTATGTGGGAGCTCATATTCAACCACAGTATGTGGGAGCTCATATTCAGGAAGGCCTAGTGAGGCCTATGACCTGAACACCACATATGTTTTTTTTTTTGTTTTTTTTTCATTTTAATTCCTCTGAATTAAAAGCAGTCTTTTTTTCTTTCTTTTTCTCCTCTTTAAAAAACACTGGATAAGTGAAACACGGTCTGGATGGTAGGCTGAATTAACATATCTAACTTCTTAAAGTCAGAAAAAATTCCATCATTTTAATTCCATAGAATTAAATGCAGCCATAATCACCAGACAATACTGTTTTAATATTTATCTTTACGTTCTCATAATCTACACACTGCCTCGGCAAACGCGAGATTCGAGCCGTTTAAAATATATGTGGCTTTCATGCCTCGAGAAGAAAGTCAACAGGTGCGAGGTTGAAACATCCGACAGCGCACAGATGCACGCGTGCCGAGATATTTCTCAATGAACACTGCCAGCACCCTCAGGAGCTGACTGTGAATGTCTCGCACCCAAACAGTATTATTTCACAGATCGCGTGCACCACAGGGCTCAGATGCTGAACCCTCCTCCCTCAAGAAAAGGGTCAGACGAGAGCGGAGCGTCTTCAAAGGAAAAAACGCTCACAGTTTGCACAAGAGGCTCACAGAGAGCCTCCCGTGCGTGCTCTTCTCCCAAGCAAAAAACGCACAGATCGTGTGTGTTTCACCCGATGTCAAATATCTTGGGCATGGGTCTGCACACTTGCGAAAATTCTCCTTCTCTGCGCGTTTCAGTGATATTCTCCAAACAGACCCTGAAGACGAAAAGATGTTGTCATGTGTGCAAGGTCCCCTTTTATACATCCAGGTCGCGCGCTCATCATTCAAGCTGATGATGCACGGGCTGTCGCCGGTCAACATGATTGCTGTGAGTTGATACTTGATTTCAGACATTTTAATTTTATATATTTCATCATGACCAGATGAAATCTCTGAGTATCATCGGCGTAACGGTGGAAACTGATTTCATGTTTTCTTATAACATTACCAAGTGGCAGCATATATATTGAAAATGGTAGAGGGCTAACGCAGATCCTTGCTTATCTTAGATTGTTCCCCGTTTAAAAAGACAAAATGGTAACAGTCTGAAATGTATGATCTAAACCACCTTAATTCTATACGTAAGCCATCTGCAATATTGGAACGGTCAAAGCTGTGCGTGAACACTCGAAAACAAGTTGACTCTGCAACCGTAGTTATACACATGTATTGTTGTGTAGACCCAAACATTAGACATTAGCTATGAACAACACATTCTCACTTTTAAAAGGTTTATCCCATTTCTCCCGGAATTTAAAATCTTGGTGGTTTTTACAACCAGAGGCTGTGCAATGTTGTGGCATCTTGGAGAACTCATTGAATTTTACTGTGAGTGACGAAAGCATCTGAAATGTTGACCATTCCAAGATGGCAGACACGTTGATGTGTCAGGAGCGGTATAATGGAATTTACATGTACATCTCTACGATGTGTACCCACAAAAGGAAGATTTTTTGTGTTTAGATTTATAAAACCGTTTTGGCCACAGAACCTGTGGAAGGTTGTGCATACATGCCCAAGCTTTATTCCCCACCTTCCCCGTTTCCTTGATGAAATGACCACATACTGTACACTGTGGAGCTTACAACACCTAGATTATGCATAACCTCATCTGCATATGATTTACATATGCAGATGTATGAGATAATATTACTGTCCTTCAAGAATAAGAATAGGAATAATTAGAACCTTCAAGGATAATATGTTGCATTTTAATTGTGTAGCTTTAACTTTTGGATTATGAATTAATCTAATTTATTGCTTAACCCTCAGAGGTCTGGGGTGTTTTTGGGGTCCTTGAGATGTTCTGAAATGCCCTGAAATTTGTGCTTTTTTCAGTTGCTTATAAACATATCAATGGCCAAAAAAAATTACACTCTATATAGCACAAACAGGACTACCATAATATGTGAGCCACATGTATGTACATGTTTTCATTTTTGAGAGAATAATGTTTATGCATGGTTATTGAAAAAACTAAAAATGAAAGTTTCTGAAATAAGGCCACAAAACACATACTGAATATGTGTCAATAAGACTTTTAACTAATGGATGTCGTCGCCTAGAGTTTTTTCGTGAAAATCATCCTGCCTAATCATTCACATAAAACGATACATTGATTTTAGTTTTGTGAAACACTTTTAGTTTGGAAAGACAATATGCGGATGGGGCGTAAACGATCATGCATATTTAGTGGTTCACACCTGATGAGACAATGCCCCTGCATACTTAATGAGCCATTCATTCAGGTGTGTCACCTATAGCTAACTTAAATAGACGAGCTTGATAAAAATGATCAATCTAGAAGAAAATTTCAGATGGCATTTAGAGGCTTTTGCATCTGAACTCTTCATATATACACACACACACACACACACACACACACCCACACACACACACACACACACACACACACACACACACACATATATATATATATATATATATATATATATATATATATATATATATATATATATATATATATATATATATACATACATATATATACATATATATATATATATATATATATATATATATATATATATATATATATATATATATATATATATATATATATATATACATATATATACATATACATATACATATACATATACATATATATACATATACATATACATATATATATATACATATATATATATACATATACATATACATATACACATACACATACACATACACATATATACACATACACATACACATATACATATATATATATATATATATATATATATATATGCATTCTCACACACACACACACACACACACACACACATATACAAAAAATTATATTTACCTTTTAATAGTTTGTTTACATCTACCTTTTAAATATATTTTTTATTAAAAAGGTTACAATTACAACAACAATTCAAGTGTAATCTTACAGTATATTATACAGTAAAAACTGTACCCAAATCTAGTCAACAAAATGTTGTCTTTCATATTTTGCCTGACTGTAACGTTGTTTTTATGAAATATTAGGGCATATAAATGTTAATTTGCAGTTTAATACGTTGCTTATAGAAATAGCCTGCATTTTATTTCAACATATTTCAGTCGATTTTTATTCATCTCAGTATAGCAATACAGTTTGCTAAAACATCATCATTCATTCACACACGCGATTTAAATTTAAACTGTCTTTTTGCGAGCTGTGGTAAACAGCGCGCATCTCTGCCGTTCATTCATTCATAAACAGAAACCCGATTCACGTGAGAAGGAAAAAAACTTACTACAGTATTCCTCAGCTCGCTCCTCGATATACCCGCACTTCTGAGGTACATTTTCCATTATTATTATTCCTCACAGCGCTGCGAGACGGTGGAAACAAGTAATGATATGAATAAACTTGTGTTTCTCGAGCTGATATGGGGGCGTTCACAGGATTGCGCCGTGGATTGCCTCAGCCATTTGCGTTTGAATAGCGCGCGCTCTCTGTGGGCGGAGTCACATTACATTTGAATCAGCTGTAATGAGCTCGACTGGAATCGCTCTCTTTTAATACAGATTTCACAAGATGAGAATATTTGTTTTTTATATAAATTACTTAATTTAAAAGAAGAGAATTCAAGCTTCATGCCTGTGTGTCTGTATGCCTGTTTGACTGAGTATTCGCTGAGTTATTGTTCATTTTCGGACACGTTTCAGAATGGACTTCACTGACAGAGAGAAGGCAGAACTCGCATCACGTTTATTTTTCTTTATTTGGCAAAAAGCACAACACTTTGTTTTTATTGTGAGTATACACAAAAATAATACACATTTAACAGAATCGATTGATGTATGAAACTCCTATGGAAAATCAAAGTCAACAGAGTATTTATAAGTTTCTTTTACACTGATAAAAAAAAAGCGAGCTGGTATCGCCGGCGATACCGCCGACCTCAGGGGGTTAACTTGAAAGTGGCGTATTTAATCTAAATGGATGAATCAAATGACAGTTTAAAATAAATGTGTTTACTTTAATTTCTTCACTCACACTAGTAAAAGAGTTACTACATAGTCTGATTGGGCCACATCAAGGCCTGCTCTGTATTTTCTACTGCACAAGAAAGGTGATCAACGGGCATAGTTCAAATGACTCTGTACGCAATTGGATAGTCCTTCAACCAATCAGACCAACGATCTGGGTGACGTACATTGCAGAGTGACGCGAAAACGCCAGGCAGGAAACATGTCAACAAACATGTTGGTTTGTAGCATTGATCAGCTGTTTGCAGAAGCAGCAATGGCATCGAGCGATTTTTGAAGGTTGTGCAAAAAACAACAACATGAAAGTGAGTGGTATTAACACCCACTCAAGCGATTTGTTTGCTAAACTAAAGAAGCCATTGAGTATCGTCGAGAGGTTAAAAAGAATTGGATTGACGGTCGGGCGAGAGCCAAAAGCGCGCCAGGTGGATAAGCCAGTTTGTGATTGGTCCCCGCAGATTTGTAACGGAAGCAGGATAGAAAAATGTACAGGTTTCCAGCCTGAGCTGCAGGGCGAAATCAAATCGCCGGCAGATCAGGCTGGGTTTACCCAGTCTAGGTTTTGGCTATTGGGTGACTCATTTAAGAAGCATTCTTAACTTGCAAATATGTATTTTGTTTTACTGTATTTTGTTTTCCCCTCTTTCAGGTCTATGTGGCTGCTTTCTCCATTTCGGGCTATGCCTGGGCCAGCTGGCGTAATCGGTACAAACCCTTTAATCCTGTTCTAGGGGAAACGTATGAGAATGTGCGTGAGGACCGTGGTTTCCGTTATGTTGCAGAGCAGGTATGAGATCTTTATACGGAATGTCTTGTTAATTCAGGACTCATTAGTAGTAATTGCATGTTTGCAACTTTTTTTCTTTTTTCTAGGTCAGTCATCACCCACCTCTGTCTGCCATCCATGCAGAGTCTGATAACTTCAGCTTTTGGCAGGGTAACATTTCAGATTATTTATTCTTCATGTAGAGTGTTTCGTTTAGCATTTAAATACAAAATAGAGATCAAAGTAAACAGTTGTAATAAAATCCTTTTGATTCTAACCTAGGGCAGATTATCAGTTTTTTTCTATGGTTATCTGTGTTTTGGGTCTTTCAAACATCAGACACACTTGCCTTTGCTAAGGCTGATCAGACCTCAGGTTCCATGCTAGCAGCAATTGTCCAGGAATCTGCCCTCTTGACAGCCACCTCAAGGCTCTCTCTAGCATCCATGCTGTTCCTGATTTCCTGATGATCTTCTTTCTTTTTCCTGTAATGTCAAGTGCAGAGTAGGTTCTGCAGAGGAACTGCCCCACTGTATAGAAAGCTCCAAAAAGGTTTAATGCATGGTTGATTGGTTGATTGAAAAATATTCAACAACTGAGACTAAAATGTAAAAGTCAATATCAAAAAAGCAGTCAGTATCTGATATGGCCACCAGCTGCATTAAGGATCCCAATTTATGAGGTCTCTTTAACCACTGTGTACTTTTAAATGATTCATTTGAGACAATGCACTGATTGTGTACACATTGTACTAAAATCTCTGCATATAATTACATATGTGATTAATTTCTGTAATTACACTGTTGACCCTTCCTTTACACCTTAACCTTAAAGTCATTATGCCTCCCTGCATCAGGACAATGGCATGTTCACACAGGTGATCAGGGACCCTGGACCCTCCTAGTGTTTTTTAGAGTCAGAAGGAAAGGGTTCTTTAGTGTCCAAGTCATTTTAACTTTGATGTTAATTGTCTACCACCTGTACACGGTCTTAAAGGGATACTCCACTTTTTTGACAAGACCATTAGCATCTCTCTCAAAAAAATGGCCAAAGAGTTTCGATATTTTTCCTATTTAAAACTTGACTCTTCTGTAGTTACATCGTGTACTAAGACCGACGGAAAATGAAAAGTTGCGATTTTCTAGGCTGATATGGCTAGGAACTATACTCTCATTCCTGCGTAATAATCAAGAAACTTTGCTGCCGTACCATGGGTCCAGCAGGCGTAGTGATATGACGCAGTGCCTGAAAATAGTCGACCCTATAGTCTACCGAGCTGGGGACTATTTTCAGGCGCTGCGTCATATCATTACGCCTGCTGGACCCATGGTACGGCAGCAAAGTTTCTTGATTATTACGCAGGAATGAGAGTATATTATAGTTTTCATTTTCCGTCGGTCTTAGTACACGATGTAACTACAGAAGAGTCAAGTTTTAACCCTCTGGGGTCTAAGGTGTTTTTGGGGCCCTTGGGATGTTTTGACATGCCCTGACATTTGTGCTTTTTTCAGTTATTTATAAACATGATAATGGCAAAGGTGTAAATTCACTTTGAGCCATTCATTCAGGTGTGACACTGACTGAGCCACAAGAATGAATGCAAGGACAAAAGATATATTTAGAAGAAGACTTATATTGACCATTTAAGATTTTGCTTACATCTATCTTGTAAATATGTTTTGCTATTTTATTAAAAAGGTTACAATTACAACAATAATTACAATTTCAACAATATTTCAAGTGTACTCTTTCTTTGTAAAAAAATGATTATAGGCCTACATTTTATCATATGTATTCATTAGTTTGAATATAGCCAACATTGGAACAGCTAACATCTTAGTTGATGACTTTATTTTTGACAAAAATAGTGTATATATATATATATATATATATATATATATATATATATATATATATATATATATATATATATATATATATATATATATATATATATATATATATATATATATACACATACATACATACATACATACATACATACATACATACATACATACATACATACATACATACATACATACATACATACATACATACATACATGTACATATACACTCACCTAAAGGTTTATTAGGAACACCTGTTCAATTTCTCATTAATGCAATTATCTAATCAACCAATCACATGGCAGTTGCTTCAATGCATTTAGGGGTGTGGTCCTGGTCAAGACAATCTCCTGAACTCCAAACTGAATGTCAGAATGGGAAAGAAAGGTGATTTAAGCAATTTTGAGCGTGGCATGGTTGTTGGTGCCAGACGGGCCGGTCTGAGTATTTCACAATCTGCTCGCGATACCGCCGACCCCAGGGGGTTAAATAGGAAAAATATCGAAACTCTTTGGTCATTTTTTTGAGAGAGATGCTAATGGTCTTTTCTATGCTAAGCTATGCTAAAAGTGGTAATCTAATTATTTGGATTTTACAAAATTATCTTTAAAATACAGTATGCTGAAAAAATCCTTCCCACACACAATGAAAGCTCCCCAAGAGGTAAAGAAACCCCAAGAGGAAGTGAGAGAAGGTAATTACATAAACTCAATGGTGTCATTCCTCTCTTTCTCTGCCAAACAAGACAGATGAAGGGCAAATCAGTCAGGACGACTACTTTCCCTCGAGAAGGAAGATTCCCATCCTCGTCGGTATTTTCTGGAGTCAAGTCAAGTCATCTTCATTTATATAGCGCTTTTAACAATGTAGATTGTTTCAAAGCAGCTTTACAGAGATAAACGTATAATTTAAGGTAACAGAGATTGTTTTGGCTGGTTGTATATAGTGGTGTTGTATAAGGTATTATTGTATGGGTTGTTATTTAATGTTCTGTGAAGTTGTAAATACACAGAGGTTGTTTGCTAAACATATCTCTTTGTGTTATTTGTGATCTCTTGCAAATTAGTACCTGGTATACTGAACCGACAACGGGAACAGGTGGTCCTAATTATTTAGTAAACTCGGCTGTTTAGTACGGTCAGAGCATTACATAGTGGTGGCCCGTACGGGGACGTACTGTTTCTTTGTGTGATATGAATGTGAATGATGATGACACCCATACTCAGAATGTAAATACAGTTAACCCTGATTATAATGTACCGGTATCGAGAAGAGGTTCGAATGAGACACAAGTTGCAGATTTCACTGAAGGTCTATTCGTAACTAGACGTAATCCAACCGGGGAAATATCATCTATGCTCAGTGCATCGTATATTTCCGATGATGAGGGAAAATCGGATGATGATGATGATGATGATGATGATGATGATGATGATGATGATGATGATGATGATGATGATGATGATGATGATGATGATGATGAAAATGTTGTTCAAACAATGCAAACTGAGGTTGATTAAACTCAAAGTGGATTTATTGGTTCTTAGTGCTAAAGTACAGACAAATGAATATGAGTTTAAACAGTCAGTTGAAAGTTCAATTAATCGGGAAACTAGTTTCCGTGAGGCAGTGAACGCTGGCTTGGCAGATTTGGAAGATTATTTCCACAGATCACTGGAAAAGTTGGAGAGAGCTGTGGCTGATTGTTTCCTGAGGAGAGATGCAAGATGGGAGAGTCAAATGAAAAAGCTGCGATTCACCAGTACCCCTTCTGTATCTAGATTACAGCCCTACACTCCAGTTACCTCCATATCCTATGTTCATGATGATAGAACTGTCTTGCCTGCAGCTAGAGTTAAATGTCCCACTTCCCAGACATCCAATGCTACTTATGACATATCTACTGTATGTAATCCTCTACCTAATGTGCCTACTCCTCCAGTTGTTCCCAGTATCTCGTCCTTCTGTGGGCGGCCCCCGATTCGGCTGGAGTTTCCGACGTTTGGCGAGTCCTCTGAGACTTCGGATGTGCTCAACTTCATTGAACAGTGTGAGAACTACCTCAACATCAGACCACTTACCAGTGTGGAGCTGGTCGGCACCCTGAGCACTGTTCTTAAAGGACCTGCTCTGAGCTGGTGGAAGGCAGAGAGGAACAAGGTAACAGATTGGCAATCTTTCAAAGAGGCGTTTATGGATGCGTTTCTACCAGATGATTACCTCTCAGAGGTGGAGGATAAGCTGAGGTCTCTGGTTCAGCAGCCACGTCAACGCCTGAGAGATTTTGCATACGATTACTGGGCCCTGTGCCTTAAGTGGAAGGCCGAAATGACAGAGGAGGAGATGGTGAGCCGCATCCTTAACAACATCAACCCCAGGGTCGCGGGCTGTTTGAGAGGGACGGTGAAAACTGTGGAACAACTGGTGAAAGTGGGTTCTATGGTGGAGAAAGACTGGATGGGGACAAAGGATTACTGGCAGAAGGTGGACAGTCAGAATGGTAAAGACAAAGCCAATAAAAAACAACCTGAACGTCATACCTCCAAAAGTCTGGCAGGATTATCCATAGCACAACCCCAACCGATAACATCCCTTCTCTTGGTTCCTGTTACAATAAAAGGTAAAGAAGTGAAGGCAGTGTTGGATACAGGGAGCACGTACACCCTGATTCAGGAGAACCTATGGAGACAGTTAGGAGGTGATGCTTCAGCTGACCCGGCTGTCTCTCCTCAATGGTTCGTCATGGCCGATGGAAAAGTACACCAGGCTATTAACCAGAAAACCGTTTGTTATAAGTGGCAAGATAAAGTATGCAGAGTGGATACCTATATAATGAAGGATGCTCACCTGGCATTTCCCATGATAGCTGGCTTGGACTTCCTAAGAGCAGCTGAAGCCATCGTGGATGTAGGCCAAGGGAGATACGGCCTGAAAATGGGGAAAGGGTGTGTATACCATCCCTTCCTAACAGCCCTTATAAATCCGGGGTTGTCTACAAATCCGGTTGGTGAAAGAGCAGGGACTACTGCTGCAGTGACGCTCTATTACGCCTTACCTCCAACCTGGAAACCACCACTCCATTCCCTACACCCGGAAGGAGCTCAATCAAGAGGAATTACAGAAGCTAATGGATACTTGGCCTCATACCACCTCCAAGGCCCTGGGAAAAACACAGAATCATCTTATCTGAGGAAATGCCTATAAAATCCAGAGCTTATAGGGTCTCACCTTTCAAGAAAAGGATTATTGATGATCAGGTAGAACAAATGCTACAAGACCACATCATCGAGCCATTCTTTTCTCCTTGGTCCTCCCCTGTAGTCCTTGTCCCCAAACCTGATGGTTCTTACAGGTTCTGCGTGGACTATAGGAGACTCAATAGTAAGACCATCCCTGACGCTTATCCAATGCCTCTAATACATGACATCTTGGAATCCACGGAAGGCGCCTCCTTGTTCACTACATTGGATTTGCAGTCAGGATACTGGCAGGTGGAAATGGAGGAAAGGAGCAAAGATAAAACAGCCTTCATCACCTCCCAGGGGCTATTCCAATTCTGCTCCATGCCATATGGTCTCAGGAATGCCGCTGACACCTTCCAGAGGCTGATGGAGAAGGTCCTAGCAGAATTGAGAGGGAAATTTTGCTTTGTCTACATTGATGACATTATAATCTATTCAAAATCATTAAACGAACACATGCAACACCTGAACACCATTCTGCAAAGACTCAACCAGGCATCGCTGACCTTGAACATGAAGAAGTGTCACTTCTTCAAAAAACAGTTAAAGTTCCTTGGCCACATCATCTCAGAGAAAGGAGTGGAGGACTCTTAGGCTGCAGCAATTCATCTTCCAAGTACATCACAGGAAAGGATGTCTCAACCTGGGTCCAGATGCCTTGTCGTGGGCCTGCGAGTCTAAGGATGGAGAAAGTGCACTCTGTCTAGCCATAACAACATATAAGTGTGCATCAGACATATCTAACACGCTGGCAGAAATCTCTCAGGCACAAAGTGGTGACATCTTTACCCGGTGGGGGGTGCCTAAATACCTTGTATCTGACCGAGGAGCACAATTCACTTCCAATGTACTGGCAGAGTTGTGCAAGTCCTGGGGAAGCATCCATAAACTCACCACCAGCTATCACCCGCAAACAAACCTGACCGAAAGAATAAACAGAACAGTAAAGACAATGATTGCATCATATGTGGGACAATATCATCAAACATGGGACCAGTGGTTACCTGAGCTAAGGTTTGCTATCAACACGGCACACCAGAAACCACAGGTAGAGCTCCTGCTGAATTAATGTTGGGCAGACAGCTTCACGGGCCCCTGGAGAGGTTAATCCTCAAACCACCCACTCCTGACCAAGCCTCGTATAGTCTAGTGGAACGACAGAACATCATGGCAGAGGAGGTAAAACACAGAGTAGGTGTGCGACAAGCTAGAGATTACAATCTCTAGGGATCTATGTAGCGTGGCCACATAAGGGGAAGTTTTAAATAAGGTTAGTGCCATTTAACTAAGTATGTTGTGGCATTTTATGTATTACCTTGTAGGCTTTCCTCTGTACGCTGTTTATGCCTCATTATCGTGTATTGGAAACCTCCTTATTGTTCACGCGAGATCTGCTCGTGACGTTTTGTCACGTGTGGTCCTGTCATGTAAACAGGAAATGACTATGAGATTTGCCTTAAAAGGAGCCGGTATGCCGGTCTTCTGGAGAAGCGTCTTCTCATCCACTAACCTGCCGGAGTGCATGTGGATTATTCCGTGATTGTCTGTCCTGGAAGCGCCGGGTCGCCGTTTCTCCATGGAGTATTTTAGTTGGCTCGCTGCCGGGATTACTTTGATCGGAGGACATAAGCCAGTCATCAAGTTCATTGATCACGCTCACGGACTTGACATTCTCACCGGTGAGGCGGATCCTAACATTGTATATACACGCTGGACTATATGACTTTTCGCACGCACACACACACACACCCACACATTCTCAACTGGTTGTATATAGTGGTGTTGTATAAGGTATTATTGTATGGGTTATTTAATGTTCTGAGAAGTTGTAAATACACGGAGGTTGTTTGCTAAACATATCTCTTTGTGTTATTTGTGATCTCTTGCAAATTAGTAATTGATATACTGAACAGACAACGGGAACAGGCGGTCCTAATTATTTTGTAAACTCGGCTGTTTAGTACGGTCAGAGCGTTACAAGGCTATGCTAAACATGTGACGAAGTGCAGGTGACAATAACAGGACAAGACATTACTCACCGTGATTGTTGACTGATTCTTACTCACCTGGGCTTTTTATGAACTCAAAGGCGCACGGGTGGCGCATTAACAGGCTAGCGAATTACTAGCGTGTTGTGCTAATAATAACGGAAGTTAGCGATGTCAGGTTAATCTGAGATGTTGGGTAAGCTGTATTTAGTATAAACAACTAGAAATGATAGTAAATGATGGTTCAAAACAGAAAGAAATACGAGGCTAAGACGAAGCTTGCAGCACCGAAGCAAACAAACTCACAGCAGGCAGCGAGGCAGACAGGAGCAATCGATCAGCCTCACTTATGCTGTTGGATGAAATAAAAGAAACCACAGACTGTTGTTGTGGATTAGAACACAAACAAAAACAGGAGATACATAAGATTTTAACAAATTAATGTAACAAACCTGAACTTTCCTCTGACGGTCAGGGGTGTTCAGCAGATAATTATCTAAAAAGCTTTTAGCTACAGGTGCTGGTCATATAATTAGAATATCATCAAAAAGTTGATTTATTTCAGTAATTCCATTAAAAAAGTGAAACTTGTATATTATATAGACTCATTACATGCAAAGTGAGATATCTCAAGCCTTTATTTGTTATAATTTTGATGATTATAGCTTACAGCTTGTGAAAACCACAAAATCTAAATCTCAGAAAATTAGAATATTACATTAAATCACACAGTAATTACACAGTAATCCCATGGTCATTGAACCAGGTTTTGGTTATTTTGGCAGTGTGGGCAGGTGCAAATCCTGCTGGAAAATGAAGTCAGCATCTCCATAAAGCTTGTCTGCTGAAGGAAGCATGAAGTGCTCAGAAAATGTCCTGGTAGACGGCTGTGTTGAGTGGACAGCACAGTGGACCAACACCAGCTGATGACATGGCTCCCCAAACCAACACAGACTGTGGAAACTTCACACTGGACTTCAAGCATCTTGGATTGTGTGCCTCTCCATTCTTCCTCCAGACTCTGGGACCTTGGTTTCCAAATGAGATGCAAAATTTGCTCTCATCAGAAAAGAGAACTTTGGTCCACTGTGCTTTATTAAATCCAGAGTCAACGCAGCCGTCTACCAGGACATTTTCAGAGCACTTCATGCTTCCTTCATTTTCCAGCAGGATTTGCACCTGCCCACACTGCCAAAAGAACCAAAACCTGGTTCAATGACCATGGGATTACTGTGTAATTACTGTGTGATTTCATGTAATATTCTAATTTTCTGAGATTTTGATTTTGTGGTTTTCACAAGCTGTAAGCTATAATCATCAAAATTATAACAAATAAAGGCTTGAGATATCTCACTTTGCATGTAATGAGTCTATATAATATACAAGTTTCACTATTTTAACGGAATTACTGAAATAAATCAACTTTTTGATGATATTCTAATTATATGACCAGCACCTGTATATTGTAAGGTCCTGTGAACTTAGCTTGAAGCAAGTTAGGAGGAAGAGGTAACAAAGCTAATACCAAATCACCCACCAACCTGTCAAACAATTGTTGCACAACTTTTCAGGAGGTTTAAATGTACACCACTCATCAGCTAAAATAGCAGTAGGCCCCCATACTGTGTGCCCAAACACCAGTTCATTTGGACCGAAAACCAGTCAGTATCTGGTGTGACCACCATTTGCCTCACGCAGTGCAACACATCTCCTTCGCCTAGAGTTGATCAGGTTGTTGATTGTGGCCTGTGGAATATTGGTCCACTTCTCTTCAATGGTTGTGCGAAGTTGCTGGATATTGGCAGGACCTGGAACACGCTGTCATATACGCCGATCCAGAGTATTACAAACATGCTCAATGGGTGACAAGTCCGGTGAGTATGCTGGCCATGCAAGAACTGGGATGTTTTCAGCTTCCAAGAATTGTGTACAGATCCTTGCAACATGGGGCCGTGCATTATCATGCTGCAAACGTGAGGTGATGGTCGTGGATGAATGGCACAACAATGGGCCTCAGGATCTCGTCACGGTATCTCTGTGCATTCAAAATGCCATCAATTAAATGCACCTGTGTTTGTTGTCCATAACATACGCCTGCCCATACCATAAGCCCACCGCCACCATGGGCCACTCGATCCACAACGTTGACATCAGCAAACCGCTCACCCACACAACGCCATACAAGCTGTCTGCCATCTGCCCTGTACAGTGAAATCGGGATTCATCTGTGAAGAGAACACCCCTCCATATTGCCAGACGCCATCGAATGTGAGCATTTGCCCACTCAAGTCGGTTACGACAGCGAACTGCAGTCAGTTCGAGACCCCGATGAGGACGACGAGTATGCAGATGAGCTTTCCTGAGACGGTTTCTGACAGTTTGTGCAGAAATTCTTTGGTTATGCAAACCGATTGTTGCTGCAGCTGTCCGGGTGGCTGGTCTCAGATGATCTTGGAGGTGAAGATGCTGGATGTGGAGGTCCTGGGCTGGTGTGGTTACATGTGGTCTGCGGTTGTGAAGCCGGTTGGATGTATTGCCAAATTCTCTGAAACGCCTTTGGAGACGGCTTATGGTAGAGAAATTAACATTAAATTCATGGGCAACAGCTCTGATGGACATTCCTGCAGTCAGCATGCCAATTGCACGCTCCCTCAAAACTTGCAACATCTGTGGCATTGAGCTGTGTGATAAAACTGCACATTTTAGAGTGGCCTTTTATTGTGGCCAGCCTAAGGCACACCTGTGCAATAATCATGCTGTCTAATCAGCATCTTGATATGCCACACCTGTGAGGTGGATGGATTATCTCGGCAAAGGAGAAGTGCTCACTAATACAGATTTAGACAGATTTGTGAACAATATTTGAGAGAAATGGGCCTTTTGTGTACATAGAAAAAGTCTTAGATCTTTGAGTTCAGCTCATGAAAAATGGGGGCAAAAAGAAAAGTGTTGCGTTTATAATTTTGTTCAATGTATATATTGGGTTACAGTGTATATCAGTGTATATATTGGGTATACTGGGTTGCACAGTTTTCACTCAGGAGACTTTTTTTCATACACACATATATACATATACATATGCATGCATACATATGCACGCACACATACACATGCACACACCATATGCTAAGATGTGTAAAAAAGAAATGCTCCGATGCCTCCCAAGTTTCATCAAAAATCATTCCAATTGCCTCTTCTGCTGTCTACTCCTTCATTCGCCATGTTTGTTTGTTTGTTTGTTTCTTTTATTAATGTATGCAATCCAAAACACTCTAACTGTGTTAGAGTATCTCTCTGTTCAAAACCTTCCTTCCCGCTTTGCAAGAAAGCTACTGTCATTTGCTGACGGAAAGCATGAAATTACCGTAATAAGCCGTATATTGCCGAAAAGCACATGTCTACTTTCAGGGGCAATTTGAATTGTTTTGATAGTGCTAACGGTTGAAGAGTTGCGTAACATGAATACAGCTTGGTTGGATGTGTCGGCGACGACACAGCCGGTTTAAAAGGGTTAAGAATAAAACAGATATTTTATGGACAGGCTTTTTACACGTCTGTGCAAATAAAAGTATATTTATGCATAGTGCGGCCTCTCTCCTACTTTATGGCCAGGCTTTTTACAATAAATCATGTATCTTGAGAGTGCAGGATTACTAGAATTCTCAACAGCGGCCTTAACATTTTGCTACTTTCCAGTTCCCGTTGGATTTCATCCTCTGAATTTAAGCTTAAAGTCTGAACCTCGTCATCGGTCGTATTTTTAAAATTCCATTGTTGATTCGAATAGCAAACAACTCTTATTGCACGCACCGCAACAGACTTTAACAAATGGTGGTTGAAATAAAATGCTGCGTGGAGTCAACCAATCAATATGCTGCGTGAACTCAACCAATCAGCATGTTCAGCACCCAAGTCCCAGCCCTGAAAGTTCCTGAACTTTGAAAAAATACTACCTCACCAGCAGGGACTTTCTGAGGGGGAAATTTTTACCCGGAACTTAATTTTAGACCCTGGTTCTTGTGGTCGAAACTCACAGAGTACCACCCCAAAGTTCTTAGTTCCTGGGGAAAGATTCTGCGGTAGAAATGCGGTTATATATTATTTTTCCCTTGCAAATTCAGCATAAGTGCATTGCATTTATCAGATTTACTATATTTTCTACATTTTTGGTGATATGCCTCTGGCACAAGTTATTAAGCAAGTAACTTAATTCTTAAATTCAGACATTTCTTATTCAAGTTATGGTTCGCTTGGAACCTCAACCAAGGTGATACTATTTAAGTGAGCCGTACCGTTTAAAAGACGTAACAAATGTGTCCTTCAATCCCTTCAGAGTAGTAAGATCAAAACCTAAGTGTTCAGCAATTTGTTGTAATTGTTCTTGTACACATATCAAGTAAAAATTCTGAGGGACAAGCAAAGAAATCTTCAAGCACAGAGGACGTTTTGGTGTTATATATATACATATATATATATATACCTACAGTATACTACAACAATGTAAATGTGCATGTGAGGTCCTTTTTACTAGAACTACAATTCCCATCACTGTCACTGCTTCGAAATGGAACTACATCGGTCTACTACATAACCTAATTCACAACTTCAAAGACTTACCATAAGTCAAACACATTGTAGGTATGAAAGTGAGAAAAAAAAAAAAAAACACATTATAAACCAAAGCGCAATATTTTCCAAAATAGGTTCACCACTATAATTTGTGAAACTGCAACTACTTTCTAAAAAATATTTTTTTGTTTTTGAAGGTTATCCTGGATGTAGATTAAAATCTCTGTCTAGTGTACACTTTTGGTGTAAAAGACTGATAGTCACTGAGTTTAGCATTTAATGCTGCCCTGAGCCCAGTACGTTTTTGAAGACTAGGTAAAAAGTAGGTTGCAATAAATAAAAATTGCTAACTACTTTTTACCCAGTCATTCGACATTAAATGCTAAACTCAGTGACAATCAGTATTTACGTTCACACTGCAGGCAAAAGTGGCCCAAATCCATTTTTATTTTCTTAAGAATTACGAAAAAGGAGTGTGCCCTGACACATTGTCTAACTCCAATAGAGTTCATAAATGCCAATCCCAATGCATATTTTTCATTATTTATGTGGATGTTAAAATAATTAACAATTAAGACTTTATCTGCACGTTAACAAAGGGCATATTTACATGTTCTAAGTCATGTAAACATCTTTAAAATAATTGTACAGAACATTTGCTCAATGTCATTCTAACATCCGACGAGGAAGGTTTTTGAGACATTGCAAAAGAGTGAATTCTTTCAAATAAAGATTACTTAATGAAATTGCGCACCTCAAATAGAATTCTGATTTATTCATTTATTCTTTCATTTTACATTTTCAGACCAGAGATGGAAGTATAAGTTCTGGGGGAAGTCAGTGGAAATAGTTTCAACCGGAATGGTTAATGTCACTCTACCAAAGTGAGTATAGTTCAACTGAGCTCTCTGATGGTAACATCTGTTTCTAGACATGAATGCAGAAATTAATGAACAATAGGACATGAGATTACTGAAAATGTGTAGCTGAGATTATGTAGCCATTTTATTTTGCTTTCATATTTTTTGAGATGTTAAAAGTACCTTTTTGAATATTAATTCAATATTCAATATTCTACATATATTAGTTTTATTTAGCATCCAATTTTCTGATTGCAATACACTGTAGATTCAGAAGGTACATTCATTATAGATTCCAAACATGAATGGGCAAAATAATCAAGCCAGTTTGTATCTGATGTTTTTTTCTTATCTGATCATGATCTTTCCTCTTCAGCTACGGTGATCATTATGAGTGGAATAAAGTGGTAACTTGCATCCACAACGTATTCAGTCAGGACAGATGGCTCGAGCACTACGGTGATGTTGTCATTCGCAACCTCAACAGTGACGAGTGCACCTGCAAGATCACATTTGTCAAAGTGAGTGTAGGAGCCAAATTTATATTTGATTCAAGGAATTTAGTTCACTGGTGGATTATGATTATTTATTATAATTATGATATATTGCAATGGATTATGTAAAATATTTAATATTGTTTATTTGTTTTAGGTTTCATTTCTATTGTTGTCGGTACCAGCAATAAGGTGGTTATGTTAGACATGCCCCCTATTTTTCATGTGATGAGATACCTCCTACCTTTGTCATTTAGTAGAGCTGCACCATTATGGATACATTTGAGAATCACACTTTTTTTTGTTGTTGTTGTTGCACATAGAGATCACATTTCTCCCACTATTCTTAACGGACTAAACTTAACAGAACTTAACAAAATAGCATGCAATTTGTAACGCTTCTGATGAAATATTCATTGCTGCATGTTTATTTAAAAAAAATAATATATATTTTCTTTTTTTTTTCGGTTTGAATAAGTACTTCACTTCTTTCATTAATTTCTAGATTAATCATTTTTTAAATCTCTTGAATTAATGATTCAATGCCAAATACATTTTTAACAGTGACTTGACGTCACCTAGTGGTTTAACAATGTAATCGATACAATCTTTGTTTGAATCACCAAGTTACTTTCAAAAAGGTAATTTGCCATAGTTTGATCTCTACCATAGACATCAGTATTTATATCTGAATTTATGTGATTATTTGAATATTTTTTAACACAGATATAACGATACTGGTTGAAAAGACTGTTTGTGAAGCTATTTCATACCTAAACATTACAACTGCTCTCTCTGGCTCAGCGGCAGCGCGGACACAGATTTGAAAGTCCTGGTATGATTTTGTCGAAGATTTAATAGACACAGGGAATAAGATTGTGTGGGTGTTTGAATCAAGATTGCGATCTTTTAACGATTAATCGTGCAGCTCTATATTTTAGCAAACATGGCAAGGTAGAGGTGTGCAGCCAAATGGTTTTTGGCCCCATATTCTGTAGAATGGGATTTTGTTTGGTGTTCTGTTGGACTATTGTACAATGGACATGAATGCTGGTAAGTAGCTTGATACAAAACAAAATACAAATGAAGGATATATATATATATATATATATATATATATATATATATATATATATATATATTATTATATATATATATATATATATTATTATATATATATTATTATATATATATATATATATATATATATATATTATTATTATTTAGAGTGTTGGATGTTTAATGAAATGGAAACAAGTAAACCAAAGGTAGCCTACACCTCAAATTATACCTCAAAGTGTAAAGGAGATGATGTACTTATAACTCGAGTTTGTTGTTTTTGTATCTGTTCACTTGAAGGCACACGCCGACTTTTTGGGACTTTAGCTTATTCACTGTATCCCCCAGAGTTAGATAAGTCCATACATACCCTTTTCATCTCTGTGCGTGCCGTAACACACACACCCATGTCTGACACACCCACCGCTAGCCTAGCTTAGCACAAAGACTGGAGGGAGGGGGGGGGGGGAGATATGGTGAATAAGTCCCAAAAAGTCGGCGTGTTCCTTTTAAAGGGATAGTTCACCCAAAAATGAAAATTCAGCCTTTTTGTACTCACCCTGGTGGTGTTCTAATGCTATATGATCTGTTTTCAGACTACAAAAGGATCTTTCACTCCCTCTATGTAATGGGAATGAATAGTGACCAGCTTCAAGCTATAACAAAAAAGGTGCAGAAATCACAGAATGATCAAACAACTCATGCCATATTTTCCAAATGTTCTGAGGGCATATATATTATATTATATTATATTATATTATATTATATTATATTATATTATATTATATTTATTATATTATATTATATTATATTATATTATATAAATATTATTATTATTATTATTATTATTATTATTATTATTTACTTATGAGGTGAATACCTCAGGACGTGAACTCGAGTTTTCAGATGACAGTCAGAATGACAGTTGACAGATGTGAATGTGAACTCACTTGGTTATTGCAACAACTGGAACACAACAGAGATATTCATTAGAAAATAAAGTGTGCGCATAATTTTCTTGAAGACGTTGTTCTGATTTAAGCTTGGTATTTCAAAATGGTGTCCTTGTTTGTTTTTTAACAACCTTCTGTGATATAATAGTCATTCCCAAGCAGATCAACGACCAAGGTTAGGATTTTTGCTAAAGAATAATTTATGTTCTAGTTTGTTTTTAACCAAACCCTAACGTATGCCCTCAGAACACTTGAAAAACCTTTTTTTTCTTGTTACAGCATGAAGCTAGTCACAATTTATGTCATTATATGGACCAGCCCTTTTTTATCCTGCTCTGAAAAACAAAAGAAAAAAGGCTTTAGAAAAACACCAGGGTAACTAAACAATAGTGTTGGGTCCACCTTTGTCGAGTCCGAGTAGAGTCCAAGTCCTTAACCAATCAAGTCCGAGTCCTTAACATCCAAGTCCGGCCGAGTCCACAAATATTTAAATGATTTGAAATTGACCTTTAACAAAGACCCGCCCCTCTTAGTTACTGTTGCTACGTCCAACAAGCCATTCCGCTCTCACTCCACACATCATGTTCTCATACAGTGAAAAATATATTACGGAGCAAAGAGGACACTGACAATGCGCAAACAGACAAGACAGAGCAGGTTAATTTTGATATGAAATAAAGTCTCAGCTTTAAAAAAAAAATTAATTATGAAATTCAAACAATAAATACCGTTTTGTGGCGCTTTAAAGGGATAGTTTACCCAAAAAAGAAAATTTGCCCATGATTTACTCTCCCTCAAGTCATCCTAGGTGTATATGACATTCTTCTTTCAGACGAATACAATTGTAGTTGTACTAAAAAAAAAAAAAACTCTTCCAAGCTTTATAATGGCAGTGAATGACTTTCTGTTTTGAAGTCCATAAAAGTGCACCTATCCATCATAAACGTTACAAAGTAAAATTCTAGCTCCGGCCAAACGGCCATACGCAGTCTACTTGCGCCTAAACGCAACTTGTGACGTCGAAAGTAGCGTAGTCAAGTCACCTTTATTTATATAGCGCTTTTTACAATACAGATTGTATCAAAGCAGCTTCACAGTGATAACATGAAAATAATACAACAAAGTTTGTTTCTAGAAGAAAATTGTGTCATCGTTCACCTTAAGGAAGATCAATAATATTGTTGAATATTAAATGTACCCAACTAAGCAAGCCAAAAGCCAAGGCAACAGTGGCAAGGAACCAAAACTCCATCAGGTGACAGAATGGAGAAAAAAAACCTTGGGAGAACCCAGGCTCAGTCGGGGGCCAGTTCTCCTCTGGCCATTGAGCGAACAGTGTATGATTATGATCCAGGCAGCATTACATGTCAGAAGTCAGATTGGTCGTGTCGATGTGGCCTTCACAGGGCTGATGAGGCTGGCACTTCAGGGATGCGTCATGGATGGATCCAGGTGCAGGTCCACCATCTGATCTGGATACGGCCGGGATCCAGCTGACTTCAGTAAACCTCGGATAAACAGAGAGACTAATATTAGCGTAGACGCCATCCTTATTATGATGTAACAAGTACATAAGGATTTATGGGGAGTGTTCCCGGTTCCGGCTGACCTAAACTATGCAGCCTAACATTGAATTATAAAAGTCTATAATGTTTTATGTGTTTGCTAGGTCGAGATCTGTTTTTAGTCTAGATTTGAACTGACAGAGTGTGTCTGCTTCCCGGACAATGTTAGGAAGATTGTTCCAAAGTTTTGGTGCTAAATAGGAAAAGGATCTACCGCCTGCAATCGATTTTGATATTCTAGGTATTATCAACTGGAGATCGCAATATAATTTTGAGATCGCAATAGACGTGAAGGACTATAATGCGTTAAGACCTCGCTCAAGTACTGTGGAGCTAAACCATTAAGTGCTTTGTAAGTGATCAGCAATATTTTAAAATGTATACAATGTTTAATAGGGAGCCAATGCAGTGTTGACAGAACCAGGCTAATATGGTCATACTTCCTGGTTCTAGTAAGAACTCTAGCTGCTGCATTTTGGACCAGCTGTAGTTTAAGCGTGCAGGGCAACCACCCATAATAGCATTACAATAATCTAGCCTTGATGTCATGAACGCATGAACTAATTGTTCCGCATTTTTCATTGACAGCATATGACGTAATTTAGATATATTTTTAAGATGAAAGAATGCGGTTTTACAGATAATAGACACGTGACTTTCAAATGAAAGATTGGTATCAAAGAGCACACCCAGGTTCCTAACCGACGACAAAGACTTGACCGAGCAGCCATCAAGTGTTAGACCGTATTCTAGGTTATTACGTGAGGATGTTTTTTGTCCAATAATTCGAATCTCTGTTTTTTCAGAATTAAGTAGTAGGAAATTGCTAGTCATCCAGTTTTTTATATCAGCTATGCATTCCGTTAATTTGGTCAATTGGTAAGTTTCGTCAGGGCGTGAAGAAATATAGAGCTGAGTATCATCAGCATAACAGTGAAAACTAATTACATGCTCCCTAATGATATCTCCCAAGGGTAGCATGTACAGAGTGTACAGTAACGGTCCTAGTACTGAGCCTTGTGGTACGCCATACTGAACTTGTGATCGATAAGACATCTCTTCATTTACTGCTACAAACTGATAACGGTCAGATAAGTATGATTTAAACCATGCTAATGCAATTCCACTAATGCCAACATAATTTTTGAGTCTATTTAAAATAATTTTGTGGTCAATAGTATCAAATGCAGCACTAAGATCGAGTAACGCTAATAGCGAGATACAACCATGATCGGATGATAAGAGCAAATCATTTGTGACTGATGAGAGCTGTCTCAGTACTATGGTACGGTCTAAATCCTGACTGAAAATCCTCGCAGATATCATTTTTTTCTAAAAAGGAACATAGTTGTGAAGATACCGCCTTTTCTAGTATCTTTGACAGAAAAGGTAGATTCGAGATCGGCCTGTAATTGACTAATTCTGTAGGATCAAGTTGCGTTTTTTTAACAAGTGGTTTAATCTAAGCAAGCTTAAAAGTTTTTGGTACATATCATGATGAATTGACAAAGATGAATTGATGATATTAAGAAGAGGATCTATGACCTCTGGAAGCATCTCTTTCAGTAGCTTAGCCTTAGACCGACTAAGGTCTAAGCTCTAAATAGGGTCTAACATGTTGTCGATTTAGATGATTTAACGAGTTTAGCGAATTCTTCCTCTTCTATAGCAATGAATGAATCAAATTTTTCCTCAGGGAGACTTCAATGCACTGCCTGATGCGATACTGTAGCCGTATAGTGTAGTTATAACTGGTTGCATGGTTATAATATTCTCCCTGATATTATCAATCTTATAAGTGAAGAAGTTCATAAAGTCATTACTGCTGTGCTGCTTGGAAACTTCTGGGCTTGAAGCTTTATTTTTCGCTAGTTTAGCCACTGTTTCAAATAAATACCTAGGGTTTTGTTTATTTTCTTCTAATAGGGTTGAAAAATAAGCAGATCTAGCAGCTTTTAAGGCCTCTCTGTATGCCATTGAGCTCTCTTTCCATGAAATGCGAAATACCTCTAGTTTTGTTTTCTTCCAGTTGCGCTCCATTTTTCTGGCTGCTCTCTTAAGGGCCCGAGCATGTACCACGGCATTGGACTATTTTCTTTAATCATCTTTAAGCACATCGGAGCAACTGTGTCTAAAGTGCTGGAAAAGAGAGAGTTAAAAGTTTCTGTCGCAATATCGAGTTTTTCTAAGCTATCTGGAATGCTGAGATGATGAAACTGATCAGGAAGATTATTATTTGATAATATTAATTGATAATTGATAATTAATAATAAACCTTGGATGTCTAAAGCAGTTATGTTTAGTTTACAGAAGAAGAAACTGTCTTACAATCAAGGAGGGACATTAGAAAGAGAAGCAGCAAAAAAGGAGGTTAAAGTGGAAATTCTAAAGGCTAAACAAAGGTATAAAAGCAAGGTAGAGAGTAAACTGGCTGAGAAGAATATTGCTTCAGCTTGGTTGGGTATGAAAACTATAGTAGGTATACAGCAAAGTGTGAATAGAGCTAATATCGTCATGGATGGTTTCAGTTCAAATAGTGAGCTTGCCAATGCTCTTAATAGTTTTTATTTGAGATTTGATCAGTTTGATTTTAAGGATGAAGCCGATGAATTGAGATGTAAATTTAAAGAATATAGCTGCGAGCAGCGATTGCGGGCCCAAGCCGGTGGCACCGCCACCCTGGTGCCTTTAGTTACACTAAAGCCACCGGGGTGGCGGTGTCACCGGCTTGGGCCCTCCATCGCTGCTCGCAGCTATATTCTTTAAATTTACATCTCAATTCATCGGCTTCAAATCATCGGTTGGTGGCGCTATAACTTTGACTCACAATAGTTACATCCATCTGATCGGCCTCTTACCACGAACACACTGCTGAAGTTTCATCAAGATCAGTTAATGTATGCAGAAGTTATATTACTTCGTGTTTCTCTTTTCTTGCCATAAATTTGTTTCCTCGCCACGGCCAAACCGTTCGAGATATCAAAAATCCGTCCGCAATTTATCATCCTCAATGTCTTGACTTCATGCTGACCGAGGTTGGAGGCGATTGGATGAATTCTCTAGGATGAGTACATCAAATTCCACAGCATGCGTTTTTCAAACAACCCATAATAGCCGACTTCCTGTTGGGCGGAGCTAATAACTTAGAGTGCGGAAGTTGTTCGGCCCCATGAGATCTATATGTGTACCGAGTTTCATATTAATTCATGCAAGCGTGTTTGATATATGGACCAAGTTTTGAGGCCGTGTCCAAGGGGGCGCTATTGAGCCCCCCTGCCACGCCCGGGTACCAGCTTCAGCCCGGCTCTGATGACCGTTGGTTCTGACCTGTGTGAAAAGTTTCAAGAGTTTTTGAGCACGTTAAGGGCCCCAAAAGCCCCTGAAACCTTGAAAAACAAAGATTAAATGGAATAGACCAACCCCCCCCCCCCCCCCACACACACAGACACACAGAGAGAGAGAAAATTCTCCAGAAAATCCACATTCAAACCAAAATATCTGACTTCCTGTGGGTCTGAGGTAATGACTGTAAATTAGAAAGGTGTCCTGCTTGATGAGAACAATACACCTACCAAGTTTTGTGATTCTAGGAAAAACTAAGCCCCCATTTTTGACTAAAGGTGGCGCTACTGAGCCATTCCACCACGCCCATTTCTGAAACTTTGCACATGTCTACTGTATAATAAATGTGATGTGTCTGTCGAGTTTCATGCATTTTCAAGCATGTGAAGAGTCTCAAAAGCATCCGAAAAGAATATTAAAGTTTGATGCGTTGCCACGGCAACAGTATCTAAGATATCAATAATCCTTTCACAGGTCTACATCTGCCGTGTGTCTACATTATACACATAAAGTTTTAAGCAAATCGGGTAAAAATAAGAAAGTGATTTCAAAGCATTTTGAAAGTGACACACTTCCTGTTGCCAGTTGGTGGCGCTATAACTTTGACTCACAAAGGTCACATCCATGTGATCGGCCTCTTACACCGAACACACTGCTGAAGTTTCATCAAGATCAGTTAATGTATGCAGAAGTTATAACACACTTCCTGTGTCCCATTATTCGCTATAAATTTGTTTCCTCGCCACGGCCAAACCGTTCGAGATATCAAAAATCTGTTCGCAAGAATTCATCCTCAATGTCTTGACTTCATTCACACCGAGTTTGGCGGCGATCGGATGAATTCCCTAGGAGGAGTATTTCACATTCCATTGTATGCGTTTTCCAAACAACGTATAATAACCGACTTCCTGTTGGGCTTTTGTAAAACTTAGAGCACGAAAGTTGTGCGGCCCGATGAGATCTATATGTGTACTGAGTTTCATATTATTGCATGCAAGCGTGTTTGATATATGGACCAAGATTTCGGACCCCATTCCAGGGGGCGCTGTCGAGCCCCCCTGCCACGCCCGGGTACCAGCTTCAGTCCGGCCCTGATGGCTGCGGGTTCTGACCTGTGTGCAAAGTTTCAAGAGTTTTTGAGCATGTTAAGGGCCCCAAAAGTGGCAAAAAAAAAAATAATGAAGAAAAAAAAAAAAAAAAAAAAAAAAAAAAAATATATATATATATATATATATATATATATATATATATATATATATATATATATATATATATATATATATATATATATATATATATATATAGCTGCGAGCAGCGATTACGGGCCCAAGCCGGTGGCACCGCAACCCCGGTGCCTTTAGTTACCTAAAGGCACCGGGGTGGCGGTACCGCCGGCTTTGGCCCTCCATCGCTGCTCGCAGCTATATTTATATATATATATATATATATATATATATATATACATACACACACATACATATATATGTATATATATATATATATATATATATACATACACACACATACATATATATGTATGTATATATATATATATATATATATATATATATATATATATATATATATTATTGTTCAAAAGTTTGGGGTCAGTAAGATTTTTAATGTTTTTAGGAGAAGTCTCTTCTGCTCACCAAGGCTGCATTTATTGATTAAAAATACAAACAAAAACAGTAATATTGTGAAATATTATTCCAATTTAAAACAGCTGTTTTCAATTTTTCAATATTTTACATAGTAATTCATTTCTGTGATCAAAGTTGAGTTTTCAGCATCATTACTCCACTCTTCAGTGTCACATGATCCTTCAGAAATCATACTAATATGATGATTGATGCTCAATAAATATTCATTATTATTTTCAATGTTGAAAACAGTTGTGTACAGATTTTTTTTTTTTCAAAATGCTTTGATGAATGTAAAGTTCAAAAGAACAGCATATATTTCAAATATATATATTTTTAACATTATAAATGTCTTTACTGTAACTGTTGATCAGTTTAACTCATCCTTCATAAATAAAAGTACTGATTTATTTTATTTATTTCCCCAAAAAATAAAATTTTAATTATTACTAACCCAAAACTTTTGAGCGGTAGTGTTTAACGTTACAAAAGCTTTAGATTTCAGATAAATGCTGTTCTTTTGAACTTTCTATTCATCAAAGACTGTACACAACTGTTTTCGACATTTAAAATAATAATGAATGTTTCTTGAGTATCAATCATCATATTAGAATAATTTCTGAAGGATCATGTGACAGTGACGACTGGAGTAATGATGCTGAAAACTCAGCTTTGATCACAGGAATAAATAACAGTTTAAAATATATTAAAATAGAAAGCAGCTGTTTTAAATTGGAATAATATTTTACAATATTACTGTTTTTGTTTGTATTTTTAATCAAATAAATGCAGCCTTGGTGAGCAGAAGAAACTTCTCTGGTATGTGCGCGCCACAGACTGCACGCACGTCCGCTTAGAGTTCCGCCTTTTGCCGTCCGTCAATATTACGTTATTAGAAAAATATTTTTTTAGAGAATCGATTTTTTGACATTTGTGAATCGATTCAGAATCGTCCACGTCCGCATCGCGATGCATCTAAGAATAATTTTTTTCTCCCACCCCTAGATTTCATACAACAGGTTAATAAACAGTTACAATTAAGTCACTTACATTTTAGATGCAATGTTGACTGTTTTTGTTCTGTTTCAGCAGCGAAAATAGTTAAACAAAGATCACGGCAGAACCATCACGCATCACGTGTTTTCTCATAACTGAACGATTCAGCATTTTTAACGAATCGGTTGACTCAAAGATTGAATGATCAATCCATAAACATCTGTCTTAATCATGATCGACTCATTCGAACGAATCGTTTGAACGAATGAATCAATGACTCGCTTATTAAGATGGATGCCTGGCGACACCTAATGGCGGTTTAGTGTTGTTTAAAAGCATCATTCTTTCCCACATGTGTGTGATTTGTGTGTGCAACATTATCATTATTTTTCTTACACTATTATATTAGCGATTTAAAAGCACCCACTCGTGTCACACGTCGATTAACCGGTGGGAAAATATCCTCAGACACATACCCAAGGGTGTAACTTTGGTTTGAGAAGTGGGGGGGACACAAAATGGGGAAACATTTTTTCGATTTGAATCCCATTTCCTGCATTTACATACATTTGGGGACTATGGTGATACAAAATCATTAATAATAATAATTTAGAAAATAATTAAGTTGATTATAATGATAAATTCTGCCAAAAAGAATAGTTGGCTACTAAACTATGTATAACAAAAATATGTCTTACTTTTTTATTGTTTAATAGGGGCCGATTGCCAAGACGTGAGAGAATCATTTTATAGTCAAAAATGTTCACTATTAATGTTTTGTGTGTACATAAAATTGAAATAAAGTGAGACTCAATTTCCACTGTAATGTAGAAACAACATAAAGACAGCACATTTTAAATAATTGTTTAATAGCATCTTTTTATGAATGAAGGCCTGTATAGCTGATATTAATATAGCTACGATGTCTCGATGAAAAGTATTTTTTTCCCCAAATTTTAAACATTTATTAGGCTTCAAAAATATAGGCTAACAACTTAATTTAAGTGAACTTTAAACAATCCTCACTTAAACCCATAATAAATGTCATATTTACCTAGGACTGGATTAACAATTTCCTTTGCCCTGGGCATCAAGACTCAAGGCATAGTTAGGGGGGTTCGGGGGCATGCTCCCCCGAGAAAATTTGGATTTCTTTGACCTACATATGTGTAATTTAGGACTTTTGAAGGCCAAAAAATGATAAGAAATAGGCTATTTAAAACCTTGTCATTAGATTATTTGTCAATACCTGCTCTCTCCTCATCTTCATTTTTCTTATTCTCTCAGTATTCTTATCCTGGCCTATTTCTTCCCCTCCTAAAGCTAAACTTAGACTGATAGTCTTTTTCATTTCATTTCATTTCCATTAGGAACCTTCTGCAAGATTTGGAATTTGAAAACGTCTTTTTTTAAGTGTTAAAAGTAATTTTAAATAATAGAAATTATAGGCTATGTTTAACGCAGTTGGTGGAATTGGCAGACGTTCCCTTAAGCATTGTGTGCTGTGGAAACGCGTCAAAGCATTCTCAGGTATAATTATGCAGCATTAATGCACAAATGATTTTGAATGAATATTTTCATCATGTCGATATACAATGGTCACATAATGTTAAAACTAATCTTGCTATTGATATCTTTGTTAGACTACCGACCCTGTAGAACAAACGTCCTGCTAATATCGAACCTAAAACAAACTTTTTCCGCACTCAACCAGCGGGAGTGCATTTCACAAATTAGTAATCGCTGGCGTTTAGCGGGGAGGGAGGAAAGACTTTGTCTGTGTGAACCCGCGTAGATGCACCTTATGCAGTGAAGACTGTAAAGTGTTTGATAACTTTATTACATTTCTGTGTATTTCTTACCTATCAGGGCCCCTTAGATGTCATGTGCCCCTGGGCAAGTGACCAGTTGCCCTAATGGTTAATCCGGCCCTGTATTTACCTGTGCCTTTCCAGGTACGAAATATACAGAAATTGAATAAGGTTATCAAATAGTCCGCACTGCATAAATTATAAATTACATATAGATTAATCCTTAATGATTTTCTCTGTTCCCTTTGTTCTTTGGTTAACTTTACTGACAGAGAGAATTAGTGGCTGCTGTCCCTTTAAGATCTGCCGCTGACAGGATCTCACGCATACTCTTGACTTTCATTTAAGATTTTATTTAACTTATTTAAGACTGTTCTTGTGAGGATACTCAACAAAATGGGCATTTTGGCATAAATGTGTGTGTTATTGTTCGATTCTGGCGCGCTGTTTGTTCGTCGTGTGCGTCAGGAGCGCTCCCTGCTCGTTAGAACTTTAATTGAGCTATTTTTAGAGTGTGGACGCGACGTTCCTGGACTCGGCAGCTCACATCGCCACAGGCTTTCTTTGTCCTGCTCCTCCGTGGCGATGACGGTGTGCGAAAAAAAAAAAAAAAATTCATAACGAATTGGAAAGTGGGGGGGACACAAACGGGATTTTGAAAAGTGGGGGGGACATGTCCCCCCTGTCCCCATAGGAAATTACGCCCGTGCACATACCTAATACATGTATATTTAAATACAATATTGGCCTACCTGGTAAAAAGTTTTATATACTATTTTGATGTCCTTTTGGACACAAGAGGGCAGTATAGCCCTATGTTTGCTTTTTTGTTGAACCAAATAGCACTAAATAGCCTGTTTTAACTTTTTCATTCTTCTTGAATTGCAAAAACAGAATAAAATGGGTTTAGTTGTGATATTTGTATACTTTTATATAGAAATAAATGGTATATAATTACATTTTTAGAAGATTTTTAGTGTTTCCTTTTTGGACATTATTTAATCCCTCGCCATAGCAAAACCGTTTGAGATATTTATTATCCATTCACAATTTAGCATATTTAATGTAGTTTCATCATGTTGAAAAAGTTTGGTACGAATAAAATAAATAGTTTAAGAGGAGTGGCTAAAAATTCAGAGGCTGATTTTGCAAAAAAATCCACATTCAGACCAAAATATCTGACTTCCTGATGGCCAGAGCTATTGAATGTAAATTAGAAAGTTGTCCGGCTTGATGAGAACAATATACAAACTATTTTTTCTTTACTGTAGTTAAAACTAACCCCCCCACTTTTGTCAAAAGCATGTTGAAAGTGACACACTTCCTGCTGCCAGTTGGTGGCGCTATAACTTTGACTCACAATAGCTACATCCATCTGATCGGCCTCTTACCACGAACACACTGCTGAAGTTTCATCAAGATCAGTTAATGTATGCAGAAGTTATTCCACTTCCGTGTTTCTCTTTTCTCGCCATAAATTCGATTCCTCGCCACAGCCAAACCGTTCGAGATATCAAAAATCCGTCCGCAATTTAGCATCCTCAATGTCTTGACTACATCCACACCGAGTTTGAAGGGGGCACGGTGAATTTTCTAGGAGGAGTATTTCACATTCCACAGCAAGCGTTTTCCAAACAACCCATAATAGCCGACTTCCTGTTGGGCTGGCGTAAAACTTGACTGGGGTAAAGTTGTTCGGCCCGATGAGATCTATATGTGTACCGAGTTTCATATTAATTCATGCGAGCGTGTTTGATATATGGATCAAGTTTTAGAACCCCGTTCAAGGGGGCGCTGTTGAGCCCCCCAGCCACGCCCGGGTCCCAGCTTCAGCCCGGCCCTGATGGCCGTGGGTTCTGACCTGTGTGCAAAGTTTCAAGAGTTTTTGAGCACGTTAAGGACCCCAAAAGCCCCTGAAACCTTGATTAACAATATAAAAGCAATAGTCAAATCCCCCCCTCCCCTCACACACACACAGACACAGAGAGGGAGAGAAAATTCTTCAGAAAATCCACATTCAAACCAAAATATCTCTCTTCCTGTTGGTCAGAGATGGTTCATGTAAATTAGAAAGTTGTCCGTCTTGATGAGAACAATACACATACCAAGTTTTGTTGCTGTTGATAAAACTAACACCCCCACTTATGACTAAAGGTGGCGCTACTGAGCCCCTCACCACGCCCGTTTCTGAAACTTTGCACATGTCTACTGGATAATAAATGTGATGTGTCTGTCGAGTTTCATGCAATTTCAAGTATGTTAAGAGTCTCAAAAGCATAAAAAAAGAATATTAAAGTTTGATGCGTTGCCACGGCAACAGTATCTAAGATATCAATAATCCTTTCACAGGTTTACATCTGCCGTGTGTCTACATTGTACACATAAAGTTTGAAGCAAATCTGGTAAAAATAAGACAGTGATTTCAAAGCATTTTAATAGTGATGTACTTCCTGCTGCCTGTTGGTGGCGCTATAACTTTGACTCACAATAGTCACATCTGTGCGATCGGCCTCTTACAACGAACACACTGCTGAAGTTTCATCAAGATCAGTTAATGTATGCAGAAGTTATAACACACTTCCTGTTTCATTTTTTCGCCATAAATTCGTTTCCTCGCCACGGCCAAACCGTTCGAGATATCAAAAATCCGTCCGCAATTTAGCATCCTCAATGTCTTGACTTCATGCACACCGAGTTTGGAGGCGAATCGATGAATTCCCTAGGAGGAGTACATTAAATTCCACAGCATGCGTTTCCAAACAACCCTAAATAGCCGACTTCCTGTTGGGCTGGCGTAAAACTTAGAGCACGAAAGTTGTTCGGCCCGATGAGTTCTATATGTGTACCGAGTTTCATATTATTACATGCAAGCGTGTCTGATTTATGGACAAGTGTTCGGATCCCGTTCCAGGGGGCGCTGTCGAGCCCCCCTGCCACGCCCGGGTACCAGCTTCAGTCCGGCCCTGATGGCCGCGGGTTCTGACCTGTGTGCAAAATTTCAAGAGTTTTCGAGCATGTTAAGGGCCCCAAAAGTGGCCGAAAGGTTGACAAAATAATAATAATAATAATAAATATAGCTGCGAGCAGCGATTACGGGCCCAAGCCGGTGGCACCGCAACCCCGGTGCCTTTAGTTACCTAAAGGCACCGGGGTGGCGGTACCGCCGGCTTTGGCCCTCCATCGCTGCTCGCAGCTATATTTATATATATATATATATATATATATATATATATATATATATATATATATATATATATATATATATATATATATATTATTGTTCAAAAGTTTGGGGTCAGTAAGATTTTTATTGTTTTTAGGAGAAGTCTCTTCTGCTCACCAAGGCTGCATTTATTGATTAAAAATACAAACAAAAACAGTAATATTGTGAAATATTATTCCAATTTAAAACAGCTGTTTTCAATTTTTAAATATTTTACATAGTAATTCATTTCTGTGATCAAAGTTGAGTTTTCAGCATCATTACTCCAGTCTTCAGTGTCACATGATCCTTCAGAAATCATACTAATATGATGATTGATGCTCAATAAATATTCATTATTATTTTCAATGTTGAAAACAGTTGTGTACAGATTTTTTTTTTTTCAAAATGCTTTGATGAATGTAAAGTTCAAAAGAACAGAATATATTTCAAATATATATATTTTTAACATTATAAATCTCTTTACTGTAACTGTTGATCAGTTTAACTCATCCTTCATAAATAAAAGTACTGATTTATTTTATTTATTTCCCCAAAAAATAAAATTTTAATTATTACTAACCCAAAACTTTTGAGCGGTAGTGTTTAACGTTACAAAAGCTTTAGATTTCAGATAAATGCTGTTCTTTTGAACTTTCTATTCATCAAAGACTGTACACAACTGTTTTCGACATTTAAAATAATAATGAATGTTTCTTGAGTATCAATCATCATATTAGAATAATTTCTGAAGGATCATGTGACAGTGACGACTGGAGTAATGATGCTGAAAACTCAGCTTTGATCACAGGAATAAATAACAGTTTAAAATATATTAAAATAGAAAGCAGCTGTTTTAAATTGGAATAATATTTTACAATATTACTGTTTTTGTTTGTATTTTTAATCAAATAAATGCAGCCTTGGTGAGCAGAAGAAACTTCTCTGTTATGTGCGCGCCACAGACTGCACGCACGTCCGCTTAGAGTTCCGCCTTTTGCCTTCCATAACATTTTTTTTTAGAGAATCGATTTTTTGACATTTGTGAATCGATTCAGAATCGTCCACGTCCGCATCGCGATGCATCTAAGAATACATTTTTTCTCCCACCCCTAGATTTCATACAACAGGTTATAACAGTTACAATTAAGTCACTTACATTTTAGATGCAATGTTGACTGTTTTTGTTCTGTTTCAGCAGCGAAAATAGTTAAACAAAGATCACGGCAGAACCATCACGCATCACGTGTTTTCTCATAACTGAACGATTCAGCATTTTTAACGAATCGGTTGACTCAAAGATTGAATGATCAATCCATAAACATCTGTCTTAATCATTATCGACTCATTCGAACAAATCGTTTGAACGAATGAATCAATGACTCGCTTATTAAGATGGATGCCTGGCGACACCTAATGGCGGTTTAGTGTTGTTTAAAAGCATCATTCTTTCCCACATTTGTGTGTGCAACATTATCATTATTTTTCTAACACTATTATATTAGCGATTTAAAAGCACCCACTCGTGTCACACGTCGATTAACCGGTGGGAAAATATCCTCAGACACATACCTAATAAATGTATATTTAAATACAATATTGGCCTACCTGGTAAAAAGTTTTATATACTATTTTGATGTCCTTTTGGACACAAGAGGGCAGTATAGCCCTATGTTTGCTTTTTTGTTGAACCAAATAGCACTAAATAGCCTGTTTTAACTTTTTCATTCTTCTTGAATTGCAAAAACAGAATAAAATGGGTTTAGTTGTGATATTTGTATACTTTTATATAGAAATAAATGGGATATAATTAAATTTTTAGAAGATTTTTAGTGTTTCCTTTTTGGACATTATTTAATCCCTCGCCATAGCAAAACCGTTTGAGATATTTATTATCCATTCACAATTTAGCATATTTAATGTAGTTTCATCATGTTGAAAAAGTTTGGTACGAATAAAATAAATAGTTTAAGAGGAGTGGCTAAAAATTCAGAGGCTGATTTTGCAAAAAAATTCACATTCAGACCAAAATATCTGACTTCCTGATGGCCAGAGCTATTGAATGTAAATTATAAAGTTGTCCGGCTTGATGAGAACAATATACAAACAATTTTTTCTTTACTGTAGTTAAAACTAACCCCCCTACTTTTGTCAAAAGCATGTTGAAAGTGACACACTTCCTGCTGCCAGTTGGTGGCGCTATAACTTTGACTCACAATAGCTACATCCATCTGATCGACCTCTTACCACGAACACACTGCTGAAGTTTCATCAAGATCAGTTAATGTATGCAGAAGTTATTCCACTTCCGTGTTTCTCTTTTCTCGCCATAAATTCGATTCCTCGCCACAGCCAAACCGTTCGAGATATCAAAAATCCGTCCGCAATTTAGCATCCTCAAAGTCTTGACTACATGCACACCGAGTTTGAAGGGGACACGGTGAATTTTCTAGGAGGAGTATTTCACATTCCACAGCAAGCGTTTTCCAAACAACCCATAATAGCCGACTTCCTGTTGGGCTGGCGTAAAACTTGACCGGGGTAAAGTTGTTCGGCCCGATGAGATCTATATGTGTACCGAGTTTCATATTAATTCATGCGAGCGTGTTTGATATATGGATCAATTTTTAGAACCCCGTTCAAGGGGGCGCTGTTGAGCCCCCCAGCCACGCCCGGGTACCAGCTTCAGCCCGGCCCTGATGGCCGTGGGTTCTGACCTGTGTGCAAAGTTTCAAGAGTTTTTGAGCACGTTAAGGACCCCAAAAGCCCCTGAAACCTTGATTAACAATATAAAAGCAATAGTCAAATCCCCCCCTCCCCTCACACACACACAGACACAGAGAGAGGGAGAGAAAATTCTTCAGAAAATCCACATTCAAACCAAAATATCTCTCTTCCTGTTGGTCGGAGATGGTTCATGTAAATTAGAAAGTTGTCCGTCTTGATGAGAACAATACACATACCAAGTTTTGTTGCTGTTGATAAAACTAACCCCCCCACTTATGACTAAAGGTGGCGCTACTGAGCCCCTCACCACGCCCGTTTCTGAAACTTTGCACATGTCTACTGGATAATAAATGTGATGTGTCTGTCGAGTTTCATGCAATTTCAAGTATGTTTAGAGTCTCAAAAGCATAAAAAAAGAATATTAAAGTTTGATGCGTTGCCACGGCAACAATATCTAAGATATCAATAATCCTTTCACAGGTTTACATCTGCTGTGTGTCTACATTGTACACATAAAGTTTGAAGCAAATCTGGTAAAAATAAGACAGTGATTTCAAAGCATTTTAATAGTGATGTACTTCCTGCTGCCTGTTGGTGGCGCTATAACTTTGACTCACAATAGTCACATCTGTGCGATCGGCCTCTTACAACGAACACACTGCTGAAGTTTCATCAAGATCAGTTAATGTATGCAGAAGTTATAACACACTTCCTGTTTCATTTTTTCGCCATAAATTCGTTTCCTCGCCACGGCCAAACCGTTCGAGATATCAAAAATCCGTCCGCAATTTAGCATCCTCAATGTCTTGACTTCATGCACACCGAGTTTGGAGGCGAATCGATGAATTCCCTAGGAGGAGTACATTAAATTCCACAGCATGCGTTTCCAAACAACCCTAAATAGCCGACTTCCTGTTGGGCTGGCGTAAAACTTAGAGCACGAAAGTTGTTCGGCCCGATGAGATCTATATGTGTACCGAGTTTCATATTATTACATGCAAGCGTGTTTGATTTATGGACACGTGTTCGGATCCCGTTCCAGGGGGCGCTGTTGAGCCCCCCTGCCACGCCCGGGTACCAGCCTCAGCCCGGCCCTGATGGCCGCGGGTTCTGACCTGTGTGCAAAGTTTCAAGAGTTTTCGAGCATGTTAAGGGCCCCAAAAGTGGCCGAAAGGTTGACAAAATAATAATAATAATAATAATAATAATAATCCTACCGAAAACAATAGGGCCTTCGCCCTTTCAGGGCTTGGGCCCTAATAATAATAATAATAATAAATATAGCTGCGAGCAGCGATTACGGGCCCAAGCCGGTGGCACCGCAACCCCGGTGCCTTTAGTTACCTAAAGGCACCGGGGTGGCGGTACCGCCGGCTTTGGCCCTACCGCCGGCTTTGGCCCTCCATCGCTGCTCGCAGCTATATTTATATATATATATATATATATATATATATATATATATATATATATATATATATATATATATATACATACACACACATACATATATATATATATATATATATATATATATATATATATATATATATATATATATATATATATATATATTATTGTTCAAAAGTTTGGGGTCAGTAAGATTTTTAATGTTTTTAGGAGAAGTCTCTTCTGCTCACCAAGGCTGCATTTATTGATTAAAAATACAAACAAAAACAGTAATATTGTGAAATATTATTCCAATTTAAAACAGCTGTTTTCAATTTTTAAATATTTTACATAGTAATTCATTTCTGTGATCAAAGTTGAGTTTTCAGCATCATTACTCCACTCTTCAGTGTCACATGATCCTTCAGAAATCATACTAATATGATGATTGATGCTCAATAAATATTCATTATTATTTTCAATGTTGAAAACAGTTGTGTACAGATTTTTTTTTTTTTTTCAAAATGCTTTGATGAATGTAAAGTTCAAAAGAACAGCATATATTTCAAATATATATATTTTTAACATTATAAATGTCTTTACTGTAACTGTTGATCAGTTTAACTCATCCTTCATAAATAAAAGTACTGATTTATTTTATTTATTTCCCCCAAAAAATAAAATTTTAATTATTACTAACCCAAAACTTTTGAGCGGTAGTGTTTAACGTTACAAAAGCTTTAGATTTCAGATAAATGCTGTTCTTTTGAACTTTCTATTCATCAAAGACTGTACACAACTGTTTTCGACATTTAAAATAATAATGAATGTTTCTTGAGTATCAATCATCATATTAGAATAATTTCTGAAGGATCATGTGACAGTGACGACTGGAGTAATGATGCTGAAAACTCAGCTTTGATCACAGGAATAAATAACAGTTTAAAATATATTAAAATAGAAAGCAGCTGTTTTAAATTGGAATAATATTTTACAATATTACTGTTTTTGTTTGTATTTTTAATCAAATAAATGCAGCCTTGGTGAGCAGAAGAAACTTCTCTGTTATGTGCGCGCCACAGACTGCACGCACGTCCGCTTAGAGTTCCGCCTTTTGCCTTCCGTCAATATTACGTTATTAGAAAAATATTTTTTTAGAGAATCGATTTTTTGACATTTGTGAATCGATTCAGAATCGTCCACGTCCGCATCGCGATGCATCTAAGAATAAATTTTTTCTCCCACCCCTAGATTTCATACAACAGGTTAATAAACAGTTACAATTAAGTCACTTACATTTTAGATGCAATGTTGACTGTTTTTGTTCTGTTTCAGCAGCGAAAATAGTTAAACAAAGATCACGGCAGAACCATCACGCATCACGTGTTTTCTCATAACTGAACGATTCAGCATTTTTAACGAATCGGTTGACTCAAAGATTGAATGATCAATCCATAAACATCTGTCTTAATCATGATCGACTCATTCGAACGAATCGTTTGAACGAATGAATCAATGACTCGCTTATTAAGATGGATGCCTGGCGACACCTAATGGCGGTTTAGTGTTGTTTAAAAGCATCATTCTTTCCCACATGTGTGTGATTTGTGTGTGCAACATTATCATTATTTTTCTTACACTATTATATTAGCGATTTAAAAGCACCCACTCGTGTCACACGTCGATTAACCGGTGGGAAAATATCCTCAGACACATACCTAATACATGTATATTTAAATACAATATTGGCCTACCTGGTAAAAAGTTTTATATACTATTTTGATGTCCTTTTGGACACAAGAGGGCAGTATAGCCCTATGTTTGCTTTTTTGTTGAACCAAATAGCACTAAATAGCCTGTTTTAACTTTTTCATTCTTCTTGAATTGCAAAAACAGAATAAAATGGGTTTAGTTGTGATATTTGTATACTTTTATATAGAAATAAATGGTATATAATTACATTTTTAGAAGATTTTTAGTGTTTCCTTTTTGGACATTATTTAATCCCTCGCCATAGCAAAACCGTTTGAGATATTTATTATCCATTCACAATTTAGCATATTTAATGTAGTTTCATCATGTTGAAAAAGTTTGGTACGAATAAAATAAATAGTTTAAGAGGAGTGGCTAAAAATTCAGAGGCTGATTTTGCAAAAAAATCCACATTCAGACCAAAATATCTGACTTCCTGATGGCCAGAGCTATTGAATGTAAATTAGAAAGTTGTCCGGCTTGATGAGAACAATATACAAACTATTTTTTCTTTACTGTAGTTAAAACTAACCCCCCCACTTTTGTCAAAAGCATGTTGAAAGTGACACACTTCCTGCTGCCAGTTGGTGGCGCTATAACTTTGACTCACAATAGCTACATCCATCTGATCGGCCTCTTACCACGAACACACTGCTGAAGTTTCATCAAGATCAGTTAATGTATGCAGAAGTTATTCCACTTCCGTGTTTCTCTTTTCTCGCCATAAATTCGATTCCTCGCCACAGCCAAACCGTTCGAGATATCAAAAATCCGTCCGCAATTTAGCATCCTCAATGTCTTGACTACATCCACACCGAGTTTGAAGGGGGCACGGTGAATTTTCTAGGAGGAGTATTTCACATTCCACAGCAAGCGTTTTCCAAACAACCCATAATAGCCGACTTCCTGTTGGGCTGGCGTAAAACTTGACCGGGGTAAAGTTGTTCGGCCCGATGAGATCTATATGTGTACCGAGTTTCATATTAATTCATGCGAGCGTGTTTGATATATGGATCAAGTTTTAGAACCCCGTTCAAGGGGGCGCTGTTGAGCCCCCCAGCCACGCCCGGGTCCCAGCTTCAGCCCGGCCCTGATGGCCGTGGGTTCTGACCTGTGTGCAAAGTTTCAAGAGTTTTTGAGCACGTTAAGGACCCCAAAAGCCCCTGAAACCTTGATTAACAATATAAAAGCAATAGTCAAATCCCCCCCTCCCCTCACACACACACAGACACAGAGAGGGAGAGAAAATTCTTCAGAAAATCCACATTCAAACCAAAATATCTCTCTTCCTGTTGGTCAGAGATGGTTCATGTAAATTAGAAAGTTGTCCGTCTTGATGAGAACAATACACATACCAAGTTTTGTTGCTGTTGATAAAACTAACACCCCCACTTATGACTAAAGGTGGCGCTACTGAGCCCCTCACCACGCCCGTTTCTGAAACTTTGCACATGTCTACTGGATAATAAATGTGATGTGTCTGTCGAGTTTCATGCAATTTCAAGTATGTTAAGAGTCTCAAAAGCATAAAAAAAGAATATTAAAGTTTGATGCGTTGCCACGGCAACAGTATCTAAGATATCAATAATCCTTTCACAGGTTTACATCTGCCGTGTGTCTACATTGTACACATAAAGTTTGAAGCAAATCTGGTAAAAATAAGACAGTGATTTCAAAGCATTTTAATAGTGATGTACTTCCTGCTGCCTGTTGGTGGCGCTATAACTTTGACTCACAATAGTCACATCTGTGCGATCGGCCTCTTACAACGAACACACTGCTGGAGTTTCATCAAGATCAGTTAATGTATGCAGAAGTTATAACACACTTCCTGTTTCATTTTTTCGCCATAAATTCGTTTCCTCGCCACGGCCAAACCGTTCGAGATATCAAAAATCCGTCCGCAATTTAGCATCCTCAATGTCTTGACTTCATGCACACCGAGTTTGGAGGCGAATCGATGAATTCCCTAGGAGGAGTACATTAAATTCCACAGCATGCGTTTCCAAACAACCCTAAATAGCCGACTTCCTGTTGGGCTGGCGTAAAACTTAGAGCACGAAAGTTGTTCGGCCCGATGAGTTCTATATGTGTACCGAGTTTCATATTATTACATGCAAGCGTGTCTGATTTATGGACAAGTGTTCGGATCCCGTTCCAGGGGGCGCTGTCGAGCCCCCCTGCCACGCCCGGGTACCAGCTTCAGTCCGGCCCTGATGGCCGCGGGTTCTGACCTGTGTGCAGAATTTCAAGAGTTTTCGAGCATGTTAAGGGCCCCAAAAGTGGCCGAAAGGTTGACAAAATAATAATAATAATAATAATAATAATAATAATAATAATAATAATAATAATCCTACCGAAAACAATAGGGCCTTCGCCCTTTCAGGGCTTGGGCCCTAATAATAATCCTACCGAAAACAATAGGGCCTTCGCCCTTTCAGGGCTTGGGCCCTAATAATAATAATAATAATAATCCTACCGAAAACAATAGGGCCTTCGCCCTTTCAGGGCTTGGGCCCTAAATATAGCTGCGAGCAGCGATTGCGGGCCCAAGCCGGTGGCACCGCCACCCTGGTGCCTTTAGTTACACTAAAGCCACCGGGGTGGCGGTATCACCGGCTTGGGCCCTCCATCGCTGCTCGCAGCTATATATATATATATATATATATATATATGCCAGTTGGTGGCGCTATAACTTTGACTCCCAATAGTTACATCCATCTGATCGGCCTCTTACCACGAACACACTGCTGAAGTTTCATCAAGATCAGTTAACGTATGCAGAAGTTATATTACTTCGTGTTTCTCTTTTCTCGCCATTGTTTCCTCGCCACGGCCAAACCGTTCGAGATATCAAAAAGTCCGTCCGGAATTTATCATCCTCAATGTCTTCACTTAATGCTGACCGAGTTTGGAGGCGATTGGATGAATTCTCTAGGATGAGTACATCAAATTCCACAGCATGCGTTTTTCAAACAACCCATAATAGCCGACTTCCTGTTGGGCGGAGCTAATAACTTAGAGTGCGGAAGTTGTTCGGCCCGATGAGATCTATATGTGTACCGAGTTTCATATTAATTCCTGCAAGCGTGTTTGATATATGGACCAAGTTTTTAGACCGTGTCCAAGGGGGCGCTGTTGAGCCCCCCTGCCACGCCCGGGTACCAGCTTCAGCCCGGCCCTGATGACCGTGGGTTCTGACCTGTGTGGAAAGTTTCAAGAGTTTTTGAGCACGTTAAGGGCCCCAAAAGCCCCTGAAACCTTGAAGAACAAAGATTAAATGGAATAGACAAATCCCCCCAACCCCCCCCCCCCCCCCACACACACACACACAGACACACAGAGAGAGAGAGAAAATTCTCCAGAAAATCCACATTCAAACCAAAATATCTGACTTCCTGTGGGTCTGAGGTAATGACTGTAAATAAGAAAGGTGTCCTGCTTGATGAGAACAATACACCTACCAAGTTTTGTGATTCTAGGAAAAACTAAGCCCCCATTTTTGACTAAAGGTGGCGCTACTGAGCCATTCCACCACACCCATTTCTGAAACTTTGCACATGTCTACTGTATAATAAATGTGATGTGTCTGTCGAGTTTCATGCATTTTCAAGCATGTGAAGAGTCTCAAAAGCATCCGAAAAGAATATTAAAGTTTGATGCGTTGCCACGGCAACAGTATCTAAGATATCAATAATCCTTTCACAGGTCTACATCTGCCGTGTGTCTACATTATACACATAAAGTTTTAAGCAAATCGGAAAGCATTTTGAAAGTGACACACTTCCTGTTGCCAGTTGGTGGTGCTATAACTTTGACTCACAAAGGTCACATCCATGTGATCGGCCTCTTACAACGAACACACTGCTGAAGTTTCAGCAAGATCAGATAATGTATGCAGAAGTTATAACACACTTCCTGTGTCCCATTATTCGCCATAAATTCGTTTCCTCGCCACGGCCAAACCGTTCGAGATATCAAAAATCTGTTCGCAAGAATTCATCCTCAATGTCTTGACTTCATTCACACCGAGTTTGGCGGCGATCGGATGAATTCCCTAGGAGGAGTATTTCACATTCCATTGTATGCGTTTTCCAAACAACGTATAATAACCGACTTCCTGTTGGGCTTTTGTAAAACTTAGAGCACGAAAGTTGTGCGGCCCGATGAGATCTATATGTGTACTGAGTTTCATATTATTACATGCAAGCGTGTTTGATATATGGACCAAGATTTCGGACCCCATTCCAGGGGGCGCTGTCGAGCCCCCCTGCCACGCCCGGGTACCAGCTTCAGTCCGGCCCTGATGGCCGCGGGTTCTGACCTGTGTGCAAAGTTTCAAGAGTTTTTGAGCATGTTAAGGGCCCCAAAAGTGGCAAAAAGGCAAAAAAAAAAATAATGAAGAAAAAAAAAAAAAAAAAAAAATCCTTACGAAAACAATAGGGCCTTCGCCCTTTCAGGGCTTGGGCCCTAATAATCCTTACGAAAACAATAGGGCCTTCGCCCTTTCAGGGCTTGGGCCCTAATAATCATCATCTCATCCTGGATGAGAGAGCAGTTGAAAAATCATTTCTTTCACAGAAGTTAAATAAGAGTCCTGGTCCAGACAATATTTGTGGCAAGCTACTGAAATACTGTGCCGGACAATTAAGTTCTATCTTCAGTGATATTTTTAATATGTCTTTATACCTACAACATGTACCTAACCAGTGGAAGCAGGCTGTTATTATCCCGGTCCCTAAAAATAATAGTCCCAAGGCTTTAAATGATCTCAGGCCAGTTGCCCTCACTTCTCTTGTAATGAAATATTTTGAAAAGCTTGTGAAGACGGAGATTGTGAGGCAAACTGAGCAAGCTCTAGACCCTTTGCAGTTTGCTTGTAGAGCACATAGAGGAGTTGAGGATGCTATTATTACTTAATCTTTTGTTTAAGCACTTAGAAGGGAGAAATACGCATGCTAGACTGTTGTTTATTGATTTTTCCTCAGCTTTTAATACTATCCAACCTCACATTTTGGCTACGAGACTAATTGAGCATTTTGATCTGAGCAAAAATTTAGTGGGTTGGATATTGGATTTTTTGACACAGATTACAGAGGGTGAAAGTAAATGGCATTTTGTCGTATCTACTATTTACATCTACCGGTTCACCCCAGGGCTGTGTTCTCTCACCCTTATTTTATATTTTGTACACTAACGTGCCAAAGCAGCTATGCTAATAAGTCAATATTGAAATTTGCTGATGACACAGTTATTGTGAGTCTGCTAAGTGATGGTGAGTCTGGTCATGGTCCTATCATTGACGAGTTTGTCACCTGGTGTGACAAATCCTATTTGGAGTTAAACTTAGCTAAAACAAAAGAGATGATTATAGATTTTAGAAACTGTGCTTCATGTTATGACACCACAATCATTAAAGACCAGGCGGTGGATTGTGTAGAAAGCTACAAATACCTTGGGACAGTCATAGACTCTAAATTGACTTTTGAAAATAACTGTGAGTCTGTATGTAAAAAGGGACATCAGCGTCTGTTTTGCCTCAGAAAGCTGTCCAGATTTCATATTGACAAATCTATGATGACCCTTTTCTATCAGGCCTTTATTGAATCAGTTTTGTCGTTCTCCCTTGTATCTTGGTTTGTCTTTGAAGAGCAAAAATTCTTTGAACCAAATTGTTAGGTGGGCTAGTAAGATTATAGGTGAATCTCAACCCAACCTTGTAAGTCTTTATTCCAATAAGCTACAGCATAAGGAAAGTTTTATTATCGGAGACTGTTCTCATCCTTTACATGCTGAGTTTCAGCTCCTCCGTTCTGGATGTCGGTTTGTGGCCCCTAGGTGGAGAACCAAACGATATAGGAATACTTTTGTACCCGCAGCCATAGAATTAATAAATAAAAATAGCAGGAGATGACACTCTTTGCTAAGCACGGCACTTTATGCACTTTATGTATTAGTGGATGTATAGAGGCACATTTTTATGATCTTTCTTAGAAGTTTTTTAATGTTATATTTTAATGTTCTATGTTTACTGTTTGTTTTGATGTTTTTTGGATTGTCTTATGTATGGATTGCTGAATCTGCTGTCTGCAAAACAATTTTACCCTTGGGTACTAATAAAGACACCTTGACCTTGACCTAAAGCAATCTTTAGTGGCTGAAGTGATAGGTCTAGCATATGTGTAACACTGAGTCGGCTTTGCAGCCTTGGCTAAATGAAGTTTACACGAGACTAGATAATGATCTGAGATGTCTTCAGTCTGCTGCAGAATTTCAACAGCATCAACATTGATTCCGTGTGATAATATTAGATCTAGAGTATGATTACTACAATGAGTAGGTCCTGACACGTGTTGTCTGACTCCAATAGAGTTAAGAATGTCTTTAAATGCCAATCCCAATGCATATTTTTCGTTATCCACATGTGTATTAAAATCACCAACAATTAGGACTTTATCTTTAGCCAGTACTAACTCTGATAGAAAGTCAGCAAATTATTTGATAAAGTCTTCATGGTGCCCTGGTGGCCTGTATACAGTAGCCAGCACAAATCTCAAAGGTGATTTATCATTTTACACTATATATTGCTATATTAAGCACCAACACTTCAAAAGAATTATATTTGAAACTAGACTTCTTAGTAATTCTGAAAATATGACAATAAATTACAGCAACACCTCCCCCTTTGCCTTTCAGACGAGGTTCATGTTTATAACAGTAATCTTGCGGGGTTGACTAATTTAAAGTAATGTAATCGTTTGGTTTTAGCCAGGTTTCTGTCAAACAAAGCACATCTAGATTATAGTCTGTAATCATATCATTAACAATAAGTGCTTTTGAAGTAAGGGATATAATATTCAGCAACCCAAGCTTTATCATTTGCTCATTTGTATTGTATCTTTTTTTTAATTTGTTGAACATCAATTAAATTTTTACCCTTAGATGTGTTTCAGTCACAACGTAGAAGTCAGAACGGCTTGTGAAAAGGCACTCCTACTTTATGCCGGCTGTGTGCATTTGTCTGTGGATTGAATGCTTTGAAACTTACATGGGAGCTCCTAGATCTCTGTTATCATAAAAAAAGCCAGTAAATATCGTTTTTGACAATAGGGGACCTTTAAGAGCCAGGGGTAAACTTTTGAGCAAGATGATGATGTGTACATTTTTCTTATTTTCCTTTACATGTTAATATCTTATTTTGCCTCTGAAGGGCAGTACTAATTAAGTAATGAATTTTTAAACAAAAATAAGAACAATTTACATTAATCATCCTGTTCAAAAGTTTACACCTCCTGGCTCTTAATGGATGTTTTCTTCTTGAGCATCACTGAATGTTTGCGGCGTTTGTAATAGTTGTGTGTATGAGTCCCTCAGTTATGACCAGTGTGAAAAGATGGATCTCACAATCATAGTCACTGTTAGTAAGGAGTCAAATATGCTAAAGATGCTGTAAAAGCAAAGAATGTGCAGGAGCTGGAGGATTTTTCTGAAGACCATTGGGCAGTTTAACTCTTCGGGACATGCAAAGGACTCATGGTCAACCATTACAAAACAAAAAAACAGTTGTGGGTCATCCAGGTAATTACACAATATTAAAAATCAAGCATGTATATTTTGTCTTGTGGACTAGGCTATATTTAAACATCTGTTATGTGAAAAAGCTTTTTCAGGGCAGTACTGTGTTAATGTTTTTATGATACTACTTATTAAAAAATTGTTGTGTGGCCTACTGCTCCTCTTAATAATCTATTCCGAAAGCCTGTGCATGTCCATGCCAATTAAACATTGCACTACTAAATTGCTGGTATTATTGTTATTTCATTACTTGTAATGGCAAAAGTTTAACACAAACGCCAATAAAGTCATACTTGTCATGGGACTCGAACTGCATCCAAAAAGCAGTCAACTTATTAAAGCAGTATTTCACGTTGAGCTATATATGAGAATAGAATATATGAGGTAATTGATATACAAAACATTCAAAAGTCTTTATTTTATTATTGGAAGTGCTGCGCTTATGTTTTTGCTTCAAACTTACAAGCTGATATAGTCACATTAAATGTACGACAAGAATGACATTTTCTCGTCAAAATGCATGCTGCTCCTTCAAATATTACACTACATAATAGCCTACTTCATAAATCACCCAGTCTTTCAATGAAGACGGTTGTTATAAAAAAAATCTTTGCTATTGTCAGTAATTTGAAGGCAATTTGAATAATATTGCGACACGACAATGTCAACTCCGAATTTGCTTTGTAAAATGTAAATGCTGAAACCCATAGGAACTGGAAATTCATTTGTGAATGGCTGTAAAGGAAAAACAAATAAACAAATAAAGCTGCATGCAAGACACCAGAAAACAGACAGATGTCTTTATTTTATATGCATCTTGCTCTGTCGAGCGGCAGTGACGGAAGTTATTCTACGTTGGCCATACTGGGTTAACACCATGCTTTTCCAAGTCAGGGAGAAAGGATTGACTGGAAGTCAGCGTTTTCCCCACGCCACGCCCCCAGCTATGACACGACACCGACCAAGTCTGTCAATCATCGCAATTTTATGACTCGCACAGGACTATAATTTAGCGGATTCACTCCCACAATTAAATGCAATTATACTTTACAGTGTGAACGTAACCACTTGTCCTCTAGAAGCATGAAAAACAAAACTATTATTTAGATCATCAATAGGGCTCCTTTTAAGCCATCACTTACTTACCGCGTTCTGCACTTACTAAAACTCTCGTCATAAACAATTAAGTTGTCCACATTGCACAGTGAATCTCTTATTTACATCGCGTCTAGACTTTGTTTATGAGGGGATTTGCAAAAGTATAAAGCTTGTGCTGATTCTGAACATACATTTTGAGCGAATTCTCCGCATGGTGAATCTAAAACGCCTCTGATTGGCCACAAGCGTTCATGCGCTTAATATACATGTCTGTGATTTGGCTACAATGCTCAACGCTGAAACAACACAATGTAACTAGTTTCGTTTTGTTTTTTAATAATAATATATTGTGTCCTCCAGTGCCCGGACTTGAATGTACTTGGAAAATGTACAAGTATAAAATGTCAGGGTGCGTGACAAGTCCGAGTTCCTTCAAAATTGGACTCGAGTTCGAGTACCCCAACTCTACTAAAAAATAACTGAATTTTTATTTTTGGGTGAACAATCACTTTAAATTTTCATCACAACAATGATTATTCATGAAATGTCCTCTAGAACAGTGATCTCAACTCGCATAAACACACATTTCTGTCAATTAGATTTATATTAAGACCTGCGCATCCTATCTGAGTATGTAACTCATGCAATTGTTCTTTTAGGCCATAGGCAGTCTCACACCATGTTTAGGTTTGTGACTGCTGTATTTAACATGTCTCACAGTTGTCTACTATGTCTCTTAAGATCACTGTGCATTCCTTATCATCATTACTTCACCAGGTCAGCAGCTTTTTTTTGTCTATCCACAGAGGCATGTTCGAACTGCTTATGCAACTTGATTAGGACTTTTTTTCTTTTGTAGTAATGTTATTCTGCAGTTTTTCTTTGCATAATTAACCTATTTAATATTTGTAAATAATATTTGGCTAATGTCATTGCCTAGGACTGAACTACTCTTGACACCTCACTGCTGGGCAGGCTACAGAATTAAGTAAAGTTGGCATTGATGTGTAGTGTTGCTTTCGTCAACAAATTATGACGAAATATTGTCGTCAACGAACCGTTATCACCTGACGAAAACGAGACGAGACGTAAATGCTGGTCATGTGACGATGACTAAAATACATGTATAATGCAATATCGTTGACAAATAAAAACGAGACTAAATGTGGTTTACAAAATAAAAACTATGCTAAAATGTCTCTTCATTTTCGTTGACCAAGACGAGACGAAATGTCACGACGAATGAGAGAGTTGTGCGTGAACCCATAGCTTTGTCGGCTTTAAATTCTAGTTTGAGATCTGGTCACCCGATTATCAGCGAATTTAATAATATTACTCCATTAGTTATTCTATTAAAATGTCTCATTGATATATTTGACACATTCATAATCATTACTTTTGCCGGTTCTTTGTGACAGCTGTATGTTATTGGCAGCGTCTCTGGTTACATGAACGCGTCACCGCATCAGCACCAGAACATGGAGATTTTATTTTAGAGAATAATCGCACAACCTATTCGATATTCTATAATTAAATAAACTAATCGAATATCCAAAAATCGTGACTCATCCCTGCATGGAATCTCTTGTTTCTTTTCCCAAATCTTCACTCACCTCACCCATTTTCTAAAGGGATTATAAACGTTTCTTCATTGGTTCGCTTTTAATTAGGCCTATTACATTCGTATTCTTTACTGTGGTAAAGTAGAAAAACGCTGTAGGACAGATAACCTACATTTGTACTTGCATGTCAAATTCTTTTTAACACAGTTTGTGCTTGTTATATTAGACATAGGGCGCGTCAAGTTTAGTTGTAAAGCGCGTTTCACACGCGCGGGTGATTTTTAGTTTCACTTTCTCTGGCAGCGCAATCTCAAACATAGCCTAAATATTTCTCCCTTGTGGAGGATAAAATTCGCTCTTCAGACCAATTTACATCAAGTAGAAAACACGAAGATATCATAAAGAGATCGATGGTCTCTTTCCTGCTCGTGTCCCACATCCCTCTCAGAGCGCAGAGTATCACGCGTCTTTGTGTGGAAATATAAAACGAGTTTTTTTTTTTTTTTTTTTAAATAACCCCCCCAACCACCGCCGGTAGTTGGTCCATTACACAAAGTTCGGTGGTAAATAATAAAAAAAAAAAACTGCCACCGTCACAGCCCTAAATATAGACTAAATATAATAAGATAACCTAGTTTGAAATTCTATATTGACTGGGTTAAATAGAATTGCATTACTAAAAAGAGACTTAAATAGAATTTTCATTGACTAAAACTAGACTAAAATGTCATCAGTTTTCGTTGACTAAAACTAGACTAAAATGTCATCAGTTTTCGTCGACTAAAACTTGACTAGACTAAAAAGAGTATGAACGTGACTAAAACTAATAATAACTAAAAGGACAGCTTGACACAAAGACTAGACTAAAACTAAAATTAAAACAGGCCGCCAAAAACAACACTATTGATGTGGTGTGAAGGTGTTCAGATGCAACTGACTTTGCAGGGGTTTTTTTCACGTTCCCCCCCCCCCCCCCCCCCCCCCCCCCCATTCTTTCAATAATTTTACTTTTGTTAAAGTTTAGATTTTTGTGAATATTGAGTTAAAGACCATTTTGCGCATATCTGCCAAGGGTGCCAATATTTGTTGAGGGTACTGTTCTGGCAAATCTTCAGTCCTCGAAACAGTCGGGAGCTTCCTCTTGACTCATGATCAATTAACACACTGGCTTGTCAATGTTAAAGCTTCTCTTGAAATTTATTTCAACAAAAACAAACCATGCAAAACTGGCAAAATATACTTGGAAAAGTCCATGAGATCGTTAGTTCTTTTGAGTGTGCAAGCATGGTCAATGATTTTCTGCCCACACCCCACCATCTGATTGGTCTGTACTGCTTTATAAACTAATAGTGCACCTGTGCATTGGTACCATTTTGCCTACAGAGGTAGCACAAACTCAAATCAACATAAATAATTGTTAAATAAAAATACATTTTGAATAAAGAAATACAATTTAAGGAAAGTTAAATATAATACTTAGATTAAATAAACACCATAAACGAATGAATGTATGGCTCCTACACACCGGCCCCTAATTGTAAGTGTATACAATTACATTATGTGACTAAATAAGAAGCCAATATTTCCATTTAACAATATTATAAACATACAAAATAACTTATCTAAGTTTGTCCAATCACTGTGGACAAGCTTCCAAGTGTTCCGATCACGTTTCATCATTTTCCAGCAACAAACAAAGTTTTGTAATAGGTCTCTCCAATACACCAGTTTTTGACTTCACTTTTACAATCCTCACTTATCCTTTGGCATCAGGTAGAACTTCTGAAGGTCAGGTTTTACTTTGGTCCACTTTTGCCTTTCCTGGAGTAAAGGTAAGTATTCTTTATTTCGCTCTATCCAGAACAGATCTGATAGATACTGTACTCGTTTCCGTCTGCGCTTGATGTTTATATTAGTTTTGTGAAACAATCCAGGTGGAAGTAGTGGATTGGACTTAAGCAATAGGATGTGATTTAGTAGTCAGTGCTTCAAGGTCTTTGTAGTCATCAGTAGGGATGGGAATTGAAAACCGGTTCCACTCGAGAACCGGTTCTAAGTTTTATGAACCATCGGTATTGTATGCCCTCGACGTTAACGAGTCCTCTTATCGATGCTCCTGCTCCGAGTCCCAGCCATAGTATATATACAGACCGTGAACTCACAACTGTCCCTTTTGTCCTTTATCGGGCACCATAGCACGGCGTCCTTCGCATCTGTGCGTCATGATGTCAAAGCGATTTGAGCAAAGGAGGGAATCATGGAGAGGGAGAGACGATCTTTTTTTAGCGGCCGCCAAAGCGAATTTTGTCCCGCCAAAGTCTTATTTGATCGATGAGTAATGTAGATGAACTGCTGTGCTTGTGACAGGGCGTATGTTTAACTGAAAGAACGAGCAGAGAGAGAGCGTTCCCCGGTCGCGCGTGCACACTCTCTGTCTTCAGAGCCAGGCGAAAGTGTAAACAAGACTTCACCGTCTCCAAATTAAGCGCTGTCTTGCTCTCTCTCCCTCGCACATATTAATCAAAATAAATCGACAATGTAATGTTTTCTGTGTTGACACAAACCTTGTGGGATGTCCATGTCCTAACTGCTGGGATAATCACACAACGCGTATGACACGTCCAGTTCGCGAACTAATGACTCCTTTGAACCGATTCATTTTAATGAATGGTTAAAACACCTGATCTTTCCAACACTGAACTCACGAGATGTCTGAATCGGTGTATAACTAATATATAAGTACTAGTATACTAGTACAAGGTTCCATTTATTACATAAATTACATAAAAGTACAATTTGCTTACTCAAGCTTTAAAACAAAAGCTTTGTTCCTAAGCTTTTTCCACACAGTGCTATCAGGAATCGATAAGAGAATCGTTAAAGAATCTGATCGATAAGCAGAATCGTCAGTGGCACTGATATTGATAAAATCTTATCAATTCCCATCCCTAGTCATCAGACTCTGTTGTTACAGGCCGACTATTCAAAATGGACTCCACTTCACAAAAAAATGTCTGCAGCTCTTCATCCTCCAGATTTTGTTGATGCAGAATAGAAAAGAGGACTTATCTCAAGTCAAGTCACCTTTATTTATATAGTACTTTTTACAATACAGATTGTATCAAAGCAGCTTCACATTGATAACATGAAAATAATACAACAAAGTTTGTTTCTAGAAGAAAATTGTGTCATCGTCCACCCTAAGTAAGGCAGATCAATAATATTGTTGAATATTAAATGTCCCCAACTAAGCAAGCTACAAACCAAGGAAACAGTAGCAAGGAACCAAAACTCCATCAGGTGACAGAATGGAGAAAAAAACCTTGGGAGAACCCAGGCTCAGTCGGGGGCCAGTTCTCCTCTGACCAATGAACGAACAGTGTATGATTATGATCCAGGCAGCATTACATGTCAGAAGTCAGACTGGTCGTGTCGATGAGGCCTTCACAGGGCTAATGAGGCTGGCACTTCAGGGATGCGTCATGGATGGGTCCAGGTGCAGGTCCACCATCTGATGTGGATATGGCCAGGGTCCAGCTGACTTCAGTAAACAGGGAGAGACTGGTTGAGACTTCAGGACTGCGTTGTCGTCATGTCAAGGCACAGGTCCTTCATCGGATCTGGATACGGCCTGGATCCGGTGGACTGCGGATCCAGTTGGAAAGACTGTAAACCTCGGATAAACAGAGACTAATATTAGCGTAGACGCCATTATTCTTATGATGTAATGAGTACATCAGGATTTATGGGAAGTGTTCCCGGTTCCGGCTGACCTAAACTATGCAGCCTAATATTGAATTATAGTGTTTTTAGTCTAGCTTTGAACTGACAGAGTGTGTGTCTGCTTCCCGGACAATGTTAGGAAGACTGTTCCAAAGTTTTGGTGCTAAATAGGAAACGGATCGGTAACCCTTCCTTTTACAGTCCTCTAATTACTAGGTATTTACCTGGTAAATATATGGTAAGTTATAGTTGGTTATTGGTAATTACCACAGGTAACAAGTATGTAAATGCAGAGAAACTACAAACTAATTACTAGGTATTTACCTGGTAAATGTATGGTAAGTTATAGTTGGTTATTGGTAATTACCACAGGTAACAAGTATGTAAATGCAGAGAAACTACTAAGTATTTACCTGGTAAGCATATGGTAAATTATAGTATTTTAGTGTGTATTTACTTAAGGTGATTAGTATGCAATTACAGAGAAACTACCAGGGAAAAAACACCACTGTTAAATATCAACTCAACAAAGTACTGTGTACTTGTTACCTGTTTAGGTTGGTAATAACTCCGATTTAATTGTGTACTTCCTCAGAATGTAGGCAGACAATTTTTAGAAACACCTCCAGTATTACCCATCAATTCAAGTTAGGTTTGTAGTTATCCTAGGGTTATGTTGGTAACAGTCCATGTTTATTTATTACTATCTTGAAATTAAGACGGTAGTTTCCAATAAATTACCTTGTCTTACATAGTTGTTGTTCATTGCTACACCCATTTATAGAGAGTTTATCAAATAATTTACCTTACACTTACCTGGTAACTACCCCGCAGGAACAGTTTTCCCTAATGTCATGGCACATCTTAAATACTGGGTATGTTCTTGCAGATGTTTTTACAATTTACTCAGTAAGTAAAGTGCAACTGTACTGTAAAATGAAGCCTTGTTTATTTCCATGGTATTACCGGAATTGTACCATATCATTCCCTTTTCCATAGTCACATTTTTTTTTTTTTTTTTACCTCGTATGTCCTGCAACGTTACCAAGGAAAACATGACAATTTAGCAGCTACTCTGTAAGTAAAGTGTAACTGTACTGTAAAATGAAGCCTTGTTTATTTCCATGGTATTACCGGAATTGTACCATATCATTCCCTTTTCCATAGTCATATATATATATATATATATATATATATATATATATATTTTTTTTTTTTATATTTTTTTTTATTTTATTATTATTATTTTTTACCTCGTATGTCCTGCAACGTTACCAAGGAAAACATGACAATTTACATGACAAGTTAAGTGCAACTGTACTGTAAAAGGAAGCCTTGTTTATTTCCATGGTATTACCAGACTCTTACCACATCCTTTGCTACTGCTTAAACATGTTTGAAATCACAAACTTTTACCGTGTGTTCTGCAACTTAACTAAAACATTCCAGCCTGGTCTCATTGTTAATACGTAGTATTAATACGTAATTTTCAAAGATAGAAAACTACATAGGCTACAATTATGAAGAAAAACAACATACGTGTAATCACAATAATTTATTTATTGCGAAAATGTCAAAACCGGTACCAAAAGTCGTTCACATGACGATGTGTTGCAGTCACAGTCCTCTCTTTCAGTATATAATAGTTTTGAATGAGGTACAGATCAGAATTTAAATTATTAATCCATGAAAATGTTAATCCGGCTTCGCTCTGTGTGAAGGCGCGCGCGCTTCTCCATTTCAAATGTAGTTTACCGACTGAAATACGGCATGTCGCAATCTGTGACGAACATAGACGAACAGGCGAGAGCCAATGAGCGTTTGATATCACTGCCGTAAAACATGTCGTAACGCTTCTTGAGGGCGCAATTTTTTAATTTGAATTCATCATCACGAGCGCGGGATTTGACAGTTACAGACTGCGCTGCTGTGATAGCCTGTGAAATGGAGATGAAGATCACTCACTGGATAAAGGGCTGAATTTGGATCTCTTTCTTGCAAACGTATGGATTCTAAAGATTTCGATTATATCAAGTATAATAAAATTGATGTCTTTTGTGAATTTATGTTGGGTTTTGGTGTAGTATTGTTCTATTGGAGAAAACGCATTTTGTGTCTCACTGTAAATAAACTATAATATTAAAATGGTTAAACGATTAAATAAGGTATTTTTAAGGTTTTAAAGTGTATTCTTGTTTAACTGCATGTAGGCTAATCCTCCGAAACGAGTTTGCAGCAGAAGGCACGAACAGAGCGAAATGTTATTAGTCTATTTCTTGAGTAAACTGCATAAATGCGACTGAAAACGTAATTGATAAGACATTTGAATGCAATAGAGTCAAAACATTAATGCCACGATTTTAATATGCATAAATAAGAATACGTACAAATATGTACGTCGGTAGAGTTGTTCATACGTAAATAATTTACGTTTTTGTGCTGTTAATACGTAAACATTTTACGTTTTAGTGCTGTAAATACGTCAGTATTATACGTTTTTGTGTGTATAAAACGTAAGTAAATGTACGTATGGTAGAATTACACTTTACGTAAAAATACACACACATTCTCATGAGATCACGTTGAACATTCTCAGTAAGTAAAGTGAAACTGTACTGTAAAAGGAAGCCTTTTTATTTCCATGGAATTACTGGGATCTTACCCTATAATCTGTAATAGCTACAGCTATTACAGATTATAGGGTAAGATCCCAGTAATTCCATGGAAATAAAAAGGCTTCCTTTTACAGCACAGTTACACTTTACTTACCGAGTAAATTGTCATGTTTTCCTTGGTAACGTTGCAGGACATACGAGGTAAAACAAATTGTGACTATATGGAAAAGGGAATGATCAAGTTATATGGTACAATTCCGGTAATACCATGGAAATAAACAAGGCTTCATTTTACAGTACAGTTGCACTTTACTTACTGAGTAAATTGTAAAAACATCTGCAAGAACATACCCAGTATTTAAGATGTGCCATGACATTAGGGAAAACTGTTCCTGCGGGGTAGTTACCAGGTAAGTGTAAGGTAAATTATTTGATAAACCCTCTATAAATGGGTGTAGCAATGAACAACAACTATGTAAGACAAGGTAATTTATTGGAAACTACCGTCTTAATTTCAAGATAGTAATAAATAAACATGGACTGTTACCAACATAACCCTAGGATAACTACAAACCTAACTTGAATTGATGGGTAATACTGGAGGTGTTTCTAAAAATTGTCTGCCTACATTCTGAGGAAGTACACAATTAAATCGGAGTTATTACCAACCTAAACAGGTAACAAGTACACAGTACTTTGTTGAGTTGATATTTAACAGTGGTGTTTTTTTCCCTGGTAGTTTCTCTGTAATTGCATATAATCACCTTAAGTAATTACACACTAAAATACTATAATTTACCATATGCTTACCAGGTAAATACTTAGTAGTTTCTCTGCATTTACATACTTGTTACCTGTGGTAATTACCAATAACCAACTATAACTTACCATATATTTACCAGGTAAATACCTAGTAATTAGTTTGTAGTTTCTCTGCATTTACATACTTGTTACCTGTGGTAATTACCAATAACCAACTATAACTTAACATATATTTACCCGGTAAATACCTAGTAATTAGTTTGTAGTTTCTCTGCATTTACATACTTGTTACCTGTGGTAATTACCAATAACCAACTATAACTTACCATATATTTACCAGGTAAATACCTAGTAATTAGGGGACTGTAAAAGGAAGGGTTACCAATGCGTTAAGAGTTTTTTTTTTACCAACAATACCGGAAAGAATTTCACCATACGCAGTGGCGGACTGGGACAATAATTCAGGCCGGGAATTTGACTCCACTGCCAGGCCACCTCTGCTGCTGCAGTCACCACCACCCTATTCATGTAATCTACTGGACTGATAAACTTGTAGGCTAACCCTATTAATGTAACAGGTTAAAGCATAATTGCCTAAGTCATTTTTTGTTTCTTCTTGTTTTCCAAAGACATTGAAATACGACTTAGGCAATTATGCTATGAGGCTAACGATATCTAAAATAATTTTGTAGACATAGAGATGCACCGATTACAATTTTCTAGGCTGATTCCGGTTTTTCATTGAGTTTGACCTGCCGATTCCGATATTTTTTTTCTAACCACTTTACAGCACACACAAATATATATTTTTGATCTTTTCTTGACTTTAACCCTTTCACGCGTAAGTTTAAAATATTCTGACACCCCCACCCCCGAGTGAGTTTTTTCAAGGCGAACGTTCCCTTTAATGTTTCCATGGCGACGCGTCACGCGATACGCGATATTATATTTGAAAAGATTGTTATGGCTGCTTCCACAGACATCAGTGTGTATTTTACAAACTCCAAATGTATTGTTTTACTCGTGCTTATGTGTATTTAAATATCTGAAACCTAAAATAAACATTATGAGGTTGAAAACACTGCTTAGTTAGTTGTGATATATGACAGCGCTATGCGTCCGACTCTGGCTCAGCGCCAGCCAACGCGCGAAAGCACCGTTTGAATCTGGTAGTTATGCGACGTCTCAAATCGGTAAAATTAAATATATGTAAAATTATAGACGTAATGAGTGGCACATAACGTGAAGTAACATGGCATTTTATTTTGTTTGAAATTTAACTTGTCCAGTGGGACAACTAATTTTCTATTCCACTTGTCCTACAAAAAAATCCACTTGTCCCGGACAAGCAGGCAAGCCTTAATGTCGAGCCCTGCACTAACACTATTCGGTCTACTTTTTATTCATTTTTATTTATTAACGTTATTTAAAAAAATATGCTACATGTAGACGAAACGAGACTTGACACAGCACAGCAGCACTTACATATTGTTGCTCGTTTGTTGGTTTAATTTTATTTATTGTGATTATCTAAGTGATTTGGATGAAAGCGTTCGTCTGCCAAATTATTATAAATATAATGTAAATGTAATCTTTACCGACCTGTTCCCTTATTGGCGAACATGGCTGGGATTTTGCAGCAGCTTGCTGCGTCTGTGGCCAGGGCTTTTTTCCTTTTTATACGCTCCCTCTCTGCTCCTCCTTTGCGTTTACGCTCCATTTTTTGAACGATTTATACCCTGTCGCTGACGTTGGGTGGGAGTGTCATTTTCACTCCGCCATTGCCTGATTCGTCGATTGAGAGATCCGTCAATTAATTCGTAGTTGCACACCAGCCTATCACATGCCAGGCTGATCGTCTGCACAGCGGCAGCCGGCAGGCCAGAACGACCGTCAGGCCACCGGGAAATGTCCCGGTGCTCCCGATGGCCAGTCCGCCCCTGACCATACGGATAAGCCTTTCTCAGATCCCTCCGTGATGAGGCTGTTGGGGGGATTAAAACTCCATTGAACTCCTTTCTGAAGCATATCATTGTTAATCTTATTTTGATTCCAAGCTGTGATTGCATCTTTCTTTGAATTGATTTCTTTGATTGAATCAGAATGCCAAATCCTGACTGACGAGAGGAGGAGCTGGGGATGGAGGAGGGTAATTCGCTCCTGAGAAACGCGACAGCTGCTGATAGTACTGAAAGAGCTTATATATGTATACAGTGATAGGCGTTGTATTCCTATAGGTAGTCGTGGATCAGCTGAGAGTCAGCTGATGCAAGCTTGACTTAAGTGACCTGCCAGAACTGCTTGATTTCTGTCAGGACCACTATCGTCGAATACGATTGACAATTAGCATACAAATTGGTTTCATGGTTTCATTCACTCCGGCTCCGACGCGCCACCACGAAGCCTGGGTGGTTCCGCAGCGGAAGACGCGAGCCAGGACCAGAGCAAGAATCTCTCCACCCCTCCCGGTTTTCGAGATCTCCACCCAGAACCGCTTCTCCCCTCTTCGCGAAACGGAACGCGATGCTGTGATCATCGGCGATTCCATTGTCCGGCACGTCCACGCTACGTTAGGTAAAAGTAAGGTGCACAGTCACTGCTTTCCTGGTGCTCGTGTTTTCGATATCGCTGCGCGGGTACCCGAGATCTTGAACGGTGACGAGCGCGTCGGAGCTGTCATGCTGCACGCGGGAGTGAACGATATCAGGCTGCGGCAGACGGAGGTTCTGAAGAAAGACTTCAGGAGCCTGATCGAGACGGTACGCAGCACATCGCCTGAAACAACGATCATTGTGTCTGGACCGCTTCCCACGTACCGACAAGGGCATGAAAAGTTTAGTAGATTATTTGCGCTAAATGAATGGTTAATGTCATGGTGCAATGAGCAGAAACTGCTCTTTGTAAATAATTGGAATCTGTTTTGGGAGGCTCTTCCGCGCTGATGGCTTACACCCAAGTAGAATTGGAGCGGATCTTCTGTCGGATAACATCTCCAAGATGTTAAACACCGTTTGACTAGTAATCACAGTCTCTGCTGCACCAATTTAATTGATATAAATACTAGTGTAGAACATTGCATAGAAACTGTCTATTCCTCGTTTAGTGAGATCAAATAATAAATCTACTACAGGATCTAGGAAAAATCTAATTGTTGTTAAAATCTCGCTATTAGTGAACAAAAACAAAATTTCTAAAGCTAGGTCTTCTAAACATTAGATCGCTCACACCTAAGGCAGTTATTGTAAATGAAATAGTCACAGATAATAGCATCGATGTACTTTGCCTTACTGAAACCTGGCTTAAACCAAATGTTTATTTCGGTCTAAATGAGTCTACTCCACCAGGATACTGTTATAAGCATGAGCCCCGTCTGATTGGTCGTGGCGGTGGTGTTGCAACAATCTACAGAGATATTCTTAATGTTACTCAGAAAACAGGTGACAAATTTAATTCGTTTGAAGTACTTGTACTAAATGTTACGCTCTCAGATGTAAGAAAAAAATCCCTATTATCTCTAGCCTTGGTTACAGTATATAGACCGCCAGGGCCTTACGCTGATTTCCTAAAAGAGTTTGCAGATTTTCTCTTAGATCTATTGGTCAACGTCGATAAAGCATTAATTGTTGGAGATTTTAACATACACGTAGATAATTCAAATGATGCGTTAGGGGCTGCGTTTACAGATTTATTAAACTCCTTTGGGGTCAAGCAAAACGTCACCAGACCAACTCATCGTCTTAATCATACACTCGATTTAATTATATCATATGGAACCGATCCAACCGATATAGGTATCATTCCACAAAGTGATGATGTCACTGACCATTACATGGTAACTTGCATATTACGTACTGCTGAAATTTGTCATGCTGCGCCGCGTTATCGACCAGGCAGAACAATCCTTCCATCCACCATAGATAATTTCTCAAATTGCTTATCTGATCTGTCTCAGCTGCTGCCTGAACCCAAACAAACAGATGAACTAGAGGAACTAACTAGCACTATGAGCACCAGAACATTCTCTCTAGAACATTGGATACTGTTGCACCCATTAGATTAAAAAAGGTTAGAGAGAAAAGTAAAGCACCATGGTACAACAATACTACGCATGTTCTAAAGAGAGAAACCCGTAATTTAGAGCGTAAATGGAAACAAACTAATTTAGAGGTCTTTAGAATCGCCTGGAAAGACAGTATGTCATGTTATAAAAAGGCCCTAAAAGCGGCCAGGGCTGAGCACCTCCGCAAACTAATAGAAAACAACCAAAACAATCCAAGGTTTTTATTTAACACCGTAGCTAGACTAACAAATAAACAGACGTCACCTGAACAAAATATCCCATTACAGTTTAGTAGTAATGATTTCATGAACTTCTTCACTGAGAAAATAGAAAGCATCAGAACCACAATTGTAAAAGTTCAATCTTCAATCGCGCCTTATAATTCAGCCTCAATTATCACCCCGCAAGAACAATTACAGTGCTTTACAACTATAGAACAAAAAGAGTTAAATAAACTTATCACTTCATCTAAAACAACAACATGTTTATTAGATCCTATACCAACTAAACTACTGAAAGAAGTGTTACCTGTAGTGGAAGAGCCTCTTCTCAATATTATTAACTCATCTTTATCTTTAGGTCATGTTCCAAGAACATTTAAACTGGCAGTTATAAAACCACTCATTAAGAAACCACAATTTGACCCACAAAATCTAGCAAATTATAGACCCATTTCAAATCTTCCATTTATGTCTAAAATATTAGAAAAAGTTGTGTCCGCTCAACTGGGCTCTTTCTTGCAAGAAAATGACATCTATGAAAAGTTTCAGTCTGGATTCAGGCCGCACCATAGCACTGAAACTGCACTTGTTAAAATCACAAATGATTTACTTTTAGCTTCTGACCAAGGCTGTATCTCAATACTAGTTTTACTTGATCTTAGTGCTGCGTTCGATACTATAGATCACACAATACTCTTAGATCGACTACAAAATTATACTGGTGTTCAAGGACAAGCATTAAGCTGGTTCAGATCATACTTATCTGACCGCTACCATTTTGTCTATTTAAATGGAGAAAAATCGATCATAACTTCAGTAAACTATGGAGTGCCGCAGGGATCTGTGTTAGGCCCTCTATTATTCTCAATATATGATGCCACTTGGAAATATTATAAGGAAACATGGAATTAGTTTCCATTGTTATGCTGATGACACTCAAATATATATTTCATCACGGCCGGATGAAAACGCTAAATTATCCAAACTGACAGAGTGTGTTAAAGATATAAAAGATTGGATGACGCGTAATTTTCTTTTATTAAATCCAGACAAGACAGAGGTACTACTTATCGGTTCAAAAAACCACCCACAAAACCTCTCACAATACAACTTTAACATAGTAGGATGTCCTGTTACTTTATCCTCTACAGTAAAAGACCTGGGTGTTATACTAGACTGCAACCTGTCTTTTGAAAATCATATTTCATAATAAAAACAGCCTTTTTCCACCTTAGAAACATTGCTAAGCTACGTAATATGCTATCAGTTTCTGATGCAGAAAAGTTAGTTCATGCATTCATGACCTCGAGACTAGATTACTGTAATGCTTTATTAGCTGGTTGTCCTGCATCCTCAATAAACAAGCTACAGTTAGTCCAAAATGCCGCTAGAGTTCTTACTAGATCAAGAAAATATGATCATATAACACCGATTTTATCATCACTACATTGGTTACCTATAAAGTTCCGTATTAATTACAAGGTATTGCTACTGACTTATAAAGCCCTAAACGGCTTAGCTCCAGTCTATTTAACGGATCTTCTATCGCCCTATAATCCATCGCGCTCTTTAAGATCACTAAATAAGAGGCTTTTGGTCATACCTAGGGATATCCATATCCACCAAAGGAGGGAGAGCATTTTCACATTTAGCTCCAAAACTCTGGAATAGCCTTCCTGATACTGTTCGTTGCTCAGACTCGCTCTCCCAGTTTAAAACTAGATTAAAGACGCATCTCTTCAGCCAGGCATTCATATAATATTTTTAATCTTACAGTTAAGTCCAGCCTCTAGTTCATAAACGCCAGAGGAGAACTGGCCCCCGACTGAGCCTGGGTTCTCCCAAGGTTTTTTTTTTTCTTCATTAGGTCACCTGATGGAGTTTTAGGTCATCATTAGGTCACTTGATGGAGTTTTTCGGTTCCTTGCCACTGTTGCCTTTGGCTTGCTCAGTTGGGGATATTTTATTTAATTTAATCAATCAATAATACTACAATACCTTACCAAACGTGGATGTTTTTTCCACTGGAAACAAACCTTGCTGTGCTATTTTGATTTAATACTGTGAAGCTGCTTTGATACAATCTGTGTTGTGAAAAGCGCTATACAAATATACTTGACTTGACTTGACAAATTGGATTGGCGGTATGGTTCTGTTCTGGGCAAGAACTCCCTGCATATCCATGCAGCCTAGCATGGATAAGAGCAGGGAGAGCAGCAATAACCCCCCAAAACAAAACCATATGCCAATATCCCCCAAACCAACAGTGCAAATCTGGACGTTTTTTTTTTTTTTATACCTGAAAAGCTTTAACAACAGCATGTTACCAACAATACCGGAAAGCCTTAAGAAACAAGTATGTTGCCCTTACCTGGATGACCTAAACGAGTATGTTGCCAATACCCACATAAGCCATAGCAACAAGCATGTTGTTAATACCCGAAATGCTTAGCAGTAAACATGCATATTGCAATGAATGGCATGCCGCCTGAAATGAAGTGACAATTGAGATATCAAAATGAATCCGCTGCTTGCTTGTTGTAGATCCGCAGTCCAGTTCCAGTTCTTTGAGTGATGACTGTGAGCTAGAGATGAGAGATGGAGATTTCCTTATCAATTATCTGTTTCATTGGAAATAAGTCACAATACTGAAGTAATGCTGGAGGAAACTCCGGTTCACACAGAATTAGCAACACATGTCATTAATACAGCTGGATGGTATAATGCAACAAGCGTGATGCTTATACTTGGATATATTAAGGCACATATATGTAGGTTTGAATAAATTCCAATCACTAGACAAGTTATTTGTTAACGTGTACTGCGTACACTGTCACCTGTCAATGACGTCATTACTTGCTTACATTACTTACCTTACTTACCTTAACAGTCATACCTTGTTATACTTGTTTGTAGTTTACTTCAGTAGAAACCAAGAAAATGTTTTTTTTTTTTTTTTTTTAACACACTACCCCCACCATGACTGAGGCTGATAGAATGGTTACATTCTGATGTTAGCACCATATGTTGAGCACTATAGATCCAATCTTATGGGGGAAACATCACCCCAAGCAGGAGCAAGCAAGGACACATTGCAACAAGTGTGTTTCTGTAGCTAATTTAACAGTTGTATGGGATCTATTGAGGGAAGCTTACACACCTAGTGGCAGCAAAATGCAAACAAGCATGTTGTATAATCGCGGAACTATTGCTAAAACTAGTGTAGTTTGGCAGGGGAAGCATACACCCTACAGCAATAGCTCAGACTAGCGGCAACAAAACTGATACAACTAGCATGTTTGTATAACCATAGGACTACTATTAAAACTAGTGTAGTCTAGTCGGGGAAGCATACACCCTCTAGCTCTGAGTCAGATGCTGGTTTCAGCTAAGCTATGAATACAGTACTCCTACAGATTCAATCGCCTATGATTCCGCACTCCTTCACAGGACCATGAAGCTACGATGTCAGTGTTGAATACCAGACCTCTGCTGTGATTGTACTGTGTTTTTTGCACAAGTATGTTACCGATATCTAGATAGCTTTTGCCACAAGCATGTGGTAGCTTTAACACAGCATGTTGCAATAATTGTGTAGAATAAAGAACGAGCATTTTTCCAATGCAACCAGAACATTGGAAAACAACGCTTGATTACCACACCATGTTGCTGAGGACAGTATTCGCAAAAATACTGAAGAGGAAATAACAAGCATATATTCGATAACATTGCGCTATAAACCACCATACAGTACTGATAGCAATGTTGCTGAAATGACAGCATATTACTGATACCTGATAAGCTTAGCACAGCATGTCACAGTGACACCAGGTATAAGCCTAAAACACAGCCATGTTCCAAATAACGACTGGGCTAAATAACCTTAAAAGTAAAACCATGTTTCCAATAGCAACTAACAGCTTTTAAAGCAAGCAGTGTTTCAATAACACAGTGGTGTTTTTTTTATAGTTTTTTTTTTATCTACACAGCTGAAATATACAACCATGTTGAATTTCAGCCTATAAAAATAAAAGCCCTTAAAAAAACAATACATTAAAATACAAGCATGGTATACAATACACTATAGCTTTAAGAACGCCGTGTTTCAAAGAAATAGATGTGTCCGATAATGCTGAAGTGACTCGACTGAATAGTGACTGTTTACTATGTCTTTTTTAGAGCTGTGCCACAGCAGAAATTATTCTGTTTGCAGTTTGCACCATGAATTAATTCTTATCACCGCAAGCTGCTTGAATCTGTGCTGCATAGTGCTAAAAGCACAGCATGTACAACATGATCAGTTGCAAATGACAACAGATAGTAACACACATAGCCGATATGATCGCATAAGCCTAGCAAGAGCATTTTAATGAAAACGACTAAGTTAGATAAGCCCAAGCCACACTTATAGCATTAGCAACAATATTGTTGCCAATTCCCTGATAGCTTTTAGCAATGAGCATTAAAAAGGAACTTGGCTTTGTGAAGACTTTCAGAGATGAATGGAGAGTGAATCACATCGAGTCCTGTGTCAATAATGCAGCGATGCGAGCAGCAATGCAGACTGAGGTCACTTCCAAATCAGGCAGCTATTATCAATGCGGCAAATCTCATGTTCAAATTCACAAATTTGAATTAATCTGAGGTGAAATCCTTGTGGGGAGCGAATCCTCTCGCTAAATTCCCGATTGCATGATTCCTTGTGAGATGATGTGGTTTGCCTGCCGAATTTCGCCATTTAATTCGCTCCTGAGAAACGCGACAGCTGCTGATAATACTGAAGGAGCTTATATATGAATACCGTGATAGGCGTCGTATTCCTATAGGTAGATGTGGATCAGCTGAGAGTCAGCTGATGTGAGTTTGACTAACGTGACCTGCCAGAACTGATGCTACGCTTGATTTAGTTCCATTATCAGAGTGGATATGCTGTACTTGACCTCTTCTGCTGATAAATCGTCTTAAGGCATTTATGCAGGAGTCAGTGTCCAAAGTGTAGGCCACTTCTTGATGCACAACTCTACTAGACATACAGGTGAAAATTACGCCATATTTCTTAACACTTTGTCCTCGCTTTGTTTCAAAAGGTCTGAAGTAATCAACTCTTCAACATTGCAACTCTATTCAACATTGCTGAATGGTGAAAGATATGCATGCAGTCTTTCTGCTGGTAAATCACCCATCTTTTCTCCAATACGTCATTTCATGCGTCTACAGGTTACACCTTTTGATATGATTTTACGAACTGCAGAATTGGCATTTATGACCCAGTATCTTTTCCTAAGTTGTGATTGGATGTGATTTATACCACCATGCCCAATATCTTGCAGAACCAACATGGAAATATGGAGGTTCTTTAGAAGAATGATTGGATGTTTGATTTCGTCTGGCATTGCAGACTTACTCAGCTGACCTCCAACTCTTAGAACTCTGTCTTCCAATACGGGGTTCAACTTGTAGAAACTACTACATCTATTCACCCATTTTCCAGTGGATGAGGCACTTCCAAGTTTTGAAATCTCATCTTCATATGCTTGTCTTTGACAGTAGACCACAGTATTTATTTCTGCCAATAAAAGGTCATTCAAGGTAATGGACTGTGCATTAAATGATTTCTTGTGAGCATTCAAGAAAAGGATCCAATCCAATCTCAAAATGCAAACACGTCAAGTCCAGGCAGAATGAACGAAGGATGCTCTTCAATTTAAGGAACCATAACACTGCTCTTTTCAACTTAGTCCAGCTTGAGAAATAAGTTAGTAGCTGATCTGTGGGATTTTTACCATGTATGATAAGTGTTGTACACAACAGCAGCTTTTTTTCACTTCAGGGTCATCTAGAAAGAGCGCAAAAGAAACTGTTGTCATTGTGTTCTGAGGCCAGTCTTGTTCTTTCATCTAGAGAAACTCTGTTCCATGAATCCATTTTGTGCAATTCACCAATGTGCTAGCATTCCTCCCCCTAGTTGCCTTATCAGCTGGATTTAGTTTAGTTCCAATGTATCTCTATTGAGACACAGCTGTGTTTTATCTAATGATAGATATCCTGTTAGCCACAAATGTGTGAAATCTTGTACACTCGTTTGCATTGTCTTTCAACAATGATTGACTGTTGGTCCAAAATCTAGATCTTTTGAGGTCCAATTCCTTAACATTTTATCCACTCTAACTGCTAGGACTGCAGCTGTAAGCTCTAAACGAGGAATAGTGGTTTGCATGAGAGGAGCAACTCTGGCTTTGCCTACCATGAAGGCCACATTTGCAGTGTTTTGTCCTGCAATCACTCTTAGATAGCCTACTATTCCGTATCCATAGTTGCTTGCATCCAAAAAGCGATGGAGCTCGGCTTCACACATCGTGCAACTTTGAAGTCTTTCAATTTCTCAAGATCACCAAGCCACTTTGTCCATTTACTCACTGCAGTTTGAGGAATATCTTCATCCCAACTCTGTTTGGTCTTGCATAGTTGTTGCAAAATGAGCTTTGCAGAGAGAGTAAAGGGGCACAAGAAACCAAGTGGATCATAGATGGAACTTACGATTAAAAGTATATGTCTGCGGGTGAAAGGCTTATTCTTGAGTTAGGTTGAACTTGAACATATCTTTTTCAGCGCACCCAAAACAACCCAAGAGCTCTTTCAGTAGATTGAGTAAGTGACTTGAGAAAGCTGGATCAAAACAAAGACACTCTCTTCCTTTTGGATATTGGATAGCACTTCATGGCTGTTGCTTACACATTGTGTGAGCTGAAATCCTCCTGTTAAACAGATGTAAGATCTTTCACCAATGACACTGCATCCTTTTCTAATGAAAGTGAATTCAGATAGTCGTCAAGATAGAAGTTCTTTTCCACGGTGCTAATTATTTCTGGTAGAAAGTAGGTCTTATCCATAGTTGTTTGTGTTAGTGCAAAATTTGCAAAGCTTGGAGATGACACTGCTTCAAAGAGATGTACCAGCCTGCGTTTTTCAGCAGGAGGTATACTGAAATCTCCTTCAGGCCACCACAGGAATCGTAAGTCTACATTGGTCTTTAACTTGATGGAACACTTGATGGAACACTTTAACTTGATGGAACACAGTCTTGCAACTTGTATGGTAAGTTCAGACTGTAGTGCCCATCTTGCAGCTTTACTGAATTCTGTAATATTTCAATGAATCTTTTGTCCTCTATGGATATTTCCAATTTCTCACCTGCTGCCTTTTCATTAAAATTGAAGATTTGAGACTGAAATCCCATTGACATTAACAAGTGCTGTACAGTTATCTGTAAAATCACTGACATTTAGAGGACCATTGACAACTCACCCCAATAGGGTTCTCACAGCATATGGACCATCTCCTTGACTGTTGATTATCTCCCAGGGTTCAAGGGCTTTTGGGGTATTGCTACCTATCAATACTCCACTTGAGACTTGATTTTGGGAATCTGCATTGCCTCCAGAAAAGGCTATCTTGAAAGCTCTGTTGGAATGTTGTTTGTGTCTACAGGCATGTTTCTTTGAGTATATACCTCTGGAAACACAATGAAGTCTTGTTTTATCCAATGCAGAGACCTCCAGCCCTTTAACAATATGAGAGGGCATTGACTTGTCTTGGCTCATTGTTCGGAGCAGGATGTTAGTACTTTTACCTGTGATGTTGAGCTTGTTCATCAGATCCTCTGTTGAAATGGTAGCAGAACTGCCGGGATCTAAGGCATACGTCTGAATTATCTTGCTTCACTTTTGACTTGTACTGGCACAATTGACAACATGCAATCTACACTCACCTAAAGGATTATTAGGAACACCATACTAAGAGAGAGATGGAGATTTGTGGGATGCACATCCAGGGCACGAAGCTCCCGTTCCACCACATCCCAAAGATGCTCTATTGGGTTGAGATCTGGTGACTGTGGGGGCCATTTTAGTACAGTGAACTCATTGTCATGTTCAAGAAACCAATTTGAAATGATTCGAGCTTTGTGACATGGTGCATTATCCTGCTGGAAGTAGCCATCAGAGGATGGGTACATGGTGGTCATAAAGGGATGGACATGGTCAGAAACAATGCTCAGGTAGGCCACGGCATTTAAACGATGCCCAATTGGCACTAAGGGGCCTAAAGTGTGCCAAGAAAACATCCCCCACACCATTACACCACCACCACCAGCCTGCACAGTGGTAACAAGGCATGATGGATCCATGTTCTCATTCTGTTTACGCCAAATTCTGACTCTACCATCTGAATGTCTCAACAGAAATCGAGACTCATCAGACCAGGCAACATTTTTCCAGTCTTCAACTGTCCAATTTTGGTGAGCTCGTGCAAATTGTAGCCTCTTTTTCCTATTTGTAGTGGAGATGAGTGGTACCCGGTGGGGTCTTCTGCTGTTGTAGCCCATCCGCCTCAAGGTTGTGCGTGTTGTGGCTTCACAAATGCTTTGCTACATACCTCGGTTGTAACGAGTGGTTATTTCAGTCAAAGTTGCTCTTCTGTCAGCTTGAATCAGTCGGCCCATTCTCCTCTGACCTCTAGCATCAACAAGGCATTTTCGCCCACAGGACTGCCGCATACTGGATGTTTTTCCCTTTTCACACCATTCTTTGTAAACCCTAGAAATGGTTGTGCGTGAAAATCCCAGTAACTGAGCAGATTGTGAAATACTCAGACCGGCCCGTCTGGCACCAACAACCATGCCACGCTCAAAATTGCTTAAATCACCTTTCTTTCCCATTCTGACATTCAGTTTGGAGTTCAGGAGATTGTCTTGACCAGGACCACACCCCTAAATGCATTGAAGCAACTGCCATGTGATTGGTTGATTAGATAATTGCATTAATGAGAAATTGAACAGGTGTTCCTAATAATCCTTTAGGTGAGTGTATATGATGTTATATCATACCGGCCCCTGCATAATTACCCAGATGAAGAGACACCTGTGCACTTTTAACTGGAGAGTTCACCATTTGGCTTGAATAGTCTTTGGGTTTAACAAGTATTACAGGAAAGATGTAATATGCAGTCTTTACTGTTGTGTACAGCCTTAGTCAGTTATCCAAAATACATTACATTTTGTTTCACAGAAGCATTTTTCTCTGAGGATTTTTTTTCAAATCGTGCACATTATCATTGCAGAACAAGCATGCATGCTGAACATCTGACTGTTTATTTTACATCCACTTTCACGGCAAAACTTCCCTTGACTTTTGGTTTTAGCATTTTACACTTCTGAGTTCTGCTTACATTGGGGTCTTAAATATTTCCAAACACTGGATCTGACAATTCTTTGGCTTAGTTTTCAATAAAAGACCAAATCACTAATTTTTATTCTGCCAGATTGCTCTTGGATCTCACATGCTCTTGAGCGCCACCTTTCCCTAAGCTTGTATGGAGGCATCATGACTGCTTCTCATATTAGAGTGTTCAATTCTTCCATATATTCCATCTGCTCATGACATTGCAGAAACTTCTTAAAAACAATGCAAAGGCTTGTAAACCTTTTTAGTCCTCAGATTTCAGTGTGGGCCAGGAAAGGACTTTCTCAACAGAAGTACAAGAAATGTTATACTCATTTCCAAAATGTTGTTTAAGCAATCTCTTTGCTTAAAATAACCTCTCTCTGGAGCCATATGTTGACATTTTTTGACTAACTTCTGTGCTTGACCCTTCGTGTACTGAATTAAAAAGTAAAGTGTGTCCTGGTTGTTTTTCGTTTTGCTTTCAATCAAGTGTTCAATGGAATGAATAAAGGAACTACTCAAGTAACCCCTGAAGTCACTTTTATCCCTTAAAACTCAATTTGATCTTTTTTACTTTTATCACCAAAATTACATATTTAAACTAATGAATATTCTTCATGCCTTAAAATAACTTGAATGAAACTCTATACCCTTGCTTCATTTAGTATACGTGGGACCATGAATATGCTAATTAGCCTAGCCTCCACTCACGCCAGCTCAGAGATTCACTAGGTCAATATTTGGTAAACGCTGCGCAATGGTATCGCTCTTTACAACGTCGAACACACAACTATAATTAATGATTAGCCTTTCGCTTGACTATGTTATCAAACAGCTAATAGTGGGTTGCTAATGTTACATGAACCATGTTCCTGTTTGCCATCTCAGAGTCAGACCGCTGCCTCAGTATCCTTAGAAACGCTTTGAACAACTCAGAACGTCAGTGGAAAAAGGTATATAGTTCATTGTAGTATACATCATACACCCGCTGAAGTCTAGATCTTATTGTATAGAAAATATTGCTAAATCTACCTGATTTTTCATATCAACAGAAAAATATGCCGGGATAACCTGGATTCTCTTGAGACTCCACTGCTTCAGAGTGGTCATAGTTAATGATATGCTAAAGCCTGCCGGCACGTACGTGTTTGGTTACAAGGTAGTTTGTTACGTCAGAAACTACAGCGATTTCAAACCATGTTTTTGAGACTCTTTAGATCATTGCAGTTTTAAAGATTAAATACTCAGCAACAGTTTTGACTTATGAATTTACACATGGTTTGTCTTAAAGCATATTGAAAACACCCCTTCGACATATAAATAATATTTAAAAACTTGATTTTCACCACAGGGGGACGTTAAGAATGTCTCCATCAAAAACTTGGAGGTCACATTTCAGTAACCTAGACAAAATGTGCTGCTTTACCAGAATCTATTCAATCATTTTGCTTTTGAATAATGCTGCAGAATTTGTCTGGTTCTTGTGATGAATTTGGCAAAGAGGTAATTTGGTGGCTTTGTTGTAAACTTTGGGAAATAACTTCTGCGATGGCGCTGTTTGGAATCTACCCAGTCGTGCTCCTGTAATAATTTGTTCAATTATCCTTTTATGTCCCTGCTAACTTGGTAAACAGGCTGATTTCTCATACAAGAATGAGTCTGGAAGATGAGGTGGAGATGCGTGTTGGAGATAATAAATCACAGAGGATTATGATCTTTAATGACCTTTCAGCAGCACTGATAAAGAAACTGAAGGCGTTTGAGCAGGCCAAGACATGGCTGAAGGAAAAGTTTGAATAGACACTTTTATACCCAGAAACACTCAGGGTGATTTATTAAGGGTTGCACAATTAATCGCAATGAAACCACATGCGATTTGGCTAAGGCTGCGATTATTTTATATGCAGCTTGTCAGTGCAGCACGGCTAATCCGTAGTAAATGCTGCTCCGTCTGAACGCCAGAGGGTGCTCTAACGCAGACACGCCAAATATGCCCAGCCGCGGAAGTACGATAACGCACATCATTCCAGGAAATCCCTATCGGGCATCATACTATCTGTAGCTGAATAAACAGAAGATTGAAACGCTTTGATTAAACATGACTTATAAACACACATGACTGCCTTATTCTGTGTAAGAAGTCACATCTCACAGAAGTCAAGTCACCTTCATTTAAATAGCGCTTTTAACAATATAGATTGTTACAAAGCAGCTTTACAGTGATAATAGGAGATTAAAGTGACAGATTGTTTTGGTTTTACAGCAGCTCTAGAATAAATTTATTGTCCAGCTAAAGTTAGTTTTGATTGATTCACTTCTGTTGCAAAGATCATTAGTTATTACCTTAGGGGCCGCTAACACGACACCGTTCCAACAGAAAACCCTTAACGCGCTCCAGCCGGCTCATCCACACAAAACAGTGTCTGGTGGCTTGAACGCAAACCCCGAAATAAGTTCCAAGGTGCAAGCCCTGTGAAAACGCTGACGGCGTGCATGTGAGTATTACGTGTTCAGTCTATAGGTATGCGCGTTTGAAAATATATGTGTGCAAGCGTGTAGTCTTTCTTACAACTTGACCTAAAAAAATTACTTGTCTGGCCTTAATTTATAATACAGAATTTATCGCTTCCGCGTAGCCATGTGAATCGGAACTATTTTGACCGCGTTTGTACAGAGATAAAGGGAAGGAGGCCTTCACAGGGGAGAGACTAGTTGACACTTCAGGACTGCGTTGTCGTCGAGTCAAGGCACAGGTCCTTCATCAGATCTAGATACGGCCTGGATCCAGTGGACTACGGTAAACCTTGGGATACACAGAGAGACTAATATTAGCGTAGACGCCATTCTTCTTATGATGTAACGAGTACATCAGGATTTATGGGGAGTGTTCCCGGTACCGGCTGACCTAATCTATGCAGCCTAACATTGAATTAAGTTTATAATGTGTTATGTGTATGCTTGGTCAAAGAGGTTTTTTTATTTTTTAACAAAGTGTTTTTATTCTAGATTTAAACTAAGAAGGATGCTCAACTGTTGTTATGATGTGAGTCTGGAGAAAGAGCATGTTATTAAATGTTGTCTTTTGTTGGACAAGAGGTTCATAAATGCTTATGTTTGGAAAGATGTTTGACACGTGACTCAAACTCAGTGCTTTCAGATGGATCAGCATTTACAGAGCCGTACATCAGTGACAAGCTGCGCATAAAAAATAATAATTGCAGCCTTTGTGATTTCAAAATCGCAATAAGCCAACTTGATTTAAAGGTTGTATCAGTGATTTCAGGCCCAAAAAAGGCCCAAACATAAATGATCACATTCATGTTATCTTTCCTAACGATCCGCTAGCTGCCCGCCCCATAAGCAGGCCGTCAAAAAAACGTGTCTCTGTAGGCAACCTAGGCTCTGAGATCTGCACACAAAAACAATTTGTTTTCAACCACTCAAAACCAAAATAAATAGTGTTCCAATTAATCACCGACAGGGGGTGGGTGTTGTGAGGTTTTGCGCTTGTGCACGGCTGCACGCGAAGTCGGAGAATCACTCACCTTACTAAACACGCGAATCACTCACCTTAATTCACAGCTTCACTGTGACAAGATGGCCGAACGGTGATGCCGGAAGTGACTGCGCCATAAGACATCTAGCGTTTATATATGATATCTATGGAGTCAATCCTCAAGATGATGAGGAGGATTAGGGCGAGGGAATACCATCGTGTTTATTCCAAGACATGAATAGTTATCGGGAAGGCTTTTGAAAGGTGGAGAGAACTTAAAGAACTGAATTTTTTAATCGGACGCCGAGGTTGCACTGTTTCTTCTGGACAGGTGAGTAGCTGCTAGTGCTGACTTCGCGTGCAGCCGTGCACGAGCACAAAACCTCACAACACCCACCCCCTGTCGGTGATTGGTTGGAACACTATTTATTTTGGTTTTGAGTGGTTGGTGAAACCAATTGTTTTTGTGTGCAGATCTCAGAGCCTAGGCTGCCTACAGAGACGCGTTTTTTTTACGGCCTGCTTATGGGGTGGGCAGCTAGCAGATCGTTAGGAAAGATTAGATGAATGTGATCATTTATGTTTGGGCCTGAAATCGCTGATACAACCTTTAAGTGCGATTTCATGTAAATTGCATTTAATCGTGCAGCCCTAGTGATGATCGATGGTAAAGCAAAGAAATTGACTACCCCAGAGGAAGCAAATGCGTTTGTGGAGTCTTTGGAGAAATTTGAGGCAGTTTTGTTGCATAATAACTGGACATTGGAACGGTGTATTCTATAATCACGGAAGAGCGCATTAAATAGCCCAATGTTATAAATGTTCTTCATGTTGTCTATTGTTCGACTGTGAGAGGGTTTAAATCTGGTTAAGGACGGCGGGAGCATTTTGAGTTGTGATAGCCTCATTTTTGGTCTGATTTTTAACCCATTCGAGGCTATAAATGACAAGTTTAGGACTGAATTCCCTAAAAGGTTAAGTAACGGTTTACCCCATTGTACGTTCATTTTTGTTTGTTGGCTTTGTTCATTTAATAACTTTTTTATTTTTATTAATGCAGTTAATGCATTAAACAGCTCAGTAATCCATCTAGATACTGGTTTGCATATTGGCAAAGATAGTGGTTTAAATGTTGTGAAATCCTAGGCTCAAATTTGTGTAATACTGTATATTTTATGGTTAATAACTGTATGAAAATATGCACATGGAATGTCAAGGGGCTTCATAGTCCCACAAAATGAGTGCTTAAATGCGATAATTTTTTGTCCAGCTTAACGCGTTAAAATATTTAATGCAATTAACGCAGCATCCATTTTTTCTGTCATCCTTTAGCTAGCATTACATTATATGATCACTCTCTTATTAATGTAAATGCTATTAAACCATTCAAAAGCAACAAGACAAAAGAAAATGCACTGCCTGTGAATATCCTCCTGACACACACGACGCAGAGAAAGACATGCGCCAGTATCGTGCACCAGAATCGAGTTCTCTTTCGCGCTTGAACGAACAATAACACACACATTTATGCCAAAATGTCCGTTTTGTCAAGTATCCTCACAAGAGCAGTCTTAAATGAGTTAAATAAAATCTTAAATGAACGTAATGAGATGCGTGAGATCCTTTCAGCAACGGCAGGTCTTAATGTGACAGCAGCCACTAATGTCAGTAAAGTTAACCAAAGAACAAAGGAAACAGAAAATTACTCGCTGCTCTTGACTAAAGAACTTTTGTAGCTTTAATAATGATTAATCTTTATTTAATTTATGCAGTGCGGACTGTTTGATAACCTTGTTCAATTTCTGTATATTTCATACCTGTAAGACAGGAAGGGCACAGGTGAATGACATTTATTATGGGTTTATTTGAGGATTGTTTTAAGTTCACTTAATTTAAAATTTATTTTTTGAAGCCTAATAAATGTTTAAAATTTGACATCAGTAGCTATATTAATATCAGTGATACTGGCCTTCATTCATAAAAATATGCTATTAAACAATTATTTAAATATACTGTCTTTATGTTGTTTCTAGATTCATTTGGAGATTAACTGTGAAATTATTACATTATAAAATATATTAAGAACGTATAAAAACTAAAGTGTTTTAATCGCAGAAAAAAATTATTAATCTAGTTTTTTTTATTTTATCAATTGACAGCACTATAAAATATACTGCCATCTTTGAAAAAAAAAAAAAGATTATCGAATTTCTGCAAGAAACTCAACTAGATAATACAGAACATACAAACTTTAAAGCTGCAGTCTGTAGTTTTTCCTCTTTGTCTCGCCATCTCTGTTCGAAATCTGCAATTGCAGTTATTCGCGGAATTATAAACTTTACGTGGTTTGTGCCTCCGCACAGCACAGCGTGGATGAATCCAATGTTTTGAGGAGAATGTGCGGCTGTCAGTCACCGCTCTGGTGTGGATACTGTCAATCGGAATCACAGATTCTACTTTTTGGAAGTATGACCAACATAAGAATTTTCAATGGAAAATGTAATCTGAACAAGTAACATCCACTTTTGTTCTGACCAACAAAAGTCTATTGTCTCTTTTTTTCTGTAGCCACTCCGAAGTCCTAACAAAGTCTTTTGCATTTTACAATGGGTGAATCTCCAGTTGTCACTGGTAATTGTCGTTTGAACCTTTCTGGATCCGTTAAATTACATCTAGTGCTGTGAGAAAAGGCTATAAATATCCACCTCCCACATCCTCACACGCAATATAGCTATACTATAGCTATATACTAGCAGAGACACCTTCTTTATGTGTACAGATGTGACGTAATGACACAAAGACATGCTTGAATTAGATCAGATTAGATACTGGATATTAAATTCTACTATTCTGAAAGGCCATACACTTTGAGATATACTAGCATCTCATCTAAGAAATTAGCTTAGGTTCTTTTGTTCTGACCAACAAAAGTCTATTGTCTCTTTTTTTCTGTAGCCACTCCGAAGTCCTAACAAAGTCTTTTGCATTTTACAATGGGTGAATCTCCAGTTGTCACTGGTAATTGTCGTTTGAACCTTTCTGGATCCGTTAAATTACATCTAGTGCTGTGAGAAAAGGCTATAAATATCCACCTCCCACATCCTCACACGCAATATAGCTATACTATAGCTATATATTAGCAGAGACACCTTCTTTATGTGTACAGATGTGACGTAATGACACAAAGACATGCTTGAATTAGATCAGATTAGATACTGGATATTAAATTCTACTATTCTGAAAGGCCATACACTTTGAGATATACTAGCATCTCATCTAAGAAATTAGCTTAGGTTCTTTTTTGAGACAAATCAGAAATCAACAGATGATCCTTCTCTTTTGTGGGAGACTTGTAAGGCCTATACTAGAGTGTAACAAAGTTATGGGAAGGAGGAGGTGGGAACCGGCAAACGTTTAACATACTTTAACAACAAAATAAAACAAATACAAAATGAAAGTAAAAGACAGCAGCCCCTCACGGACGACTTCTTTCACATATAATGAAGCATAAAACGCAACATAAAATCCAGGCCAGGCCTCTCTCGTCCTTCACTGTCCTCACTCCTCCTTTTATGCCTCCACTCCTCTGTGAGAGATATGAGACTGGTGCATCGCGCAGGTGGCGCTCATCAGCAGTCACGCCTAGTGTTGCTTTCGTCAACGAAAATTATGACGAAATATTGTCGTCAACGAACCGTTATCACCTGACGAAAACGAGACGAGACGTAAATGCTGGTCATGTGACAATGACTAAAATACATGTATAATGCAATATCGTTGACGAATAAAAACTAGATTAAATGTGGTTTACAAAATAAAAACTATGCTAAAATGTCTCTTCATTTTCGTTGACCAAAACGAGAGGAGACGAAATGTTATAAAGTCACGACGAATGAGTGAGCTGTGCGTGAACCCATAGCTTTGTCGGCTTTAAATTCTGGTTTGCGATCTGGTCACCGATTATCAGCGAATTTAACAATATTACTCCATTAGTTATTCTATTCAAATGTATCATTGATATATTTGACACATTCATAATCATTACTTTTGCCAGTTGTGACAGCTGAAGGCTATGTTATTGGCAGCGTCTCTGGTTACATGAACGCGTCACCGCATCAGCACCAGAACATGGAGATTTTATTTTAGAGAATAATCGCACAACCTATTCTATATTGTAATAACTGCAGTTATTAAGCGTGGGAGCTGACTGGAGCGTAAACTACTCTATTTACTTTTACTAAGCTAATTACTAACGCGAGCTAGAGCACTCATGTCCCATACACCGCTCGACCATGAGTGTCTCAGCAAGTGGAGCATCAGTAGCACGAACCAGCAGGAGGCAGTACTGTTATCTTACTCTTCTTTTATTCAGAACCACAGAATAAGAACTGCACAGGCAAAACCCCATCTTACACATCTCTTACCACGACGGTGAGAACCACATTTTTACATAAAGCAGTAAATGAACCAAGAACACTCAAACTAACTCAAACATAAACACACATAACTTTACTAACACAAAAACCCAACCATCTTGCTTAAATAACGCATAAATCAACCCCCAACAAACAAATACCCATAATGCACCTAGCTGCTAGCGCTGACTGCCAGGTCATTACAATAACCCCCCACTCAAGAGGGTTAGTGTCCCCACAACCCTAATCTCCCACAACAAAATCCAACAAATGTCCCGGTCGGCGTCGAACACGCTTCGACCTCCCTGGTGTTCTACCCCCAGCGCCAGGCTCAGCCCTGAGTCCGTTATTGTCCATCTCGGCGCTGGGAGTGGATTTTGGGGAGCCTCTCTGGCTTCCATCAGTCTTTTGCTCTGGAACCAGTGGGTGGTATGGTGCCAACCGGTCCTTATGAAGCACCACCCGTCTACCCCGTCCCGGCATTCGGACCCGGAAGACAACCTCAGAAATTTTATCCAGAACCTCCCCGGGTCCCTGCCAATGATGAGTCAGTTTTGGTGACAACCCCTGCTTCCTCTGGGGGCAGAACACCCACACTCTGTCCCCTGGCCCAATCCTAGGCCCATGGGCCCGGGCATCGTATGCCCGCTTCTGGCGAGCTCCAGCGTCCTCTAGAGCCTCCCTGGCCAGTTGATGGACCGTACTCAGACGCTCCTTCAATTTTCTGAAGTAATCCAATTCTGGCCCCCCAGCAATCTCCGGCTCGGGGGGAGACCCGAACACCAAGTCCACTGGTGTGCGGAGCTCCCTCCCAAACATCAGTGCCGCCGGTGTGCACTGACTCGACTCTTGCACCGCTGTCCTATATGCCCACAGGACCAGGGGCAGATGCTGGTCCCAGTCTCTCTGATGCTGACTGGTCAAGATGGCAAGTTGGGTGGCCAGGGTGCGGTTGAACCGCTCAACTAATCCATCGCTTTGCGGGTGGAGGGGAGTGGTTCTTGTTTTCTTCACCCCTAAGCGCTGGCACACCTCACTGAACAGTCGGCTCTCAAAATTCCGCCCCTGGTCACTATGAAGTTCGTCCGGCACCCCAAACCGGGCGAACATCTCGTCCACCAGTCGCTGCGCCGTCGTGGAGGCACTCTGATCCGGCACTGCATACGCCTCTGGCCACTTCGTAAAATAATCCATAGCGACCAGGACAAAGCGATTGCCAGCCTCTGTGATGGGAAACGGGCCCAAGATGTCCACCCCAATCCTCTCCATAGGCGCCCCGACTAGGTACTGCTGCAACGGCGCATGAGAGCGTTGGCTGGGTCCCTTCTGTGCCGTGCAAATATCACAGCAATGAACGTACAGCTCTGTATCTTGCCGACATCCCGGCCAGTAGAACCGCTGCCGCAGTCGCCGCACTGTCTTGGAGTTCCCGAAATGACCTGCTCCAGCTGCCCCATGAACCCAACGGAGGACCTCCGGCCGCAAAGCGTGGGGAACCAGGAGTTGCAGGCGGTCGATGCCCCCCCGCGGTGCCTGCCACCGCCTGTAGATCACGCCTTCGTGGAGCTCCAGGCTGCCCCACTGGGAATGAAGTGTCTTGATCTCAGGCCCCTGGGAGGACACAGCTGGCCAGTCCGGACGGGTTTGGGCCTCCAACCAGCCCCTCACCTTCACCAGGACTTGATCATTCGTCTGATGTTGCCTCAGCTGCTCAGTGGTGAATGGCTCCCCATCTCCCCCACTGCCACCTGGCCTTACTGCTGCCGACGATGGCCCCAGACCTCGTTCTTCCTGGCGACTGCAGTACCGACATTCGTCAGTAAGGCATGGACGTCTGGAGAGGGCGTCAGCGTTAGCATGCTGCCGCCCTGGTCGATGCTGGACCTCAAAGTCATACTCTTGTAGGATCTCCAGCCACCTTGCCACCTGACCCTCTGGCTGGCGGAAATTCAACATCCAAGTGAGGCTAGCGTGGTCGGTTCTCAGTGTGAACCTGGTGCCCAGGAGGTAGGGCCTGAAGTGACGGACCGCCAGGACCACTGCTAACAACTCCCGCCGGGTGACGCAGTAATTTCTTTCTGGGCGACTGAGGCTGCAACTATAATAGGCCACCACTCGCTCTCCATTCTCCCCCCTCTGAGATAGTACGGCCCCGACCCCCACGTTACTGGCATCAGTGTCCACAAGGAATGGTTGGTTGGGGTCAGGGTAGGCCAGGACAGGAGCATCGATGAGAGCGGCTTTTAGCTGTTGAAAGGCCACAGCGCAGTCCCCTGACCACCCAAATCGCCGGCCTTTGTTTGTCAGCTGATGTAAGGGGCTGGCGATTGTTGCAAAGTCTCTGACGAACCTCCTGTAATACGAGGCCAGACCCAGGAAGCTCCTCAGCTCAGTGATGTTGGTTGGTGGGGGCCAGTCCCTCACCGCGGCCACCTTTGTTGGGTCGGTAGCCACCCCGCTCTCACTGACCACATGCCCCAGGAACAGCGTCTGGTGGGTGAGCATGTTGCACTTGGCCGGGTTCAACCGCAACCCAGCATTACGAATGGCTGTCAGAACCTCCCGTAAGTTGTGTACAGCCTGGTCAAAGTCTCTGGCATGGACTAACAGATCGTCCAAGTAAACCACACAGCGGGTGCGGGGAATGTCTGTAAGGACCCGCTCCATCAGCCTCTCAAAGGTGGCTGGGGCATTACACAGTCCAAAGGGCATCACTTTAAACTGCCACAGTCCTTGCCCTATGGTAAATGCAGTTTTGGGCCGGGCCTCTGTCGCCAGCTCCACTTGCCAATAACCGCTGCGCAAGTCCAAAGAGCTGAACCAACAGGATCCAGCTACATAATCCAATGCATCATCAATGCGCGGCAGTGGGTATGAGTCTTTGCGGGTGACCGCATTTAGTTGCCGAAAGTCTACGCAAGGGCGCCACCCCCCCGTTTTCTTCCGCACCATGACCATGGGTGCGGCCCAGGGACTGTCTGAGGGCTCAATAATGCCGTTAGCTGCCATTTCTCTGATCATTTCTTCAGCAGCCTGGCGTTTGGCGAGAGGCAGTCTATGGGGGCGTAAACGAATGGGGGCAGCGGGGCCAGTATCAATGTGATGCTGCACCAGAGCTGTTCTGGTACAATCCTCCTCTCGGGCAGCAAAAATGTCCACAAAGTCTCCCAATAGGCGTTGTAACTGCTCCTGCTGTGGTACACTCAGATGCTCACTGCTTCGCCGCCCCAACTCCTCAACAGCAGCAACAGTTTCAGGTGACGTGGGGGTGGATGGAGAGTAGGGTGATAGTGACTGAGATGCACTGGTCTGAGCTGTAATAGTCTCCGGAGGCTCACCCTGGGTCTCTGCAGCTCTCGGGTGGCGATTGGGGGCTGGAGCTTCTCCATGACGGCCCCGGCCCAATCGGAGCGGCACGGTCTCGTTACCTAGGCATAGGGCGGCCCCCGGCACATCAACACATGCTCCCCAGCGGGCCAACAAGTCCAAGCCCACAATACACTCATCTCTGATATCGGCGAGCCAGAACTCGTGGCTCGTCTGGCTCATCCCCACCACCACAGACAGCAGCTTCTTTCCAGGCATTACTGTCCTTTCACCTGTGACGGTGAGCAGTTCAGTATTGGTGGGGGTCCAGTCCTTCGGAAGAGGACCGGCAGTTTCCGACAACAGTCCTTTTCGTAGTAAGCAAATGGTGGACCCCGTATCTACCAGGGCGCTGCAGGGCTGCCCATCAACAACACAGTCCAGGTACAGTCCTCTGGCAAAACCGCAGCGCCCTACAGTAGGGTAGTCGTAATGGAGGGGTGTTGAAGAACGGGGTGAGGGTCCCCTCACTGCCTCACTCCGAGGTCGTTTCCCGGGGGTGACGTTGCTCTGGGCCGGGGGCTCGGGGCAGGGCAGTCCCTGGCGAAATGCCCCGGTTCTCCGCAGCGGTAGCAGCGGTCTAGCCTCGACCTCCGTCGGGGGGGCGCTGCTGGTTGAACACGGCTGACCTCCTCCTCAGATCGGACCATGTCCCCCTCCCATTCGGCTGCTCTCGTCAGATGACGCCGGAGTGGAGATTGACCTGTCGCCGTCCCATCCTGTAGCACCTCCTCAGCTCGCTCAGCCTCTCTCAGTGCCTCACTTAGATCTCGGGGTGACAACAGGCGGACATGTTGGCGGAGCCGCTCAGGTGCAAGACCCCGCAGAAAAGCATGGAGGCTCAGCTCTTCCCGTGCTGCGGCTTGGAAGGTAGGGTAGCCCTTCCGGGCGTAAACCCGGATATCAGCGGCGAAAGCGCCTACACTCTCTCCCTCGCGGCGACGTCGGTTATTCAGCTCCTCCCTGCTCTGTTCTGCGGAGGTTCTCTGCCCGAAGCGGCGGTTGAGAGCAGCGGTGAGGGCCTGGAGATCACGCCGCTCCTCAGGAGACAGATCGATGAGGACCTGGAGCGCAGAACCCTCCAAAGCGAGGGCCAAGTGAATCGCTGTCTCCTCACAGCTCCATCCATCGTGGAGGGCAGCCAGGTCGACTTGTGCCAGGTAGGGCTCCAGGGGCGTCAACCCGCTATATCGTGGCAGCTTGGCGGGCGATCGTGTGAGGGGGCCTGGCCGGCCATTAGTTTGGAGTGTCGGTGTGATGGATGGAAATTCATTCTGCCTGTGACTAGGAGAGTGGTACACTGTCCGGTGTACACTAGCGCCATCAGGCCGGTGCGGAGCCCTGCTCCTCCGCGTCGTCTCACTCGTCAGACGCTCTAGCATGATGCTGTTCTCTTGAATGGCACGCTCTAATTCGCCTATACTTTGCTCCATAATGGCGTCTTCGAAACAGCCTAAATCCCACTTCTGACACCAATGTAATAACTGCAGTTATTAAGCGTGGGAGCTGACTGGAGCGTAAACTACTCTATTTACTTTTACTAAGCTAATTACTAACGCGAGCTAGAGCACTCATGTCCCATACACCGCTCGACCATGAGTGTCTCAGCAAGTGGAGCATCAGTAGCACGAACCAGCAGGAGGCAGTACTGTTATCTTACTCTTCTTTTATTCAGAACCACAGAATAAGAACTGCACAGGCAAAACCCCATCTTACACATCTCTTACCACGACGGTGAGAACCACATTTTTACATAAAGCAGTAAATGAACCAAGAACACTCAAACTAACTCAAACATAAACACACATAACTTTACTAACACAAAAACCCAACCATCTTGCTTAAATAACGCATAAATCAACCCCCAACAAACAAATACCCATAATGCACCTAGCTGCTAGCGCTGACTGCCAGGTCATTACAATATTCTATAATTAAATAAACTAATCGAATATCCAAAAATCGTGACTCATCCCTGCATGGAATCTCTTGTTTCTTTTCCCAAATTTTCACTCACGTCTCATCCATTTTCTAAAGGGATTATAAACGTTTCTTCGTTGGTTCGCTTTTAATTAGGCCTATTATATTCGTATTCTTTACTGTGGTAAAGTAGAAAAACGCTGTAGGACAGATAGCCTATATTTGTACTTGCATGTCAAATTCTTTTTAACACAGTTTGTGCTTGTTATATTAGACATAGTCAAGTTTAGTTGTAAAGCGCGATTCACACGCGCGGGTGATTTTTAGTTTCACTTTCTCTGGCAGCGCAATCTCAAACATAGCCTAAATATCTCGCCCTTGTGGAGGATAAAATTCGCTCTTCAGACCAATTTACATCAAGTAGAAAACACGAAGATATCATAAAGAGATCGATGGTCTCTTTCCTGCTCGTGTCCCACATCCCAAAGCGCAGAGTAGGCTATATCACGCGTCTTTGTGTGGAAATATAAAACGAGTGTTTATTTTTTTATTTTTTTTAAATAACCCCCCAACCACCGCCGCGGTGGTAAAAAAACTGCCACCGTCACAGCCCTAAATATACTAAATATATAAGATAACCTTGTTTGAAATTCTATATTGACTGGGTTAAATAGAATTGCATTACTAAAAAGAGACTAAAATACAATTTTCATTGACTAAAACTAGACTAAAATGTCATCAGTTTTCGTCGACTAAAACTAGACTAAAATGTCATCAGTTTTCGTCGACTAAAACTTGACTAGACTAAAAAGAGTATGAACGTGACTAAAACTAATAAAAACTAAAACGACAGGTTGACACAAAGACTAGAGAAGAGATCTGTGTCTCAATAAGTTACATCTATTACTGATTCTAATGGTATTCAGTTTTTTGAGACTAAAAGAGTTTTAAAGACTTTTTAATCTTTATTTCTTAACAAACTACTACTGCTTCTAACTGGTTCTGGATGACGACTTTTCCAGTATTAATCCGTCTACAATCACAGACGAGCAAAGAGCTATCCTTAATGTGCCTATTACATGAGAGAAGGTGGTGGTGAGGGTGATAAAGATGCTTCAGAGTGGGAAAGCCCCTGGGCCAGATGGCTTATGCAGCGAGTTTTATAAAGAGTTTGAGGATGTACTGTTTGACCCATCAAGTCAAGTCCTTTATTTATATAGCGCTTTTTTTTAATAGATTGTTTCAAAGCAGCTTTACAGTGATAACAGGAAAATGATGCAATGGAGTTTGTTTCTGCTGTATAGCAGATCTATAAGAAAATAGCATCATAGTCCAGCGTAAGTTCAGTGATGGTTCATTATTTTTATATCCGCTCTGATGAAAAGTGATTTCATTGTCCAGCTCCGTTCAGTTCTCATACAATGGTGTCAATGCAGGCAGATCAATACTATTGTTAAATATCAAGTGTCCCCAACTAAGCAAGCCTAAAGCCAAGGCGACAAAAGTGGCAGTGGCAGTGGCAGTGGCAAGGAACCAAAACTCCATCAGGTGACCGAATGGAGAAAAAAAAACAACCTTGGGAGAAACCAGGCTCAGTCGGGGGGCCAGTTCTCCTCTATTAGTGTATGATTATGATTCAGGCAGCATTACAGGTCAGAAGTTAGATTGGATCAGAACATTCAGAATATTTATCCAGTTCCATCTGGTTGAAGATCGGAGTCATCATGCCGGTATGGAAATGGGTTTGTTGAGGATCAGTGACGATGGCTGTCCTGTCGATGATGCCTTCACAGGGAAGAGTCTAGCTGACAATCTCTGCTGACACTTCAGGGATGCGTTGTGGTCGTGTCTAGGCGCAGCTCCACCATCTGATCTGGATACGGCCTAAACAAAGACTAACATTAGCGTAGATGCCATTCTGGTGTTATAGGAAGTGTTCCTGGTACCGGCTGACCTAGTTTATGCAGCCTAACAATCATTTAACTGATTTGAATAGAAATGTATAATGTTCTATGTGTATGCCAGATTAAAGAGATGTGTTTTTAGTCTAGATTTAAACTGCAGAGTGTGTCTGCTTTTCGAACAATGCCAGGAAGGCTATTCCAAAGTTTAGGTACTTATAGGAAAAGGATCTACCGCCAACAGTTGATTTTGATATTCTAGGTATTATCAACTGGCCAGAATTTGGGGATCGCAGGACTATAATGGACTTGAAGGACTATGTGTTAAGAGCTCGCTCAAGTACTGGGGAGCTAAAGCATTTACTGCTTTGTAAGTAATCAGCAATATTTTAAAATCTATACAATGTTCAATAGGGAGCCAATGCAGTATTGACAGAACTGGGCTAATATGGTCATACTTCCTGGTTCTAGTAAGAACTCTAGCTGCTGCGTTTTGGACCAACTGGACTTTATTTATTAAGAGTGAAGCGCAACCACCCAGTAAAGCATTACAATTATCTAGCCTTGGGGTCATGAATTAACTTCCGCATTTTTTTTATTGAAAGCATGTTTAATTTAGATATATTTTTAAGATGGAAGAATGCGGTTTTACAGATGCCAGAAATGTGGCTTTCAAATGAAAGATGGGTATCAAAGAGCACCCAGATTCCTAACTGACGACGAAGAGTTGACTGAGCAGCCATCAAGTGTAAGACAGTACTCTAGGTTAATACGTGCAGAGGTTTTTTGCCCAATAATTAGAAACTGTTTTTTTTTTTTTTTTTAGTTGGAAAACTAATTAAACTAAATTTAGTTGGAAATTACTAGTCATCCAACTTTTTTATATCAGCTATGAATTCCGTTAATTTTGTGAATTGGTAAGTTTCGCTGGGGCGCGAATAAATATAGAGCTGAATAGCATCAGCATAACAGTGAAAACTAATGCCAATCTTCCTAATGATATCTCCTAAGGGTAGCATGTACAGGGTGAAAAGCAACAGTCCTGATAACAGTCAGATAAGTATGATTTTAAACCAGTGGTCTCAAACTTGTGGATGACATTTTGTGGCCCCCTACTTTACATCAAAGTTTAATGTTAGTGTGGCCTGCGCATTGTTCTGAAACGCACCTTTTTGCTGAGTCGTTGCGTGTCCCGCGCTTTTTTATTTTTTATCACTTATGGGCTACCATAGCTGTCTCGTGACAGCTTCCGGCGGTGTTTGTTGTCAATAGTTGTCATAGCCAAAATATCAACGAAATATCAACGTTGGTCACTTGGATGAAATGGGTTCTGGATGGAAGTGGACGGAAAATATATGCCATCACCCAGTTCCAGTCATGTCTCTCTCAAAATGTGCCGTGAAGAGAAAGGTTGGCAACGAGCACAGGCAATTTCAGGAAAAGACAGAATATTTTTTTGCCGAGCACAGGGGCACCCCTACGTGTCTCATATGCACAGAGAAAGTTGCTGTGTACAAGGAATATAACATCAGACATCATTACTCTATACTCTATACCTCTAGACATGCTGAGGAGTATGCAAAATACCAGAGAGAAAGAACCGGGTCGCCAATCTTAAAAAATGTCTATTGAGGCAACAAGATTTATTCAAGAAAGCAAAGAAAGAGAATGAAGCAGCAGTCGAAGCTAGTTATGTGGTGAGATAGATGATTGCGAAGGCCGGTAAGCCGTTCAAGGAAGGAGTTCATCAAAAAGTGCATGTTACTAGCTGCAAGTAAAGTCTGTCCAGAAAAGAAGGGTCAGTTTAGCAACATCAGCCTTTCAGCTAACACAGTGGCAGAGCACATTTCTGACCTGTCAGAAAACATATGATCAACTGCGTGAGAAATCCAAACGTTTTTGTGCATACTCAGTCGCTCTTGATGAGAGCACAGACAACACTGACACCGCGCAGCTCGCAGTACATGTCCGTGGTGTTGACGGCAATTTTGAAATGATCGAGGAGTTGCTTGCTGTGATTCCAATGCATGGTCAGACCACCGCTCAGGAGATATTCTGCCAGCTGTGTGGTGCTATTGAGGATGCAGGTTTGCCATGGAAGAGGTTTGCTAGAATAACGACCGACGGAGCGCCATCAATGACAGGAAGGAAAAATGGACTGATGGCACTTGTTCAAAGAAAACTGGAAGAGGAGAATGTGGAGGAGGCCATTGCTCTGCACTGCATTTTCCATCAGCAGGTCCTTTGAGGCAAATCCCTGAGGTTTGACAATGTGATGTCTGTTGTTGTGAAATGCATCAACCATATCAGATCTAGGGGCGTAAAGCACCGGCAGTTCCGTGCCTTTTTGGACGAAATAGTCAGAATATGTGCTCTACTTCACAGAGGTACGTTGGCTCAGTAGGGGAAACATCTTGAAGAGGTTTTTTGAGTTGAGAGCAGAAGTGAAAGCCTTCATAAAGAAGGATGGGATGGCTGTTTCTGTGTTAAGTGATCCCAAATGGCTCATGGACTTAGCTTTTCTTATTGACATCACACAGGAGCTGAATGTACTGAACAGGAAGTTACAAGGCCAGGGGCAGCTTGTGAGTGCTGCCTATGACAATGTGAGGGCATTCTCCACAAAACTTGTGTTATGGAAAGCCCAGCTCTCTCAGACAAACCTCTGCCATTTTCCTGCTGCCCTGGGGCCTGCTGAGGCCACGCTGGACAGCACGGCACCCTGAACGTACCGAGAAGGCCAAGAGTTGATCGTTGCCCATTCAGTGATGGTAAGGTTGCAGTTTTCTTCTGAGTTGGATTGAAGAAAATGCAGTCTGACTCCTTTGGGAGAGTGAAAGCATAGCAGGCGGTGGTCATGGCCTGCCGGGGCCCTTGGTCCCCACAGACATCAACCTGAAGAAGCAGCAGTAGAGAGCCAGAAGAAGAGAGAGCAGCGTCACTGTGAATTTGTCTCTAATAAAGCATGAGAAAGGCCCCAGTTCTCCGGGTTTGCTTGACCAATGAGAAGGGTGGAATTTCCAAGCGGAAAAATTCCTCTGTGGTTGATTTATGAATCTTTGTTTTAAGCGTGCTCATTTGCATGTGCAGCTGGATTGGTTTCTGATGAAGAAACTAAGAAAGATTCTTGTAATACTAATATGTTGTGCAGCTATTGCCATATCATACACAATCATTTCGATCTTCAAAGTACCAATTTATAGAGACCAAACATGGTATAGGTGAATATAGCAGCACCTGCTGCTGCATACTGACTTGGCTTATCTTTATTATCACAGACTACTTTGTTCCACACCAGTTTCCATAACCTCTTTACTTTTATCAGATTCTGATTTGTCAAGGCTAAAATCCATTTTGTTACATTAAAATAGAATGCATTAATTTGTGTCAATTTAGGTTGAAACCAGCTTCTCATATCTTTAATTTTGACTTCTAAAGAAATATTAATAATCAATCATAACTTTATGTGAATATTTGGATCAGTTAATAGAATTAACTTAATGTTGTAAAATTAATATTACAATCAATTAACCTGTTTGTCCCGTGAACACTCAGTGTTAATTGTTTGTTCATTCTAAGAAATGTACATTTCCGGGGTATGGGAAATGTCTTTCTTTCTTTACAGTACTACTAAGAGCAAGTAGTCAAAATCAGCATGATTAGGGACTCCAGTATATATGAGCTTGAAATACGGACAACTTTACGTGTGACATGAAAAAGACTTTTATTAACTAGACTAAACACTTAAACTACTCTAACATACATGCATGCATACAGTTTACCAAGGGAAAGAAAGCTGAAGCAGAATACAGGAAAGCAAGAAATTCTAGCATTGTTTGAAATTCTGCAGATCAACAGTAAGGTAAGGATACTTAATGTATCAAATAATGAGACTAAGTTTGATACTTTCATGTCTCGCCCATTTGAATTAAACTGTCCTGATGCAATTTGTTGAGGCTCCAGTTGATCTTTGCTGATGTTGTCTTGATGAGAGAGAGTCAGAGGATCTTTGGTGAATGGAAAGACAAGGCCGCAGCCTGGCACAAGCTTGGTGGTCCTTAGAAAACTTCTAGTTCAGCATTATCTTCACATCAGGATTTCAGAAAGGGACTAAGAGGCGTGATCTTGTGATCAGTGATTTTTAAAGCGTGAAGATGTCACACCCTCTGGAGGTGTGTGAGCCAATAAGAAGTTGTTCCCTCTGGAGGTAATTTCTTTACAACCTTTTGTTCAAACAGGCCTTTGAACATGTAATTTGATTGGGTGTTTAACAAAAGAATCTTAAAGATTCTTATAATACACAAAGTTAGCAAAAATGTAATGTAAATTAACAAATGGGGGATGAAGATTGGAGTTTATAGAGACTAAACATGCTACACATATGATTTTGGTTAACCAGTGTATGCAAGTCTGAAACATTCATCCAAAAGAGTTTAAAAGAGAGAATGAATACATAGGCCAAACCACATAAAAAGAAAATCATGAGATGGGAAAATTAGATACATGTTTATACATTTCTCAAGTGGATATATATAGAATATATAGGATTAAAAGTGTTTATTTCTCCTCAGCAAGAGAGGAGCAAGTGAGTCACAACTCTCTGCAAATTCCTTTTGGGGTCATAAAAAGTCTTATCAGTATTAATGTGTTCTGTAACAGGACACCGGGTTCTGCCAGTGTGTTAGCTTCATTTGTTAGTTTTGGGGGAAGTTTCATAGGCATTTGTTGGGAGAGTGAGTTTGCTGGATTATTCATTAAATAAAATGAATAATTTGTGCGTATCAATGGTCCAGATGCTACATGTGTGACAGTTTGCCGGCTCTGAGGGCGCATTCGCAACATCTCTTCTTTGAAATCTTTACTGGGTAAACCAGTGTTTAAATCAGTGTCTGAATCAGCCATTCTTGCTGGCTGTTTAATTATCTTCGCACATAAATCAAAAGTTCATATTTCTTGGCTGTAATTTAGGCCTAATTTACGTGTAAACTCAAGGGTTTCTAACGGAACATTCATATGCTTGTTCGTTCATTTTACCACAACACTTCAGCTGATAACCACATTGCTTTAAAGACACATAGCTATACCTTTGCGCTATCATAGCTGCATTTCCCATGTTGCCATCTTGGATGCCTAATCGACTGGCAAATCTTCAGTCCTTGAGACAGTCTGGAGCTTCCTCTTGAGTCATGATCAATCAACACTCTGGCTCGTCAATGGTAAAGCTTCTCCTAAAATTTATTTGCAAAAAACGTGCAAAACTGGCAAAATAAACTTGAAAGACAAAGTCCATGAGATCGTTAGTTCTTTTGAGTGTGTAAGCAGTCAATGATTGTTTCTGCTTGCTCCCCACCGTCAAATTGGTCTGTACTGCTTCATTAACTTATAGTGCACCTGTGCATCGGTACCATTTGGAGCACAAACTCATATCAACAAATAATTGTTAAATAAAAATACAATCGAATAAAGAAATAAAATTTAAGGAAAGTTAAATATAATATTTAAATTAGATTTAGACACCATAAACAAATAAATATACGCTCCTACAGGCACTGTAAAACCAATAAACATTCTGTGTACAATTAAGACCAGATTGCCAGTTTCAAGTAAAATTGTCAGACATGTGTATATAATAACCCTAATATTATTTCTTGTTTGTCCAGTCACGTTATTGGGGAGAAGATAGCGGCAAGAATGAAGTACAGGGCACCGTTCTCGACCGTGCTGGCAGAGTGCTACACCGCTTCGGGGGATCATGGCATGAAGGCATTTTCTGTGATACCTTTCCCAACCCACAATGCATCTGGAAGCCCAGTGAGTGACCATGCATGGCCATGCAGGTCATGACATACATTTTACAGAATGAATTGCAATCTAGTTTTATTAGAACCTGATTAACTTTTAACTTTTAGTTCTGCTGTAAAAGATTTGTTTTGTCAAAACTGCACACATTATATTGTTTAGTTGGATGTTAAGAGATTGTCTATATCATAATTCACAGATCCTCAACCAGATGATTACTTTGACTACTTTGGCTTCTCCCAGTATGCCAGAGAGCTCAATGAACTGACCCCTGATATAAAGGATAAATTGCCTCCAACAGACTCTCGCTTCCGTCCAGACCAAAGGTATGTGGTCTGTAATTAGAGAGAAAACAATCTTTTTGACCTTTTGAACTGTAATTTATACTATACATATGGCCAAAACAAAACCCATTGATTCCGCTTTAGTTTCACAGGTTTTCTACAAAAAATACTAATGTTTTAAACAGGCAGGGAGAAGAGGACAATACAGGACAATGAACCAAGGGAACTGAGGGCATTATATACACACAATGAGTAACTAAAGTTACAAGTGAACATAATCAGTAACCGTGGAAACAACCAAAATACAAGAACAAAAGAAAATGGAAACTAAGACTAAGGGAAACAGGAGCATAGCATAGTAGGGAGCATAAGTAGTTCTCAATCAGAAGGCTGCATACTAGCAATGCAGAGTTCACACAGCACGATTTTAGCCCTGATTTCACTCGCCGACAGATTTTGCAAAATCGGCAACAAATGCCCGAAATAGCTCGTTCATGCGAATGACAATCACGCAGTGTGCATTATGAAAGACACGATCTGAGAGAATCAATGATGCGTCGCCAACCCCAATGAGATATTTGGCATGCTAAATATCTGGACCTGTCTGCGAAAATCCTTCTGCCTGGAAATTACATCAGCGATGTACAACACCAGCGGGAAGTTCGGGGAGGAGTTATAGACCTAAATATCAGCAAACATGGCTTCAGTTCCCGAAAAGGCTTCTTCATGGTCTATTTGGATCCAAGAAATGGAGGAAAGTTTTGTCAAACTTTGGCAGGAGCACCAATGTCTATTTGATTTTTCCATTCCATTCCAAATGTTTCTATTCCAGTCTCGTAATCTTGCATTATGTCTTATCACTTCTCGCATGTGTTTGTCTGGTCCGCAAACTACGTTTCCAGATAGTCGTGCAATGTGAAAAGAACAGTGATCTGATGACTTTGAAAATTGTGTAATGTGAACTCGGCACAACTCAGTGCGTACATGATTTCACGCTTGGCTTAAATGTCAGTCTGTTATGAATCGTGATGTAAGTGTTTTGTGGAACTAGCGCAAAAAGAAAGGGCTTGCGCATAATTTCTTGTGTGACGCTTCACAACGTGCTGATGCATACACTTCCATTATATTTACTCCCAGAAATGTAGTGTTAATTTTGTCAGCTATTTTTACATTTAGTCTAAGTCCTGTGTCAAATGTACTTTTTAGTTTTTATCATATTTAGTCAACCTTGCCCGGTTTTCATTCAGTCAAGTTTTAGTCGACTAAAAGCCTGGCATTTTAGTCAATCGTTTGTCATTGAAAACTTCATATTTTCATTATGCTGCATAATGGTTAAATTGATAATAGGCTAACGATTATTTTGCTTAAAATTATAATCATAACAATTGTTGTCATTTGAGAAATTTCTATTTGCATTTCATCAGAATTATTGCACTTTCATATACAAGTACAAATCTAGAGATGGAAGATCTAGATCTAGACATGTCTCATATAGTCTCATAATGTCTCATAAAACTCATATGCATGGTTTATTTTACCTAATCTAGTTTCCTGATTTTTTTTTTTTCATAGGCTATTTGTCATAAATTAACCCATTCTCTACATTATGAAAACAAAACGTTTCTCTCAAAAAATTAAAACGGTGAAATTTCTAGCCTAATTCCAAATTACATCGTTTTTTTTATTAACCCTTTCATGCATGAATTATGCTAACCTCAGTCAGGATTTTTTTCCTATGTGTTTTTATTGCTCTTAGGGCATGAAAAACAAGATTTGATTTTTATTTTATTTTATTTAAATTTTTTCAAAGAGATCTTCAGATGTCCACTTGAGTGGACAGCATGCGGTTATGGTTTAAACTGAAGATATACTATATTAAATATAAGACAATAATCAACAGATAAAGTATGTGAATTTAACAAACTAATCAATACAATTATATCAAATCATGTGAAAACTATTAAATATATACAAAAAATATAAATGTGAAATATTGCAAAGGCTTCATACAACTTAATACAAGTTGCACATTGCATATCTTTGATATCAGAACATGACGTGATTCCATCAGAATTTTCTACAGCCTGTCAAGGTACAACTGTGGAAACCACTCAGATGCTCCCTCCAGTGCACCAGAGTATGGATATTTATCCTTATTAGCTGATAATTCTGATTATGTTCAAGATGGACATGCACATTTCTATCATAGCCCTCCTCTGAGAAAACCTAGCGATACGTTTATTTCAATCTCATCTGAAATGATCACTTCTTCTATGACCATCATGGTCCACTACCATATCAATCCCCACCGTGATCGCCAAGTTCAACATGTGTTGTGCAACACGCATACAAGGTCTAAACATGCGACAAACTGATAATCAGTAAGCTACAGAATATCTCATTGTTATTATATATCCAAAAGAGAACTGTTTTGATCAACTCCCAAAAGTTAGAAGTTAAGTGCACTGAAATACCATTCTAATTACTAGTAAAAGTAATACCTTTACAAGAAGCCTATTGCCTATTTCAGGGTTTTTCCTGGCTCAAAATGAGGCGGAGGTGGTAAAATCATAATAATGTATTTTAATAATAAGATAATTAAATGTGTATTTTTTTGTAGATCATCATATAGCCTAATGTGTTTCCCACATTTTTTTGTTGGTGGAACTTGGTATCTCTAGGGGGGTCCGGGGGCCCCCCGTAAGAAAATTTTGTACATTTTAAAGATAAATTCATTAATCTGGTGCACAATTCGGTCACCCGAATCCACTATTAAAAATAAATAATCCACCCGCAAACCGCCTATATTCTTTGATTTAGATATCTGCATCTGATCATCACATTACAATTATTCAAATTCTTAGTGTTAAGCATGATAATATGGTAACACATCACACTGAAGTAGGCTGATTTAAAATGAACATTTATTTAAAATAAAAGTTCTTCTTTTGGCAAAATTACATTTCCTTAATAGCCTAAACAGAGGCTTTACTCCCTTCAAGCTTAAATTGTCAATGTTTCATTACATCACTGTTTGAAAACACTCAGAATAATTTTTTGTACCTTTATAAAGGGCATTTTCCCCTAATGTTATTAAATGTATGTTCCATCTTTAATTTCAAATTCTTAAATTTGATATATTCAATTAAAATAATTAGACACTAGGCTGTTACCAATAAAATTAAATAATTTACATTGAAAAATTATAACTGTATTAAATTAAATTATTTTAAATATTTTTGAATATACAAATAAAGGAATGTTGAAAAGAATGATACTTTATGAAACTAGCGTTTTGTCATTCAACGTTGACACTTGCTTGAGAAGTTGAAGTCGTTCTCTATCTCCGTTGCTTCTAGCCACGGTGGTTAAAAATGGTACGGTCCACAATAGGGGTGTCTGAAATCGCTTTACATTAAAATGTTCCTACAGTGAAAATAGGAGTTGACTTGTATTGTAACTGTAATTATATTTTTTCACAATATTAGAAAAATTATCTGCCCCCCCCCAAAACTGATATTTCTGTCCCTTTGGGGGACTGTAATTCGAACTATGGTTTTAGTCACAGAAACCAGCACAAGCGGTTCGTGTAGGAACACAGACTGGCTGTATGACATTCATTTAGCAAAATATCTCAAATGGAGATCACTGAACTCCAGCTTACATGTTTGTCTGTTTTTGATGTTTTCAGATAATCCGCGCTTCTTCAGCAGTGTATAGAGAGAGCGAGACGCATGGTTGCCAGATTGCAAATATTAAGTAAAACTTTGGGTTGAAAATTTGTTCTTTTAACAAAAGCTCTGATTGGGGATTTAAAGGGATACTTCACCTCTGGAAAGATGAATGTGTATTTAAAATAGGTAATTTATGTAGAAGAAATGTGAAGAAATTTTTTAATTTGGAGCTTTCTAGGCTGAGAAAAGCCAGAAAATGTATTTTTGGCTTATGTGGATGAAAGACAACAACTCCCAGAATGCACTTGCTTCGCTGCCCTAGGAGGCCACGCCTACCGGTAAGAGAGCGCAGTTGAAAACAACAAGGTTAGGCTACCAGTGAGTCTCCGTGACGAGTCTGCCTGGGATTTCGGGATCGCCCAAAATGTCCGTGATTTGGCTTTTGCCGTTCTACAGTCGCCATTCATCATGTTTACTGTGGCGAGCAGGACGAGGCTGACGGCTGCGGGAGAACGGCGCGAGGCCGGTGGCGTCATTACTGAGACGCGCCGGTCTCGCATCTCTCACGGAGGAGCGGGAATTTTCTTAGCAGTGTTAAAACGCACATCAACCGATCACTTGTTTAGCGTTCATGTAAACACTACATTCAGATTCACCGATCGGAATGAATTCAGTTAGATTGAAACAAGAGGTGTGCATGTAAACAATGAATGGCGACCGCAGAAAGCAAAAGCCGAATCCCGGACATTTTGAACGATCTCGCCCGCCGGACAAGTCCGGGAAAAGGAGGATGGTAACCCCTACTACTCAGCTTTCTCCTACTACTCAGCTTTCTCGTACTATTCAGCTTTCTCCACAGAACAAGAGCCTGCTAGCTTAGCTTCCAAAGAAAGACGGCTGACTGTGTGTACATTCTGTGAGTGAGATCCCACCTTCTATGGGCGGGTTGAAAATATGAGGAACAACGCCTTCTACTGGCTGTAGTCTTTAGCCTCTGGCCAGAAAATCCTCCGATGACGCAAAATGACGACAAAAAATACATAAATCTCTCCTCTCAGGGGGAAATGAGGGTGGAAAGAACGGTAATTCGATAATACTACAGGTTTTCTACTAATACAAAGCTTAATGCTAAATCCTGAAGTATCCCTTTAAATTCTTGAAATCTGGCAACCACAAGCATGAAATCTTTCATAATGATAATTTCATTATCTTTTATGAATCTTTCATAAAAGTTGATAATTTCTCGTAGCAGCTTGTTAAAAACAGTATGTAATACAAAAACAAAGAGAGGTTTTAGTAATATTTATTTTTTAACTACATTTTAGTTGCGTCTTTTTTCGTCAACGATATTGCATGTTGATATAGTCACAGTTATCGTTTAATGACGATGGTGTCGTCTCGTTATCGTCTCGTCTTAGTCATGGAAGAAAAGGTCGTCAACGAATATTTTTCGTCATAGATTTCTATGGAGCTCATAATATGACAAAACGATTTGAATTTGAATTGTGTAAATTTGAATTATTTGCAAGTGTAATCTAACAAAATTGAATTTTAGGTGGTAGTTTAAATAGTTCTGAATTTGATTTTTTTTAAACGAATATTGAACATTTGAAATTTAACAAATTGAAATGTTTTTATGGCTGAATTTTATAGACATGTATTTTCAAACAGCTATTTTTTTGTTCTGAATTCGTATACTGCAAATATTCAGTTTAAAAAAATACAGATTCAAGTTTTCAAGATGAAGAAATTCGGAACTTCAAATTCAGTTTTCTAAAATTCAAGTTCAAAAATTCAAGTTCAAAAATTCAGATCTTACAGAAAGTAGGTCACAGGTCATCCACAGGGAAGAGTAAAGGATCTCAGATAAGTCGAACAGAGCATTTTGGCTGCACTGCAGTAGTTTTCTGCCGCAAACGCGGTGGTGGTTCAAGAGAATCCGAATCTTTCGTTCAGTCGTTTTTTATTTAATATTAAGAGTAGAAAAATGAGAAAACCGCTTGAGTAGGCCTATTAGATTTCTAATATTCTAGTAATAATAGTCCGCTGCAGCAGTTGCACGGAGCTTACAAAACGCGTGTATTGCAACTATAGGCTACATTTAATTTTCTCATCAAACAACTAGACTAACGAATGGCTCGGTACAACAGAAGAGCCTAGAAAGGGCTTTTTCTCCGTGTAGACCAGCAGTAGGTCTGAATTTGCTATAACCTATAGGCTAGCCTATTTTCCGGACTGTAGCCTATCTAAGTCACGTTTTATCATGAAACACGCTGTGATTTATTCCAAAGTGACTCAGGCATATATAATGCAACGTTATAACGTTAAATAATCTAAATGTCGACTTTCAAAAGTAGGCGCGCCAAGAAGGCTATTCTCTGTATTTTGGTTCATTTTTGGTGAGCGCCAGAAAGATCTAAAGAGACCGAGACGTGCTAAAGCAGCTCATCATGTTGTTTTATTTATTTTTCAATGACATGATATTTTGTAGTCATTTTGAATGTACACAAATAAAAATATACATTTTACTGTTTCGAATGATGTCATATTATCTGTATGACTATAAATCACAGCAGTGGAACAAATCCAAGAGATGGCGCTCGCGCATCGCGCTCTCACACAACATAGTATCAGTTCTGGCGTTGTTTCATATCGCAGACTGTTCATTATAAAAATGAAACACAATCAACCAAACATATAAAAAGTTATTCTGCCTAATTGAATTGGTCTGTTGTACAATATAAAGGGCAAGCTGTGCCGCACACAGTCCTACTTGTTATTCCAAACAATTACCTTGCTGTGAAGACGCTGATTTAGCCTGGACTCGACTGAAGTATGACGCCTTCTTTATATTAATAGTTAGCATCCACATGTTACATTGCAAATATGAAAACTTTTGACTGAATGAGAGATGCGCGACCGTTTCGATTTAAATAAATTTGTTTAGGCTTGGCGTTTAAAATAGGCTAAATGTTGTTTGTAATAAAGGGCACTGTATAGGCTATTTTTATAGTCTATGTAGCCTATATTATTTTATTATACATGGCTACTTATTTTTCATTCTTGTTGTTTTCTGCATTCATTTGTCATACAGTAAGGGAAAGTAAAATAGGCAACACATAGCCTACATGTTAACAGTGTTTATCATGTAAATGTTGTATTTTATTTACAGGTCTTTTACACTATTGCTGAATAGGCTAATATTATTATTATTATTTTTTTTTTTATGACGCGTTTCTCTCTCAACATGATCCGGTGTGACTTGCACTCATGTGCATGCGACTTATTTTCTGGCAAATACGGTCAGTTAAAAAATGTTGCTGTATTATTACAAAATGCATAGAGTGGAGACCATTTGGGCAAAAAAAAAAAAAAAAAAAAAAAACATAGGCTATTGTGTTCATTACCCCCACCCACATTTAGGCTTAATCACTGTTATTATTAGGAAATGTATTTAGGTGTAGACAAAATCAGTTATGTTTATTTATAAATATGAACGTACCTCGCATTTCCCGGACACTAGCCGTTAGTCTACTTCTTTGGCCTATTTTTTTTAGCTGGCCGTTCTCAAAACTGTGTGTAAAAGCTGCGGAGCGCGGAGAGAACGCACAATGGCTTTGCTTTGGAAGTTTTTTGTTTTTTTGGAAGTTTAGTTGCCAGAGAAAATAACACACCGTTTTGTTTAACATCAATTGATACTCAATATTAATTAAATAAATAAATATAATGTCAGAGAATGCACAAAGCGCATCCTTTTGAGATGTAAATTATAATACATTTTAACACACAAGGCCTACATCATAAAACTCAGAAGATTTTGTATTTTAATATATTATATTATAATACAAATAAAAAGGCGTCATACTTCAGTCGAGTCCCAAAATACATGTAGGCATATAGGCTAAATCAGCGTCTTCACAGCAAGGTAAATGTTTGGAATAACAAGTAGGACTGTGTGCGGCACAGCTTGCCCTTTATTTTGTACAACAGACCAATTCAATTAGGCAGAATAACTTTTTATATGTTTGGTTGATTGTGTTTCATTTTTATAATGAACAGTCTGCGATATGAAGCAACGCCAGAACTGATACTATGTTGTGTGAGAGCGCGATGCGCGAGCGCCATCTCTTGGATTTGTTCCACTGCTGTTATTTATAGTCATACAGATAATATGACATCATTCGAAACAGTAAAATGTATATTTTTATTTGTGTACATTCAATAGACAAGCAATTCCCGCACACTATCGTAACTTGCAAAGAAGTAATATTTATTCACACAACGTTTCGGTCACACGACCTTCATCAGGAGTGAATAAATATTACTTCTTTGCAAGTTACGATAGTGTGCGGGAATTGCTTGTCTATTGAAACGATCCACCTGGTCTTATTATCCTACGCACCTATTACCTGCAGGTGTGCGATGGAGCTTGTTTACTATTTGTGTACATTCAAAATGACTACAAAATATCATGTCATTGAAAAATAAATAAAACAACATGATGCGCTGCTTTAGCGCGTCTCGGTCTCTTTAGATCTTTCTGGCGCTCACCAAAAATGAACCAAAATACAGAGAATTGCCTTCTTGGCGCGCCTACTTTTGAAAGTCGACATTTAGATTATTTAACGTTATAACGTTGCATTATATATGCCTGAGTCACTTTGGAATAAATCACAGCGTGTTTCATGATAAAACGTGACTTAGATAGGCTACAGTCCGGAAAATAGGCTAGCCTATAGGTTATAGCAAATTCAGACCAACTGCTGGTCTACACAGAGAAAAAGCCCTTTCTAGGCTCTTCTGTTGTACCGAGCCATTCGTTAGTCTAGTTGTTTGATGAGAAAATTAAATGTAGCCTATAGTTGAAATACTCGCGTTTTGTAAGCTCCGTGCAACTGCTGCAGCGGACTATTATTACTAGAATATTAGAAATCTAATAGGCCTACTCAAGCTGTTTTCTCATTTTTCTACTCTTAATATTAAATAAAAAACGACTGAACGAAAGATACACGGATTCTCTTGAACCACCACCGCGTTTGCGGCAGAAAACTACTGCAGTGCAGCCAAAATGCTCTGTTCGACTTATCTGAGATCCTTTACTCTTCCCTGTGGATGACCTGTGACCTACTTTCTGTAAGATCTGAATTTTTGAACTTGAATTTTTGAACTTAATTTTTAGAAAACTGAATTTGAAGTTCCGAATTTCTTCATCTTGAAAACTTGAATCTGTATTTTTTTAAACTGAATATTTGCAGTATACGAATTCAGAACAAAAAAATAGCTGTTTGAAAATACATGTCTATAAAATTCAGCCATAAAAACATTTCAATTTGTTAAATTTCAAATGTTCAATATTCGTTTAAAAAAAAATCAAATTCAGAACTATTTAAACTACCACCTAAAATTCAATTTTGTTAGATTACACTTGCAAATAATTCAAATTTACACAATTCAAATTCAAATCGTTTTGTCATATTATGAGCTCCATAGATTTCATTAACGAAATGAACACTACAGAAATTGATTATTTTTAGAAAAATGTTTGTTTGTTTATCTGAATAAAAAGTATGAGACAGCTTGTGGGTGAGTAAATGATGAGAGAATTTTAATTTTTGGGTGAAGTATCCCTTTAAGGAATGTGTATGAAGATAAAAATGGTTTAAAAATGAATCGAACTACTGTACTTATTTCAGTTATTACGTTTCTGCATCTTATTTTGATAAACTTTTTCGGAATATTTTAAGGCAAGTTTTAGAGATGGCTATAAAATATATGTATTCATATATACAGATGTGTCTCAAAAAGATTTAATATCATGGAAAAGTGCAATATATTTCATCAGTTATTTAAGAAAGTGAAAATGTAATATATTCTAGACTAATAACATGTAAACCTAAAATGTTTCAAACCTTTTTTTTATGTTAATGTTGATAATTTCGGCCTAAAGATCAAACAAATAAAAAAAAACACCTCTCAAAATATTAGAATATTTAATTTCAAACTTGATAAAATTACCATTCATATAGTATAAATACCGGGTATCTCTCGGTCTAGTTTAGTACTCTCAACCACAATCATAGGTAAGTCTGCCAACTTGACAATTGTCCAGAAGATGATCATTGACACCCTCATAGCATATTCTTGGGAAGTTGACTGGAAGGAAAAAGTGTGGCAGGAAAAGGTGCTCAAGCAACAGGGATGACTGAAGCCTTGAAGATTGTCAAGTGAAACCGATTCAGGAACTTGGGAGAGCTTCATAAGGAGTGGACTGAAGCTGGAGTCAGTGCATCAAGAGGCACCACGCACCATGGGAAATGGGTTACAACTGTCCCATTCATAGTACCAAGCCACTTCTGAAACAGAGACAATGTCAGAAGCTTTTTACCTGGGCTAAAGAGAAAAAGAACTGGGCTGTAGCTCAGTGGTCCAAAGTCCTCTTTTCAGATGAGAGTAAATTTTATATTTTATTTAGATATCAAGGTCCCAGAGTCTGGAGGAAGAGTGGAAAGGCACAGAATCCAACTAGCTTGAAGTCCAGTGTGAAGTTTCCACAGTCAGTGATTATTTGGGGTGCCCATGTCATATGCTGGTGTTGGTCCACTGTGTTTCATCAAGTCCAAAATCAATGCAGTCATCTGCTGACAAACTTTATGGAGATGCAGATTTCATTTTTCAGCAGGATTTAGCACCTGCCCACAGTGCCAAAACTACTACTGGCTGGTTTGCTCGCAATTATATTACTGTGCTTGATTGGCCAGCCATCTCGCCTGACCGGAACCCTGTAGAGAATCTATTGGTCAAGAGTAAATTTCTCATCTTCCTCTTGACATTTCAAGAGGAAGATGAGAAACACCCGACCCAACAATACAGATGAGCTGAAAGCTGCTATCAAAGCAACCTGGGCTTCAATAACGCCTCAGCAGTGCCACAGGCTGATCGCCTCAATGCTACGCCGCATTAATGCAGTAATCCGTGCTAAAGGAGCCCCGACCAAGTATTAAGTGCATAAATGAACACATACTTTTCAGAACTTTTTTTTCTTATATATATATTTTTTTTCTTATTGTATTGTACATCCTTTTTTGATTTATCTTAGTAAATATTTTAATCATTTGAGATACTGGATTATTTTAATGAGCTGTAAGCCATAAACTTTAAAATAAAATAAAATAAAATAAAAGAAGACTTGATCTATTTTAATTTGTTTTTTTATTTACTTTTCCTCAATATATTTTTTTTTTAGATGCACCTGTAAATGTATATTTTCCTTACAGACTTCTTGAACAGGGTAAAGTGGTGGAAGCTGATAAATGTAAGGATGAAATGGAGGAGAAACAGCGTGACCGACGCAAGGCAATGGCCAAAAGGGGTGAAGAGCATGTTCCGCGTTTCTTTATGTGAGTCTCAATATTTATCCCATATTAAGTTTTTTTTTTTTTTGGTTCTAAACTCTCTCCTGGTAAAATACACTGTGATTTATTAATACTAAGGTTTATAATAATGTCAGAGGATCGCATAATATATTAATGGAATATTTAGCAGATAATATACATTTTTTAAAATAGCCATGAACTTCTGCATATTCAGAATGAATCAACACAGATGATTCATCAACTAAATACATTCAGGTGTAATTGTAAATGCCTTAATTAAAACAATGAACAAATATTTCTCTTTCATCAGAAAAACCCTAGATCACGCTGGAAGAGAGGTATGGGTGACAAATGGCACTTACTGGAAGATTCGAGAAAATCCAGGATTTGCCAGCACTGGAAATCTGGAATTGTGGTAGTGATGATATTGGTGAAGTCCTGCGATTTTTGTCCTCCCAGTATTCTGTTAACTCATTAATTTTGGCATAACATTAAGTTTAGTGTATGTATATAATTATATTTTATGTAACACTTGTGAATTTTAGTACAAGACAAAGACTGTTCAAAGGCAATGTAGGAATGGAGTTTTTGTGCCTTTTAATCTAAAGTATGATATTCCTCAAGCCATACATTCCTCCTTTTTACTGATGATTTAAAAATAGGATTGTGTCAATCAAAAATATTTTCCATGTTATGTGACATGTTATATGTCATAAAAATATAGTTATTTCTTTCTTGCTTTTTTTTTTTTTTAAATAAGTCTGATTTTTTTATTTTATTTTTTATTTTTATTTTTATTGAAAAATAAGGTCTAATGCCAAGGAGTATGATATACATAATAGTGGGATTAATTCTTCCCAGACAGTAATGGACTTTGGCATGTTACACTTAACGTACTGATTATGTATTAATGTATTGATCTTAGCTAACTATAGTGATTTAATCCAGAATGTTTTAAGTTTTCTATTTCAATAGACCTGTATGTGTAAATAATGCATGTCTATACTGTTTTGCTGTAAGTTATGCTTTTTTAACTAATAGATTTAAATGTCTGATAGAAAATGTTGTACGATATCTCTGTATAAAATACTTTGTTTCTGAAATTGCTCAATGTAGTTAACAATGAAACAATGTTTCTTTTTGGATTTTTTTTAATTAAACCTACTGAAAATAGTTTGGTGATAAGTGTAATTGAGTTATGTGCAATTTCTTTTGTATGAATGAATTTCCAATCAGATGAGACTTGAATTAATATTAAATTTGAACAAGTTTGCACTGTATATGCTATCCAAAGGAGCATTTAAGCATGCCATTTTTAGAGGTAGATGATGTGATGTCAACAACCTAATAATGTCTCGGGTTACGTATGTAACCCTGGTTCCCTGAAGGGAACAAGATGCAGCGTCTCGTTCCCTTCAGGAAACCAGGGTTCCTATTCAGTCATTCATGTACGTTACGTCGGATTGACGTCATGGGGTCTTGCCTGGGCCCAATCACCTCCAAGTAGTAACTATACGAGCCGATGGACATTGGCCAGTCAGATTTGAATGCCGAGTCACACACACGGACATATGGGTATATATATGACCGGCATACTCACTTCATTCATGTTTTTGCTGAAGAGCCAAGACAGGATCCCGGCCATTCAGTGGTGGTTCAGGTGACAAATGGCAGGGGTGTAGATTTGAAAATCATGCTTTTCCCCATTATTGTTGAATCACAGAAGCTACAGCTGTTACTTTGCCAAGAGATCTCTATTTATTATTTTTATGCATGAGCTCATCTGGAATGTTTGTTCGCCCACATTTATTTATATAGTGCTTTTTACAATACAGAAAGTTTTCGTTCACATGTGTGCTTTCGCCATTTCACACACAGAGCGCACAGACACGCATACAGAGCGCATTGTTTCGCCACACGGAGCTCGTATAAACGCACAGATTTACTCCAAAGCTTTTGGTGGTGTTTTGGAGGAGGTGAAGAGGAGCAGCGACGAAGAGCTGAAAGTAATAGGATTTTCACTATAATTATCAGTTTATTGTAATTTATTTGAGAAATATATTTTATATATTAGTTGGAAAAAGATCACTTCTGGAATGTCTATAGTGAGATGTTTTATTTCCCTGTTTTTGCTATTAGAATTGTTCAAAATAGAGTATTTTGTTAAAATGTTCAAATGTTGTGCTGAAATCGTTTTTGTGTGGTTTGATGGGCAGAACAGTTTTGATATTGAACAGAATTGATAGTATGTAGTGTTTACTCCAAATGGACACCTGGCAAGCAAATGACATAAGGAGTCTTCTATAAGATGCTTATACTTTTCTTGAATAAAAGCTTACAGAAACTAAAATTTGAGGATGATACTCCCAAAAATGTAATCACAACATGGTCAGACATTAAATTTTATCTTTATGGGGTTTTCAGGTCTTTAACATAAAAGTCAGATACATTTTTCCCTAAGTGAAGTTCATTCAAAGAAATCGTGAGTCACTTTCATGTAATTACCTTGTTTTACTCTGTTCCTATGCTACTTTGAGTTATAATGACTCTTGGGTAACAAAGTTTCAAGTGTATAGTTTAAAACAAGATCAGGGTTATGAATGCGGACATTAGGGTTTAAGAGCTTCAGGCATTTGTATTTGGGTATGTAATTTTCAGAAAATGCTCTAAAATAGGGGCGCTGGTAACTGCTTTAACCTTTTACGTACAAAAATCGCAGACGGCCCCAGATTATTGATGTTTAAAATTCACTGCACTTTAAAACATCACACTCTTACATGTTCAGGACAAACTGGGTATCATTAGAAAGATTAAAGACTCCAACTTAGATATTTGACCACTGCTTATGATAAAAACTAGGTTGCAATGACAACACTTTCTTCATTTATGTCAGGAGTACAAAATATTCTATTCCATAATCTAATTTGTTTAAAAAATTCACATAAGGTCTCAAGAATATGCTTGTATTTTGTTTTCTATAAAGACTTCAATTAATAGATGGATTCATGTACAATGGGATCAAAGTGGTGTAGATAAGCAAGCCATGTGATGCCAGAATAATGGCTGAATACAAACAAAAGAATATCGATTAAGTCTCATATGTTTTTTTGTTTTTTTTTAATGTTTGAGCTTATATATCTCCAGATTAATAACAGTCTGCATAATTCTGAGTATTGAACTATAAACTCTCAGGTGTTGGCTTTCTAAATATACGTTGGTTACGTGTCTATTCAGAATGACTAATGAGCAGCAACCTTTTTAATTTGGGTCATTTATGTCCCACTTGCATAAATGGGTGTGCAGTAAGGGGTTAAAGCTGTATTTTGTTGTTTTATTAACAGAGAGAAGATGGTCACTTTAAGAGTGAATGCACAGAACGAATATACTGACACATACAGATAACAGCTCGCAAGTCACAATTTTCTCATCATCTTCAACATTTAAAATCGCTTGAATGTGTAAATTGGCAAGACAAAACACGTGCAAATGATATACTTTCACTCGATGATGGTTAAACTTAGCAATTCATCCGTGAATCACATGCGTGCCGAACTGTGGGGCCTGGTCCGTATGGATCATGAATCAACTGCGATCTGTTGCACCCCTAATGCATGGCATGATTAAACAAAGCTACCATTAGGGAAAGTAATATTAGTCTTACTCCAATTAAGTGCATACAGATCTAAGAGGACTAGATAAGGTACTTTTAGAAATTAGCAAGTATAAGTGGCTATCTAAATAGATTAGTCAATTATCCCCGTCTAATGACCAAGACTGACAAGTTTGTGACCATGTGATCCGCGTACATGGCCGGTGTTGTGCCGAATTATGTGACCTTAGTAGGTTCTGTGACAGTAGGGTTATGGCAATACATATAGGGTACATAATTTGGTATGTCACAGAATTCTGTATAACACCGGCTTGAGACTCTGACGACATTGGAATCTGAATGAATGAGTACAGTCTAAATTAAAGAGTTGAATAGGATAATCAGATTAAATCTAGTTAAATTATTATATACATTACCAATATTCAATTGGCATTCCAGCCTAAATTTGAGGTTGTGATAAAATGGAGTCAGATAAGAGTTGATTGGAATTAAATTACTTTGTGCACCAAAAACATAAAAAGTGCAAGAAACCTTCAACCACACCACAAAATACCATCTTTGGGCCAATTTGGTGGACCTTACAAAACGATACAAGGTTTAAATTAATGATTTGATGGTTTGTTCAGATCATGGTCTAAGAAACTGCATATATTTATCAAAACTTCATTCTCTTTAAAGTCATTCAGTACTTTCTTAACTTTGTAAGTGTGTGTGTGTGTGTGTGTGTGTGTGTAATGTGTTAGATTCTTTATTAGAATAGTCGGTAAAACTTTACAATAACAGTACATGAATAATCATGAAATAATACCTGAATTAATAGTTCCTTCTACATGAACTCATGATTAGTGAAGATATTAACCAATCATGAACCAATGAAGAGCTATCCTTAACTATGACAGGAGTTATAAGGATTCTTACATGAATGACAGCAGCCTTAACTGCATGTTACATGTTTGATAATTAATACATTAATTAACATTTAGGGGTAAACTAAATTAATCAGGCTCCATAAGAAGGAATAAGAAATATTTTGACTTTGAAATACTTAAACTAATTTAAATAGTTTATTACTGTCATAATTTAAACTATTGGCATCCACAGCTTCACCATTATACTTTACTGAAAGGCACAGGTTTAGTTTGCCAATATTTTTACTAATTTTCCTTATCAAACATAGAAAATTGTCACGATCCACACACGGGAAACAGGGGTAAGATCCAAAAGCAGCAATGGGTAATCCGTAAATCGTAAACCAGTCCAGGCAAGGGTCAAAACCATATAAGCAATCCAATAAACAAGAACAATACAGGAACAGGCAAGAAACAGTAACACAGAAGTGGTGTAACGAATAACAAGGACTCCGTAACAAACACTAAACAGGCAGGGTATTTATACACACAGAAACTAACAATCATGATGGGGAACAGCTGGGTGCAATGAACAGTGATGAGTGCAGACAAGGGGCACGTTCAAGTTCAAAACGGTGCGCAACGTTTTGCTACGGTTTCCGGGTTGAACATCGTAGCTGTGTCCCAAAGTGAAGGCTGCATCCTTCGAAGGACTGAAGACTTCAAGGATGCAGCCTATGCGTCCTCCGAAGGACGTACCGTGTAGCCTCCGTAGGATTTCCTAATTGCGCAGCCAGGTGTTCCCGATTACCGCTCCAGGCGCCAAACAACGGTGCGAGAGTATGCTGCTATCCTGATAATTCATTTGATATGCTATGGAGCCAGAATTGGCTATTGTCATTTTTATGTTTTATATTTTACTGGAGGACATGGTATTAAGGATGTTTCAGGTCATACTTTCGGCTTAGCCGAAGATTCAAATGTTCATTTATATCTTACATTGATGCGATTTTGTGGGCTAGTGTATTCTTTTTATTATGCACATAAATTGACCATGGTAAATATATTTACACAGGTTTTCAACCCCATTTGAATATAAAACCCAGTTGAATATAAAAAGTCCAGTACGAATGTTACTCCCGCTCGTCATCGGCAGCTGTCAGTCACTGTTGCTAGGCGACAAGAACAATCCTCCGTAGGCTAGACCAGTCCGAGCGCTTCAGGTGCGCCCTTTGAAATGGGACGGAGCTGTAGTTAGCAACAATTTGTTAATATTATTGTGACAATAGGCCTACATTTTGTTACTTTAATTTTCAAAATAACCAGTGGTGGTATGTAAGGAACTACATCGTTAATACTCGAAGTAATTTTCCCACACGGGACAGCAACACTACAAAATTGTTATTTTACATATGATGCATTGTTTTACATTAAACTACACAAAAGTATATAGTTTAAATGTACCAACCTTGAAAATATTCAGAAGTAAAATGCAACATGCGGTAATAGAAATGCAAAACATCATAAAAACCCTGACAAGGTTTTTTTTTCCTGCAGAATTCCTTTGCTTTGATGCCTTAAGTACATTAGAGTATGCAAGATAATGAAAAAAAAAAAAAAAAAAAAAAAAATTGCTTAACTAAGGGTTAAAATATATGAATAGTAGTTTTTCACCAATGCGGTATTAGTGGCTATTAAAAGTACTTTAGTGTAATAAAGTATCTCAATATTTATTCCATGAGTCAGCCCTGCAAACCTGTTGGTAGACGTGGATAGTGTAGATATGCAGTCAAACACTCTGGAGACCATCCCAGATGATGTCCCACCAGCAGGAGGCCTTACCAGGGTCTCTATTGTGGAGCCCATCCCGGTCCAGCAGCACACCAGGGTCTCCCACTCAGCTGAATAAAAGTCTACCTCATTTTTTCTTATTTTATGCACTGTAAATTTAAATGTTTATGTTGATTTTGATATGTTTAACGTATGTTGTAAATAGTTGGGGGAAAAAAAGGTATAGAAGAATTTGTTTCATGTAGAAATTATGACTGTCATTACAAAAATAAACAATGTCCAGAGCAATGAATTCTCTTTTATTTACACATTTAAAGTTGCATAAAAATAAATAAATGTACAGATTTTTTTTCCTTTTAAAAAATATAGGTGAAAAAAAGTTAAACAAGAAGGGAAAACAGCCTGTCCATCCTCTCCCTACTCTCCTGTGCTCTCCTCAAGTCCAAAAACTCGTCCTCTCTGTCTCGCCTTCTTCGTGGTGCTGGTGCTGCCCCTGGCTCCTCCTCTTCTTGGTCACACACTGCTGAACTCGGCCCTGGTCTGTCCTCAGGGTTTGAGGCAATGAGGACAGGGGGTTGGTGCAATGCCTATGTCCCAACACCTCATCCATGAGGACAAACCAGGGCCAAGTTTCAGCAGTGGGTTTCCCACTCACACCCTCTCCTGTCCCAGGACACGTGCAATCTAAGGCAGAGCAAAAAATAACCATGGCTTGTCAACAGCACCAGCACAATATATTTCAGCAAAGATGTGTTTATTAATTTTCTTATATATATAAAATATATAAAAATGGGTCTGGGGAATGTAACTCCCATACAGCCACAAAATAATATTATTTTGTGCCTGTATGGGAGTTACATTCCCCAGACCCATTTTTCCCAAATTGTTCTAAAAAAGCAGAAAAGGGTACTTAACACAGGGGTGCAATCTTAAGTGCATTGTTAACACTGCAAAATATGACACATCAAGACATGCAAAATATACTTAATATTTCTGTATACTCAAATTTAGTTAAAAACACATAGCTTGCATGACAGCACTACAAAAACACATAAAAGTGAAACCCCATTGCCTTATCTACTGCTTTTATTATTGTTTTAGGCTTTATAGGGTGAGTGATATTTCTTATAATACACAAGTGAGATAGACTAGTTCAAATGTTACAAATAGGTCGTTAAACTAATAACGTTATTACCACAAGTTTTGCCTAAAACTACCTGACAAATGAAGCCATGCAATAGTGACTAAGGAGTTAAGATGAAGTTTATAATAAACTTTAACTCTGGTTTCGCTACCTATTTGAGTAAATGAAAACATAATACTTACATTTAAATGTGAATTTGCTGTCCACCATCGAACTCTAGTCTCGGCCGCCTTTAAAAATAAATAAATAAATCCTGTCGTCAACGGCGCGCAATGACTTATGGGGTAGAATAGGCCGCTAAGTGTCCATTTATGTATCCTTCCTTTCAGGGGGAAATGAAGGGCGCATTTGGCGTCGCTTTTGAATCAGGGTAGCCTTCGTCACGGCGTGATGACGCAACCGTCCTTCGAATACGGCCTTCGGAGGATGCAGAACTGAATTGGGACAGCCTTCATTGCGCCGCGGTGACGCAATCGGCCTTCAAATGCGACCTTCCAAGGATGCAGCCTTTGAATTGGGACGTGCTTCGTCGCGCCGCTGTGACGTTCGTCGCGCCGCGGTGACGCAATCGGCCTTCAAATACGGCCATCCGGCCTTCAAATACGGCCTTCGAAGGACGCAGCCTTCACTTTGGGACACAGCTCATGTTTCCTGGAAACGGCGTGCACCGGTGTGCAATGGGGTTTGAGATACATTTTCTCTTGTTTGGTGGGTGTGTCAGAACTGCAGTCCAATCAGCAGCAACATGTATATAAAGCACGCGGTATTAAAGTGAACTCGCACAATGGGTTCAAGGAAAGTAATTTACAAATGTGTTCGATGCAGCTCCACTGTCTATGTGCAGCTCGGTATACACAACAACTGAGGATATTAGAAGACATGTTTGTCATAAGTTTTATTGTAAAAATATAGGATATCAACATAGTGATGTAGTTGTTTATATTTTTAGCTTCATTGCGTGTATGACATTTGGTATAGAAATAAACAATGGTAATTAAGTGCTTTTCCTAAAAACGAGAAAGAAAATACAGGGTATTAAAACAGTATGAACTACAAATAAAGTCAGTATGTGAGGCTAAAAAGATGTGTTTTAGTCTGAATTAGGTAAGATGTGTGCTTCAGTTTCAGCAATCCCTTCACTCGATTGGGATGTTCTCTTTTGTTCTGGGCGGCAAGTGCAGTAACTGTAACATCGGGCATATTTTGTAGTATTAAACACATATTTATACCGATTTCATCAGGCTCCGAAAATTCTTCACAAAGAACACAAAGAATGGCCTTCTCAGCTGCCATAGTTGCAACTCTTGTGTCATCAGAACAGTGTGTTCAACGCATCACCGTTTCTGTTTAAAAAACGTTGTGCAACGTTTTGTCGGGGCTGAACGCAACCAAGGATTGTGTGGAATGCAGTTCCTAATGTGAATGACACCGTGGGGGAAAGGGACATCTAGTGGTTACCCAGGGAACACAAACCAGACACTGTGACAGAAAATACTAAATTCACTAATAATTTTTCTTAAAAGGCCTCAATCTGTTTTGTGATATTCTCTTTCCCATCAAACTAAACCTACTGTGACTTACAACACTTCCTAAGTGTAGTGAAGTTGTGTGATGTCAGTACAATTTGGTAGGTGGCCAATGAGCATTCGCCCATTGGGGCATATAAACCGTTCATTCATGCCTCCTGGTGTGTGTCATGGTTGAAAGCCCGCCCCTTCCTGTCGCAACTATGGATTGAGTGTGCCGTTGGGTGGCTGAGGGTTTGTGCGCGTGGGTGGCTGCTTACTCCCAGGTAGGCTTGGTACCATCTTGGGGCGTAGTGGGAAGTTTTATTTTTGTCCTGACTTGGGTTGTGACAATTTGTTTCAGTACGGTGTGCCTTCAGGGCTTCCATCGGTGTGGCATTGCAGCTTAACTGATCGGAACACCACCTGTTGCAATCAACAAGGCTGTTACATGATTCTCTTACGGTATATGTTGAAGTGTAACGATCGTATTCTCTGGTAGGTAAACTGGGATAGTACTTTATTGTATTATCAGGTGGGTAACTGGTCGATAACTTTGTTAGTCGTAACCCTTGTTTATTGTTTTGAAGATCTTCACGGATGCTAAAGTGGGTTAAGTGAGCAGTCGCATTAAACAGCGCGCGCGCGCTCTCTCTCTCCGCCACTCGCTCTTTAAAGCCACGCTGCTGCTTTCTACACACCATTACATTTAAGTCAAACATGTTTATGCGGGCTTGAAAGATTATTTTTTTTGTTATTTGATTCTGAGTGATTGTGTTTGCTTGGAATTATTTTTAGGTGTAATGTTATTACTGTTAACGTTGTATTTGGTGTAAGTTTCTGCCGCGGTCACAGTAGATCTGTTTGTTTCTCTTGAATGTGAATGTGTTTTTTTTTCTTTAATGTGAATGTGAGTGTTTAGAGTATTTATATTTTGGGATGCATTGTAAATTGTTTATTTTCTTGTTGGTTTCCGTCATGTTAGAGTCAACAAATTGACTTTGAATGTTTCTGTTTTCTTTGTTTATTTAAATTTAGTTTGATTATCTATTTTTCTTTTTTTCTTTAGGAGCTGAGGACTTCCAGGAGCGGGCTGGTTGTCGGTTTCACCGCAGGTTTTGCTTCACTAAGAGTGTTATTGCAGTTTCATTGCCGTGTCACTACCATTGGTTATTTGCAGTGAATTTGGTGGGTGTACGTTGGGTTGGCGTGCTTCTTATGGTAGACCTGCTGCCAGCACACTAGCCTGCTCCTGACCGGAAGCCTCAGCCCCTGTGAAAGTTTATTGTGAATCTTGTGATGGTTTATTGTGAATCTTGTGATGGTTTATTGTGAATCTTGTGATGGTTTATTGTGAATCTTGTGAGGGTTTATTGTGAATCTTGTGAGGGTTTATTGTGAACCTTGAAGGTTTAATTTTGTCGCTTTGTCCAATTCAATCATGACCCATGTGAACTACTGATTTTAAATTATTGATCAACTTTTAGCTTTAAATAAACATTTTTGCACGGAAGCCCATGCCTCTTGCCTTTTCTAGGTGGAACGTATTTGTGTGCTTTATTTGGGTTGTTTTCCCCGTTAACCTGGGGTGGCGTAGTCGCTAAAATTGAGCCACTTGCTACATGTGGCGCAGTCGGCAGGATCCACAGGATTTTTTGGCAGAGGCGTGGGACCGTATAGTAGTTTGTTTTGTAATTGTGTTTTTTTCTTTTTTTTTTCTCTTTTGTAGGAATAAAGCAGCAGCGTGTGCTCTGGAGACGGTAGTTTCTGGTTTGACTCCCTTCGGTGACGTCCCTTGGGGTTGGGTATAAAATATATATATTTTATAATAATGGAGGGAGAATTACAGGAACTTAAAGAGCTGGTGGCTCAACTTCGAGCTGATAACGAGAGATTGCGACGGGAGGGGGCGTCTGAGTTGCAGGGGGCTAGTGTTGCTGGACCTAGCACCTCTGCCACAGGCCTTTCCTCCATACCTCCACCATTGACTGGTACTAGGAGGTGCCCAAGTTAGTGCATATAGCCGTCAAGGCAGAGAACTTGTGTATCACTCGTTTCTCGTTGTATAGCCGTTATGGCAAGAGCACTTGTAACCAGTGTTTCTCGTTGTATAGCCGTTATGGCAAGAGCACTTGTAATCAGTGTTTCTTATTATGTAGCCGTTAAGGCAGAGAACTTGTGTATCACTCGTTTCTCGTTGTATAGCCGTTATGGCAAGAGCACTTGTAACCAGTGTTTCTCGTTGTATAGCCGTTATGGCAAGAGCACTTGTAATCAGTGTTTCTCATTATGTAGCCGTCAAGGCAGAGAACTTGTGTATCACTCGTTTCTCGTTGTATAGCCGTTATGGCAAGAGCACTCGTAATCAGTGTTTCTTATTATGTAGCCGTCAAGGCAGAGAACTTGTGTATCACTCGTTTCTCGTTGTATAGCCGTTATGGCAAGAGCACTCGTAATCAGTGTTTCTCATTATGTAGCCGTCAAGGCAGAGAACTTGTGTATCTCGTTGTAGAGCCGTCATGGCAATAGCACTTGTAACCAGTGTTTCTTATTGTGTAGCCGTCAAGGCAGAGAACTTGTGTATCACTCGTTTCTCGGTGTGCAGCCGTCATGGCAGAGAACTTGTGTGCCACTTGTTTCTTGGTATGAGTGTCAGTTAGTCTGAATGATTTGAGTATGATGACGCCGATCCATTGTTCTCTGTATTCTCAGATTTTAGGTGCGGTGAAGCATATCCATTGCCTTTTTGTAAATGATTTTAAGTGTTGTCGCTATGGTGGTTTGTTTAATTTTGTCTCTACCTACTTTAGGCCCTGGAGTTGAGTGGCAAGGGTTTGCTTATCGTCGGGGCGACGACACAAAAGTAAGGGGTAGAATGTAGTGAAGTTGTGTGATGTCAGTACAATTTGGTAGGTGGCCAATGAGCATTCGCCCATTGGGGCATATAAACCGTTCATTCATGCCTCCTGGTGTGTGTCATGGTTGAAAGCCCGCCCCTTCCTGTCGCAACTATGGATTGAGTGTGCCGTTGGGTGGCTGAGGGTTTGTGCGCGTGGGTGGCTGCTTACTCCCAGGTAGGCTTGGTACCATCTTGGGGCGTAGTGGGAAGTTTTATTTTTGTCCTGACTTGGGTTGTGACAATTTGTTTCAGTACGGTGTGCCTTCAGGGCTTCCATCGGTGTGGCATTGCAGCTTAACTGATCGGAACACCACCTGTTGCAATCAACAAGGCTGTTACATGATTCTCTTACGGTATATGTTGAAGTGTAACGATCGTATTCTCTGGTAGGTAAACTGGGATAGTACTTTATTGTATTATCAGGTGGGTAACTGGTCGATAACTTTGTTAGTCGTAACCCTTGTTTATTGTTTTGAAGATCTTCACGGATGCTAAAGTGGGTTAAGTGAGCAGTCGCATTAAACAGCGCGCGCGCGCTCTCTCTCTCCGCCACTCGCTCTTTAAAGCCACGCTGCTGCTTTCTACACACCATTACATTTAAGTCAAACATGTTTATGCGGGCTTGAAAGATTATTTTTTTTGTTATTTGATTCTGAGTGATTGTGTTTGCTTGGAATTATTTTTAGGTGTAATGTTATTACTGTTAACGTTGTATTTGGTGTAAGTTTCTGCCGCGGTCACAGTAGATCTGTTTGTTTCTCTTGAATGTGAATGTGTTTTTTTTTCTTTAATGTGAATGTGAGTGTTTAGAGTATTTATATTTTGGGATGCATTGTAAATTGTTTATTTTCTTGTTGGTTTCCGTCATGTTAGAGTCAACAAATTGACTTTGAATGTTTCTGTTTTCTTTGTTTATTTAAATTTAGTTTGATTATCTATTTTTCTTTTTTTCTTTAGGAGCTGAGGACTTCCAGGAGCGGGCTGGTTGTCGGTTTCACCGCAGGTTTTGCTTCACTAAGAGTGTTATTGCAGTTTCATTGCCGTGTCACTACCATTGGTTATTTGCAGTGAATTTGGTGGGTGTACGTTGGGTTGGCGTGCTTCTTATGGTAGACCTGCTGCCAGCACACTAGCCTGCTCCTGACCGGAAGCCTCAGCCCCTGTGAAAGTTTATTGTGAATCTTGTGATGGTTTATTGTGAATCTTGTGATGGTTTATTGTGAATCTTGTGATGGTTTATTGTGAATCTTGTGAGGGTTTATTGTGAATCTTGTGAGGGTTTATTGTGAACCTTGAAGGTTTAATTTTGTCGCTTTGTCCAATTCAATCATGACCCATGTGAACTACTGATTTTAAATTATTGATCAACTTTTAGCTTTAAATAAACATTTTTGCACGGAAGCCCATGCCTCTTGCCTTTTCTAGGTGGAACGTATTTGTGTGCTTTATTTGGGTTGTTTTCCCCGTTAACCTGGGGTGGCGTAGTCGCTAAAATTGAGCCACTTGCTACATAAGGAATCGATTACCAAAAAATAACTATAGTCAAGTCACTTTTATTTATGATACCTGTATCTTACAATACAGATTGTTTCAAAGCAGCTTTGCAGTGATAACAGAAAAATATTACAACAAAGATTGTTTTGGATGTACAGCAGCTCTAGAATAAAATCATTGTCCAGTTTAAGTAAGTTCAGCATTGATTCATTTCCATTGGAAAAATCATTAATTATCTGGAGAAAACAGTGATGCCATCATCCAGCTCATTTAAGTTCTCCTACAATGTTGAAAAGCAGGCAGATCAAAAATATTAAGAATAAGTGTTCTTAATATAATTTCCCCGGATATTAAACAGGAAACATGACAATAAGGTTAACCCCCTGGGGCTGGCGGTATCCCCGGCGAGATCACCTTGCTTTTTTTCTTATCAGTGCAAAAGAGACTCAAGTTTTATGCATCATTCAAAGCTGTTAAATGTCTACTTTTATTTGTGTACACTCATAATAAAAACAAAATGTTCTGCTTTTCAAAAATAAAGAAACAAACATGATGCGCGTTCTGCTGTCTCTCTCAGTGTTGAGTTCATTCTGAAACGCGACAGAAAATGAACTGTAAGGGACTGTTTTTTATTTAAGGGGCTACCGGATAAGTTTTGAGATCTATAGTCAAAATAGACTTGACCCTCCCTTCGCCAGCAAAAAAAATGTTCTATGACCCTCCAAAATGATTGTGAAAAAAGGCATGACCCTCCCCGATAATTTATTGATTACTTCTGTACTGGTTTGCGCTTGGCAAAGATGTTCAGATAGCCATTGTTTTTTTACAACCATGACAAACGACTTAACCTCTGCTTTCTCATCTTACACATCACACATAGTACGCGTGCGATACAGTTTTGTAAACTCCTTTACTTGTGTTTGTTTTCAGACATGATAACAGTCGTTTTATACTTGTGCTTATGCGATATCACGATTTTTGATCGTGGATGATTGAATGTCTCCACGCTTTTGAAGAAATATGGTAGTATCGTGCCACAGTGCACATTCTATCAGCTGCAGTTCTGGTGCCTCAGTCCTAATAGCCTACTGTAAAACTTGACATACATTCACATCACATGTTAATGCAGCAGTAGAGTTACACTCACAAGACACTGCACTTATTCGCAATCCCAAAAGTTCATTATTTGCTTGTGCTTTAAAGCTTTGCTGGGTAAACATTTCATTGGCGTTCTGTTCTGACATGATGCACTTTTTCTGAGCGCGCACAATGTAAAACAGCACCAAACTGGACAGACCCATCTGCTAGCGATGGGTGGCCGAGACTGAGAGAGCTAGCATGAGAGCTACATGGAAAAATATGCACCAAACAAGCCACTTTGAAATTTTGCTGTTTTCATGAAAAGGTGGGTGACCCTCCCCCTAAACTAAAAAAAGTTGGATGACCCTCCCCTCAACAAAAAATAAAAAGACATGAAAAGACTATTTTCCTCCAGTGGTCCATTTCATAAATACTGAACGGTCCCTAACTCAGCGAATACTTGCCACCCATACGTGAGAGATTTGTTTTTAGAAAGCTTGAAGTGTCTATTTTTAAATGATGTAAATCATATCAAAAACAAATATTCTCTCTTTAAGTAATCCGTATGAAAGCCCACTGAAGCTAAGTATGTATGGCTGCCGTCGCATCATCCAGGTGGATGCTGCACATTGGTGGTGGTTGAGGAGATTGCCCCTTCCATATGTAAAGTGCTTTGAGTACCTAGAAAAGCGCTATATAAATATAACGAATTACTATTATTATTACAGTTTCTAAAGCGTATCCTCATTATCTCTGTGACCACGCGCGCACAAGCGATTCACATGCAAATAGTCCACACAAAGGAGCGCAAACCTGTAAACGCCCTGATTACCTCAAAACAAAGAATCAGACTTCATCAGTCCTCAACTTTTCATCGAGTTTGGAAGACACTTTTACCTCAGAAGAAGAAGAATGCGATTTGAATATAAGATTTTAAAGGTAAGAAATGTATTTATCACTTTTAATAGTAAGCGTGTTATTGTTGCATAAACTTCACATTGTACTAGTTAAACTGAGGGTTGTTCCATAAAACAAGATTAGAATACAAGCCAGGCTTATTTTGGTTAGACAGACTTATTGTCGATTGATTCTGTTTCATAAAGCAAGCTTAAAATAGTTAAAACTCAGTTACTCTGGCAACTTATGCTGGGAAACTAACCTGGTCCAGGGCAGGCTAACTGTCAGGCTAAGCCTCTCTCATACCATTATTTGACTTTATTAACCACTATCAGTCCAAAAATAAACATACAGTACAGAGAATCAACTTAAATAAGGCTACAAATGAGACAATGTAGACCTATAAATGTGTTAAATTATATTTTATATGAAATGATTGTTTATATATATATATATATATATATATATATATATATATATAATACAGTATATTATATATATTATATGAAAAAATATAAAAAATACATATTTACATTATTATATTTTATATGAAATATATATATATATATATATATATATATATATATATATATATATATATATGTATATATATATATATATACAGTGAGGAAAATAAGTATTTGAACACCCTGCTATTTTGCAAGTTCTCCCACTTGGAAATCATGGAGGGGTCTGAAATTGTCATCGTAGGTGCATGTCCACTGTGAGAGACATAATCTAAAAAAAAAAAAATCCAGAAATCACAATGTATGATTTTTTAACTATTTATTTGTATGATACAGCTGCAAATAAGTATTTGAACACCTGTCTATCAGCTAGAATTCTGACCCTCAAAGACCTGTTAGTCTGCCTTTAAAATGTCCACCTCCACTCAGTGGCGGATGCAGAACGTGACAGATGGGTGGGCCTGGATTAAGTCGAGGTGGGCCTGAATCTATGGGTGTTCCGAAATCAAGGCTGGGTTTCCCGATAACGGTTGTCTCTTAGTGCGCTACGAGGGGTCACGCTAAGGGGGTCGCACACCGCACGCGCAGCTCAGCGCTGCGCCACGTCTAGGACAACTCTCACCTGAAAATCCGATAACATCAGCAATTTTCTGATTTCTGTAAATAAATATAAAACTAAATGTATATTGCAGCACAGGGTGAAGTCCGTATATACATTACCTACGACTTGAGACACATAAATGTAAATTTAATATAAAACTATGTAAATGGCGCTCTGTGGCGTGGCAGGATTTTGAACACGGTCCTGGGCTGCGTTTCCCAAAAGCATTGTAAGCCTAAGTTGATCGTAAAAACGATCGTACGACTGATCTTAATATTATGGTCTGTTTCCCAAAAGCATCGTAGCTTAAGTAGCACTTGAAAATCTTCGTAGATCTACGAGTGCTCTGGAGTAATCGTACATCCCCAAGTGCATTGTAAAAAGACAGATTTATGAGGACACCTGCAGGACAACCAGCAGATTACACCTTTAACTTTATTCAAATGCAATGTGATTATAATATAAGGTTTTGATTGTACTTTATTGTACACTTTGTTACTCTTTTTTTGTTGTTGGTTAAATTAATGTATAAATTAAATAATTAAAAAGGTCAGAAAACAAAACAAAAAAATAGAAATAATTTAATCTAATCATTTTAATCAAAATTAAATGAATGAACAAAAAAATAAATAAAAAAATCATTTAAATCTGTTAAATTACATCTTTGTTTCGCTCTTTCTCCTCTAAAATGACATTAATTTCATCTTTTTGAAAGGTATCTTTTCTTTTTTTTTTCTTTTTTTTTTTTTCAGCCATTTTGTCAGTGCCTCCGCCTGTAGGTGCATTATATAGACTTGTCTTGATTGCTAATCCACAACATATGACAATTATTAGGTTAAACGTTCAGAATACGATTCCATATAAGGTTATATTTCAGCACTTCACAAATGGACAGCGACTCTTAAGTAGCACGTAGCCTAGAGCGCGTTCTCGCGCGTTCATGTTAAGTTCATTTTTGGGAAACGCTCGTGGAATTGCTGCGAGCGTTCGTAACCTTGCACGTAGAAAGCGCTCTTAAGAGCTAAGATACATCGTTACCCTGAGCCGTTGCTGGGCGCCGCGGACAGACGCCGAAAAAGCGTTAAACTTTAACTTTATCTCATAGAGAATAATGTGTTCGAATTTAAAAGACTTGGCGCGGCGCGGCGCTGAGGGGGTCGCACACCTAAAGCGCCACGTCTTTAGGAAGCTGCTTAAGATATACCTTCTACGTGCGACGTTACCAGGTGCTGTCCGTGGCGATGGTGCTGAATTGGTTGATATCGATGGCTCGAGAATCAATTATTCTTTCGTGCAGGGGCTGTTTATGTGAGAAAGCGGTGTTCTTTATAAAAGAAGCGCTTCAGAAATAGTTGAAATTGCATTTATTAGGACTCATGGGATATTATAAAAAATAATCCAAACTATAATAGCCTATAATAGCCTAGCCTACATATTTTTAAATTGTATCATATATTGCTGCCATAATAACCATTTCAAATTTGTATGTGCTTTCGTCTCTTTCCCATGTTTGTTCGCTGAGGTGGAGCTGCGATGAAATAGTGTTCTTGGAAATACTTTCCAGCATTTCAGTAATAATAAAAGTGTACTTCTTACGTACGGTGCTCTGCAGTGATCAAAAAGGATTTTAACAATGTATTTTGAATTTCTTCTTGTAAACTCAGAGATGTGGATTCAGACGGCAATTAAATAACCACACGACCTGTTTGTCAAAAAACAGTAGGTACTAATTTGGCCAGGGATTTTTACGCGGGTTGGGTGAGAAAAAACACTGATATTATGGATTCGGACGGCACTAAAATCACCGACTTACCCCTGTAAATGTTTAAAATACCGTACGAGCCCATGAGAAACAATATTAGCGTCCGAATAGGACTTAACTGACAGTAGCCTATGCTTTCACTGACCTTTAAAAGCGCTTTTTAATTAAATTAAATTAATTAATTTTAATTTAAATGAATAATTCCCATTTTTTTGTTTGTTGTGGTGAAGCTGCGATGAAATATTGTTCTTGTAAATACTTTCCAGCATTTCAGTAAAGTAGCCTAAATAAGAAGGTTTCGGGAAAGCTGAAACCTTGAGTCCTCTGACGTTAGGTGCTGTAGCCATTAAAGAAAACGTATTTAGGTTAATATATATGTTCAATATTATAATATATGTTTTTATTTATTAAATCTATTTTGGTTATGAAAAGTGAACACTGAACAGCATTATAAGAGGCGCAATATGACATGGTCAGACATGATTATGACCACTTCATAGGTTTGTTTTGTAGAAAGACTTTCTTTAAAGTGAATTTCGTTTTGTATAAATTGTATCTTAATTTTAATAAATTTTTCATCAACCAATTGCCTGGATTTAATAAATAAGAAGCAAATATAACAGACAATAATCATGGAGGTGCCCGCGCAGTCACTTGCATTGCACGTTAACTGGAGCGCATCTCATCCTAACTTAACGAAACTCAGTGTATGCCTCACACAGACATGAGAAATACATAAAATGCTCAAAGCTTGAAATGTCTTTAAATGAAATAATTCAAAACGAAAAAAAAATAAGGTTATAACGTGGTGGTTATTCAAAATACGTTTTCCACTTGTCTAGTTCAGGGTGCTTGCAAGAAAAGTTCTCAAAGTGATCATAGCTGAAAGCTGCTCGGGAATACTTTTTTCATTAGAACCATACTGTAACGCAATGAAACATTCAAACTGCTTTATAATGGTAAAAAAATAAATAGTTTATTAGCCTACTTATTTTGTAATTTAAATTTAATCTACTGTCAAAACTGAGCTAAATACATAAGCATATATAACATAGGCTATGGCTACCGAGCCAGGAACATATCATTCACAAAAAGGCAACATTGTGATAGTGCATAGGGAAGATCAATTAGAGAGCACGTTGGTTGTTCGCGTCATAGATGGTTCGCGCCAGATTACAATAGAGCGTGCTACGATGTTGCATTGACCAATGAAAACACGTCACCAACACACTTAAATTTTAAATAGTTATCAGGCTTACATGTTATAGATGAAATACACCACATAAAGTAGTATCCATGTTTAACAATACAGAGTAGTATTTTATTTTATTTTTTATTTCTGATTGGGCGGGCCAGCTATCAATGTGGGTGGGCCCAGGCCCGTCCAGGCCCGCCCACAGCTCCGCGCCTGCCTCCACTCCATTTGTTATCCTAAATTAGATGCACCTGTTTGAGGTCGTTAGCTGCATAAAGACACCTGTCCACCCCATACAATCAGTAAGAATCCAACTACTAACATGGCCAAGACCAAAGAACTGTCCAAAGACACTAGAGACAAAATTGTACACCTCCACAAGGCTGGAAAGGGCTACGGGGAAATTGCCAAGCAGCTTGGTGAAAAAAGGTCCACTGTTGGAGCAATCATTAGAAAATGGAAGAAGCTAAACATGACTGTCAATCTCCCTCGGACTGGGGCTCCATGCAAGATCTCACCTCGTGGGGTCTCAATGATCCTAAGAAAGGTGAGAAATCAGCCCAGAACTACACGGGAGGAGCTGGTCAATGACCTGAAAAGAGCTGGGACCACCGTTTCCAAGGTTACTGTTGGTAATACACTAAGACGTCATGGTTTGAAATCATGCATGGCACGGAAGGTTCCCCCTGCTTAAACCAGCACATGTCAAGGCCCGTCTTAAGTTTGCCAATGACCATTTGGATGATCCAGAGGAGTCATGGGAGAAAGTCATGTGGTCAGATGAGACCAAAATAGAACTTTTTGGTCATAATTCCACTAAACGTGTTTGGAGGAAGAAGAATGATGAGTACCATCCCAAGAACACCATCCCTACTGTGAAGCATGGGGGTGGTAGCATCATGCTTTGGGGGTGTTTTTCTGCACATGGGACAGGGCGACTGCACTGTATTAAGGAGAGGATGACCGGGGCTATGTATTTGAGATTTTGGGGAACAACCTCCTTCCCTCAGTTAGAGCATTGAAGATGGGTCGAGGCTGGGTCTTCCAACATGACAATGACCCGAAGCACACAGCCAGGATAACCAAGGAGTGGCTCTGTAAGAAGCATATCAAGGTTCTGGCGTGGCCTAGCCAGTCTCCAGACCTAAACCCAATAGAGAATCTTTGGAGGGAGCTCAAACTCTGTGTTTCTCAGCGACAGCCCAGAAACTTGACTGATCTAGAGAAGATCTGTGTGGAGGAGTGGGCCAAAATCCCTCCTGCAGTGTGTGCAAACCTGGTGAAAAACTACAGGAAACATTTGACCTCTGTAATTGCAAACAAAGGCTACTGTACCAAATATTAACATTGATTTTCTCAGGTGTTCAAATACTTATTTGCAGCTGTATCATACAAATAAATAGTTAAAAATCATACATTGTGATTTCTGGATTTTTTTTTTTAGATTATGTCTCTCACAGTGGACATGCACCTACGATGACAATTTCAGACCCCTCCATGATTTCTAAGTGGGAGAACTTGCAAAATAGCAGGGTGTTCAAATACTTATTTTCCTCACTGTATATATATATCACTGATTCTTGAAATAAGGGACAAAACATGTCCCCCATCAAAATGTTACAATTTGCCTTAAAAAACAATAAATTGTTTCATTTAAAAAGGCTTTAAAAGTTGGATATGAAAGACTTGTGTTTGTTTAGACCCTTAGTTTTGTATATATTTATATTATTTCATAGTAATTTTATAAAATACCGCCACTGTACTATGAAAGCCCATGCAAATAAACTCATCCTCTGTAGAGGTCACAGTATCAAACTGCAAAAAAAAAAAGAAAAAGTGTTTTAAAATGCCCAAATATTTGGTCAGAGGTTAATTGGATGGCTTAATAAAATATCACAAAATACTTAAAGTGAACATTGCATTATTTTATACATTAACAACAGCCTTTCAAAATCTGTCATCAATTCATGTCAACTCCGTCAGATATTTTTCAAATTTGAAATAAATCAGGCATATTTTGGTCAGCTTTAACCCTGAGGACCCCCTTTGACTTCTTTCTGTTGATGGATGCAGCAGTCCAACACATGATCTCGTAAGTTTTAAATTTTTTTAAATATTCAGCAAAAAATTGAAATCCCTGTGGTCACCGCTTTTATGTGTCAACACTGTCTTCAAAGTAGGGATGATTTTAATCAAGAATTATGAAATAAAAGTTGGTATTTTGGTTTAGTTTAGTGGCAGCTGGCAACTGAGGAAAATCAAAATGGCTACCATTTATTAGACATGATTAAGTTGAAAAAACATGTTGTTTTGTCAACTCCGTTAGACGTCAACTCCATCAGATATTTTGTCTGACGGTGTTGACATGTAAGCTGGCGGAGTGGAAAAGTGCTCCAAAATACTCATTAAGTAGTCAAGTCAAGTCAAGTCAAGTCACCTTTATATATATATCGCTTTTTACAATACAGATTGTATCAAAGCAGCTTCACATTGATAGCATGAAAATAATACAACAAAGTTTGTTTCTAGAAGAAAATTGCATCATCATCCACCCTAAATAAGGCAGATCAATAATATTGTTGAATATTAAATGTCCCCAACTAAGCAAGCCAAAAGCCAAGGCAACAGTGGCAAGGAACCAAAACTCCATCAGGTGACAGAATGGAGAAAAAAACCTTGGGAGAACCCAGGCTCAGTTGGGGGCCAGTTCTCCTCTGACCAACGAGCGAACAATGTATGATTATGATCCAGGCAGCATTACAGGTCAGAAGTCAGATTGGTCGTGTCGATGAGGCCTTCACAGGGCTGATGAGGCTGGCACTTCAGGGATACGTCATGGTTGGGTCCAGGTGCAGATCCACCATCTGATCTGGATACGGCCGGGATCCACCTCACTTCAGTAAACGGAGAGACTGGTTGACACTTCAGTACTGCGTTGTCGTCGCGTCCGGGCGCAGGTCCTTCATCAGATCTGGATACGGCCTGGATCCGGCGGACTGCGGTAAACTTCGGTATAAACAGAGAGACTAATATTAGCGTAGACGCCATTCTTCTTATGAATTAACTAGTACATCAGGATTTATGGGAAGTGTTCCCGGTTCCGGCTGGCCTAATCTATGCAGCCTAATATGGAATTATAGAAGTCTATAATGTGTTATGTGTATGCTAGGTCAAAGAGATTTGTTTTTAGTCTAGCTTTGAACTGACAGAGTGTGTCTGCTTCCCGGACAATGTTAGGAAGACTGTTCCAAAGTTTTGGTGCTAAATAGGAGAAGGATCTACCGCCAGCAGTCGATTTTGATATTCTAAATGCAAACATGTTATAAATAGATAGAGACTCTGGCCTGTAAATCGTTTCTATTTTGTTTTAGTTGTTCTTGTTGCTTTTGTGCAACAGATGAATGACAATTTATTCGTTTTTTAGATGTTCAATTTATAGATAATTCTATTTTGCGGGAGTCCCGCGAATCGTTTTATTGTCCCGTAACCAGCACACACACGAGTGCATTACCGCCCGCGCCCACACTCGGCCATCAGATCTATGTTCCCGCGCCGCACTCTGTTGCATTGGGTCCCGCGGAAGTGCAGGTCTCTAGTCTACATGTGCATACACAACTTTTAAAAACTGGCAAATGCACTGAAAGCTTCGTTGACAGATTTAAGTTGAAGTTATAAATTAAAGTCCATTTTATTGTCGCCGAATGGGGCATACCGGTAGTTTGCATAGTGAACAAAGCACCTTTCTGTTCGGCCGTAGTTTAAAGTATTCCCATACTTTGGATGATCGTGGTCTGTCATTTTCACCATGAGCGGGAGCAGAAGCCGCCATTACTCAATATTTAAACGTAAATAATTAATGTGACGTGTCGACGCATTTCATGCGTGTCAACGTATTTTCATAGTCGACGTAATCGATGACGTCGACGCGTCGTTGCGGCCCTAGTTAAGAGCTCGCTCAAGTACTGCGGAGCTAAACCATTTAGTGCTTTGTAAGTAATCAGCAATATTTAAAAATTTATACGATGTTTAATAGGGAGCCAATGCAGTGTTGACAGAACAGGGCTAATATGGTCATACTTCCTGGTTCTGGTAAGAACTCGAGCTGCTGCGTTTTGGACCAGCTGTAATTTGTTTATTAAGCGTGCAGGGCAACCACCCATTAGAGCATTACAGTAATCTAGCCTTGATGTCATGAACACATGAACTAATTGTTCCGCATTTGTCAATGAGAGCATATGACGCAATTTAGATATATTTTTAAGATGGAAAAATGCGGTTTTACAGATGCTAGACACGTGACTTTCAAATGAAAGATTGGTATCAAAGAGCACACCCAGGTTCCTAACCAACGATGAAGACTTAACAGAGCAGCCATCAAGAAAACTGGAAGAAAACAGTATTCTAGGTTATTACGTGAGGACGTTTTTTGTCCAATAATTAGAATCTCTGTTTTTTCATAATTAAGTAGTAGGAAATTACTAGTCATCCAATTTTTTATATCAGCTATGCATTCCGTTAATTTTGTGAATTGGTAGGTTTCGTCTGGGCGTGAAGAAATATAGAGCTGAGTATCATCAGCATAACAGTGAAAACTAATGCCATGCTTCCTAATGATATCTCCTAAGGGTAGCATGTACAGAGTGAACAGCAACGGTCCTAGTACTGAGCCTTGGTACGCCATACTGAACTTGTGATCGATAAGACATCTCTTCATTTACTGCTACAAACTGATAACGGTCAGATAAGTATGATTTAAACCATGCTAATGCAATTCTACTAATGCCATCATAATTTTTGAGTCTATTTAAAAGAATGTTGTGGTCGATAGTGTCAAATGCAGCACTAAGATCGAGTAACACTAATAGCGAGATACAACCACGATCGGATGATAGGAGCAAATCATTTGTGACTCTAATGAGAGCTGTCTCAGTACTATGTACTGTATACATACTGTACATAGCTGTCTATGGTACGGTCTAAATCCTCACTGGAAATCCTCGCAGATATAATTTCTTTCTAAAAAGGAACATAGTTGTGAGGATACCGCCTTTTCTAGTATCTTTGACAGAAAAGGTAGATTCGAGATCGGCCTGTAATTGACTAATTCTGTAGGATCAAGTTGCGGTTTTTTCGCAAGCGATTTAATCATAGCCAGCTTAAAAGTTTTCGGTACATATCCTAGTGACAAAGATTAATGAATGATATTAAGAAGAGGATCTGTGACCTCTGGAAGCATCTCTTTCAGTAGCTTAGTCGGTATAGGGTCTAACATACATGTTGTCAATTTAGATGATTTTACGAGTTTAGTAAATTCTTCCTCTCCTGTAGCAATGAATGAATCAAATTTTCCTTCAAGGACACTACAATGCACTGCCTGATGCGATACTGTAGTTGACGGTTGCATAGTTATAATTTTATCCCTGATATTATCAATCTTGTTAGTAAAGAAGTTCATAAAGTCATTACTGCTGTGCTGCTTGGAAACGTCTGGGGTTGAAGATTTATTTTTCGTTAGTTTAGCCACTATTTCAAATAAATACCTAGGGTTTTGTTTATTTTCTTCTAATAGGTTTGAAAAATAAGCAGATCTAGCAACTTTTAAGGCCTCTCTGTATGCAATCGAGCTCTCTTTCCATGAAATGCGAAATACCTCTAGTTTTGTTTTCTTCCAGTTGCGCTCCATTTTTCGGGCTGCTCTCTTAAGGGCCAGAGTGTGCTCGTTGTACCACAGCGTTGGACTATTTTCTTTAATCTTCATTAAGCGCAAAGGAGCAACTGTGTCTAAAGTGCTGGAAAAGAGAGAGTTAAAAGTTTATGTCGCAATATCGAGTTCTTCTAAGCTATCTGGGACACTGAGATGATGAAACTGATCAGGAAGATCATTAATAAAGCAATCTTTAGAGGCAGAAGTGATAGGTCTAACATATTTGTAACACGGAGTCGACTTTGCAGCCTTGGCTAAATTAAGTTTACATGAGACTAAATAATGATCTGAGATGTCATCGCTCTGCTGCAGAATTTCAACGGCATCAACATTTATTCCATGTGATAATATTAGATCTAGAGTATGATTACGAGAATGAGTAGGTCCTGACACGTGTTGTCTAACTCCAGTAGAGTTCAGAATGTCTTTATATGCCAATCCCAATGCATCTTTTTCATTATCTACATGTATATTAAAATCACCAACAATTAGGACTTTATCTGCAGCCAGTACTAACTCTGATAGAAAATCAGCAAATTATTTAATAAAGTCTTTATGGTGCCCTGGTGGCCTGTATACAGTAGCCAGCACAAATGTTAAACGTGATTGATCATTTACACTAGATAGTGTTACATTTAGCAACAACACTTCAAAATAAATATATTTAAAACAAGACTTCTCAGTAATTCTGAAGATAGTACTATAAATTACAGCAACTCCTCCCCCTTTGCCTTTGAGACGAGGTTCATGTTTATAACAATAATCTTGTGGGGTGGACTCATTTAAAGTAATGTATAACAACTACATAACATGATAATATGATCTAAGTATACATGTTGATTGACTTAAAATATCTTAATATATTTAAAATATATTAATATATTTTATCTGTACTGTAGGCAGACATGGCTAGACCAAAACTGTCAGTGGAGGAGCAAAGAAAAAGAAACAGAAACAGAGAGTACCAGAGAAAAATGAGAGAAAGAATTAACAGTGACCCAGAAAGCAGAAGAGACCAGTTAGAAAAGGAGAGACAGAGATGGAAGGACAGGGTCCAAAACAAAAAAGTAAAACAAATAGGAGAATTAGGACCAAGAGCAAAGAGGCACCGCAGAAAGTATTGGAGGAAAGCAAAGAAAAGGTCCAGAGCTATGCAGAATAGACGACTAAATGAAATAGACACCCCACTAGAAAGTCCTCTGGACCAGACTGTTGAGGAGCCTACTTCAAGCAAGCATGCTCTTGCAGCTGAGAGGGAGAGGAGAAAAAACAGGAAAAGACACGCAAGGGAGATAAAAGTATTGAAAGAAAAGGTTAAGACATTAACAAAAGAGCGACACAAACTAAGAAAGCAGGAATGGCAGAAGAAGAAGGCTCAAATAGAAAAGTCAAAATGTCAAACTAAAAGATAAAACAGATAGATAGTCCAAATAGATTCTCCACGAACAGAAACAGAGAGGATGATAACGGGAAGCCAACTTCGGAACCCCAACATTAAGAGATCTCTTCTTTTCCACAATGTTCTCTGCCAAGAGCTGAGAAGGAATAATACAACTCCTGTGGCACAGAGACGAGCCGTTGAAAAATCAGGTCACAGACAACTGGCATTATCAGGCAAGGTTCTAAAGAAGTATCGGCTTCTTTATAGGCTTCGCCAGTTTGGTGTTAGCTACAAGTTAATGAGTGACAAAAAACAGACGACACATAAGAAGGCAACATATCTCCAACGTATCAGCCAGACTGTTAAGGAGTTCACTGTAAAATCATCTCGCATGACAACTGATAAAACAGACACCATCACCAGGAAAAAGATGAAACATCAAAGGATGATTTTAACAGACTCAATGCTGAACCTCCATAGTGACTTTCTCAAGAAGAACCCGAGTATGAAGCTGAGTTACTCATCCTTCTGTACTCTGAGGCCCTTCTATGTTACAGCACCTAAGGCATCCGACAGAAGTACATGTCTGTGTCGTCATCATGAAAATGCAGACTTGATGCTTCAGGTTCTAATGTCATCGGGTGCTCTAAAGTCAACCAAACTGGAGGATAGTTTTCAATTAGTTTGTTGCACTCCAGCAACTGAGGCCTGCCTTCTTCGCACCTGTTTACGGTGCAAAACCAAGCACACAGTTTTGGCTCCAGAGATAAGTGGAATCAGTGTTCAATGGAGGCAGTGGGAGCGAGATCAAGACCAAACAGCCAGTGGGATCCACTTCAACATGAAACTCAACTTACATAGTGGGAGTCTTTCAGAGTTGCTTCATCTGTATGAGGAGAAACTTAGAAGTGAGACTGTCGGTACACGATCCGTTCCACCTGCACGATCCGTTTCACGCATGCGCGTAATTACGTACGTTAAATAACAAACGGACGTATTTTGTTATTCTGTGCCGTGATGAAGACAGAAATATTATGTCGGTGCCTGTAACAGTTTTATACACTGCTGTCACGTTATTTGAGCTGTTTCTGGATGAAGGCAGACTGCTGACAGTGAGGCGTGTTGACAGAGTTCAGGGAAATCTTCCTAATTTTAAAATGAATTAAAATGAATACGCGCTTAAGGTGCGTGACAAAAACACACGCGCACTTCAGTTAGTGCGATTAAAGTGTTTACATGGTGTAATCATGGTGTAAGTGTAATCGCATACTGCGATTAAAAATGCCGTACGCCACCTGTTTCAATACGATTATAGTTGATGCGATTATGAGCTTAATCACATTATTAAGTATTGTGTTTACATGAGGTAAAGTATAATCGCAATATTGCTAAAATCCCATTATACGCATGCGTGAAACGGATCGTGCAGGTGGAACGGATCATGTACCAACCGAGACAACAACACGTGTGCCTGGTTCACAATCAGGCAAAAGCATACAGAGAATTGATTAAAACATGCAGTGAGAACACAGTAATTGTACATGTTGATTTTTCATGGTCATATGCTTGGTCATATGCTTCAGTAAATATGTTTCTGAAATTCAGGCTTGTCATTTTGGCCAGAACTTACCTCAGTTAACTCTTCATACTGGAATGTATGGGTGAAATGGTTTTCACCAAGGGTGAAAAGGGGGCATTTTGCTCAGTTTCAGAGTCTAAGAGACAAGATGCAGCAGCAATCTGGACTCACATGGATCCTGTCCTTAGAGATATACGGACTAAATATCCATCAGTTACTACTGTGCACTTCTGGTCAGATAGCCCCAGTAAGCAGTATAAGAATAAGAAGAACTTCTACCTCATTTCTGAAGTACCACCTACTCTGGGCTTCAACAGGACCACATGGAATTACTTCCCAATATCCCATGGAAAAGGTGCCCCCGACGGCATTGGAGGAACAGTAAAAAGAACTGCAGACTCCTTGCTTCTGCGGGGAAATGATGTTGTGGATGGTAAAGATTTCTTTGAGAAGATCTCGAACAGTTTGAATGGTGTTCAACTGTATCATATTTTGGAAGAGAACTTGGAGACATATGACACACTTGTTACACAACACCTCAAACAGGTTCCATCAACAAGACAAATACACCAGGTAATCCCACATCAAAATTGCATCTGCCATAGACAGCTATCATGCTTTTGCAGTGAGCCATTGGATTTGCCAATGTTTTTCCCCAGCTACTCTTTGTATAAGATACTGCTCAGAGGAGCAGCAGACTGATGCAAGGGCCAGGAAGAGCCGTCCATTGGCCATGTTGATGGAGGAGATGGAAGACAAGTTGGGAGAAGCAGGGGATTCGGTCGATGAAAGATGAAATGGAAGAGGAGCCATTGAAAGGACCTGAGGGTGCTATTGTTGATATAATTATAGGTTTAAAATTCTAAATAAGGCACATCTAATGTCCAACAACAAATATTTTAGCATATAGGCTATATATTTTATGTACTTTATTATGTCTTTCAATTCAAACACATTTAACACAATCATACAACTGGACAGTTCTCTTTCAAAAGCTACAATCGATGCTGCGCTGCTCAGTCTTTAAACGTGACCAGCTGTGAATATAGTGTGCAAACACGTCAATAGAATTGACCCGGAGGTAATATAGCCTTGGTCGATGACGCCATCGGCGCGCACCTGCGACGCGAGGATATAAATAGATGAGCCGCACAGTGCATCATCAGGTCTTTTGTTTTCAGACCACTCTGTGTATGTGTGCGTCAATCTCTCTGTATCTCTCTACAAAACTCACCTCAGATCTTTGTTAGGAGTTAGTGTTCATAACTGGCAGTGTGCAGATTTCAAGTGAAAAGAGTTCAACTTAAAAGAAATCAGCTGGTTAAAAATGAGTCAACAGCAAAATAAGCGCTGTGTCCCTCCATGTTCTCGTCCTATGTCAGAACTGGATGTACATGCTTACTGCTTTGTGTGTTTGGGGGAGGAGCATGCTGTCGCTGCATTGGAGTCAGGCGAGTGCGAGCATTGTGAATTATTCACTGTCAAAATGCTTCGTGCTCGTCTTGGCTACTTTCAGTCCGCACCCACATTACCATCGTGGGGCTCCCAAATGGATTTGGCTGACGAGCAAGAGACGGGTCCGTCCCTTTGCTCGTTCACCAGATCCACACGTTTCCTCGCGTGATCCCGAAGCACGCTCCGGTGCTTCTTCGGCTCACGCGAGGGACGATGATGAATTTCTTGGGTCTGCGGACTTCGAGCAGCCATTCTCTGAGCGTTCCTCGCATGACGATAAATCCGTCAAGGAATTACTCGAGGTGGTTACTCACGCGGTGGCCAGTTTACAGCTTGACTGGCCCCGCGAACAAGAACCCCCAAACGCAGTAAGTAAGAAAGAGGATAGGTTTCTGTCCGGTGGCAAGGGGTAGGGAGCACAACATCAGTCTCTCTCCTTTTTCGAGGACCTCCATGATGAACTATCTAAATCATGGAGTAAACCATATAGCTCGAGTATCTTCATGCCTTTGACATCGACTTTTTAGACTGTCGTGGGTGTGAAGTCACGCGGGTATGCGGAGATGCCCCAGGTTGAGATGCTCGCAAGCTATCTCTCGCCTGGGTTTGCATCTTCGCTGGAGAAACCTCCCCTCCCCTCGAAGCCGTGTAGAACAACGTCAGCTCTCGTGGGTAAAGCTTACCAAGCTGCAGGTCAGGCTGATGTGCGGATGTTACAGGCATACCAGGCTGACCTCTTGAAGGATTTGAGTGCAGGGGGGACTATTGATGAGGAACCTTTCACTGAGCTTCGTAAAGCCACAGACCTGTCTCTTCATGCCACCAAGCAAACGGCCTGTGCCATCAGCTGTTCAATGTCTGCTTTGGTGAGCACGGAGAGGCATCTGTGGCTTAATCTGTCTGGCATCAAAGACAAAGAGAGAGTCTTTTTACTTGATGCCCCGATATCCCCCTCTGGTTTATTTGGTGATGCAGTTAACTCCGTAGTCACCAGATTTAGAGAAGTTTAGAAACACGAGGAAGCATTTGTCCAGTTTCTTCCTCGCCGCACTCAAGGGGAGGGGCCATCGGCCACCCAACCTCTCCCCGGTCCTTCAAGATCTAGGGAGGTTAAGAAGCAGAGTGTGGCTCATCGCGCTCCCCCTCAGAGAGACTAGAGACCGGCTCATCGCGCTCAGCAACCTCCCAAGGCAGACCTCAGGACTGTTATCACTAATAAAAGGAAGAAGTCCTGATGGTCTTGCGCCCAGTCTGGTGGGGGTAGCCCCCCGCGGGACGGGGCGCATCAAATGTCTGCTCACCCCGTTCCGCTTCCCTCACGAAACCTCTCCATCTCCGTCGCCTCTGGCATTTCGGGGGCCAGTGGTTTCCAGCCAAACGTTAAATGTCCCGTTGCTTCCTGCTGTCGTCAAACAGGATACAGGACATTTCTAACATCCCCTCAACAGGAATTGTTAAAACTAGTACCATATCAGAGAGTCTGACAGCATGGAAACTTCTGCCAGGCATTTCTGCATGGGTATTAAGCACATTACAAATAGGATACAGAATCCAATTTATTCATCGTCCTCCGCGTTTCAGCGGCGTGGTCTCCACTTCCGTGAAGCCGGAGCTGGTGCACGTATTGTCACAAGAGCTACAATCTCTACTGAGCAAAGAGGCCATAGAACATGTTCCTCTTCCAGAGAGAGAGTCAGGCAGAAGATACGTCTGGTTCCAAAGAAGGATGGGGTGTTGTGTTCAATCTTAGATCTTCGAGGCTTAAAAAACCGAATGGTAAAAGCGCTCAAGTTCAAGATCTGCAAGATGCAGATTCAACATCACGATTGGTTCGTCACGATCGATCTGAAGGACGCGTACTTTCATATAGAAATATTGCCACAACACAGGAAGTTCCTGAGGTTCGCTTTCGGGGGCAATTTCGGGTTCTTCCATTCGGCCTAGCCTACATACACAAAATGCATTAATGCAGCACTGGCTCCATTAAGACTCCAGGGCATTCGCATTTTAAATTACATAGATGACTGGATAATACTAGCACAATCGCAAGAGATGGAGCTTCAACACAGAGACATCGTGTTAGCTCATCTAGTTTCCCTAGGGTTGAGACTCAACACCAAGAAAAGTGTTCTTTCTCCTGCCCAGATAATGACTTATCTCAGGATCGTTTGGGATTCGACCATGATGCGGGCACAACTGTCTCCCACTCGAATCGAGGCCATTCAGAATACCCTGAGCAAAGTGAGGCTAGGCCAACATCTCACTGTTCGTCAGTATCAAAGAGTACTAGGTTTCATGGCATCAGCAGCCACAGTGATCCCTTTGGGGTTGTTGCACATGAGACCGTTTCAGTTGTGGCTCAGAGCCAGAGGATTCAGCTCGAATGGCACATCAACTGCCTCAAGCTGACGGCTGTAATTCTGAAATACTTTCTCCCTTAATTGACGGGCTGTCATGTCCTAGTGCGGGTGGACAATACAGCGACAGTCTCTTACATAAATCACCAGGGAGGTCTGCGCTCACGCAATCTGAACAGAATAACGAGACAGATCATTCTCTGGGCCCAGGACAAATTCCTGTCACTCAGAGCAATATACATTCCAGGGCATCTGAATGTGGGAGTGGATTTACTGTCCAGACAGAAACTACTAATGGGGGAATGGAAACTCCACCCAGAAGTAGTGAAACAGATTTGGACCAGATTTTACGAAGCGGAGGTGGATCACATCGCCTCTTATCAGCGCAATGTCCCCTCTACTTCTCTCTGAGTCACTCAGCCCCCCTGGGTCTGGACGCGATGGTGCATACTTGGCCCAAAAAGCGCCTGAATGCGTTTCCTCCAGTCGCTCTACTTCAGGAAGTAGCCAGAGTTCGCCAACAAGGGTCTTGCCTCTTACTGATAGCGCCGCGTTGGCCGAACAGAGTTTGGTTCTCGGAGATAATATCTCTCCTCAATGGCTCGCCATGGCCGATTCCGGAGAGGAGGGACCTTCTGTCTCAGGCGGAGGGCACAATATTCTATCCCAGGCCCAACCTGTGGAACCTTCATGTTTGGCCTAGTGTTGCTTTCGTCAACGAAAATTATGACTAAATATCGTCGTCAACGAACCTTTATCACCTGACGAAAACAAGACGAGACGCAACGCTGGTCATGTGACGATGACTATAATTAAATGTATAATGCAATATTGTTGATGAATAAAAACAAGACTAAATGTGGTTTACAAAATAAAAACTACGCTCAAATGTCTCTTCATTTTCGTTGACCAAAACGAGATGAGACGAAATGTTATAACGTCACGACGAATGAGAAAGTTGTGCGTGAGCCCATAAATTTAAGCTTTGTCGGCTTTGAATTCTAGTTTGCGATCTGGTCACCCGATTATCAGCGAATTTAACAATATTCCATTAGTTGTTGCATACAGCAAGCTTGAATTGTCTACTTTTAAACAAAAAAATTCAAAACGAAAAAAAAAACGACTATACTCTCTGCTTATCGTCTTGTAAGAATCAGTCAACAAACACGGTGAGTAATGTCTTGTCCTGTTATTGTCACCTGCACTTCATGTCACATGTTTAGCATAGCCTTCTCTGTCGGCAATATAGGATTTATATGTGATAAATGCAAGGAGACAGTCAGGCTGACAGAGAAGATTTCAGAACTAGAGACACGCATCAAAACTTGAATTGAGGATAGTAAGAGTGCTAGAGCTTTAGAGATTCTAATTATTGGACAAAAAACTTCCACACGTAATAATCTAGAACACTGTCTAACACTAGATGGCTGCTCTGTTAAGTCTTCGTCGTCTGTTAGGAACCTGGGTGTGCTCTTTGATACCAATCTTTCATTTGAAAGTCACGTGTCTAGTATCTGTAAAACCGCATTTTTCCATCTTAAAAATATATCTAAATTACGCCATATGCTCTCATTGACAAATGCGGAACAATTAGTTCATGCTTTCATGACCTCAAGGCTAGATTATTGTAATGCTCTACAGGGTGGTTGCCCTGCACGCTTAATAAACAAACTACAGCTAGTTCAAAACGCAGCAGCTCGAGTTCTTACCAGAACCAGGAAGTATGACCATATTAGCCCGGTTCTGTCAACACTGCATTGGCTGCCTATTAAACATCGCATAAATTTTAAAATATTGCTGATTACTTACAAAGCACTAAATGGTTTCCCTTTACCACTCTACAGATAAAGCGTTGTCGGGAAAATTCGGTTTGCATATCTACCCCGAAGTGATACAATTCTGTATCAAAATGTTAAGGCCAGACAAGTAGTTTTTTAAGGCTTGGTTTGTAGGGAATTACAAACCTGCGCACATATATTCAAACGCGTATACCAATAGACTGAACTCGTAATACGCATGTGCACGCCATCAGCGTTCTCACAGGTTTCACGTTTAAAGTCTGTGTAGAGTTTCCTGTTAAAACGGTGTTGTGTTAGCGGCCCCCAAGTTAATAACTAATGATCATTGCGACCGAAGTGAATCAATCAAATTAACTTTAGCTGGAAAATAACTTTATTCAAGAACTACTATAAAGCCAAAAGAATCTCTGTCACTTTAAACTATCCTTGTATCTCTGTAAAGCCGCTTTGGAACAATCTACATTGTTAAAAGCGCTATATAAATGAAGATGACTTGACTTGACTTGACTAAACCTTGAAGGGAAAAGACATCGCCTATGGGGTCAAAGCCTGTTCCCCAAATGTTCTCTGCTGAATCCTTTGCAAGAGGCATATATACCCCTCGGGTCCCAGCAAGTTTTCACCAAGGTGGTAGGACCCAGCGATCTTTTGCGCCACTTTGCATACCTTGTTTATTCGTGTAGCCTGCCCTCCAGATAATAAATATGCACTTGCTTTGCAATTCATCCATTGGGTTATTATGGAATAAAACTAATAGAGAGTTCTAGACTTTGACGGGTTCTTCTTAATTATTTTCATGTTGCTGTTCTCATGATTGCTGTGTGAAATTTTTATAGATAACTCCCGCTAGAGCATCGTCCACGAGACATGCCTACGCGTTGAAGTGGAACCTCTTCATCACCTGGTGCTCTTCTTGCAGAGAAGACCCCAGAAAATGCCAGATTAGTGTCGTGCTTTCCTTCCTGCAAGATGGGTTGAAGCGAAAGGCTGTCTCCCTCCACCCCCTTCATCCAGAAATTAAGTATGGACTTCTTTAACAGGTGTCAATACATCCATCTGCCTATCTAGGGTACCCTGCAAACTCCTTGTAAGTCTTGAAGCTGACTTCTGCATGATACTTAGAACGTGATACTTAGACCATAAAAGTGAATGTCATGTAAGGACAAAGTTTGTAAGTGGTGGAGACATACTATGTTGCCTGGTGGCTATATCAGGTGACTATATCAGCACGTGACTTAAAATATGTGAAAATATTGACCATAAAGGACAACTACACTACATACAGATTGACAGGAGAGTCAGTGTCAGAAAAGATGATGCCAACAGCCAACTTGCAGCATCCTCTAAACAAATCATTATTTTGGATAACCTTGCAAACAAAGTTATACCGGACCTGTGTATTGGCTTCTGCAATCAGACCCATCATTCCTGCTGTACAAGAAGCAAAAATGACATGTTGGTCATAAAATTCTGCACTGTACAGTTTCTTGAATGCCTCCATTATGGAAGCGGATTAGTCTCTAATATAATTCACGCAAAAAACATGATTCACACATGCGTAGACAATTTCACATGCAGGAAACCTAATTTACGAACACACAAAAAAATTCACGTGCGTGAAAAAAATAAATATATTCACAAAAATACACTTCACACATTTCTGTGTGTTTACTGAAGTTAAAAAGTTCGAGATCAGTTGAAGCAATAGTTTATTAACTGCTGTTTAGTCCATATGTGAACAAACATTTATTTTTAGTATTGATGGATTTTCATGTCCTGTCCACCACAGATTCAACTGATGATGATGATAATGTAATGACGTGCAAATATAGGAGACATCTGTTTTGTTTTAAACATATATTATGTAGTTTTATTGTTTCAGATTTCCGAGACAGATGATGTACTGTCATTAGAGTATCAGTAGACTGTCTGCTTAATATCTGCTAACACTTTATTTTGATGCTCCTCCATCAGACATTCTACTGACAATAAGGAACTTGGGAACTACAAGTCAACTTATTCTCCTAACCCGAAACCTAACACCTAACCATAACCATACCTAACATTCTACTGACAGTCTACTACAGCCTACTACTACTCTAAGTAACTTTTCAACTACATGTCAACTAACTCTCATTATAGTTAGTAGAATGTCTAAAGTGGACTATCGAAATAAAGTGTAACCCTATTAACATGTTTAGCATAATGGCGACACCAAGAAAATCAAGATAAGTCTGTCCTTTTCTTGGAGATCTGAACAATATAGTTCTAAGTTCATTGTCCTGTGATGTATAGCAGAATGGCATTGGGAACATCCATGGTTTCGTCTTTCTCCAGGATGATATCATAGGTGTTAAAGTATGACTGTCTCCTCTCATCCACCTAAGAAAAAAAAACAAAAAAACAAACAAAAAACAAACACATTCATGTGTTTCCCACTTTTTTCTTAAAGTTCTATTCCATTTTTTATTACCTTATCATTGAGGTATCCGATCTTCAGGATGTTTTGTAAGTCCATGACTCCATCAGCCATGTTGAGATCCCCGAGAGAGTCTCCGAGCAGCAGGACATTACAATGGCTCTGGAGCTCTTTGAAGTGTTCAACATTGAGCACAGCTCCTTCCCGTTTGTTGTAGATGTGAATTAGCTCTCCTTTAAATGCTCGCAAAACACCCTGCAAAGCCCATAGTTAGTCACACTGATGAACAATAATCTAATAATGTGGTGTGGTGTTTTGCGGTTTATGCTATAATTTTCAGAAGCAAAATCAGGAGACAATTCCTTATCTTTTACATTTTTAAAGCTCAAATGAAGGAAATATATATTTAAAGGGGGGCTAATATGTTAATAATAGGGGTTGAACGACCTATTGAACGACATTTATGTGAGCTGAGTCGACGTCGACTAGTCGCTGATGACGTTATTAATGAACAAATAAGCCTAAACCTCAAGCTGAGACTCGAATGCAGGAGAGAAACCCTCTGAAACCCTCTGTGTTCGGCGATGGTTTGACTCTGGCTCAACGTGTTTTATGACTTTGCGTGCGAGTCCGCTTCCGAAGATGCATAATTTCGAAGCGTGGTCCGCTGTGTGTTCACAGCGCGTTCTGCTCAATGTTCCGCAAGCAACCTCCGTGTGTGTGTGTGTGTTTGTGTGTGTGTGTTTGTGTTGCGAGCTCTGCTCACGCTCACCGAAAAGGCAAAGTCCGCTAAAAAAAGCGTGCCGACATGAAATTTCTCAGGACTTGTTTCTTTTTGCAATAGCACTACTGTGCTGTAACATGGTGTGTATAGCCGTGCTGGGAAACACTGGTAAAATTACACGAATCACAATCCTCTCATTCACTGGTCCTCTCCCTGCTCTGCTCATGCTCTGATAAAGATAGCTTTGTAGGACTATACTTTATTTTGACAATTGGTCAAAAAATAAATCTGTTAAATCTGATTCTGCTGCATATAACTGATTGAAGAATAATATATTGATATTTTATATTATTTTAATATAGGTACCAGTATTAGCCTTTTCACCATTTGTATCACTCCGCTTGTCTGTGTTTGCACCACTTGCATCATTAAGTCAATAGGTGGCGACAAGTGACTGTCTTTATGAGTGAACAATTTAACTTTAAACTGATTAGTGCCAAAAACATTAACTCAGGAAAGAAACAAGTTGCTGAAACCAATCTTTAATGCTAATATAAATTGCTCATTTGCCTCTGGACACAAAAAGATTGCACTGGTTTTTGATTGAAATGTAACATCTATGCAAAATAATCCTTGAAAGATTTCTCATTTAAGGCCATTCCTGTTTGGAATATGTGATTGTGTATTGTCAACAATAAGCAGAAACATTCTGCATTTCCATTTTGTAGTGTGGATCATTCATTGCAACATTTATCCTCATTCTCATTTTTAAGAATTTGTTATCTTGACAAATAATTTATGCTACTGCCCACTGACATGCTTTTAAAGCTATTGTTATCCAAACTTTTTGGCCTTTAAACACCTTAAAATGCACATGTAGCTCCGAGAAATCCAAATTTTATCGGGGGAGCATGTCCCCGAACCCCCCTAACTACCTCACATTTGAATACGCATGACTGTGTGGTAATGTGTGCTGGTGTGACTACAGTGCCAAGGCTGAATTTTTGAGCCAGTTTGCCCCTGCATATATACAATATACATTATTCTCTGTATCATATCATTATTACCCAGCCCCTGATGTTTCGGGCTCATCCCCTGATGTTTTTAAAACCTAGAAACACCCCTGCAAATGCATATACAATATTTGTAACTTAAATAAGTAATAATCAAATAAAGAGACAATATATTAACATTTTAAAACTCTTACAGTTACAACCGGCTCTTTGAGGGCAGCCATAATGCTGAAGTGGCCCTCAGTGAAAATGAGTTTGACACCCCTGTTTTAAGGCGAGTGGGATGCACCACTGTTTCATTGATTTAGTTTGACCGCATAAGAAGATGCCCGATGACTGCGGTTAGCCAACTGGGAGATGGGGAGACTAGCTTTGTTTAGGCCACCTTTTCTAGGCCCCTCTCCATGTGGAGCAAGCAGTGCTTTCCCTAGAAAAGGCTGACTGGTCGCTCAGGGTGCTGCTGAGTGATGATGTCGTCTCCAGGTCATCATCAGACGACCACTAGCGCCTGAGCCGCCTGCATGCAGGATCGAGACTGCGGCTTCCAGTGTCATCTTACACCTGCCGATTTGCCCTTTTCCCATCGCTACAGGACTTAGTTTGGGACTGGGGTGGGTGGTAGACGTGGATATTTCCTTCTTGCCTGCGCAGAGGAGTTTTCAAGTGGAGCGCAGTGTGCGCAGAACTGACCCCACCCTTTAAGCCCGGGCTTCAACTGCCATGGCCTAGCAATCTGGGACGGTGACAGCGAGGTCCTCGAGCCGTAGGTTTTACATCAGAGTTTCCCTCTCCTAGGCAGATGGCCAGCCAAGGCTGAAGAGATCTGCCTTCCCTGCTATTTGAAACCATAGCTGGTAGGTGGCCGGTGACTCCGTCGTGGGAGTTCATTCACCCAATGATGCAGTGTGGAAACATCACCCCCTCACGTCGTTTAGCCCGCCAGCTGAAGCGGTGTACCGGGGTGTGGCACCAAGAGCCAGACGTGAGAGATTTAGGAGATGGATGAGGACCAGTGTGTCCGTCCACTCAATAGTTGAGTGCAGCTATCAGGAAACAAAGGCACTACCTCTACCCAGAGCTCCCTACACCCCAAAATCATAATAAACCCAGAATAATAATCAACATTAATATTGTCACAATTATGTTGTTTAGTTCAGTTTCTGTCTTGTCTGTATTCATTCTCGTTAGTCTCTGTGGTTTCTAATTAGTTCATTCTTGTCAGCTGTTCCCGTTTAGTGTCCTCATTTACTGTGTATTTATTCTTCCTCTTCTGTTCTGTCCTTTGTTGGTTATTGTTGTGTTGTGCACGGATATCCTTCCTGCATTTGCTCTTATATTAAAAGACTGTGTATTTCAAACCATATGCTTCGTTTCTACAGCCACCTGACTGTGGCAAATATTCAGGGAAGACAATTAGACAACATTTTATTTGATGGGGAGCGGTAAGGGACCTAGATAATGGGTAGGGGGGCACTGGCCCAAAAGGTTGAGAATCACTGCCCTAAAAGGACATGGTGATGGAAAAATAAGAGATGGAAGAAAAAAATGTATATTTCAATGCTTTAGCGTTCTTTCACAGTTATATAGTTGTGTAATTATATTGCATATAATTTTTGGGCATCAGGGAGCTGCTATCAATATGCAGGGAAAAATTGCTTTTAAACACACGCTCGCTTTTTACTTTCACTTTCCAATTTGCGATTATGCGTACTCTGTGTAGGAAGCGGCGGTAAGGACCACACATTTTACAAGATAATTGTCTACTTGTCAACGCTCAGGATCTGTTGCACACCAAATTCTCTAACATCGTCCCGTCAGTCATCTCCTTAATATCTTCACATGACAATTGAAATCTGATGTATTTTATATCTGACCTCCTTTAGAAGTCTTTAGAATTGCGTGGAGAGACAGTTTGTCCTGCTATAAAAAGGCTCTAAAAGAAGCCAGGGCTGAGCATCTTTGCAAACTCATAGAAAATAACCAAAACAATCCAAGATTTTTATTTTATGCAGTGGCTAGATTAACAAATAAACAGACGTCACCTGAACTGAATATTCCATCACAGTTTAGTAGTAATGACTTTATGAATTTCTTCACTGAAAAAAAATCGAAAGCTTCAGAAATACAATTGTAAATGTAAACATACAGCGTTTTATAATTCAGTCTCAATTATGACCCCTCAAGATCAATTGCAGTGCTTTACAACTATAGGACAAGGAGAGATGAATAAACTTATTACATCTAAACCAACAACATTTTATTAGATCCAATACCCACTAAATTACTGAAAGAGTTGTTACATGTAGCAGAAGAGCCTCTTCTCAATATTATGAACTCTCTATCTCTGGGTAATGTCCTAAGAACGTTCAAGCTGGCAGTTATTAGTGGCACGGAATCGTGTGTGGGGCGCGAAGCATTTTCATTCACTATGGGCAATCCATGTCCCGGGAATAATGAATGTGGGGGCGGATCTCCTGTCCAGAGGAAATCCTCTGTATGGAGAATGGATTCTCCACCCACAGGTTCGGCCGAGCTGCCGTAGATCTCTTCGCCTTGCACGAAAACACTCAGTGCTCTCTATTCTTCTCTCTGGCGAGAGACGGTGCGCCTATGGGTGTGGATGCTCTGGCACACCCGTGGCACAACGCACTACTGTACGCGTTTCCTCCACTGAGTCTGGTCGTTCCAACTTTAAGAAGGGTAAGAGAGTATGGTCACTCAGTCATAATGATTGCCCTGAACTGGCCAGGGAAGTTGTGGTTGACGGAGATAATTCAACTCCTTTGCGACCAGCCCTGGCCTCTCCCGTTGCGGAGGAACCTTCTCTCACAAGCACGCGGGGAGATTTTTCACCCAGCCCCAGACAAAGTGGCTCTTTGGGCCTGGCCCATGAGAGGTTAAACTTGAGTGTGAAGGGATTGCCTCCGAGGGTGATTGAAACAATTCAGAATGCACGAGCAGCTTCAACGCACACTGCATATAATCGGAAATGGAGTGTGTTTGAGCGATGGTGCGCACACAGACACATTGTCCCTTTTCTCTGTTCTGTCGTGGATGTTATGATGTTATGTTTCCTGTAGGAACTTTTGGATAAGGGCAGAGCCTTTTCAACTTAAGGTTTATTTTGCCGCAATTTCTGCGTGTCATGTGGGGATTGACAGAGGATTGTGAGGACAGAACGCCTGTAAAGAGGTGGATTTACTGGCTTTCCATCCGCAGGCTTTTTTACTCGACATGGAATGGCCTGTCCTTGCGTTGCATCACAATGAGGACAGAACGAAAGCACTAAGGAAGAGTAATCAGTTATTTGTTTCATGGGCTGATTCTCATAAATGGAAACCTTTTTCGCATCAGCGCCTGTCCCACTGGGTAGTGGAAGCTATTATATTAGGTTATTATGACATGGGTCTCTGTCCTCCGGAAGGGCTGAGCGCTCATTCTACCAGAGGTTTGGCTACCTTATGAGCACTATTTAAGGGTGTTTCAGTTCAGGACATATGTGCAGCAGCAAGTTGGGCTTCGCCTCACTCATTTGTCATTTGGCTCATTCCGTCCTAAGTGTGAAAAAAAAAAAAAAAAAAAAAAAAAACCTTGGTTACATACATCAATGAGTTGGTTGACATGCCTGCTTCGGACAGCATATCTGCAATACGGGAGTTGTCTATATCCCATAGTGAGATACCGAGCGAATGTTTGAAAGAGAACTTTAGGTTACTTACGTAACCCCGGTTCTCTGATAACATGAGAGGTATCTCACCACAGTTCCCTCCTTGCAGTGCACAGAGAAGAGATATGCAGAGAATGAAGTATGGACCACCGGCAGTGGTATATATTAGGGAGGCGGGACTCCCGCATCAATGTCGTGATTGGTCTGTCAACTGACAGACGTGGTGTGATTGGTGCTTCCAGGATCTGTCACGCCCAGAGGTGTTTCCAATAGTGAGATACCTCACTCATGTTATCAGCTGCTTTTGAAACAGTACAACATTCTCCTCCACCGCCTGCAACACACCATTGGACTCTCAGAAAATGTTCACAACTGGTTTATCTCATACCTAACAGGCAGAACCGAGCACGTCGCCCTGGGCAAAGCCAAATCACACACCCACAACGTCAACTGCGGCATCCCTCAGGGCTCTGTGCTGGGTCCCAAACTCTTCTCCATTTACATGCTCCCCCTTGGCAAAGTCATTAGCAGACATGGTATATCATTCCATTATTATGCTGATGACACACAGCTTTATCTCTGGACAACCCCCACTACTTCTGCTCCCTTGCCAACATCCACACTGACCACCTGCCTGGAGGAGATAGAGGCATGGATGAAGCTCAACTTCCTTCAGCTGAACAGTTCCAAAACAGATGCCATCATAGTTGGCACACCACATCAGCTCCGCTTTTCCACCATCAACAGTATCGCTTTCTCTGGTCAAAACATCTCCCTTTCCACATCTGTCCCCAATTTGGGTGTTAAAATGGACTCTCAACTCACCTTTGACACCCACATCAAACACCTTTTAACGCATTATAGTCCTTCACGTCTATTGCGATCTCAAAATTCCGGCCAGTTGATAATACCTAGAATATCCTTCTCCTATTTAGCACCAAAACTTTGGAACAGTCTTCCTACCATTGTCCGGGAAGCAGACACACTCTGTCAGTTCAAAGCTAGATTAAAGACACATCTCTTTGACCTAGCATTCACATAATACATTATAGACTTCTATAATTCAATGTTAGGCTGCATAGTAGGGGTGTGCATTGGCACTGCCCTCACAATTCGATTCGATTACGATTCACCAGGTAACGATTCGATACAATTCGATTCTACGATGCATTGCGATGCATCAAAATTCTACTGCACACAAGGCAAATTTTTCATCAGTCATGAGGCAATAGAGCAGTCAGATATTGAACAACAGATTTTATTGGCTGCTATGTGTGTATTATCACTCTCCTGTATCTTTGACATAAATGTCATTAAATAAAATAAAATTGAATGGTACAGGGTATTGGATATGGCATTTTCAAACCTGAAAAATAAAACATAAATCATTGCTTTCAGTGCTTTGAATGAGAAATGTTTCTCTTCTCTCTGCTTGAGAACCATTTGAAATTAAATTTCAACTTTATTGTCCAACTCAAGGCCAGAAAATAAACAGTGTAGGGGTGTAACGGTTCACAAAATTCACGGTTCGGTTCAATACGATACACTTGTGTCACGGTTCGGTACGTTTTCGATACAGCAAAAAGAAAGAAATGCCAGAGAAATTTCCTTGATTTTTTAAAAAAATTCTTTATTAAAACTAACATCATAAAGTATGACATTTTTTTCTTTGAGCAATGATGGAGCTATAATTGACTCTTCTTAGGAGCATATAAAACAAAACAGCTCCTTGGAAAAAAATAAATGTAATATTTTGTGCTTATAAACAAATGTTTATTTTAGTTCAGATTAACATTTGAGGGCAGCAATGTTATTCATAATGTCGAAATAAATCCGACATGTTACTTGAAAGCATTATAGCCTACTATTCCTGCCAAACTTCCAAAGTTGCAGTTAGTGTTACTACAGTAAATCCATGGTGAATATTGCAGATCTGTGGACACCGGATAGTTCATTCATGTCACAATGTTTCTTCCTGGTTTCCACGTCAGCGCTGTTTGATCCGTTAATAACGGAGAAATGTGAATGTTTCTCACTAGATCTCGCAGCGATGTTATTACTTTAGTGGCGAGTTCAAATGCTTTCTTTACTGGATCTCTTAGCGCTGTGTAGTATAAGATCGGCTCGCGCTGCTTTGGTCCAAACTGATAAACAGTCCGTCACGAGTAGCTCAGTTTCGTTCCACTTACATTGCGTTTGCCATTTGATGTTGTTGTGGTCGCGCCAGCGTCTACATTATGAGCGCGCTCGCGACGCGCTTACATTTGAAATAACCGTTCGGTTTGAAAATGCCTGCCTTGTACCGAACGGTTTAATACGAATACGCGTACTGTTACACCCCTAAAACAGTGACATAATCGATTATGGCACTTTGCCGCATCGATGCTGAATCGTGCATGCCCCGCATTGCGATGCATCGCCGAATCGATTATTGTTGACACCACTACTGCATAGATTAGGTCAGCCGGAACCGGGAACACTTCCCATAAATCCTGATGTACTCATTACATCATAAGAAGAATGGCATCTACGCTAATTTTAGTGTCTTTGTTTATCCCGAGGTTTTTCCCGCAACCTGCCGGATCCAGGCCATATCCAGATCTGACGAAGGACCTTCGCCTGGACCCGATGACAACGCAGTGCTGAAGTGCCAACTAGTCTCTCCCTATGGAGGATCCCTTTACCACTCTACAGATAAAGCGCTGTCGGGAAAATTCGTTTCGCGTACCTACCCCGAAGTGACAAAATAAAATAAAATTCTGTATCAAAATTTATAAGAAAAAAACAGTACTTTGTTTAGGCTTGGTTTGTAGGTAATTACAAACCTGCACACATATATTCAAACGCACATAACTATAGAACCAATTCTTAATGCGCATGTGCACGCCATCAGCGTTTATCACAGGTTCATGTTTAAAGTCTGTGTAGAGAGAATGGTGTCATCTTAGTGGCCCCTAATTTAATAACAAATGATCGTTGCGATGGAAGCGAATCAATCAAAACTAACTTTAGCTGGAAAATAACTTTATTAAAGAACCGCTATAAAGTCAAAACAATCTCTGTTACCTTAAATTATATGTTTATCTCTGTAAAGCTGCTTTGAAACAATCTACATTGTTAAAAGCGCTATATAAATGAAGATGACTTGACCTCTGTTAAGACATCATTCTACCACCTCAAGAACATTGCCAAACTCCGTCCAATACTCAATGTCATACTCAAAGCTGGTGCTTAAATTAGCGTCAATTCATCCTTCGCAGGAAGTTTGACTGACATGCGATCTGAGTCTGACCAATCAAAATCCACCATTTTTGTCCGACAAAGCAGTCAGGAGAGTTATTAATGTCGGTGGATTTGAACTTGGCTTTAACTGAGGCAATCTGTCACAACACAAAACGGTAGGCCTATTTATTATTAAATAGGCATATTAAATATTACCTGCTCGGTCCTGTCTGTCAGCGCGTTGTCAGTGTCCTCTATTTTTCACTGCTTGAGAACATGGGTTGAATCCGAAAGTTTAAAAATAAAAGTAATTCAAAATCAAAATTTGAACAAAATTAAATAAAAAAAATTAATAACACGCCAGGTCTCCGCACCAGTCAGTAACTGAAAAATATGAAAGCCGTGTGACCGCCCAACCAGTAAAAATAAAAAAATAAAAAATACATTAAAGAAATAATTCCCTCTGATTTTCTGTTTAATTAATAAAGTTTGACTACTCGCAGCAGTCTCGCATGCGCTTAGAGCTCGTGTGAATTTACGTATAAAATGAAGTTAACAAACAACCTCGATCCATCAGGAAACGCCACATAGGTCGCTGAATTCAGGGGGTCAATCCAGCACTCGAATTCCGTACCACCCCCGGGGGCCGCCATTGGCTAACAAGCCTTCACCTGCTGTTAGCATTCCATTGACTCCCATTCATTTTGGCGTCACTTTGACAGCGAATAACTTTACATCTGAGGCGTTTAAAGACTCCATTTGTCCATTATTTATTTCTAAAGAAACACAACAATCTATAAAAGGCTCCATTACCTTGTATCTTACGTTATGGCCCCGTAGAAGCAGTTTTTGTAAAAGTAGGCTAATGATTGGGTCATAACCACGCGACTCTCTGGAAATTACCGTATAGACAGGAGGAGAAGCTCGCAGTCAATCGGGGGGGACGTGGAGGAATAAAGTCCGATAAAGTCAAGGGAGAAGCTCGCAGTCAATCGGGGGGGACGTGGAGGAATAAAGTCCGATAAAGTCAAGGGAGAAGCCCATAGAGAGTCATAAAGTTTCTCCTGCTCCTAGCTCATGGACAGCTCCTACTCACACTCTCCGTCTCTGCAAGATTCGGAAGGGAATGATTCAGATTTCGCTTGGCACAGCTACTAGAACACTTACAACTGTCAGACAGGCTGCTCACGTCACATCCACGTCGTCAAGGTCAGTTTGAGCCTGCGCAGTACGCTCAGCCATCAGGAAGTGAGTGCTTCTAATTTGCTTCACTTGTCTCCGTTGAAACCTATGGGGTCACTGTGTCCAGTTTATATACTGTCTATGGCTGAATTTCACTGCGCTTCATGAAGAGTTTTTCTTTTGCGTGAAGAAGCCGTTCGCCGGAGATGTGTTAAAAGATAGCATTCATGCATTCATGATTATTAGGCTGCCGGTATAATAATCCTCCTGGCGCGTCTTTTCTTTGGGTCGTGTGTGTAATAGGCAGGACTTACAGCGCGGTCTCTTTAGTCTTGTCGTGCTTGAATGCTTTAAAAGCATTCACATTAATAAGAGCGTGATCATACAATGCTAGTCAAGGGGTGACAGAAAAAAACGGATACTGTGTAATTGCGTTAAATATTTTTATTGCTTTAAACTTTTATTTTTTTTGCGGTGCCGCGGTGGGCAAGTGATGAAACCGGTGTTGCAACTGAATACCGTGTAACACTGGTAACACCGACCAGGGCCGTCGCTAGTGGGGTGAAAGGTGGTGACAATTATAGGGGCCCCCACTGCCCAGGGGGCCCCACAAAATCCAGCAGTTATACTATATAGGCCCCTGTTGTGTGAATAATTCTAATATTATATTAGTTGTATGCCTGAGATTTAAATAAAAACCACGAAAACATGCAATTTGGTTAAATATTTTTTCAAAATATTCTCTTACCTCCCTATAAATGGTTTAGTCCGATCTAAAGTATTTATTAATTATTCAGTCAGTGACAAACATCAGATCGACCCAATAAAATTGTAAGTCCAGCCCCAGCTCGTGAACAGAACCAATCAGAGTTGAGGCGGCAGTGCCTGAAGTTAACGATGAACTTGGTGGAAGAGCAGGAGATTAACTGAAAATGTCGGGGAAAAGAAAACATAACTTAGGGCACCAGAAATGCTATGAAAAGAATGAGAGGGAGGCCAGGAGAGTTGTTGTATCCCAGTCGATCAAGACGTTCTTTGAAGACAGGTTGTATTGTTATTTCGCTGGAAATAAGAAAACTACCGTCTACAGCCTGTCGTGTAGGCTACTCACTCTTCATTATCGATGCGCACCACAATCGACCGAATGATTACGTGTTCAAAATCCCTGTCTTTTTACACTATTGTAAATAGAGTTAAAAAATTGACACGAGTCACGACGCATTGCATTATGCACCTAACCTGCCGGCTGATGATGTATTTATTAGCCTACATCAATAAAACACGAATGCACTTGAATGAATAAATTTTAGCTTTATTTAATAATATTATCTTTATTAAAAAATAAAACAATAAATGAGGTTATTTTTTAAATTTGACTGCATTTTTGTCATTCTTGTATAAATGTTTACTTTTTGATTTATGAATTATAACAGACTGTTTCCCTGATGGGGGAAAAAACATTATTTTGCTGTTACTTTTTTTAAATTGGTTTTATTATTATTTAACAATTTCTTTTTATTAGTTGTAATTTTTATATAAATTTAACTTTTAAAATAAAGGTTTTACAACAACATCACCTTCTTCTGTTATTCTGTATGTGGGCCTCCATGCTCATCTGTTGTACAGTATATGATATTGGTGGAGGGTGGTGGGGGCCCACATCAATATTTTTTTCAGGGGGCCCCGAATCCTCTAGCTACGGCCCTGACACCGACTATCGTAGCAAGCCTACTCCTCACTCACCAATGCATTCACGGACATGCCCTCCTTTACCTTTCAGGAACTCCTTACCCACCAGACATCCTCACGCACCCTCTGGTCTGCAAACACAAACAACCTCCAAGCCCCCAGAACCAAGCTCTGCAGCATGGGTGATAGGGCCTTTTCATCGACTGCTCTGAGGCTGTGGAATGCCCTACAGATGTTTTTAAACGAAACCTAAAAACATCTCTTTTTAAAAAAAGCTTTTCACTTTTTTATAGTTTATTTTATAGGTTTTTCTTTCAACTATTTATTGACCTTGATTTTTTAACTGTATTTCTATATGCTCTGTAGCACTTTGAGATTGCTGTAATGTAAAGTGCAATACAAATAAAATGTATTATTATTATTATTATTATTATTATAAATGTTGGTTAATAGTTAATGATTATATTCCTATTTTTTTATTTTTATGATGATTATATTTATTATGAAGATTTTTTTCTAGAAAAAAAGTTAGAATTGAGAGATAAAACGTCGCAATTACCTTTTTTATTTTTTATTACATGGCGGAAACAAGCTACCACAGAATTTTTTTTTTTTTCTTTCTGCAATTTAATTTATTTGATGGAAAATCTACGTAGTACCTGAAATCTCTAGAAGGGTTACTGTTCTTTAAATAAAAAGATGGAAGACTCACAGAATCATCAAAGTCCATATAGTTGGAGAAGACTTTGACATTAGGATGGAAGACACCAGCTTGTCTGATCACTTCCTCCAACACATCCCCAATCCCAGCAGAGAAGATCAGCAGAGGAACAGACATCTGATAGAGATGATCAAAGAACTGCTTGTATCCATCCCTGACAAACACATTATCAATATTATTACTGACATACATGTGTAATCATCTTCTAACGAGACACTCTTAGATATCATTGTCAAAATCAATGTAGTCTCTTACAGTTTGTGCATATAGAGGGCATGCATTTAGTATTAAGTATAGAAAATACTGATTACAATAATCATTTCTGTTAATTCAAGTTTGAGAAATCTATTTTCAGAGCTATTTTTTATTTGACTAGTCAAGAATGTTAATCACAACACTTCCAAACGCTTGTTAGTGTTTTCCTTAATGGTCTAACCTCAGCATGGCTTCAGACTCTTTCACAGCTCGAACCAAATGATCCTTACTGATCTTCTGCTCCACAAGGAGCTCATGAGCTTTAGTCCACCTGCACACACACACATACTTACAGTGTGCATAAAAAAAAGTGCATACGAGAAAAAACAAACAAACAAATGCCCACAAACTATAAGGGTAAAAGAAGCAAGCAAAAATAAATTATTTAAAAAAAAAAAAAAAAAAAATGTGACTGTACCACAGCTTTACTGAAAAAGAAAAGAAAAAAAAGGCAAACCTTTCAGTCACAACATGAATGTGGTATTTTTCTGGGCCTTTTTTCCTTTTGTGGATTACTACGCACCTAGTATGTTTGGACTTTTTATGTCTAGTGTTTGAGACTGACAACTGCATTTACTTACTGATGTGATTCTGTAAATGTCAGGTTCACACAGCAGCTTACAATAACGGCTTAAGTACTGTCTTTTTTTGTAATGTCAAATATGGCAATGTAAATAAAACTGGAAGATCACATTTGACAAAAAAAGTCTAATCAAGATCAAGCCAAGTCACTGTTATTTACATTTCGCTTTATACAATACAGATTGTTTCAAAGCAGCTTTACAGTGATAACAGGAAAATACTTCAATGATGCAAACAGAGCTCTTCTTGATCTTCATTTAATGCAGCTCTAAGAAAAAAATAGTGTCATTGTTCAGCTGAAGTCAGTTTAGTGTTGATTCAGTTCCAATGTAATGATCATCAATTATTAAATTAGTTCATTTCATCTTGTGGCAAGCAGGGCGGAGCTGAGAGCCATGGGAACAGAGTGATCTTGAGTCCCATAGAGGAGCTCTGGATGGATGAAAGGAAGAGTGACGACGGTGCACTGCAAAATGAGAGAGAACCAGGCCTGGGACATTTATGTTGTTTTATGTTTCACTTTTGTTTTGCTGTTTGTTTATTCTATGATTAAAACTTTATGCTGATCGTTTGCCGGTTCCAGCCTCCTCGTTTCCTGAGCTTTGAACTTTATTACACATCTATAAAGCAGTTCTGCGGACCTGTTTAGGTGCAGGTCCATATCTGATGAGACAGACAGACAAATATGGCAGACTAAAATTTGGGGGTGATATTTGATGCTAATTTAACTTTTGATCCTCATATCCAGAATACAGTCAAAATATATTTTTTTCATCTTAGAAACATTGCCAGACTACGTCCTATGTTGTCATTTCCGGTGGCTGAAAAATTAATGAACATTTTTGTAATTTCTCACGTTGATTATTGCAACGCTCTACTTGCCGGGGTTTCAAAAGCTACTCTAAACAAATTACAGTTCGTAATGCGTAATGATTTTCTTTTAAATTGTTCTATTTCTCTTTTATTTTTTTCTTCTTTTTGTGAAGCGTTTTGAGGTTTAACTTTTGAGCTAAGGCGCTATAGAAAATAAAGTTTATTATTATTATACACTGAACAAAATTATAAATGCAACATTTTTGTTTTTGCCCCCATTTTTCATGAGCTGAACTCAAAGATGTGAGACTTTTTCTATGTACACAAAAGGCCTATTTCTCTCAAATATTGTTCACAAATCTCTCTAAATCTGTGTTAGTGAGCACTTCTCCTTTGCCAAGATAATCCATCCACCTCACAGGTATGGCATATCAAGATGCTGATTAGACAGCATGATTATTACACAGGTGTACCTTAGGCTGGCCACAATAAAAGGCCAAACTAACTTTTCTGCATTTATAATTGAGAGCATATGTTGTAATTTAGATGGGAAAAAGCGGTTTTATAGATGCTAGAAATGTGGTTTTAAATTGAAGACTGGTATCAAAGAGCACACCCAGGTTCCTAACTGACAATGAAGACTTGATAGAGCAGCAATCAATGTTAGACAGTATTCCAGGTTATTAAGTGCTGAGGTTTTTTTGTCCAATAATTAAAACCTTAATTCAGAATTTAGTAGTAGGAAATTACTAGCCTGACGTCGTCATACTCAGATTCTAGTCAGAATGTGAGTCTGATACTGCTCCATTGGGCTGTGATTATGGGGCGTGTTTTAACCGAACCAGGAAGGAAAATGCCTCTGCACTCAATTGGATAGACCTACAACCAATCAGAGCAACGGAGTAAGTGACGTATGTTTTTCATTCATGTTTCCGATCGACAAATGCCTTGATCGCGGTTCTCTGTTCCTCTTTTAAAATTAATGCGCTGTCGATATCTTCTATAACAGACGCGATGGCGGAATCTACACAATGTTTTATAAACAAAGTTCGGGAGGAGCACGTTCAAATAATCAATCCAAACAACTTGTCATCAAACAATTACCGTCTACGGTCTACACTATCAGCATGAGAGGAAGCATATATTTATTCACTGTCAACTCACCTAACATTCCTTGACAGTTTTCAGCATCCCTCCACTCACTCTCGGCTTGTTCTTCCACAGCCTGGAATACGGGGGAAGTAGCCTAGGGTTCGGGCCAAATACCGAGCCCGGAGCCTCTCCTCGGACAGCACGCCAAATATGCATTTATTCTATCTTACTTATTTGTAAGTGTGAACTCGTGAAATCTCAATTCTCCAGCGGCAGTCATTTGAATTCAACCCAAGCGCTCGTTGATGACGTGGATGATTACGTTACCGTTGCTCATCTGTCCATCATCGTATAAAGACAATTGCCCTGACAATTTGATTGGTCCGAACAATTTTTGTTCGGGCATAATAGCTCCTCAACGGATCGAGTCCAGACCGAACTTCCCGACCTAAAAATTTTGTGGGCGGGGCTAAGTTCGGCTGGCATCCAGGCTAGGAAATTACTAGTCATCCTTTTTTTTTATATCAACTATGTATTCTGTTAATTTCGTGAATTGGTATGTTTCCTCAGGGCGCGAAGAAATATAGAGCTAAGTATCATTAGTGTAACAGTGAAAACCACCGACATGCTTCCTAATGATATCTCCCAAAGGTAGCATGTTCAGGGTGAAAAGCAACTGTCCTAGTACTGATCAATATGAGTAGGGCTGCAACAACTAATTGATAAAATTGATTATTATCGAGAATGAAAATAATCAACCATGAATTTAATTATCGATTTGTTGTGTCTGTGCTTGGAAACATCAGTCAGTCACGTGCTTTACAGTAGTGCAGTGGTTCTCAAACTTTTTTGGTCGCGCCCCCCTTTAAACCTTTAAAAAAATATGGGCCCCCCCTCCCAAAAAAATTAAATAATATATATATATATATATATACATATATATATATATATATATATATATATATATAAGCGGAAAGTTTTTTTACAATGAAATATGTGCAATGATAAACTTACAAGTGATTTAGGAAATTATTGAAGGCCTGCTTTCTGTATTTCTCCTTGAAAAATAAAAAATAAAAAATTACAAAATAAAATAAAAACGTGCGATGAAAAACAGGAATAGTTTTAATTTGTCATGTCATTGAATCAACAGTAAGAGAGAATAATAAACCAGAACTTTAACTTTTAATTTATAATTAAAAGTTAATATATAGCAGCTTTGAGTGCCTCACGAGCTCAGCTTCTGGTTGGTCTTCTCACCAGAGCGCGCACAGCAGCGGAGTGCCACGTTCACAATAGCAGCTCGTGATTCGGTCCGCTGAAGAGGTTTTTTTCTTTGGCGAGCAACTTCTAGGTTGGGCTTGTTCCAACGGTCTGAAGAAGAACGATTCAGTGTAATTGCCGTTCGTTGCCGATTTATAAAAGAAAAGAACGATTCAGTGTAATTGCCGTTCGTTGCCGATTTATAAAAGAAGAGCGCTATCACTACCGCTTTCACGCACTTGAACGCCGTAGTAACGTAACGGCTGTATTTTTTTTATTTATTTTTTGCAGATCTCCCGCGCCCCCCCTGCAGTAACCTTGCGCCCCCCCTGGGGGGCGCGCCCCACACTTTGAGAACCACTGCAGTAGTGAATAACCCATTTCTATGGGCAAAACACATATGGAAAATAGCAGAGGACACAGAGTGAGGCTGCAGGAAAAAGGTACATGATCCAAGTTGTCTGAAACAATAAGAATTTATATTCTTTTATGAACAAAAGCATAAGCACTGTAATATGTGCAGTTCAAAGCCTCTGACGTGTTTTTCTCAGTGCAAAACTTACATTTTATGGTTATATCCTTATCTGTAAATGTTAGAAAGTCCCGTGAGTATTTCCATTTTGCATATTCTGACAACAAGCGAGTCTTGTTAAACTTCACTTGTTAAACGTCACTGCAGCTGCCGTTAGAAGTGCCGGTTTCAACAGAAACCTGAGACTCGCGCTTAGGACTCCATGCTTTTAACGCTATTCAAACATAAAGGTTGATTTATACTTCTGCGTCTGACTTGTAGACTATGCGTCGGTTTTCATTTATACTTATGCGTCGTTGTCCGCGTTTACGTGCAATTACACACGCATAGGGAGCATGTGAAACCCGAGGGAAGGGTTTTGCAGACCAATCACAGAGCTGGCGGTCCGTGTAGCATTGTTGTTACATTTTTGGAGAGATGCATGTCAGGGTACGCCGTAGGCTACACGTTACACACAGCCAACTACTTAGCTACGGCGTAGTGGTGGAATTTTTTATTCTTTCCAGAGAATCGTTCATTTTCAGTTCGTTCACAAAAATGATTCGTTCAGATTCGTTCACTGCTTCATTCAGTGACAATTTCTTCATATTACATAAATACGCCAGCAGGTGGCGAAAAAAGAGTGTATTTTGTGCTATGTCTTATGTCAACTAATGTATTTATTTATTACAAAAAACCTGATTTGCCGTTGTTCGAATGTGTGCCTAATTTACTCATTAAATTAACAAAATAAGTATAAATAAGTGGTTCAGATGACCAAAGCACAAGGTTTTCTTGCATAATTAACATTTTAATTGTTTGGTCAGACATTTACACATTCATAAATCTGGGATTATATTAAACGTTGAGTTATGTTCTGTATGTTAAATATGAATATATAGACAATCGTATGTGCATACCTATAACTGCGCTTTGCATCCGCTTTCTGCTGATTGCTGAATGAGATTGAATCACATGCTAAATGACCAATCTACCCGGTACTCTCATTCATTTCATTCACAAACAAAATGTACCAGTTCGTTCAATTCGTTTATGGAAGTAAAATAATGCCAAATGTTCTTGAAACAAAAAAGCCTGTTGAATTGCACTACTTGTAAAAATATGCATTGCATTAACCATGCTTGCATTTTAATGCATTGTATTTTTAGGGCTTGCATTTTTATTGGCTGAAATTCAGCATGGTTGGATATTTAAGCTGTGAATATTTCAATTCAAAACATTTCAAACACATTTTCATTATTACAAATTCAATAATCCATATTCACCTTTCATATTTCACTTCCAAAATATTCAAACTGTTTAAAAATACAACCTAAAATATTCAACAGGCAATTTCCGGTCCATTTTATTTTGCTTTGAAAATTCGCTTCCACAAATTCAGTGGTTCAAATTCGACAGAAAATACTACGTTGACATCCAGGAACTGCAGGAAAAGCAGTAGATTACCGAGCATACTCTCCATCTGCTGTTAGTCGATCTCACCAGCAGGTGGTGCAAAAGCGTGTTGTTGACGAAGACCAGCAACAGTTAGAGCAAGCCATTCATTCATAAAACTTATTTACAGCAATGTAAGTGTATTTGTGATTATTATGACGGCTGTTTTATGTTAAATTCAGTGTCTTCACGGTTACTTTTCCTGTGTAGCCTACATGCAATGTTATTCCACGATGCGGATGTACAAATCCAATGTTACATTTTTGAGGTTGACATATATTTCTCTTGGTTGTTTAGTTGCCTTAACTTTATATTGTGGTGATGTTCTAAATGCAGGCTATTAGGGGTTTCCCTCAATACTTCAGGATTCCCCTGCTGGACATATAAAACGCATCATTTATTCAAATAAATTGAAGTTTGCTATTGAAGTTAGAAACGTGTATGCCAATGTTGTATGCAACTTTAGAGACGGTCCCTAAATGTGCGAATGTCCAATGTCAAGCCAGTTTTACAACTAGGCTACATTTAATCATTTAGCAGACGCTTTTATCCATTTTTTTTTTCCATTAAAATGCAAGCATGGTTAATGCAATGCCTATTTTTTTTCCAAGTAGTGCAATTCAACAGGCTTTTTTGTTTCAAAAACATTTGGCATTATTTTACTTCCATATTCGTTCACGAATGAGATTCTCTCTCTCGTTCAGACTCAAAACAACGATCTCATTCAGTGATGGGCGTATTCGTTCAATAGATTCATCCAACCATTTACCCATTCACAGCCCGAACTTAAATGCTATTTGCTGACGTTATGCAAATGAGACCTAACCAATACTGACATATATATATATTTTTTTTTACAGTTTTTAGAGAAGTGCATGACATTAATAAAACGTAATGAATTCATTTTTGATAAATAATACAACATGAACACAAAACACTGCTTCCAGTACTGTACAGTAGTCAAGTAAATTGTTCAAAGTGCAAAATACCACAAAACTAAGTCTAAAACACACAAATAAAACATAAGAAAAGCAGGTAAAGAGTAGTGTAAATTTAAATCAAGTAAATGTCAAGTGCCCCCCGCCCACTTAGCTCAAACCAAGTAAAAAATGACAACGTTCATTTGTCTGTTACATTTAACCATCAGCTTGCGTTATTAAACTGTTTTCATTACAATGGTAAATTGTAAATTTCTTTCTTTGATGCAAATATGCCAACTACACAAGTCTATCTGTTTGCCATCATTATCGTTCAAACAACTGGTTATTTTCGTTCACGAACGACATGTCCCAGTTGTTCAACTCGTTCACGAACGAGAAGAGCTCCTCTCTCTCGTTCAGACTCAAAAAGCAACTCAGTCACGGTCAGTGAAGGGCGTATTTGTTCACTACATTCAACAAATCACATGCTCCGTCACATCTCATACTCGAAGGCTATTGGCTCGAGGTTTAGTCATTCTTTGACAGGTTGAAAAAGTCCACAGAGCTACCTGGTTCACTGAGCTGTGCATGGCTGCTAACAGCGCCGCGCTGCTGTGGAGGGAGGGATTTCAGTGAACGAGAAATATGAGTCAATGGATTACGTGAACGAGAACGATTCGTTCACCTAAAAGATTTGTTCAAAAAGAACGATTCGTTCACTAACGTAACATCACTACTACGGCGTGAGTTTGATGCAGAAGTATAAATTGGGCTTAAGAAACAACATTTTTGGGACAGTTCATGTTAGATTTTGTTGCTGATTTGAAATATGTTATTTAATTGTGAGTTCATCAAGCAGTTTTTGAGATTTCAGGATTCCCCCATTTAAATAGATAGGACTTGGTCTTGGATGCCTAAAATAGCTGTCTGGATACGTTGCAAATATTGCCACCGAGTGAACAAACTTTCCTTGATAGGGACTTTGGCGCAGTATAATAGGAGTACAATAATTCCGACTAAAATACACATTTAGCAAAAATATGTTTTGTTAGAAATTAAGTGTAGTATTAAAATTCTTCAAGTAATCATATTTATTAGAGCAGTAACAGTAGGTACTATTGTTGGAATAGCCAATTAATGTAATATAATTACTATGTTCAGACGAGTGAATGTGTTTATTCTTCATACCTTGTACAAGTTCACATATTGTGCTTTTGTTTATTATAATTCTTAATTTAGTAGTTTTAATTTATGCTTTAAAATGGCAATCAGTCATATTTAGGTCTAGATTTAGAATGTAATGTTTGTATTTTAACCCATTTTATTTTGTACAGCATAGCCAACATACAGATGCATTCACTATATTTGTTTTCATAGGTTTTAAATTATACATTGGTTGTATGACAGCATTGGGCAGAATATGTAATAAAATTAAAGGATTATAAAAAATAAATTAAAAAAAGGATTAAAATGTATTCTTAATTGAACAAATACTTTTAGGGCCCTATCTTGCACCCAGCGCAATTGACATTGTACACTGACGCATGTATCATTCCTATTTTGCACCCGACGCACAGCGGACTTTTCCCTCCACACAGCGGACTTTTCCCTCCACAGACGCACGTCTGTAAATTAGTCTGTAAATTAGGGAATGAACTTGCACTCCCGGGGGCGGTTCAGCGATGTAACACAAAGCAGATGGTCAGTTCTGCTATCTTGATTAAATTACTGGATTCTAGTATACAAACACACCCCTGTTCTTCTTGGACTGTGACACACAGCAAATGGTCTGGCCATTTGATTAAATTACTGGATCCTAATTTGCAAACACAGCCCTTTTCTTCCTGAATCAACAAAGGAGCATCCTGTTTTACTACGTCGGCTGAGCATGTGACCATGCAAGGCGAAAGATCCCTTGGGATCCCGCTGGGATCTCCCATGTCGCCTGACACTTTAAAACAACGACTGCTAATTCAAGAGATACGCACACACATACACACACACACATGAACTTCCCCGAGGAGGGGGGAGAACAATCGTTCACCACGCGATTCAACTTTGAATGACTCTGCATACACACACACACACACACACACACACACACCAACATAGAAACACGCTCACATCCCTGACCACGTGTGTTTCAAAAGTACCATTTTAAATGTATTGAAATGTGGAAATGTATTTCTTGTTGTGTTTCATGGTAGCCTGGCTAACGTCAGACCTCTTTCTCTTTGAGACGTGGTCTGGGAACCACATGTGCATTTTCTCGTATTTGAGGCGTGGTTTACGAATGCCCAGAGCCGTTTATTGGGCGCTACAAATGTCTATCAAATGCGCCTGTACGTAGCTCATAGCCAATCGTTTCAATTATACCAGATGACGTATGTAGAGCGACAGATATTCAACAAAAAAGACGTCGATGGGTCAGAGATTTATGTGTACACCTATTTTGTAAATCCGCACCCGTCCGTACCCGCAGTGCTTCAAACCGCACCCGGCCGTTTTCCCACAGCAGCACTAATTCAAATCTGCACCCGACCCGCTTAAAATAGAACCGACACCTGACCCGCACCCGAAATAAAATCAGTTTAGACTATCACATTATAGACACACTTACAAAAATGTTTATTGCCAGGTCATACAGAAGTTATTGCACGACAAGGACAACTTCAGCCGAAGCTGTCAAAAGGCCGATACACGAAGAACATGGCTAACGTTACCACAAAACTGAGTAGCCTTATAACATTTTACCAATCGAACAGACGCGGCTACAACACTATATGCCACGCAATTTCGTCTAGCCTCCATCTGACCATTTTGGGTTCAAACACGCCCCGCACACCACACAAACTTAACAGAGTTAAATATGAAAAATACCGTTCGATAGAACTGCTTTGTTACCACAGTTATCTGCGTGCTTCCTCAGGGATGAAGTTCCACATTTGCGACTATCCAACACGAAAATGTTTGCAGCAAAGCCTTTCACAATATTTTCTTCAGATAACTCCAAATTTCTCCCACACACTGGACTTGATTTTTGATGACGTATTGTCGACAGTAGCTATTCTTTTCTTCAACTCCTCAGCATCTATCTTGACGACTGCAAGCAGATCATTATGAAGACAGGTTATGAAGACTTTTTAAAAATGAAAGTAGCCTAGGTAACGTTATAGATCCTGGGAGGGCGTGGCGCGTGGGCACAAATAAACTGATGTGGATTTTAAATTATTTTATCAACTTGAAATACAGGCATATTTTTGTAGATGTGTTCCTAAAAATATGCATATATTTTTACGTCTGTCATGTTGGATCCATAGATATAAACAAACTGCTTCGGTGTGTCGCATAGATGTCGTCATCGTCTTGCTGCTCCCTCCCCGTTCTGTGATTGGTTCCCTAGCTGAGGCGAAAATCTGGTCCATGGTATCCAGGCTGCCTAGCAGCGTGAATAAAATCGTGCTGCGCTCAAGGCAGCATGGGGAAACCCAGGCTAGTTTCATGGTCCCCATACACAAATTACTATGACTATAAGCGTTATGATATATATAATCAATTTGATATGCGTTTAATCACGAAGAATCATGTATCGTCTTGTTATTAGCTCACAGAATTATCATTCGTGGTATTGTTTTAATCAGAAAAACCCGACGATGTCGAATCCTTAACATAAAGTACCAAATGATGCATGTCTTTCATTAATAACAGTTTATAAGTGTATTATGACCAAATTCTGTCTCGTCTGCACATCGTCCCAGAGGGCATGTACTTCGTGAACAAAAGGAGTTTTACCGCCATGCGTCCGCCCAAATGATTGGCTCATACACGTGAGAAGGCGTGACTTTAGCTCCTTCAAAACACGGCGCCACACTCTCCTCTATGCAGTTTTCAACGCCAGAGAGAGATCCATTTCTTCGCTACGAACTCCAGCCGGAGTTCTTCGTTTACTTTCTAATTTCGTTTTTAATCTAAGTCTTTTCTTTTATCTACCTCAGTTTGATATTTTGTCCTTCGTTCAGTGTATTCACGAACGAAACGAATTCACGATTAGTCATCTTTGAACGTGCTGCCGCTGAGTCTATCGCATCATCTACTCCGAACGGAAGGAACATCGGACACGCGGCCTAAGCATCTTTTCAAACCAGCTGCACAAAAAGGGGCCATAAAAAGCAAGTAATGTTACCGCTTTAATATCGCAAATCTGAAAAGAAAATGCTGTTTTAAGGTTGTCTAGAACTTCCTGAAGCCTTTGGGTCTCTTTTTGAAGTAACTGTTTGAACTGTTTATGTCCTGAGAAAATCTCTCTCTCTCTCTCTCTCTCACTCACTTACTCTCTCTCTCTCACTTACTCTCTCTCTCTCACTCACTTACTTTCTCTCTCTCTCCCTCTCTCTCTTCTCTCTCTCTCCAATATTTCGTATGATCATCATTTTTGTATTGTTGTTTTGTTATGCATATTTACTCCTGCGTGTTTTAAGTAGTATACGTAATCCTTAGTTGTTTTATTAAACTCCATAATCTTTGAATTGAATCTGTTTCATTGCTCCATCATTTGAAGTCCCTGAAAATATGATTTAAGCTACAAGGCTCTACTTGGTTTAACTATTGAGATATCTAAAAGTGCCTTACACGAAAATATCATTCCTTGTGGCCAGAGGAAGGTTATTGTCGTTGTTTACAGGCCTGTAGATTCTGATAAGGAAGTCGCGTATACAGTTCGCTAAATGGACAGATTGCGCAATAACTAAATTCGAATTACATGAAATTTGCCCTTACAATTGATACAATTGTACCGACCTATATGAATATTTACTACGAGCAATTGTGTTAATTATTCATATACGGTGAGGCTTAGACTATTCCCTATTTGGGATAAGTTAATTTGTGTATGCAATATATATATACATATTCATCATCTTGTGAATATTACCCCTCATTTGAGTTGCTAATTCCCTTAAAATAACTCATTGTTGCTACAGCGAAAAGAGGCGGCGTGTTCCGGCGCAAACGTTCCCTGGTGCTATTTTGCAGTTCCAGAAAACAATTCTGCCACAGACCAGGAAAAACCTAGTCAAAAGTCAGTGGCGCATTATTTATTAAGGGCGCATGCTTGGCCATAATGTAGCGTGTGCACAACGCGCATACACTTTGCTTCTCTCATCTACACAGACGCAGCAGGTTTTTTTTTGCAAACCATACATAATTACAAAGAAAATATTCCACATGAGGGAAATCATTGTGGTGTCCATGAAGATGTGAAAAAATAGGCATAAATCTAGCTAACACATTTACCCAAATTATTATACGCCTGTTTAACCGAAGCTTATTTGGGTGGGTTTCTCCCATCCCCATAAAATTTAACTTCTCTGTCTTTTACGGCCCTGATGAGAACCGCTCCTGGCGTGCGCCTGGCAAATCCGCCATTATAATAGCAATCTGCCATGTAACATGCGCGCCTGCTTTCAAAGGGAATGTGAGATGATGCTCTGATTGGTTTATTTCACGTTATGCCCAAACCACACCTATGAGTAATGTAGCTACTTCAGACCAAACCATTTTAGATTTGCCCACCGAGATCCGCCCACAAAATTACTTGCGTTTCACGTTTGATACTTGCGTTTCAGATCGTTAAAATAGGGCCCTTAATGTATAACAATGTTTCATCCGACACATCGACACATTAATTGATTATCAAAATTATAATTAGTTGCAGCCTTAGATATGACACATCTTAATTTACTGTTACAAACTGATAATGGACAGATGAGTATGATTTAAACCATGCCAATGCAATTCCACTAATGGCAACATCATTTTTAAGCCTATTAAAAAGAATGTTGTGGTCGATAGTACCAAATGCAGCACTAAGATCCAGTAACACTAATAGCGAGATACAACCATGATCGGATGAAAATGAGAAAATCATTTGCAACTCTAATGAGAGCAGTCTCAGTGGGTCTAAATCCTGACTGGAAATCCTTGCAGATATCATTTCTTTCTTAAAAGGAACATAGTTGTGAGGAGACTGCCTTTTCTAGTATTTTTGACAGAAAAGGGAGATTCAAGATCGTTTTGTAATGAACTAATTCTCTAGGATCAAGTTGTGTTTTTTTAATGAGAGGTTTAAAGGAACATGCTGACTTTTTGGGACTTTAGCTTATTCACCGTATCCCCCAGAGTTAGATAAGTCCATACATACCATTTTCATCTCCGTGTGTGCCGTAACTCTGTCTGACGCACCCACCGCTAGCCTAGCTTAGCACAAAGACTGGAGGTAAACGGCTCCAGCTAGCATACTGCCTAGAGCCCTGCACGGGGCAAAACATCCAGCCCTAACCGAGACCTGGCCCGTGGTGTTCAAGCCCTAATCCGGCCACAGCCCGAAAACATCTGCAATTTTTCAGCCCGAACCCGACCCGAGACCAACATCAATATCACTTTGACCTCTCTCTGACGCGCGCTCTCTGATGCGCGCTGTCTCTGCTAGACGCACACACTACACACGCTACTAGGTAAAATTTTATTATAGGCCTCAAACATAACTACCACCACCGACAATTATGCCCACAAATATTAATACAGACTGTCAATTACGGAGAAGCATAAGCATGCAGTAGAGAATATTATATAGCCAAATGTGATCCAGCAGTAAATAAAGATTTACGGCCTACCTTTTTTTGATGTCAAGTAACTTTACTGAAGAACAACGTTTCAAAGAACTCTTCGCCAACTGGCTAATGTTAAATAATAAAAATATAATAAAGAAAAAAAAATCTGTTGAACTGAGTAGGCTCATTCACTGTTTATTCGCGAGTGTTGTGAAGAAAAAGAATAGCATCCACTGTTGAAGGCTTCAGGCTCGGTAATCAAATCAAAACTCTTTCAAAATGCAGCTTTTCCTTAAGTATTGGGAACTTTTAGTAACTCCTTACACTCCAACACCAACATCTCCCTGATGCTCTGCATGGTCAACTGTCACCTAATGCAGGGGTTCCCAAACTTTTCCATGCCAAGGCCCCCCAAATACCACTAGGTTCTGGCCAAGGCCCCCCGTATTGAACCCATCGACAATACTACGGCACGGCACATGTAGAAATAAATAAATGAAACATCTAGGTGAACATCAGATTATGTGATGGTGTTTGATACCAGCCAATCAGAAAGATGAGATGCACCGATTACAATTTTCAAGGCAGATTCCGATTTTTCATTGAGTTTGACCTGCCGATACAGATTTAAGCCGATTCTGATTTCATTTTTTCTAACCACTTTACAGCACACACAAATATTTATTTTCTATATATATATATATATATATATATATATATATATATATATATATATATATATAAAATAAAACACCACTTTTACCCAAACTGGTTAATAAAAACAAGTTTAAATGGATACATTCTCTATAAATATTTTTGTCTTCATTTTCTTTTCTGACATAGCCTACTCCTTGTTAAAACACACTATACATGCAAATTATGTGCATTTTTTTGAGTGAAATCATATTTATTTTGTCCATCAAAAGTGTGCTTTCACTTTAACTGAGCGTGAGCAGCGCTACAAAAATAGACTCGGCTTCGAAACCCTCCGCTTCACTGCTGCTCATGCGACGCTCCTGCTTGACGCTCACGCGCTGCTCCAGCTCGCGGTGTGAATGCACTCACTGAACATGCACGCCGAAAGAAATTCGCGCTGCTCACGCGCCGCTCGCGATCTGAAACGGCCGTAATTCACAAGGTTTCCTACATGTGCGTTCTGTGTGCATGTGTGATGTTGATGTTGCGCGATGTTATTCATGCGGCGCCCGAGTGCATTTGAATCGGCATATGTCAGACTGAAAATCACGTGAAAATCGGCCAATTCTTGTCACTAGCCGATCAATCAGATATCAGATAGGCTATGCAACAAATTATTATAATGTTTTTTCATAACAATACTCATATTAGCAAATATTTATTTTTTAACGTTTTTTAACTTTTTTTTTCCCAACTTGCTGCGGCCCCCCTGGCGCCCCCTGGCGGCCCCCACTTTGAAAACCCCTGACCTAATGCATTGCACGCGCGTCGCGTTACTCACGTGATCGCATATTGCGTTGCATATTTATAATATTATCAATATAACTATTTCATACAGTAGCCTGCGCTCTGCACGTATATTATGGGCACGATGAAAGGAGAAAAGCTAAATGAGCCCGAGTCCGACCAAAGCCCAATCTGTAAAAAAAAAGAAAGAAAAAAAAAAGACTCATTTAAAGTAATGTAACTGTCTGGTTTTAGCCAGGTTTCTGTCAAACACAGCACATCTCGGTTATGATCTGTGATTATATAATTTAAAATAAGTGCTTTTATAGAAAGGGATCTGATATTCAGCAAACTGAGTTTAATCATTTGTTCATCTCGGAGCATATTACAGAAAGATCCTAACTTTAGAATCCTATCTTATCTGTTTGGTAACCATGGCAATTTCAGTTACAACCTCATTTAGGACAAAAGCTATTACAGAATTACATTTCTTAAGTACATTATCTTATCTTAAATAATAGTTTAGCAACCAAATGTTACACTGCGACTTACGATTCGTGCCAAATGAGAGGTACGTGAACCCACTACAGGGCTCAGTTTCGATTTTAAAAAGGCCCAAGTTTATTATAGGCTTGGCATTTAAAATAAATGTTGTTTGTAATGAATGACACTATAATTTATTTTTATTTTATACATACATATACATATTTTTATCTATATATATAATATATATTTATCATATATATCTGTTCTGAATAGGCCTACCATTAAATTTAAAGGATTTAGAGTGATTGGAAGTAAAACAAATGTTTACAGTGTTTAGAATGTTTCATTTACCAGTATTAATTTGTGTTTTTTCTCTCAAAAACAGGCCTAATAAAATTGAGTTGTAGCCTATTGTTAAAAAGTAGATTTACAATGGTGACCGTTTCCACCAACAAATCTAGCATATTATGTTCATTACTCTCACCCACATTAACTGGGTTTAATTACAGTTATAATTATGAGGGGGTCCTTGGAAAATGTTCTACCCTGTAAGGGGTCCCTGACTCAAAAAAGGTCTGAAACCCCCTAGAGCTATTCTCTAAATTATTTGTGAGAATCAACTTTGATAACAAAAAAGAATAACAACAAAACAAACTCTTGTAACAGGTTATAACCCATATACACATCTTTATAATAATTTAGGCTAGAGTTATACAAATATGAGTACTTTCTAACCTCCTCACATAATCTCTCATCCACTTAGCCATCCACTGTTGTAGCTTGCACATGCTTGTCTCTTCTGTTTATTGAGTTTTTCTTTGACTACCTTATTATTTAACACACTGTTGCCACCTTGTGGACAAAATTAGTGCAAAAAGAAATCAATGTGCATGTGTAACCAGCACGTACAGAGTAGTGTTGTTTTTGGCGGCCTGTTTTAATTTTAGTTTTAGTCTAGTCTTTGTGTCAGGCTGTCATTTTAGTTTTTATTAGTTTTAGTCACATTCATACTCTTTTTAGTCTAGTCAAGTTTTAGTCGACGAAAACTGATGACATTTTAGTCTAGTTTTAGTCAACGAAAACTGATGACATTTTAGTCTAGTTTTAGTCGACGAAAACTGATGACATTTTAGTCTAGTTTTAGTCAATGAAAATTGTATTTTAGTCTCTTTTTAGTAATGCGATTCTATTTAACCCAGTCAATATATAATTTCAAACAAGGCTATCTTATTATAGGCTATTTAGTAGGCCTATATTTAGGGCTGTGACGGTGGCAGGTTTTTTTTACCACCGCGGTATTATTATTAAAAAATAATATTAAATTTTAATATTCGGGGGGTTATAAAAAAAAAAAAAAAACTCGTTTTATATTTCCACACAAAGACGCGATGCACTCTGCGCTTTGAGCGGGATGTGGGACACGAGCAGGAAAACACGAAGATATCGATCTCTTTATGATATCTTCGTGTTTTCTACTTGATGTAAATTGGTTTGAAGAGCGAATTTTATCCTCCACAAGGGCAAGATATTTAGGCTGTGTTTGAGATTGCGCTGCCAGAGAAAGTGAAACTAAAAATCACCCACACGTGTCAAACGCGCTTTACAACTAAACTCGCGCCCAATGTCTAATATAACAAGCACAAACTGTGTTAAAAAGAATTTGACATGCAAGTACAAATGTAGGCTATCTGTCCTACAGCGTTTTTCTACTTTACCACAGTAAAGAATACGAATATAATAGGCTTAATTAAAAGTGAACCAAGAAACGTTTATAATAGGCTACCTTTAGAAAATGGGTGAGACGTGACACGTGAGTGAAGATTTGGGAAAAGAAACAAGAGATTCCATGCAGGGATGAGTCACGATTTTTGGATATTCGATTAGTTTATTTAATTATAAAATATCGAATAGGTTGTGCGATTATACTCTAAAATAAAATCTCCATGTTCTGGCGCTAATGCGGTGACGTGTTCATGTAACAAGAGACGCTGCCAATAACGCACATAACAGCTGTCACAAAGAACCAGCAAAAGTAATGATTATGAATGTGTCAAATATATCAATGAGACATTTTAATAGAATAACTAATGGAGTAATATATGGTTAAATTCGCTGATAATCGGGTGACCAGATCGCAATCCAGAATTTAAAGCCGACAAAGCTATGGGTTCACGCACAACTCTCTCATTCGTCGTGACGTTACATTTCGTCTCGTCTCGTTTTGGTCAACGAAAATGAAGAGACATTTTAGCATAGTTTTTATTTTTTAAACCACATTTAGTCTCGTTTTTATTCGTCAACGATATTGCATTATACATGTATTTTAGTCATCGTCACATGACCATGCATTTACGTCTAGTCTCGTCTCGTTTTCGTCAGGTGATAACGGTTCGTTGACGACAATATTTCGTCATAATTTTCGTTGACGAAAGCAACACTAGTACAGAGTACGTAATATACATAGGCCTACCTATTATTCATTCAAATTCTTATACAAACAACATAATTTGTATAAACAATTGTTTTACTAGATGTCTCCCCATAGATGTGGCCAATATGTTGAAAAATGAAAATCACAGGCACTCCTGTTTGTTGTTGAGAGCTTAGCTGTGTAATGAGTAGATGTGTCTTACCATTCAACCATGAGTGGTAACTTCTCTTCCACGGAGCATATGGGATCGATCTCTATAGGGTAGTATGTGTCCAGAAGATTCTGCAGCTGTAGAAAAAAAAAAAACATTTATGCAAATATTTCTGCTCAAAAAATATGAACAGAAATATAACAGACTAGATAAAACTTTGATGTCGAGAAATAGCATATAGAAATAGTTCTGTTTTCTGCACACCATATAATGTGTCAAAGATAAATATTGCATATATACTGTATATAAATACAGTGCAAATACACAATGAACAACAATTACAAAAAAAAAAATGTACAAAACAAATATTCTCGAAAAACAGATACACTGAATATGGACTGTAAATTGTAATCATGTAAACATGGACTATAGTTATTTTATGGCATAGCAGACTAACCCAGATAAGTATTGGGAGGCAGCCGGGTGTTGAGTAATCTGACTGCCTCAGGGAAAAAACTGTTGCAAAGTCTGCTAGTGGTGACACGGACACTCCTGTACCTTCTGCCAGATGGCAGAAGGGTGAAGAGTCCATGAAAGAGGTGAAGGGGTCTTCCGCAAATATGGATGGCTCTGCGGATGCAGTGGTTGTTGAATGAGGTATCTATGGTGGGTAAAGAGATCCTGATGATCTTTTCCGCTGTCCTCACAATTCGCTGTAGAGTCTTGCGGTCAGAGGCTGTGCAGTTCCCGTACCACAAAGTAAAACAGTTAGGATGCTCTCTATCAACCCTCTGTAGAAGGAGGTGAGAATGGGAGGAGAAAGTTTGGCTCTCTTCAGCCTCCGCATAAAGTAGACAAGCTGCTGGGCCTTCTTGACTAGGCAGGTGGTATTAAGAGTTCAGGAGAGGTCCTCTGTCATATGCACACCAAGAAACTTGGAGCTTTTGACTCTTTACACATTTGTTCCATTGATGTGCAGTGGTGAGTGGTCCGCTTGGGTTCTCCTGAAGTCAACAATCATCTCTTTAGTCTTATCAACATTAAGAGATACACTCACCTAAAGGATTATTAGGAACACCATACTAATACTGTGTTTGACCCCCTTTCGCCTTCAGAACTGCCTTAATTCTACGTGGCATTGATTCAACAAGGTGCTGAAAGCATTCTTTAGAAATGTTGGCCCATATTGATAGGATAGCATCTTGCAGTTGATGGAGATTTGTGGGATGCACATCCAGGGCACGAAGCTCCCGTTCCACCACATCCCAAAGATGCTCTATTGCGTTGAGATCTGGTGACTGTGGGGGCCATTTTAGTACAGTGAACTCATTGTCATGTTCAAGAAACCAATTTGAAATGATTTGAGCTTTGTGACATGGTGCATTATCCTGCTGGAAGTAGCCATCAGAGGATGGGTACATGGTGGTCATAAAGGGATGGACATGGTCAGAAACAATGCTCAGGTAGGCCGTGGCATTTAAACGATGCCCAACTGGCACTAAGGGGCCTAAAGTGTGCCAAGAAAACATCCCCCACACCATTACACCACCACCACCAGCCTGCACAGTGGTAACAAGGCATGATGGATCCATGTTCTCATTCTGTTTACGCCAAATTCTGACTCTACCATCTGAATGTCTCAACAGAAATCGAGACTCATCAGACCAGGCAACATTTTTCCAGTCTTCAACTGTCCAATTTTGGTGAGCTCGTGCAAATTGTAGCCTCTTTTTCCTATTTGTAGTGGAGATGAGTGGTACCCGGTGGGGTCTTCTGCTGTTGTAGCCCATCCGCCTCAAGGTTGTGCGTGTTGTGGCTTCACAAATGCTTTGCTGCATTCCTCAGTTGTAACGAATGGTTATTTCAGTCAAAGTTGCTCTTCTATCAGCTTGAATCAGTCGGCCCATTCTCCTCTGACCTCTAGCATCAACAAGGCATTTTCGCCCACAGGACTGCCGCATACTGGATGTTTTTCCCTTTTCACACCATTCTTTGTAAACCCTAGAAATGGTTGTGCGTGAAAATCCCAGTAACTGAGCAGATTGTGAAATACTCAGACCGGCCCGTCTGGCACCAACAACCATGCCACGCTCAAAATTGCTTAAATCACCTTTCTTTCCCATTCTGACATTCAGTTAGGAGTTCAGGAGACTGTCTTGACCAGGACCACACCCCTAAATGCATTGAAGCAACTGCCATGTGATTGGTTGATTAGATAATTGCATTAATGAGAAATTGAACAGGTGTTCCTAATAATCCTTTAGGTGAGTGTATATGCTGGGTATAGCATAACAGAAAATTGATCCGAGCGCTAGGGCTGGGACGGTTACCGCATTACCGCAATACTGCGGTCACGTGACGCCTACCGCGGGTCTGATTTCGTCACCGTCATCACCGCAAAAAAAAAAGAAAAAAAATTAAAAATTAAAAAATAAACACTGGCCTTCATGTGTTCACGTTGTGTCTAATGACATGGATTCATTGATTCTAATGACATGGATTGTGTCTAATAACATTGTGTCTTGCATGGATTCAAGGTTTTCTAAACAAAACTTATCAAAAGATGGAGCAAATCCGACCGTTCGCAAGTTGTTCCATGACAATAACATTCCATTCGTAGGCTATTGACTATAACCCCTTATTTATACTCTGTGGCGCGTTACGGCTGCGACGCGGCTACCGGAGCTGAACACGCCCACTCTAGTCAATGCTTGTGTTTACAACAGCCACGACGCGGCGCGTTTCAGAAGCGTCTCTCCGCGCCGCTTCGCTAAAGATAGGCGCCTAGTCTATTTTCGACGGACGCCGCGTCCAAGCCGCACCGTAAATAAAAAAAAAGTAAAAGCAGGACCTCAGCTTTTAATTGCAAGTGCTTATTTAACAATTCTCTCACGTGAAGACCGCATTTGTCAACCCTCGCGGAGTCGCGGCAAGTGCACACTCACAGCACCAGAGAGTAATCTTGACGGCACTTGCAAGAAAATGGATAAGTAGGCTACATAATCAAATTCACAAATATTACACCATTTAAACATTATTAAAAATACATAGGCTACTGAGTTACTAAAACAATATTTGTCAAAGAATACACTTGTTCACAGTTTGAACGTTCTTGTTTCCATTTGTTTAATTTCAAGATCTGAGGTGAATTATCCATTGTTGCTTTTACAGCTACAAAGCTGGAGCACTAAACGATATTCAAAGTCACATTGCATGCTTTTAACATTAAATAAAGCACATAAACACTACCTGAGATTATCATTGCCACACTTTGTTTGTTGTTCCAGCCGCAACGTCGCAGAAAAAAAAACTGGGGGAGGGTGGGAAGGGGGGTTGAGGTTTAAAGCGGTTTACCGCAATACCGCGGGAATTTCTTGCTTTTCAACCGCGGTAAGAAAAAATCCATACCGTCCCAGCCCTACCGAGCGCCGATGTGGGGGCGGGGTGCAGCCTTGTAAGCAATATGAATGTTGGTGTAAACAAGGTCCAAAGTGTTTTTACCACGGGTTGCAAAATCAACATGCTGGTGGAACTTTGAAAGCAGTGATTTCAGATTTGCATGGTTAAAATCTCTGGCGACAATGAAAAATGAATCGGGGTGTGCTGTCTGAAGGTTACTGATAGCCCTTGTAGAGATCACTTAGCGCCATGTGGAATGTACACCGCAACCATAAGCACGGTGGTAAACTCTCTGGGCAAGTAATATGTGTGGCATTTCACAGTCATAAACTCCACCAGAGAAAAACAGTAGCTTGAAAACACAACTGCATTCCTGCACAATTCATTGTTTCTATAAACACACAGACCAACCCCGCAAGTCTTATCGGACAGTGCTGCTATCCTGTCGGTGCGATGTGCAGTTACCACGACTAGCTGAACGGCTGCGTCCGGAATGCTGTCGTTGAGCCATGTTTCCGTGTGAATTAAAACACTGCAGTCCCTGATTTCACGCTGGGAAGTTCGCTGTAGTTGGAGCAAGTCCATTTTATTATTGAAAGAGCGGACATTGGAGAGGAGAATGGATGGTAGAGCTGGACGGCTTGGGTTAGCTTTTAGCTTAGTACGGATGCTGGCCCACTTCCTGCGCTTCTGCAGCCTTGCACACCGTATCCGATGCCCTCTCTTCCGGCCAGCAGCATCAAGCAATACCCCGGTCCCAGGGCCTGGTTCGCGTAGTAGCCAGAGGTCGCGTAGCTCGTCTCGCAGTCCATCGTTTATTCCTCCTGAGCTTTTTTTTCTCCAGTGTTCAGCTGAATTTGGCAATGGTAGACATGTTCACAAGTACTAACGATGTGCATCTATTTAAAAACGTTTCCAAATTGGTGTAAGCTTCACTTAACATGCACCTAGTGGACCTGAAGTGGCCGCTGTGTGCTACCACGCCACCATACATGTGTGTTTCACCTGGTAGAATACACGCGTTTGGTTACTAGGAAGTTTCACCAATTAAAAGTGGTGTAAGAATATGCATATACTTCAATGTTGAGTCTTATGTAAGCAATAATGTATTAGAACTTAAGATTGAACGTCAATGAACATATTCCCTTCATTGAAAGTCCTTTCACCCAAAACTTCATTGTATACCTTTTCTTCTCTGGTGTTGTAAAGTTTTCTTTCATCGAAGCAGAGACCAGGAGACAGTTGGGATCGCGTTCAACGGAAGTTATTCTTTATTGAGAACTCCGCTGTACGTTGCTGTAGTACTTCCAACATGATCTAACTCTAATACAGTATGCATTGTAGTTATATACATTCAAAGGGGTAGGGATTACATAGAGGCGGGAACTCTGAACAAAGCATGCAAATTAAGTATACAGGTTAAGGTAACACCCTAGACTGAGGGTCTGGCCCATCCTAATTCAATCAGCATAAGGCTCCAAGAGCCATTTGGGTCCGAAAGCCATTTGCAGAACAAAAGGTGAGATTCTCAGTGAATCATTCGTGTGCTAATCCCATCAGTCTGACAATAAGGAGAGAACAGAAATTGCAACTTTGCTGAGATCTTAACCTTAAAAGATTCTTTACCACGATGTTATGTACAGAAGCATATTTGAAATAGATTATTAAATTTGTAACCCTTCACTGGATAATCAATTTTCCAGATGTCCCACACAGTCGGAAGAGTGCTTCATCAGAGAAAATAACAGAATTTCAGTCTGTCCATGTGTTGGGATGCTGTTACAACCACTGCCACCTTGTGTCGGAAAGCCACAACGGCCAGGTGTCAGATGGCTGGTTGTATACAGTTACTCTGAGTTGTAACTAGGGTTGGGAACCGAGTATCGGTTCTTATCAAGAACCGTTAGTGTTTTTGAAAAATACCAAAAACCGTGCGAAATTCCTAAGTTTCGGTTCCGAAAACAGTTCTGTGTGGGCGAGCACTTGGAGCTTATCCTTTAATGCGATGTCTCACCTCATAAATATTAAAATAGTAATGAATGCACTGAAAAGCCCTTGCGCTACTCATAAACGTTTTGTGTCAGATATCAACGCATAGAGAGAGTATAAAGACTGTGGAGCTGCACGATTAATCTTTAAAAGATCTCGATTCAAACACCCACGCGATCTTACTCCTAAATGACTAAACTTCACACCGAAACTTCCTGTTTGGCAATCTGGCATTTCGTTGTGTTCTTTCAAACATCTTTGCCAGGTGTTCCAGATGTTCGCAGAACTCGCTGAAAATGACAATTGACAATCGTCAATGTACACTGCTGCAAAGCTGTCCCCCTGGTACTAGATTCTGTAACTATTTTTGCTGTTTAGGTGCTAGATGATCTATTAGTGGGAAAGTTGACTTTGAATTAACAGGAAAATATTGTTCCTCCGATTCCTCTTCATCCTCCACTTTCCTTGCTCACAGCTGCTCTGGCCCTGAGCCTTTTCTCTCCTTCCAATGCCTCAAAAGATTAATATGGAAAATATGAGACTTTTTCTTAAGGTCAGGTACAGCAATCTCATAATTCGTGGGACTTAGCTTTTTAAGCACTTCATATGCCCCTTGCCATTTAGCCAAAAGTGAACTTTCAGTAGTAGGAAGTAATAACAGTACCTTCTGCCCTGGAGTCAGCGTTCTTTTCCTACTTGACTGGTCATACCCGTGTTTCTGTTGCTGCTGTGCTTTTGTCATGTTAGCCCTCACAACCTCTGTCATTGAGTCCAATTTCTCTCTCATCTTCATAACATATGACAGAATGTTTGTTTGCTCACGTGCACTACCTCCTTCCCAAGCCTCTTTTAGCACATCCAACGGTCCACAAACCTGAAATCCATATAGCATCTCAAATGGTAAGAAGCCTGTTGATGACTGTGGAACTTCACGATAAGCGAACATCAAATACGGCAAACATTAGTCCCAATCAGTACCTGTATCAGACACAAACTATCGTAACATTGACTTCAATGTCTGATTAAATCTCTCCACCATACTATCAGTCTGAGGGTGATAAGGAGTGGTCTGTATAGGATGTATGTGTAACATTGAGCAAACTTGTTTCATTAATTAGACGTAAAGTTGTGCCCTGGTCTGTGATTATCTCTTTAGGCAATCCTACTCGAGAAAAATAACTAAAAAAATAACCAGTGCATTCACAACCTGCCTTGTCTTGATGTTTCTGAGAGGAAAAACTTCTGGATAACGTGTAGCGTAATCAGCAACAACCAAAATGTACTTATTACCTGATCTACTCCTTTCCAAAGGTCCTATGATGTCCATTGCAATATGAGAAAAAAAATCCACAACATCTGTATAGAGCCTAGGCCAATAAAACTTACTAGCGATTCTAGACTGTTTTCTGCTGGCCTAAATATCCTGCCCACAGTACTAAATTCCTGGTAAGGAATTTGCTCAAGATCGTCTGTGTTTCGGTTTTGTCAAATTTTCAATTACTTCAGTACCCATAACTTTATCTTGACGTTTCTCCCTCCTAGATTTCCTGTTTTTAGAAACCACATTGAACGATAAATCTTGCAAAATCTGTTTACTGACCTCATCTTGATTAGCCTGTGCTCTTGTTACGACCATAGCATCTGCTACGTTTTTATCACTCTGCAACAAATCCACCAACACAGGTACATCTCTGCCTAATATCACTGGATAAGGTGATATGTCAATTACTCCAACTGATAACTTATAGGCTTGGCCTTCAATTTCAATTACAATCTCAATTTTAGGATACTCTTTTTCATCGCCATGAATACAACAGATTCTCAGCTTATCATGTTTCAGCACAATTGACTTTCCCAAACATTCTGGTCTCACTAATGTCTGGCTTGAACCTGAATCGACCAATGCTTTAAACAAAGTGTTTCCAATCATCACCTCCACTGCTGTGTCCGTGTTCAGTTCGATCTTGTTAAGCTTCACTGAAGATCTTAACTCGTTACACAGGCGAATAGTAGTCATATCAGGACAATCAGCTTTTTTATGCCCTGCCAGGCAGGATGTATGACACATAAATCACAGACCTTCTGTTGTACTGACTAACTCCACATGCCCGCATACTGTTACTCGGAGTAGAACTGTTTTGCAATGTTCGTCTATCAGCCTCAAAATTTCTCAGACCACTACCCTTATCATCCCCAGACTTACCGGATGGGCTGTGGTTGATGCCTCGCCATCATCTCGGCTGATGCAGTGATCGCCTTGCAGCCATGAACGTCTCTGCCAGTTCTGCAGCTTGCTTACATGAAGTAGGGCCATTCTGCTTCACCCATGTTCTTACTTCTGGATTCAGCAATTTGAGAAACTGTTCCAGCACTATTTGATCACCAATCTCTTGTTTAGTTCGTCGTGAAGGGACCATCCACTTACATCCACTTTTCGTACAGATCTTTCAGTCTTACATACAGTTCACGTGGCGTTTCATCTCCTAAACTGTACGCTCTGAAATGTTGACGGAAGGTTTCTGGGTTAATTTTAAACTTGTCAAGTATCATCTGTTTAACACAGTCATAGTTCATTGAATTATCAGGCTCCATAGCCAAATAAGCTTCCCTTGACCTTGTCTGTTAGCAACGGTAAGAGATGTAACATCCAGTCATGACTAGGCCAATTGAACGCTTGAGCAATACGTTCAAAAGTCATTAAATAATGCTCAATGTCCTCATCACTTGACCAAAGGCAGCATCCTTGGGCTGTTAAAGCTTGATGAACCATAACCTTGCCTTCCCATTGCAGCTTCATCTGCAGCTGCTGATGTCGTCGCTGTTGTCACCTAGGACGCACATTTGAATCTGAAATCAAATATGTAGCCTCTGGTGTTTCACTCACCACTGACGTTCCTGTTGACAAGTCGTTCTTGTCTTTAGAGCTTTCAAATAAGTATCCGATATTTGTGCTTGTGACGTTACGCTTCCTCTTCCAGCCATTCCTCTCTTTGCTGCTGACTATGTAGAAAAGTTTGTAGCATTGTGGCCATCTGCTCTGTCGTACTACCTGAAGTCATTTCATTGTGCACTGGAGATGAACTGGTGGCCTCCAGTTGCTCTGCTGGTTTACCATCTTCTTCTTTCACCGCTGCCACCATGTGTCGGGATGCAGTTACAACCACTGCCACCTTGTGTCGAAAAACTGCAACGGCCAGGTGTCAGATGGCTGGTTGTATACAGTTACCCTGAGTTGTAACGTGAATTTGTTTTGCCGAAAGGCCCAGGAAAAGATGGAAGTTGATGAGTTGAGAACAACATAGGGAATCATTAAAGTCCAAGTGAATTATTATGACAGCTGTCTCTGAACACATGCTCCAAATAAAGTTAAAAATAAACAAAATAAATCATCAAAAATACTCAAGACTGTACAAAACATAAATAAAACATGCTGAGAGCAGAAAACAAGATATCAGATCTAGCCTTGAGGATCAAGCCTCTGACAATGACGCCTCATATCAGACATTTGCATCTTACAGTATTTTGGCTGCACAAACTCAGGGGCCTCATTTATAACCGTCACGTACACACAAAACAGGCCCTGAAAGAGGCGTACGCCACTTCCAACGGATGAGTTGTGATTTATAAAAACAAACTTGACGGGAAAATTTGCGCACATGCATGCAAACTTTGACCCATGCATATGAACGTTTTGGAGATAGAGCAGTTCGGCGACACTGATGGTGAGCTGGAGTTAATGTCTTTTTGGTCACTTTTAGACAAATCAAAAGAAAATTATACAGAAAGATAATACAAATATAATTTCACTCACCAAGCCTATCACTTGAAGTAAATATCCATTCTTAAATGTCCGCACCAGCGAGCGCGTTGGGCCATTTAGTGAAACTGACGCAGTTTAAATAAATAAAATAATGATTTAAACTATGTTTTACTTCTGATATAAACATTTAGATTAAATATGCCACTTAAACACTTAAACATGAAATCATTACTGAGAATTTATAACATTTTTATATTCAATCAATATAAATATTTGTTGTGGATGCGATGTTTTTGAACACTTTTCCTGTGGCGTGCTGTGTTTTAATGTTTTAACCACAGAGATAATTGCTTATGATAATACCAGATTGTCTGAGAAAAAAGTTTCGTGCAAATAATGCGCAAGGCCTATCTGTTTCCATTAAAAATATAAATCAATTAAAAATACAATTTGGCCAGTGGAAAAGATTGAGAAAAACTTCCTCTGAAATGTATTTTACACTATTTGATTTATGTATTCAAAAACAAGGCAAGGATAGGCTACTACATGATTTTTATTAATGTAATGTGACGGCACATCCGTATTTCATATTTTCCTAATGTCTTGTACCGTTAAACGCTATCACGTGGATGAATAATCATATGATATGCAGATGAGGATCTGCATAGTAAAACTAGGCGTTGTAAGTTCCATATATGGTTATTTCGGGGCGGAGACGCATGTGCGCACAATCTTCCGCTGACTGGGATTTAAAAAGTGAATTCTGCAGAGGTTCTGGCATATGAACGGTTTTATAAGTCTGAATATTTTTTGCCGTACGCCATTTTTGGCTTTCGGGCACACATACACTTTTAGTAAGGATCCTACGCACAGTTTTATAAATGAGACCCCTGGTCCTTGGCCCGACTGTGGCTCAACTAGCCTAACTCGTAGCCCATCCTCCCCTCTCACGCACAAACCAGAGTCAGAGTCTGATCGCTGATCGATTGCTCCTGTCTGCCTCGCTGCCTGCTGTGAGTTTGTTTGTTTGCTTCGGTGCTGTAAGCTCCGTCTTAGCCTCGTATTTCTTTCTGTTTTGAACCATCATTTACTATCATTTCTAGTTGTTTAGACTACTAAATATAGCTTACCCAACATCTCAGATTAACCTGACATCGCTAGCTTCCGTTATTATTAGCACAACACGCAAGTAATTCGCTAGCCTGTTAACGCGCCACCCGTGTGCTCAGTTATTTATTATTTATATTCTCCCGCGCCTTTGAGTTCATAAAAGCCCAGGTGAGTAAGAATCAGTCAAAAAACACAGTGAGTAATGTCTTGTCCTGTTATTGTCACCGGCACTTCATGTCACATGTTTAGCATAGCCTTCTGATAACTTCGGCAATAAAGGATTTATATGTGATAAATGCAAGGAGACAGTCAGGCTGACGGAGAAGGTTTCAGAACTAGAGACACGCATCCAAACTTTAATTGAGGATAGTAAGAGTGCAAGAGCTTTAGATACTATTTTGGATGCACCTAGCATAGTGAACTCTTTACATGATTCGGTTCCGGCTGAATTAGTGCCTGTGCAGCAAGGCCAATGGTTGACAGTGAAGGATCGCTCTAGTCGCAGATAAAAAAACCACTCTTCCGTTCCGATTACCATAACAAATCGATTTGCCCGCTCAGTGAAACACCCACTGAGAATTCTGTTGATTGTGCCCTAGTAATTGGTGATTCGATCACACGGAACGTGAAAATAGAGACACCAGCCACCATAGTCACATGTTTGCCGGAAGCCAGAGCACCTGACATCAAAGCAAATTTAAAAGTGCTGGCTAATGCTAATCGTAAATTCTCTAAGATCATTATTCACGTCGGCACTAATGATGTTCGACTCCGCCAGTCGGAGATCACTAAAATTAATATTAAAGAGGTGTGTGAACTCGCAAGTACGATGTCAAGCACTGTAATTTGCTCTGGCCCCCTTCCTGTTCGAAGATAAAAAGAGATAAAAAATCTTAGAGATAAAAAATGACAAATTGAGCACCAGGTCAGGAAGCAGACAGACTGGCTTAACCGACTGTCTGCTAGCGACCTCGCATCACCAAGGTCAGATAAATCCAATCACATAGAGCCTCTTTCACCTAGATATCATCAAATAGAGTCTGTGTCTGTTCCCCAAATTTGGAAATCCAAAAAACGTCCAAACCCATCTAAGGTTAAAAATTTAATTGATGTTCAACAAATAAAAAACAGATATAATACAGATGAGCAAATGCTAAAGCTTGGGTTGCTGAATACTTACTCCAAAAGCACTCATTGTTAATGATATGATTTCAGATAATAACCTAGATGTGCTGTGTTTGACAGAAACCTGGCTAAAACCAAACGATTACATTACTTTAAATGAGTCCACCCCACAAGATTACAGTTATAAACATGAACCTCGTCTGAAACGCAAAGGAGGAGGTGTTGCTGTAATTTATAGTAATATTCTCAAAACCACTAAGAAATCAAGTTTTAAATATACTTCTTTTGAAGTGTTGGTGCTTAATGTAAAAATATATAGTGTAAACGATAAATCACGTTTGAGATTTGTGCTGGCTACTGTATACAGGCCACCAGGGCACCATAAAGATTTTATCAAAGAATTTGCGGACTTTCTATCAGAAGTAATATTGACTGCAGATAAAGTACTAATTGTTGGTGATTTTAATATACACATAGATAATGAAAAAGATGCATTGGGATTGACATTTAAAGACATTGTAAACTCAATTGGAGTTAGACAACACGTGTCAGGACCTACTCATTGTCGTAATCATACTCTAGATCTAATATTATCACATGGAATAGATGTTGATGCCGTTAAAATTCTGCAGCAGAGCGATGAAATCTCAGATCATTATCTAGTCTCATGTAAATTACATTTAGCCAAGGCTGCAAAGCCGACTCCGTGTTATAAATACACTGTAAAAAAATATTTCCATGATTTGTTAACACAACATATTTTCTTTTGTCAAATCAACTTAGATGCACTAATGTTGTTCAGATAACAAAACATTTTTAGTTAAGGTTTATTAAACTAATGGCTTGGTGGCAATTCACTGATATAAAATAAAAACATTAGTTGATTCTACTAATAGATAGTTCACTAGACTTCTGAGTCTTAATTTTCCCTGCGCATGCGCTGGACGCCCGGGAGTACGACACATAACGTTACGACACTTGATTGACTTGAACGAGAGGGCGCAATTTTCTCCTCAGCTTGACAAGCTAGCTTCTTCAGAAGCAAGGAAAGACGGTTCATGGTGAGTAATTTGAAAATTCAATTTCTTAATAGACTGGTTTTCTCTAAGGGTAATTTAATTTATTTGCTAGGAAGCGAAAATTCAGAAGAAGGTTTAAATCTATAAGTAATAATTTTGCCTCAGAAATTCCAGAAGTTTCCATTGAGGTTATTTTAAAATAGTGTTTCTTATCTTTACAGTTTAGTAAGGCTGTTAGTGAAGCGTTTCAACCTTAAAATAATCCCGATAAATAACAATATTTTAGTTATTTTTCATTTTCGTCTTGATTAAACACGAATGCGTATTGCCCGTTTTAAAGGGATAGTTCACTTTGAAATTAAATTTTGGTATGTTTTAGCTTACCTCAAGGGCATCCAAGATGTAGGTGTCTTTTTTTCCGCAGTAGTTTCAATTTTGATATTTTTAGGTCAAACCGTTCTTTTCTGTCAGTCATATAATGCAGGTCTGTGGTCACCACCTCAAAGAGCAAGCACAGAGTCCAAATTAAAACAATTCCCCATCGTCCAAATTAAACAATTCCCCATCGTAAGTGCACATTGAGACAAGAACGGTTTGACCTAAAAATATCAAAATTGAAACTTCTGCGGAAAAAAAGACACCTACATCTTGGATGCCCTTGAGGTAAGCTAAAACATACCAAAATTTTATTTCAAAGTGAACTATCCCTTTAAAATATAATGCATTCAGGTTAAGTTACATTTAAGAGAAGGAAACGGCAATAAGTAATAGAGATTGAACTGTTAACGTTATACTTATGCTTCTTAAGCAATAAGTGTTCAAATGAATCTTTTTATGTGATATTTCAGACGTGTTGTTGAGCTTTTGAACATGTTTGCCACGTTACACGACGTAACTTGGAACACACCTGAACGGGAAGGCGCCATATTCTTCTAGGCTGTTTATGGTAAGTATTAATCTCAACTGGTTTTGTCTAAGATTAATTTAATGTATTTCCTAGGCGGCAAAAAGTCCGAAAATGGTTTAAATTTATTATAATTCTGCCTCAGAAATGTCGTCCTCTTTCGTTGACCCGTTTCCATTGAGTCCATTTAATATACATAACGTTAACGTTAGTGGTTTAATGTTAACGTAGTTGCTTTCACACATGAGCCTTTTATACGTTTTTTACATTTTAGAGATTATGTGTGAACGGATCCTAAACAGGTTAAAGATGTGAGGAGCAGATGGCCTGCTTTATTTACCCAGAGACAGGTTAGCATTCTTTACTAAAACATGGGTTAACTGTTACTTTTGTAATACAGTATTGCCTTGCATTATAAACCATCTTTTTTAAACTACCTATTCTAAAACTTAAAACACTTATTTATTTATTTTAATCTTTAGAACCCATTTCTCAATACTTGGGTTACTTTGTCAAAACTCTTCACACAGTAAGCACAACAGTGGTCTATGTGGGTTAAACTGTGGATAATTTATCACTGCTTTGGCACAAAATAAATTCAATGAATATATCTTTCAATTAATCTTTCTTTGCATGATTTCTTGTCTCTTACAGACAACCATTACCAAACCTACAGGCCAATCTGCACGTTTACATAGGCTACTCTTTTGAAAACTGAAAAGGTGACCTCAGTATTGAGAAATGTGTCCTAGCAATTGTAAAAAAAAAAAAAAAAAACTGTAATATTCTAATTGTGGGTCTGTCATTTTACTAGATTGCTGCAAAATTTCGACGCATAGTGTCCACCGACATTAAAGGAACACTTCGACTTTTTGGGACTTGGGCTTATTCACCATATCCCCCATAGTTAGATAAGTCCATACATACCTTTTTCATCTCCGTGCGTGCCATAACTCTGTCTGACGCACCCGCCGCTAGCCTAGCTTAGCACAAAGACTGGAGGTAAACGGCTACAGCTAGCATACTGCCTAGAGCCCTGCACGGGGCAAAACATCCAGCCCTAACCGAGACCTGGCCCCGTGGTGTTCAAGCCCTAATCCGGCCCCAGCCCGAAAACGTCTGCAATTTTTCAGCCCGAACCCAACCCGAGACCAACATCAATATCACTTTGAGCTCTCTCTGACGCGCACTCTCTGATGCGCGCTGTCTCTGCTAGACGCACACACAAGACGCACACACATACACACACACGCTACTAGGTAAAATTTTATTATAGGCCTCAAACATAACTACCACCACCGACAATTATGCCCACAAATATTAATACAGACTGTCCATTACAGAGAAGCATAAGCATGCAGTAGAGAATATTATATAGCCAAATGTGATCCAGCAGTAAATAAAGATTTATGGCTACCTTTTTTTGACGTCAAGTAACTTTACTGAAGAACAACGTTTCAAAGAACTCTTCGCCAACTGGCTAACGTTAAATAATAATATAATAATATATAAATATAATAAAGAAAAAAAAATCCGTTGAACTGAGTAGGTTCATTCACTGTTTATTTGTGATCGTTGTGAAGAAAAAGAATAGCATCCACTGTTGAAGGCTTCAGGCTCGGTAATCAAATCAAAACTCTTTCAAAATGCAGCTTTTCCTGAAGTATTGGGAACTTTTAGTGACTCCTTACGCTCCAACTTCTCCCTGATGCTCTGCTTGGTCAACTGTCACCTAATGCATTGCACGCGCGTCGCGTTACTCGCATGATCGCATATTTATGCCTATCAATATAACAATATTCCATACAGTAGCCTGCGCTCTGCACGTATATTATGGACACGATGAAAGGAGAAAAGCTAAATGAGCCCGAGTCCGACCAAAGCCCAATCTGTAAAAAAAAAATAAAAAATAATAATTGACCCGACTGCTCCCAATAAGTGACAAAATAACGCCAACATTTTCCTATTTACATGTTGTGATTTGTATAGTCACAGCGTGTACAAATAACATGGTCACATATTCTCAGAAGGCAAAGCACTGCTAACTTGGGCGGAGTGATTTGCTCGCAGCGCCTGAGAAGCCCCGAGTTCGCTCAGAATTGGAGTAAATCACTCCGCAGAAGTAACAGTGCTTCGTCTTCTGAGAATATAGTTCCCAGTATGTATACAGTTAAAAGATGGTTGTGTCTCATGTGACCTTGTTATTCGTACACGCTGTGACTATACAAATCACAACATGTAAATAGGAAAACGTTGGCGTTATTTAGTCACTTATTGGGAGCAGTATGCTAGCTGTAGCCGTTTACCTCCAGTCTTTGTGCTAAGCTAGGCTAGCGGTGGGTGCGTCAGACAGAGTTACAGCACGCACGGAGATGAAAAAGGTATGTATGGACTTATCTAACTCTGGGGGATAAGGTGAATAAGCTAAAGTCCCAAAAAGTCGAAGTGTTCCTTTAAGGCGACCTTTTTCCATGGGCTTGATGAGTAACGTTACCTGAAAGGATTTTTGCGGTTGTACCAAGCCAAAGACATTGGAGAACTCAAGACCCTGATTCAGTCTCTTGAAGATGATGAGTATATGTTAATTTATTTTTAGAAAAATGGTTCCAGTTAGAGGGCTGCATTGGGATTGAGTCCCGCCGGGTCCCGCGGGACCCAACGCAAATCTCACGGGAGCGGGCGGTTTGAACTTTGCTGCGGGCGGGAATGGCCGGCTAAAAAAAAAACACTGCGGGATCGGGAGGTAGCCTAGCGACATGATGGAGATGTCATAATGCCGCTTTTCCACTACACAGTACCAGCTTGCCTCGGCTCGGCTCGACTCGCCTCGCCTTTGTTTGGTTTTCCACTGTGTAAAAGTTGTAACTGTATCTGCTTCCAGGTACTTTTTTTCGTACCACCTCCGGCGAGGTTCTGGGCGAGCTGAGGCGATACTAAAATGTGACGTGAAAACACGGCAGACTGCTGATCGTTCAGAGAGAATCATCACTATTCACGGTCATCATTGCATGCGCCAGACAGAGTATCCTGAATAAAAAACAGCAAAAACGAAAACAAAACCATCCAAAAACAGCATACACTTGATTTCCTCCATTGTCCTGTGTGTATGTGTCCAGAATACATGCCGGCCAGGGAAACGAAACAAACAACCCCATGAATCTCTTTAATAATAGCAATACAAATACGTGTTTTTTCCTGCGGGACGGGAGAAGACACAAAATCAATGCATCTCTATTATTGTGCGGGAATAAATTCTCAGAGTTTTGGGGGTGCGGGCGGGAATGGACATACATATTGCGGGAGCGGACGGGAGTGTAACACATACGTTGCGGGAGCGGGCGGTAATGGTCAGAAATTCGGTGGGCGCGGGCGGGAGCGGGATGAAGAAAACAGTCCCGCGCAGGGCTCTAGTTCCAGTGTCACATGCCTGATTAATTAAAATTTCCAAGCAACAGCATAGGCGTGTTTCCACTATCGGCCAAAATCGAGCATGCTAGTGCATGCCAGGGCCAGTGCTTCCATTGTCACTTCCAGGGCTTGATCAGGCCTCAAATGGGCTTCCTCTGGGCAAATGGCCAGAGCTTTTTGAAGGTTTTTTATTATATAAAATAAATGTATCATGTTATTTTATCAGGCAACCAGCTAACTTCAACATTTAAGACAATTTTAGCAATTTTCAGTTCAAAACTCACTTTAAGACACCAGCGAGTGTTGCGATTCGATGGAGATTCTGATCACTGTGAAGCAGATATATATTTATATGTGATGCTAAAGGCTACTTATGCTAACCATAGCGATAATAAATACACATATGTTTATGTCTCTTTTTTCCCTTTCCCTTTTTTCCCATTTGTTGATGCTCTTTTATATGAAATGATAAATACCAGTTTGATTCAGAATGATTGATAAGCACTCCTGACACAAAGTAATAAGTTAATGTCACTGTAACATTTTTATTGTAAAACATTGGTCAAATATCGATACTAGAATCTTAAGTTTTTAAGTCAGGGGTGGGGAACCTTTTTACTATCAAGGGCCATTTACAATTTTTTAACATTCTTTAAGGGCCATTGTAATGAGCAGGGGCGTTTCTAGGTTTTAAAAACACCAGGGGCTAAGCCCGAAACATCAGGGGCTGGGTAACAAGATAACATGATTCGATACAGAGAATAATGTATATATTTAGGCCTATATGCAGGGGGCAGTAGCATAAATTATTTGTCAAGAAGATAACATATTCATAAACATGAGAATGAGGATAAATGTTGAAATGAATAATCCACACTAGAAAATGGAAATGCAAAATGTTTCTGCTTATTGTTGACAATACACAATCACATATTCCAAACAGGAATGGCCTTAAATGATAAATCTTTCAAGGATTATTTTGCTTATTTTAGATGTAAACTTTTTAGCATTAAAGATTGGTTTCAGCAACTTGTTTCTTTCTTGAGTTAATCAATGTTTTTGGCACTATTAAATCAGTTCAATTAAATTTCAGTTGTTCACTCATAAAGACAGTCACTTGTCGCCACCTACTGGCTTAATGATGCAAGTTGTGCAAACACAGACAAGCGGAGTGATAGAAACTGTGAAAAGGCTGATGCTGGTGAAATATTCAAACACATTCGAGGACCTTATATATAGGCTACATATCAGAGTTAAATAGAAATACATTGTAATAATGTTAATCAAGCAGACTAAATCACACGACTGCGCAGCAATATTTAAGCTCATTATACAAAGGAAATAATACAGATCTAGACAAATTGGGTTGCTTATAGTTAAACGAATGTCATCAACGATCATTTAGGCTAGATGTAGGCCTATTTTTCACATTTTTGGTCACAAAATATTTAGTCTATTTTGCTAAACTAAATATTTAGTCAAAATATTTAGTTTATTTTGCGTGATACAGGGCGCGCCGCATTTGCGTGATTGAAGAGTGCGCGCCGCGAGCAAACGGCTGGCACGACGCAAGTAAGTTAGTTTTTCTGAGTTTTACTGACATATAGCCTGACAACATCTGGTCTGACAGAAGACTGTGCGGCGTTGCTGACTGCGTTATTTTTTTTAAACTGGTTCGGCGCGCGCGCCCCCGAAGTTCATCTTTTCCAGCACTTTAGACACAGTTGCTCCATTGCGCTTAAAGAAGATAAAATAAAATAGTCCAACGCCGTGGTACTACGAGCACACTCAGGCCCTTAAGAGAGCAGCCAGAAAAATGGAGCACAACTGGAAGAAAACAAAACTAGAGGTATTTCAGATTTCATGGAAGGAGAGCACAATTACATATAGAGAGTCTTTAAAAGCTGCTAGGTCTGCTTATTTTTCAACCCTATTAGAAGAAAATAAACATAATCCTAGGTATTTATTTGAAACAGTGGCTAAACTTCACTTATAAGATTGATAATATCAGGGACAAAATTAAAACTATGCAACCGTCTACTACAGTATCGCATCAGGGAGTGCTTTTTAGTCTCCCGGAGGAAAAATTTGATTAATTTATTGCTATAGGAGAGGAAGAATTTTGCAAACTCGTTAATTCATCTAAATCGACAACATTTATGTTAGACCCTTTACCGACTAAGCTACTGAAAGAGATGCTTCCAGAGGTCACAGATCCTCTTCTTAATATCATTAATTCGTCTTTGTCTCTAGGATATGTACCAAAAACCTTTAAGCTGGCTATGATTAAACCACTTGTTAAAAAACTGCAACTTGATCCTACAGAATTAGTCAATTACAGGCCAATCTCGAATCTGCCTTTTCTGTCAAAGATATTAGAAAAAGCAGTATCCTCACAACTGTGTTCCTTTCTTGCAAGGATTTTCAGTCCGGATTTAGACCGTACCATAGTACCGAGACAGCTCTCGTTAGAGTCACAAATGATTTGCTCTTATCATCCAATCGTGGTTGTATCTCTCTATTAGTGTTACTTGATCTTAGTGCTGCATTTGACACCATTGACCACAACATTCTTTTAAATAGACTAGAAAACTATGTTGGCATTAGTGGAATTGCACTAGCATGGTTTAAATCATACTTATCTGACCGTTATCAGTTTGTAGCAGTAAATGAAGAGATGTCTTAATGATCACAAGTTCAGTATGGCGTACCACAAGGCTCAGTACTAGGACCGCTGCTGTTCACTATGTACATGCTACCATTAGGAGATATCATTAGGAAACATGGAATTAGCTTTCACTGTTATGCTGACGATACTCAGCTGTATATTTCTTCAAAACCTAACGAAACTTACCAATTCACAAAATTAACGGAATGCATAGCTGATATAAAAAATTGGATGACTAGTAATTTCCTACTTCTAAATTCTGAAAAAACAGAGATTCTAATTATTGGACAAAAAACTTCCTCACGTAATAACCTAGAATACTGTCTAACACTTGATGGCTGCTCTGTTAAGTCTTCGTTGTCGGTTAGGAACCTGGGTGTGCTCTTTGATACCAATCTTTCATTTGAAAGTCACGTGTCTAGTATCTGTAAAACCGCATTTTTCCATCTTAAAAATATATCTAAATTACGCCATATGCTCTCATTGACAAATGCGGAACAATTAGTTCATGTGTTCATGACCTCAAGGCTAGATTATTGTAATGCTCTACTACTGGGTGGTTGCCCTGCACGCTTAATAAACAAACTACAGCTAGTTCAAAACGCAGCAGCTTGAGTTCTTACCAGAACCAGGAAGTATGACCATGTTAGCCCGATTCTGTCAACACTGCATTGGCTGCCTATTAAACATCGCATACATTTTAAAATATTGCTGATTACTTACAAAACCGGTTTAGCTCCGCAGTACTTGAGCGAGCTATTAACGCATTATAGTCCTTCGCGTCTATTGCGATCTCAAAATTCCAGCCAGTTAATAATACCTAGAATATCAAAATCGACTGCTGGCGGTAGATCCTTTTCCTATTTAGCACCAAAACTTTGGAACAGTCTTTCTAACATTGTCCGGGGAAGCAGACACACTGTCAGTTCAAAGCTAGATTAAAGACACATCTCTTTGACCTAGCATTCACATAATACATTATAGACTTCTATAATTCAATGTTAGGCTGCATAGATTAGGTCAGCCGGAACCGGGAACACTTTCCATAAATCCTGATGTACTCATTACATCATAAGAAGAATGGCATCTACGCTAATTTTAGTGTCTTTGTTTATCCCGAGGTTTTCCCACAGCCTGCTGGATCCAGGCCATATCCAGAACTGACGAAGGACCTTTGCCTGGACCTGATGACAACGCAGTGCTGAAGTGCCAACTAGTCTCTCCCTATGGAGGATCCCTTTAACACTCTACAGATAAAGCGTTGTCGGGAAAATTCGTTTCGCATACCTACCCCGAAGTGACAAAATAATATAAAACGACGAAGACTTGACAGAGCAGCCATCAAGTGTTAGACAGTATTCTAGGTTATTATGTGAGGAAGTTTTTTGTCCAATAATTAGAATCTGTTTTTTTTTTTTTTTTTTTTAGAATTAAATAGTAGGAAATTACTAGTCGTCCATTTTTTATATCAGCTATGCATTCCGTTAATTTTGTGAATTGGTAAGTTTCGTCAGGGCGTGAAGAAATGTAAAGCTGAGTATCATCAGCATAACAGTGAAAACTAATTCCATGCTTCCTAATTATATCTCCCAAGGGTAGCATCTACAGAGTGAACAGCAAAGGTCCTAGTACTGAACCTTGTGGTACGCCATACTGAACTTGTGGTCGATAAGACATCTCTTCATTTACTGCTGCAAACTGATAACGGTCAGATAAGTATGATTTAAACCATGCTAATGCAATTCCACTAATGCCAACATAATTTTCGAGTCTATTTAAAAGAGTATTGTGGTCAATAGTATCAAATGCAGCACTAAGATCAAGTAACACTAATATACAACCACGATCGGATGATAAGATTAAATCATTTGTAACTCTAATGAGAGCTGTCTCAGTACTATGGTCTAAATCCTGACTGAAAATCCTCGCAGATATCATTTATTTCTAAAAAAGGAACATAGTTGTGAGGATACTGCCTTTTCTAGTATCATTGACAGAAAAGGTAGATTCGAGATCGGCCTGTAATTGACTAATTATGTAGGATCAAGTTGCAGGTTTTAAAAAGCGGTTTAATCATAGCCAGCTTAAAAGTTTTTGGTATGTACCCTAGTGACAAAAAAAAAAAAAAATGATATTAAGAAGAGGATCTATGACCTCTGGAAGCATCTCTTTCAACAGCTTAGTCGGTATAGGGTCTAACATACATGTTGTTGTTTTAGATGATTTAACGAGCTCCTATAGCAATGAATGAATCAAATTTTTCCTCAAGGAGACTACAATGCACTGTATGATGAAATACTGTAGTCGACGGTTGCTTAGTTATAATTTTCTCGTTGATATTATCAATCTTGTTAGTAAAGAAGTTCATAAAGTCTTTACTGCTGTGCTGCTTGGAAACATCTGGGGTTGAAGATTTATTTTTCGTTAATTTAGCCACTGTTTCAAATAAATACCTAGGGTTTTGTTTATTTTCTTCTAATATGTTTGAAAAATAAGCAGATCTAGCAGCTTTTAAGGCCTCTCTGTACGCAATCGTGCTCTCTTTCCATAAAATATGGAAAAAAAATAGTTTTGTTTTCTTCCAGTTGCGCTCCATTTTTCTAGCTGCTCTCTTAAAGGAGAACTCCGGTCAATTTTAACATTGAGCTAATTTTTTTGTAAATTTGGAGTGCTGTCAGTACAGAGAACAACGACAAAAATCGGTGTTGCCTACACCGTGTTATCCTCTTTTTAAAATTTGCACCCTGTTGACTTCAATGGGGCAAGTTTTAAACCTGCTTTTAGCCTCTTAACATCCTTGATGTGTCATTACAAGTGCCCAGCCCTGTTAGATGATTCCTTCAGAGTGAACACGGGTGAATCTGACTGCAGTAGATGTGAAAGATATGAATAAAAGTGATGTTAATTCAGCCAGCGCTCATACCTCCACAGTAGTCGATTGTCGAGTTCACGCGCGTGATCATAGGTAACTAAACAACAGTGGAGAACTCGACAATCGACTACTGTGGACTTCGACCGAAAACAGGATGTAAATACAGGTATGAGCGCTGGCTGAATTAACATCACTTTTATTCATATCTTTCACATCTACTGCAGTCAGATTCACCGTGTTCACTCTGAAGGAATCACTCACAATGGCTGGGCACTTGTAATGACACATCAAGGATGTTAAGAGGCTAAAAGCAGGTTTAAAACTTGCCCCATTTAAGTCAACAGGGTGCAAATTTTAAAAAGAGGATAACATGGTGTAGGCAACACCGATTTTTGTCGTTGTTCTTTAAGCGCAACGGAGCAACTGTGTCTAGGGTGCTGGAAAAGAGAGTCTCAAACGTTTCTGTCGCAATATTGAGTTCTTCTAAGCTATTTGGGATGCTGAGGAGATGAAACTGATTATGAAGATTATTAATAAAGCAATCTTTAGTGGCAGAAGTGATAGGTCTAACAAATTTCGACTTCGCAACCTTGGCTAAATGAAGTATACACAAGACTAGATAATGATCTGAGATGTCATCGCTCTGCTGCAGAATTTCAATGGCATCAAAATTGATTCCATGTGATAATATTAGATCTAGAGTATGATTCCGACAATAGGTCCTGACACGTGTTGTCTAACTTCAATAGAGTAGAAATGCCAATCCCAATGCATCTTTTTCGTTATCTACATGTATATTAAAATCACCAACAATTAGGACTTTATCAGCAGCCGGTACTAACTCTGATAGAAAATCAGCAAATTCTTTGATAAAGTCTGTATGGTGCCCTGGTGGCCCATAGACAGTAGCCAGCACAAATCTCAAACGTGATTTATCATTTACACTAGATAGTGTTACATTTAGCAACAACACACAAAATAATTATATTGAAAACAAGACTTTAGTAATTCTGAAGATATTACTATAAATTACAGCAACTCCTCCCCCTTTGCCTTTCAGACTTTGCCTAACAGTGATTTTGCAGGGTGGACTCATATAAAGTAATGTAATTGTATGGTTTTAGTGAACACAGCACGTTAGTTCAAACACAGCACATCTAGGTTATAATCTGTAATCATATCATTAACAATAAGTGCTTTTGAAGTAAGGGATCGAATATTCAGCAACCCAAGCTTTATCAGTTGTTCAGTTGTTTTTTATTTGTTGAACATCAATTAAATGTTTACCCTTAAATGGGTTTAGGAGTTTTTTGTATGTCCTAATTCGGGGACAAAGACACAGTCTCTATATGATGATATCTAGATGAAAGAGGCTCTATGTGATGGGATTTATCTGACCTTGGTGACGTGAGACAGCTAGCAGACGGTCGGTTTAGCCAGTCTGTCTGCTTCCTGACCTGAGCCCCAATTCATGTTTGAGCTCTAAGACTATGTGCCATATTACTAGAGAGGAGAGCAGCACCATCCCAGGAGGGATGAATACCATCTCTTTTCAACAGGTCAGGTCTGCCCCAAAAACTTTTCCAATTGTCTATGAATTCTATATTATTTTGCGGACACCACTTAGACAGCCAGCCATTGAGTGAGGACAATCTACTAAGTATCTCATCACTCCTGCGAACAGGAAGGGGGCCAGAGCAAATTACAGTGCCTGATATTGTACTTGCGAGTTCACACACCTCTTTAACATTAACTTTGGTGATCTCCGACTGGCGAAGTCGAACATCATTAGTGCCGACGTGAATAATAATCTTAGAGAATTTGCGATTAGTATCAGCCAGCACTCTCTGCTCTGGCACCAGGCAAACATGTGACTATGGTGGCTGGTGTCTCGATTTTCACGTTCCGTGTAATAGAATCGCCAATAACTAGGGCACATTCAACAGGATTCTCAGTGGGTGTTTCACTGAGTGGGGAGAATCTATTTGATGTAATCGGAATGGAAGAGCGGTGTTTTGTCCCGCGACTACACCTCACCGTCACCCAATTGCCCTGCTGCACGGGTTCTACTTGTAATGTGTGTGCACTGCAGCTAAAGTCTGGCATATTTGGACAGTCTGAGGCCTTTAATCATGTTTGCACCACTGTCTCGCAGCACAAGCACCACTGTCTTGGTTGAGGTCCCAATCATTCAGCATGCTAAGGAACATCTCCCTAATGTAGTCCCCAGTATGGGAGTCAGACATGGCCTTGACATTTAGGACTACCTGCTTCCTTTGCCAGTTACTGTCTATAAAATGACATGTTAGGCTTATTAGTGATTCAGTTTCTCCAGACCAACAGTCTGTGGTGAAGGACAAATGGGGGCCAACATTCTCTGCAATTGTGCTATTAGTGTCTTAATTCGCTGTTCAAACTTTTTTCTACACACTGTCCAGCATGTCTGTGCGGTAGTATTTTTCACTTTTGATTGTATATCTTAATTCTATCGTTGTCAGCAAGCACTGGAAGCCAATATCTGAAACAACAGTAAAGGGTTGGTTGTCTGTAGCAATCATTTCTGTGATTAGGGTATACATTTTTTGAAAGTATACTGTTACACTTGTGTTTTCTTTTTCAGCTGTTTAGATTCACTTAAGACAAAACTGTGTTTTGATATTTTGACATAATTTTGTGTACGTGTCCGGTCGAGCAGAAGGGCCAAACAAAACAAAAAAAAAAGTGAAATTTGGGCTTTTCTATTTATTTATTTTTTGGCCAATTAATGATTTTTTCAAGTATTTAAAATGCATCTGATAATATGATGTATATGATCACGTTGCACAATAATCTAGAAACAATGTAAATCGACACCACAACAATTGAAGCAGCAAACTGTGTGAAACACAACATTTATGGTAATTTTAGTAAACTTTTGGCCATGGCTGTACAAAAAGTTCATAAAAACAGTAAACACAATCAATATTAAACAAGTTGTTTAGTCAGTCTTATGAAGAGACATGATAGCTTTATATGAAAATTTAACTTAGCTTTATTCTCATAAACATTGATCAAAGATAATTATTTTGTATATATAAACACACACATTCATGTATACATTTAATAAATATTTGCATGTATATACAGTGGCGGCTCCAGACAATTTTGATTGGGGGGCCAATGGGGGGTCCTGGTCATTTCAAGAGGGGGTCTCATGAAAACCAACAAAAAATACAGTCGACACGGCTAATAACTGCATATTACTGCTATAAACAACAAAAACAACAGAGCATATAAACTACTTTGTTTTTAATTAATTAATTAATTGCAGTTTGCAAACAATATGCTCGAACTTTAATTGCCATAGCCACACCCATGACAGAAAACATATTTACAAAATAGTAGGCCTATCTATTCTCTATGGAAGCTTACTTCCGCCACTGAATAATAAATAAATAATAATAATGGCGACTTTTTCTCTCACAATTGCGATATATCAAGTCAGAATTGTGACTTTTTTTCTAAGAATTGAGAAATATGAAGTCAGAATTGTGAGATATAAAGTCGTAATTCTGAGAAATAAAGTCGCAATTGGGAGATATAAAGTCAGAATTGCATGATATAAAGTCGCAATTGCGTGTTATAAAGTCAGAATTGCGAGATATTTAGCCTACTATTCTGAGGTAAAAAAGAAAAAAAGTCCGTCTTTTTTTCCTTATAATTGGACTTTATATCTCACAATTTTGAGTTTATATCTCACAATTCTGAGAAAAGATGTCAGAATTGCGAGATATAAACTCGCAATTATGTGTTATAAAGTCAGAATTGCGTGATATAAAGTCGCAATTGCAAGAAAAAAAAAACAGAATTCTGACTTTAAGACGCAATTGCAACTTTATTTCAAGCAATTCTGACTTTATATCTCGCAATTCTGATTTTTCAACACGCAACTGCGACTTTATTTCATGCAATTCTGAATTTATATCTCGCAATTCTGAGAAATAAAGACAGATAAAAAGTCGCAATTATCTTTTAAAATGTTTTATTCTGTGGCGGAAACAAGCTTCCATAATTCTCATACTCTCACCACCTTTTGATTGCCCTACTTCTGTCCAGTTTCCCCCTGGCATCTTCTCTGCTCCTCTTTTGTCCAGCAAAGCGATCCATTTTTAGCTTCAAGCTCTTGCGGGCTCGCGGCAGCGCCTTGAACGCAATGACGCAAGGCGCAACGACGTTCATGGGGCGTCGCAGTGATTCTTATGTTTATATTTTTTTATATGTCGAATAAATTATTAATTATTATTGTTCTGCGTAGTTTGAAGAGAAACATTTTTAAATCTTTATCCCGGGTAGGCTATATATATTTTTTAATCAGGAAGGGGGTGGGGGGTCAAATGGGGGGGCAAGGCGTTTTTGGGAGGGTCTTGAGACCCCCCAAGACCCCCCCTGGCGCCGCCGGTGTGTATATACTGTATATATATTTATATATAATTTCTATTATATATAAATATTTTACATATAAATAAAAAAATTTTCTTATATATATATATATATATATATATATATATATATATATATATATATATATATATATATATATATATATATATATATATATATAATATCACGCTTTACAATCATATCAGGGGTCTCTCCTCAACCACCACCAGTGTGTAGCATCCACTTGGATGATGCAGCGGCAGTCACAGTACAACGACGCCAGGGCGCTCACCACACACCGCCTATACGAGACTGTGATCAAGCCACTTCAGTGGATGGGGATTATTAGGAGACCATGATTGATAAAGGCCAAAAGGGAATTTGGGCAGGACACCAGAGTTTCACCCCTACTCTTTTACGAGAAGTGCCATGGGATTTTTAATGACCACAGAGAGTCAGGACCTCGGTTTAATGTCTCTTCCGAAGGACGGAATAAATAATACATATAAAAAAATTCTGAGACCTAGTATGGACTAAAATCAATAATCAACTCTTTTTTTGTGTTTTTGCATTTACTGCTATTACTTTGATGTTCATAAACGCATCAGATTAGTGGGGGGAAAGTCACATGACTAAAACAAATAAATATGACAACGTAGCCTCTAATTCCCTTGGGATTACCCCGATGTCCTTAATTCTCACAAACACATAACAGTTAAATATCAAGTTATAATTACACAAAAATCTCCAAGTGAAAACTGAATGTTTGCTCAAAATGTTAAAGTCCGCGTGAACCGGAAGTTGCAAACGACTTTTCTCCAGTGCTGTGACGTATTTCCCAGTGAAACGGAATATTGAACAGAGGGCAGGGTTTTACTCTAGCGCTCCTCCTCTCCATCTCTCACTCATAGCAGACTAACGGTTTGAGGGGAGTGGTTAAGGGTTTCCCAACCCAAGTCCTCAAACCTACGTCATCAGAGAAGGGACGCCATTCCAGACCAGAAGTAACTTTTCAGACTTTGATTAAAGATTACGACGGCAAACAATTTTTTTCTGTGTTTTAACTTGCATGGATTAATTGTTCACCACAAGACTAGTAATATGCGCTAACAAAGTAAATAGGGTCAATTTTGATTTCAGCTGGACTTTAATTTTGAAAAAGATCTGCTTTCTCACCTTGTCTTTGCAGTCTTCACTGATGAGTTTACTATTCTCCAATATATCTGAAAGCAGATCATTTATTATCCATTTTATCAACAGAGGGGCAATCCATGAAACATTAAATGATTTAACATTCATTTTCTAAAGTTTATTTGTGTTAACATTAATGTTAGATTTGACATGTATTTATACAAAACATCAAATGAGAAATTTTACTGAAATTATATAAAAAAAAAAAAAAAAAAAAAGAGCAGACAAGACAGTGAGAAAAACTGTCCAGAGAACATTTTGCCAGTGTTTAAAGTCTTGCAGCCTTAATCTAGCATACTGTGCTTAATGTTTTATCACTTAACCATATATTTAGAGCGAATGAGAGATGCACGTGACAATAATTTTGCTTAGCTAAAAACATTTTTGCATGTCAACGTACATTTTCTGCAATTGTGCATTAGTAATAGGGATGTGAAAAAGTAATTTTTTTAAAATAGGATGCATGGTTTCACATTTTTCAAACATTTGGTTGGAGCATAGAGTGAACACAGGAGTCAAAACTTATGGCCAAAGACATTTGTCTGAATGTGTATGGCTGAAGCACCAGTGGTTAACAATTATGAATTTAAAGAGACAACTTTACACCAAGTGTTTTACTGAGCAAACAGTCTAATAGCTAAAGCATATAACATGCTGTAGTGTCAACAATAAATAAGAAAACAATTCTAAAACTACTCAACCTCACTAACTGACTAGTTGACTGTTAGGGCCAGATTTACTAACCAGCTTGCACCAACATTAAAAAAAACTGTCAGGATTTACTAAAGACACAAAGTGAAAAGTTAGCGCTGAAAAGGTGTGGACAGGGTTATTTTAGCAGCTGACCTTATTGCATTTGTATTTGTAGGAGTTTCCCTTTCAGACACAAAGTTTATGGGAGAAGAGTATTTAAATGTATCACGCAAGGTGATTTACTAAGGTTTGCACTAGTCAATTTACTGGTATTTGCGCCATTATTTACCGCCAAAAAAACCTGTCTTAACCAGATGATAATTTGTGCTGCTCTTGATAGATTGTGTTGGTCACTATGGAAAAGATCTGACTGCGTCTGTGTCCTTTAATTTGCATGTAGTCAGTAAATCACACACAGAACCTTCCACTCCCATCTGCGCTTTTTTGTTTTTGTGCTCTCACGCTAATTTGCCCTGTTTAGTAAATCTGGAACCTAGACATATAACACTAAAATAAATATTAGTGATTGTTGTACTCACTATGGCAGGTAGGACAGCGTTTGCCATTGTAGGCAAACCTGGTAAGAGTCATATCAAAATCTGAGATCACCTACAACATAAACAACAAAAACCCAATCAAATTCCCATGTCATTACATTCAAGCACTGTACTCAATAGTGTAAGAAATTAGATAAATGCCAGGTAGTCTACTTGAGGAATGACCACTCACTGGGAAGACAAATGACCTTTTTTGAAATTAACATTTTAAGTCTCTCTTGTGAAACTAGCACCATCATTCGAGATGCAAGTCTCACCTAAGCAATCCTAATCTACATATTTTTCCCTTGACCCCCCATTCCCTCTTTCTATCATGTTGAGATCACCTGAAATTCACCCAAAAATCGATATGGTTTAATGTGAATAATTATCATACAGTATTGCACATGTTTGGTATCATTTGAAATGTATCAATCATCATTGATTTCAATCAATTATCAGTCACAGATTCTATGTGCAGCGCTGCACTCTTTACCGCCTTTCACTGGATTGCGTTGTGCTCCGTCCATAGCTCTCATTGACATTTTTGAGAAGCCCACGTTTGTGCTCTCCTCAGGACGGCCACTGCTATTCATATGAGCAGATGAAAGCTCTCTATCGAGACAGATAGTGCTGAGTCAAACCGCTCAAGCCATTGATAAAGCTTCTAAGACATTGCGTGATCACTCCTGCTGTGTTGAAATAATACGCTTTCATTGCCATTATTTTCTATAAGATAATTAACTGAAGTTTTAAGGAAATGGGTCATACCATTGGCAATACCTGAGCAGTTGAAGTAAAACCCTGCTTATTCAAGGGCACGCATTTATTGCATGGATGGAGCAAACACAAAATGTAAGGGCCCTATTTTAACAATCTGAAACGCAAGTATCAAACACGAAACGCAAGTAACTTTGTGGGATCTTGTGGGCGCTGTTGCTATTATACCGGTGGGATAAATGACTCTTGCGCCCGACGCAAATCTAAAATGGGTTGGTCTGAAGTAGCTACATTACTCATAGGTGTGGTTTGGGCGTAACGTGAAATAAACCAATCAGAGCGTCATCTCACATTCCCTTTAAAAGCAGGTGCGCTTGTTCCATGGCGGATTGCTTAATGGCGGATTTGCCAGGCACAAGCCAGGAGCGGTTCACAGCCGAGAAGACCAACGTTCTCGCCAGGGCCGTAAGTGACATTGTCTGGGGATGGGAGAAACCCATCCAAATTAGCTTCGTTTTAACAGGCGTATAATAATTTGGGTAAATTTGTAAGCTAGATTTATGCCTACATTATGGCCAAGCATGCACCCTTAAAATAGCATCTGAATAATTCGCCACTGACTTTAGACTAGGTTTTTCCTGGTCTGTGACGGAATTGTTTTCTGAAACTGCAAAATAGCACCAGGAAACGGAATGCTGTCAGGTATTTTGTCAAGTGCAAAATACCATTAATCCCGAGGCAGTTGGAATGCAGAACAATAAAAAAACAGCTGATGTGCTAGATCGCCGGCAATTATTAATTGGCACGAGCAGTCTTTCATGTTGTTGTTTCTGTCTGTCTTGCACTTTCAAAACTTCCTCCTTTGTCTTTATTAACTTTTGTGATCTTGTCTTTAAAAAAATCTTGAAACGGGATACTCGTAGAAAATAAAATATCAAATAATTTAAAAAAAGTAACATAACCAGCACCTATATCTCCACCAATATAGTTAGGCCTATATAACCAGCACCGATATATATATGGGGGGGTGGTAACTTTACTTAAAGCTCACTTGAAGTTCTACTACATCAAAAACTACTAGCCTAACTGATAAAGTTCACACATTATTTAAAACGTGAACAAAATAAGAAGAAATACACAAATTACAAGCAGAGATGAATACTAAATAACAAATTTAAAGTCTAACAATAGTATTCAGGTACAGAAATTAATAATTAAGCCAAAATGTAAAATAACACTGTAGAAATTAATTATAGTTGTATCTTTGTTAAAGCTGTAAATTTGTCATGTTATTAACATTAATGACACAGAAAACAGTAGGAATATTTGGTGTCTGCTGTCACTTTAAGAACGACTGCACCGACCGAAAAAAACTGACAAACATCCAAACATTACTTTCTCAACTGTTCACTTATGATATAAACGAGAGAATACTTGCCAAGACGGGTATTTTGACATAATTTTGTGTTTGTGTCCGTTCAAGGGCAAGGAAAGGCAAAAGAGGAATCAATTCGGTGTTCGAAAGCTATCTGAAACACGCCTCTCTCCCCCTCTCCCTCTCTGTGTGCATGTGCGGCTTCGAGTGTGCGCAAAGATAACGCGCAAGTCCCAATTTTTGCCTCTTCCACATTTAAAATTGTTTGAATGTGTAAATTGGCAAGACAAAACACGTCCAAATTATAAACTTACACTTTATGATGGTTAAATTTAGCAGTTAATCCGCGAATCACATGGAACCATGGGGCCTGGTCCGTACGGATCAACTACGATCCTTTCCACCCCTATCTATTAGGAAGCCTAAATCTCTTACAGACGTTTTAAAGTAAGATGCCAATGGGCTCGTATCTAAAAGAACCTTATGACAGTCATTTGGCTGGCCAAAACAATGGGCTCATATCTAAAAGGACCTTAGTACAGTCATTTGGCTGGCCGAAAACAATGACCTCTGTTCGCCATCCAGTTTTTAATATAATTTAAGCACGCTAAAAGAGAATCCAAAGATTTCGTAGGGTGTCTTAATGATAAATACAGTGGAGGAAAATTTTAAATGTGACATTTATGGGCTATTGGGCATCTCAGTACCGGCTGGGCCAGATCAGCATGGAATGGAATGATAAAGCAAAGAGAGCCTGACAGTGGGAAAGCGTCTTTTTAACGTTTTTTTGTTCTTTGCTAGGCACTGCCATTTTTGTTACCCAGTCATTTATCCTGCATGCACCAATCCTACTTCTTGAACATTCTGCCTGGCTTTGACCTTACCAATATTTGGAACATTTATTGAAACACAAAAGCATCCATCAATTATAAAGAAGCCATAATTACCTGTAGTGTGCTGGATCCAGCATTTCTCATGGATGTCAATATCTGTTCCACCCTCTTCGGGTCCCTCATGCTCACTGAACTTTTTGTTAACTCAGGAATCTGTGAAATTGTGAATTAAAAAATCTAAGCATTATCAAGCCATTCAAGAAGGTTTTTAAAAACAGCAGGCAACTGATGAAAGTTTTAAGTTTTATTCTGCCTTAAGATTATAAAATTACAACAACAATAAAAAACAGAGGAAATCCCAAACTGCTCTTGACTGAATAACTTAGTAGCTTTAATCCACCTTTTTCCTACGCCACATGACGCTTGTGTGAATTATAGGAGTAACTGCCGTTAAACTAAGCAATCAGCGAAATGTTCGCTCTATGAAAGCAAATAAGCATTTTCAAAAACTGGGTACAATGAGATGACATTACTCACACTTCAACCATCAAATATTAGGCTAAAAGGAAATTTAAAAGTATAAAAGTATTAACAAATTACTACAACGGACCATGAATAACCACTAAAGCTTGATTATTATTCTCCTTATAATACAGTCTCGTTAGACCTATGGAAAAGGATTATTTGTAGCCAAACCTTATAATTTGAAATGATTCGTTTCCGTCTTTTTGAGTGGAACTTCCCCAAACCGGAAGTGCCTCCCATAATCTAAAATGCAGTAGGCTCATTATACAAGCATCTTTTTCCATTAAAGTCCGCGTGAACCGGAAGTTGCAAACGACTTTTCTCCAGTGTTGTGACGCATTTCCCAGTGAAAAGGAATATTGAACAGAGGGCAGGGTTTTACTCTAGCGCTGCTCCTCTCCATCTCTGCTCATAGCAGACTAGCGGTTTGAGGGGAGTGGTTAAGCGTTTCCCAACCCAAGTCGTCAAACTGACATCATCAGAGAAGAAACGCCATTCCAGACCGGAAGTAACTTTTCAGACTTTGATTAAAGATTACGACGGCAAACAATTTTTTTCTGTGTATTAATTTACACGGATTATTTTTTCACCACAAGACTAGTAATATGCGCTAACAAAGTAAATAGGGTAAATTTTGATTTCAGTTGGACTTTAACGTCCTTTAGAGAGTATTTGTATCAAATTTTATGCTTGGATCACTGTTTGAATAATTGATATAATAAGCATTGAATAGCATTTTTCAAGATGAAAAATAGCATTTTTCAAGATGGCCGCCATATTGAATTTTTGAGTGGCCAACGCCTTTTTCCAAAATAGTGGCCCTTAGAGAGTATCTGTGCCAAATTTCATACTTTTATACCAAAGTGAACGATTTTTTTTTACTAATCTGTTGCACTATTAGGAAAATGGTGGATAAGAATCGATGCACATTTTTACTTTATTAAATCTAGTAGTATTTCATTAGTATAAACCTAACTGAAAAACCTAAAGCACCGTTTCATTTAATTAGTACCGTTGATCTATTGTATTTATTTATCCTATTGCTTGTAATTGGCAACTGTCTTAAGTAAGCTTGAGAAGTTTGTGAGAAGTCTCACATTAGACTACTTTTCTTGCTGTGGTAATGAAAGTAATGATTTTTTTTAAAAACACGGTGGCAATAGGGCTGTCACTTTTGTGAAAAAATCCTGTTCGATTTTTGAGACATAAGTGTTCACTGAATCGATTGTAAAATCGATTTTCCATGTCTAAAGATGTTTCCATTTTAAACGGCAAATATAGGCAAATCCACGGACAACTAACAGGCATTAGGACGAATGTAAAGAGGGCGCTTGAGACGCGCACAAGTCAGCAATTTTTCCGATGATTTATTGGCATGAAGTTTCGTGCACAATGACAAACAGGAGTGCAACATTCTCGAAAAACAATAAGCAGAGTGGACTGCCATAACATCAATGAAAAACATTACTGCAGGCTTCAACATGGCTGTGTTTACGATTATAAATGTCAAACAAATTTCGCCTATGTAGGCGATTGTAGCCCGTAGCCCGAATCTGTATCTGTATGCATATACTGCAGAATTCACATTTTTGTAGTAAAAAGAGACACATTATGCAGAAGTATAATTTGCTGTTATGTGTGTTTGTCAGAGTCTGCAGTTGATGTGAGACGTGCGTTCGCTGCGGGCTTATCGTGACAAGCTGGACGCGCTCCGAGAGGGCCGTTTAAATCGATTCCCTATTTTCGTTTTCAAAACTTGTTGGTTGGTCCGATCGATTGTGCAAACGATTTTCAAACTTAAAGTGACAGCCCCGTCTAATTTCAAGACCAAAAGAATAATAATGTTTCTAACATTTTCGAAGCAGTAGTTAACTTCACATCAAAACTACAACTACAACTTTTTTTTTTTTGTGGTGGGGTTAGTAAAAAATCCAGAGCCCATGTCCACACTGTGAAAAATAATACTTATTTATTTTTCTTTTATTTATATAACAATTACTGCTATAGCTTTTTACTATGGTAAATTTACATATGGAAATATGGTTTATGCAGGTGTGGCTTGTGTAGCAGGTTTATGCAGGGAAGGCAGGCAGGGAAGACCCAAAACAAAATATTCATCCATGAATATTTCATCCACAAAATATTCAACATGAAAAACAAGGCTGTATAGGGATACAAGTACAGTGTGTTCAATGGACTGTACAATGGCTCAGCTCATCTTTCCAAAAAACATTCAATAGACAAAAACTCCAAAACAGTTTTGAAAGTTATTTCAACCTATGACCTTTATACACACTGCATGCCACTTTAAGGATTCTAGGTCTGTCCTTCACAGCCTCGTTTTCATCCAAGTAAAATTCAAAATGGCATCTACCCTGACCAAGGTCTATAGCCAACCACCTGTCATATAATAAAACCCACACAAAATGTAGAGAAAACAGGTGCATTTTTGTATTTTCAGATCCCAATACATGTTGAATTTATTGAATTTACTTGACACAAAAAATCTTTAACTTTTAGGTGGCAAAATATTTTTGAGTAATTCTGTGAATTACACTGCGCAAACCAAAAGTAATACCCACCGGATGAAGAAGGGTTGGCTCTCCACAGAACATAAAATATTCATTTTATTTTATTTTTCATGTTCGCATTTATGAGGAAAAAACAATGTTACGGACGTGACAGTTCTCCGTTACGGACGTGAGCACTCTGAAAGCGTCACTAAAAGACTGCTTTAAAACTTTCACAGAGACCTCAAACAGGCATTTAAAACACCAAATATTAAGGATTGGCATATCAAGCAAAATAATATTCGATGATTGTTCGAAAATCGTACCTCTCCCCCCACAAAAATTTCTGTATTTTCTGATTACAAGAAATATTTTTCAATGTTAAAAGTTAAGATTACAAATAATTATTTTCTGATTTCTAAAGACAGAAGTGACTATTGGGTTTTAAAAAAAAGTTAAATAATATTTCTTGACTCTAAGATATGACGTCACCGTGCGGCGACTGATCGCTAGTTATCAATACAGCACGCAACTGCACGTGGAAACTGCAACTGCAAGAATGGATGAATTTGTAATTCGCAAGGTCAAAAATTTTGAGGAAATTGTGGACAGTCTGCCTGAATCGCCTGAGGCCTACCTCTACTAAACACAAGAGCAAGACCCCTTCTGACCGATGTAGGAAACATCGGAAATATCAAGAGGAATTCATAAAGTATGGATTCACTTGCTTTACTGTCAACGACGTGGACCATCCTCAGTGTGATGTATCTATTCAAAAGAATACACGTGAGACTAGGGCTGCACGATAATGGTTAAACTGAATCACGATTATTTTGCTCAAAATTATAATCGCGATAATCACGATTATTCTCATTTGAGAAACCACAGAGAAAGGAAGAGACCGTTAATGGTTTATATATATAAAACAGGGTCTGAAATTAACTTTCACCCACCGGCCATTTTGGTTACAAAATTTAAGTTACGGGCCATTCAGAACTTCTACTTGAGGTGATTCCCCCCTTCCATGTAAAACGCTTTGAGTGCCGAGAAAAACGCTATATAAATGTAATGAATTATAATTATTATTATTATTATTATTATTATTCTACTAGCCAAAAAAAAAGAAATTTCACAGCTTATTTATATAAGGCTATATTCAAATTTGGATTTCATACATTCAATTTCTTATTCAAACAAAATCCTGTCATCCAGATATCTCCTCCCTTCTTCATTCATTCTCATATTTTTTACCAAAAATGTGTTTTAGGTGGACAGATCAATACAGTACAAAGAACATGTAGGATGTTGTAAAATATCAATGTCTTTTCTGTTAACCAAATGCTTTTTAATCTACGCTATTGCTTCAATGCAAGTGAACAAGCGCACCGTTATCTGTTGTGTAGTGACGTGTGTTCAAGTTAGCCAGAAATGTGCAGATTCTGCGCAATACACTGTATTTAATAGATCATGATGACTCACGAGTATTTGCGCAAAATCCGCGCAGATTTGGCTTACACGAATTTCCCCAGCAAAGTGAGTAAATGTAATAACATGCCAAATTGGCCAGTGATTTGACAGTGTTTTACCCGCCAAAGTAAATTTTTAGCCCAATTTGGCGGGTTGGCGGGTGCTAATTTCAAACCATCAGACTTCATTTAACCAACTATGACAACTTCCTCAGACAGCAAGTCAATACAAATGGCATGATTTAACGTTAGATGAGCGCTTTGTGATGGGTCTTCACATTAGATCTTCTAAGCGACACATTTCGGTTGCAAATGAGACAAAGTACAGATCCAGATCGCTCAGCAAATTCGTACTGCAAAGAAAAATAGTCTACTTGTTAATACACACTGATAACGGTCAGTGGCTGTCGTTTTCAACTGATTCACATCATGAAAACTGGTAAAAACTTAAACTTAAAAAAATAGAACAGTGAAACTCATTTAGAAACAGATTTAGTCACACAAACAGCACAAGTGGCTTGTGAAGAAACAGACTGGCTGTAAAACAATTTCATGCAAACAGAATATCGCTGTGGAGATCAGTGGTTTTTCCGCAGTGTAGAGCGCGCGCACCGATTAAGTAAAACACTGGGAATAAAATGTAAGAGAAAAGCTCTGTTTGGGTGATTTGGGAGATTAAAGCTATTTAGATCTGGCAACCACAAACATCAATGCTAGTGGGGACTTGTTAACAATGCAAGATAATGCAAATGTCTAATAAAAAAAGCGTTTTCAGGATAAAAAACGAGCGGGCAAATATCGCGACGATTTTTTTAAATTAATCGAGAGAGGCAGATATCGTTATCGCGATTCAAATACGATTAATCGTGCAGCCCTACGTGAGACGGAATGTCTGTCTTTTGACCACAACTTTACTCTGTGTTTTTTATCTGCGCAAACGCGCGTCCCCGAACATTTCCCAACATTCCCAGCACTATAATACGGAGCCCGGGAAGTCACCTGTAGGGAAAAAAAAAACAATCCGTGGCGACGGTTTGGCAATCCGTCCGCTCAGTTTATAAACCGTACTCACGAATTCTCAAACTGTTCCCTCGGTTTAACAAATCGTGCCCACGGATTAATAAACCGTACCCACGAGTTTCTAATCCGCACTCTCAGATTTGTAAACCGTGCCTTCAGTTTTTGCAATCTGTACCCACAAATTCATAAACCGTGCCCACGCTTTCGCAATCCGTTCCCACGGGTTTGTAAACTGTACTCACGGATTTGTGACTCGCCCTCATTTTAGAAGAACACGTTGTTAACGAATCCTATTGTATATTGTTTTATTGAATATTAATGGAATACATCAAATTGACATACGTCTGAATGCTTACAGTGATTCTCAATTGTAGCGGGTATGGGTGGAATATACGATTTAATATGAATGACGTGCATCAAAATATTTTGTTCATTTGTGATAATCTTAGCACTTTATTATTATTTTCTAACCTGTATTATGACTGATATTTGACGAATTGCTTTGTTCATTTTTTTGTAAGTTTTGGACAAAAGCGTCTTTTAAATATATAGCCTAAAATGTAATAATAATAATAATAATAATAATAATTATTATTATTATTATTATTTAAGTTATAAATGAACTATAAACGAGTTAACTTAGTAATACAGTAATATGTTTGTCATCAAATAATTTATCAATGTTTTATTATTATAGGCTATAACCTAACCTTTTACAGTTTTGGATAAAATAGGCCTACATTTTTTGCATAATTTTTGCTTAAAAATAAAGCATTCATAAATTATTTTATGATAAACATATTACTGTCTAGTGAACTCATTTATAGTTATTAACTCAAATAATAATAATAATAATTATTATTATTATTATTATTATTATTATAATTATTCATATTACATTTTAGGCTACATATTTTGTCCAAAACTTACAAAAAAATTAACAAGGCAATTCGTCAAATATCAGTCATAATACAGGTTAGAAAATAATAATAAAGTGCTAAAATTATATCACAAGTAAACAAGATTTTGATGCACGTCATTCATATTAAATCGTATATTCCACCCATACCCCTACAATTGACAATCACTTTAAGCATGCAGACGTATGTCAATTTGATGTATTCCACTTAATATTCAATAAAACACTATACAATAAGATTCGTTAACAACGTGTTCTTCTAAAATGAGGGCGAGTCACAAATCCGTGAGTACAGTTTACAAACCCGTGGGAACGGATTACGAAAGCGTGGGCACGGTTTATGAATTTGTGGGTACAGATTACAAAAACTGAAGGCACGGTTTACAAATCTGAGAGCACGGATTAGATACTCGTGGGTACGGTTTATTAATCCGTGGGCACGATTTGTTAAACCGAGGGAACAGTTTGAGAATTCGTGAGTACGGTTTATAAACTGAGCGGACGGATTGCCAAACCGTCGCCACGGATTGTTTTTTTTTCTCCCACAGGTGACTTCCCGGGCTCCGTACTATAACTACGGAATCTCTACTGTCTCAAATGCAAAACTTGCAAGCATACAATATATCACATTACCCCCCTTTTTAAACAAGGTGCATTCAGATTCACACTGAAATCCGCGCATGGCACAAAACATTATTGGTTTTACCAACAACATAACAGTTACTTTTTTTTTCTCTCCAAAAAACATCATAGAACAAAATAAGCTTTGTATTTATATATAAGACCATAACAGTCCTATACCGTAGTGCTATTGCAATGGGTGTGTGTTTCATGTATTACAGGTCAAAACAGGTTTTGGTGGTTTTCTACTTCTGGATGAGCGACGTGGACTCGGAGCCACCCCTGTAACCCCTCCACAGTCCTCTTGAGAAGGCTCAGGGACTGCTTGCATTTCCTCTGGTGCACAGGGTTGAATCGGAGTGTCAGTCCCTGAACAATCAGTCTCTTTAACAAGCTCATCCTCTACAACCCGGGGTCTCAACTGGTCACCATGTCTCCTGAAAGTGACATCTGTGTCTCGTCCCTGAACCTTGTAAGACACTGGCCCGGTCTGCTTTACTATCACACCTGGAATCAATTTGTTCCCCCCTCCTGTGGTGTTATGGAGGTACACTGCATCCTTTGCAGAAAAATACCTCTCCACAGAACGTTGGTCATAATATAACTTCTGCAGGTATTGCTTCCTGCGAACAGTGACATCTGGATGAACAAAGTCCAGGCGAGTGCGCACATGTCTATTAAGAAAAAGATCTGCTGGCGATTAGCCTGTAGTGCAGTTTGGAGTAGTGCGATACTGCATTAGGAAAAGAGAGATCTTGTCTTCCAAGTCCATTGTCAAGTGTGCAAGTTTCTTTATTCCGCTTTTAAATGTCTGCACATACCTTTCTGCAAGGCCATTGGTAAAGTTCCGTTGGGAAGTTTTTGAACTCCTCAGACGTAAATTGTGTTCCATTGTCTGTGACAATTTGCTCCGGAAGTCCGTATGCCGCAAACAACCTCCTCAGTCTTGCGATGGTAGCTTGTGAGGTGAGGTTAGGCATTATAAACACCTCCAGCCACTTTGAGTATGCATACACAAGTATCATAAATGTGTGTCCTAGAAAAGGACCTGCAAAGTCTATGTGTAGTCTTTTCCAACTTTGACCTGGAAACTCCCAAGGGTGTAACGGAACCTGACGTGGAGCCTTTTGTTCCATCTGGCATGGCTCACAGGCTCTGCTAACCTGCTCCAGATCTGCATCCACTTTAGGCCACCACACATATTTGCAGGCAAGAGTTTTCATCTTTACTATCCCTTGATGACCGACATGCAGTTCTTTCAGCACACTTTCTCAGTTTATAAGGTATTAGCCTATCACCCTGGTGCCCCAGAGCACGCATCCTCTCTCTGCAGACAATTCATATCTGCGTGAGTGGTAAGCTTTCAAACTTTCATCCACATCCATCGGTCAACCCTCCATGACATACTTCAGGACTTTGGATAACACCTTGACTCTGCGTGTTACACGTGCCACCTGGTCCGCATTCAAGGGAGCTTGTTCGAAGTGTTCAGCTATTAGTGCATGAATATTTTCTGACAAGGCGGCTGTGCCCACATCAGTCGTGTCCAGCAGGGGAACATGCGAAAGGCCGTCTACATTACTGTGTTTCTCTGAGGGACAGAATTCAATATGGTAGTCATAAGCTGAAAGGATGATTGCCCATCTTTGAATCCTGGCCACTGCCATGGTGGGTAGACTTTTATGCTCTCTGAACAAAGTCAACAAAGGTTTATGGTCAGTCACCATCTTGAATTTTTTTTACCCCGAAGATGAGCGCCAACCCCTTTTTCTTTTTGCGAATACTTTTTCTCCACAGGCGCCAGCATTCATGAGGCATAAGCCACAGGACTTCCTCTCCAGTGGGCATGGTGTGTTGCTCCAATCCCATGGGCTGAAGAATCGCAAGCAAAGGTGAGTGGTAGACTTGGATCATAATGTACCAAAACCCTTTCGTTCGTAAGCAAGTCTTTACATTTTTCAAAAGCTCTTTGCTCTGACTGCTTCCGTTCCCATGGTACATTATCTCTCAACAGTCTGTAGAGGGGAGCTGCCACTGTACTTTGGTTGGGCAAAAAACGTCCATAATAGTTGACCAAACCAATAAATGCTCTCAGCTCCTTCACACAGGTGGGTGCTGGTGCATCCTGGATTGCAGCAACTTTGTCTGGAGATGGATGAAAGCCCTGGCTGTCTAGCACAAATCATAGATATTCAATTAGCTTTTTCCCAAACTCACATTTTGATTTTTTCACTCTCAAGCCATTCTTCTGGAGCACCTCTTCAAGGGACTTTGCTTGATGCACTTGACTGACAGGTTTAATTTTTTTCCAGTTCAAGGTGAGCTTTTGTAGCCAATTTCTGCCACACAGAGCTGGCCCCTCCCCTTTTACTACTATTACAAGTAGCAATTCACATTGTTTTTCGTAGCTCACATTAGCTTGAAACTGTCCCAACACAGGCATAATCTCTCCTGTGTACGTTTTAAGCTTGACTCCGGCGACCTCTAGTGGCTCTTTTGAGAACGCAGCTTGAAATAGTTTCTCATATATGATACTCACGGCCGCGCCGGTATCAATTTCCATAATAATTTCTTTGCCATTTACTTTAAATGCCTCTATGAATTACCTTTTTGCCGTTCTCATCACTTAGTAGCGAAAACATGGGCAACTCAGCTTCCTCTACCCCCACATACTTAGTGTTTTTCTCCACATAATGATTACTTTTCCCAGCTTCCATTTTTCCTCTGCAAGCCCTTTTGATGTGGCCAGTTTTACCACAATTATGGCATTTTGCATCCTTGAAATGACATACCTGAGGGTTGTGATCTGTGCCATGACATCTATAGCACTTTTTCCCTCTGTGATCGGAATGTTGCGCTGCTCGCGCCCACGCATCCACTTTATGCACTACACCCGAGCTCGAGTCAAGCCCTCTCAGCTGCTGTGTGTCTTTCTCCGCCATCTCCATACTCAATGCGATCTCAAACGCACGTGCAAACGTCGGATTAGATTCTGACAACAGTCGCCGTTGGCAGGCTTCATTGCGGATTCCACTTACGAAACGGTCATGCAATGCCTCGTCCAGCGTTGCTCCGAACTCACAACTCACAGCACACTGTTTCAGCTCCGCTGCATATTCCGTCACCATCTCATCAGCTCTTTGATTGGAAGGATTAAAACGGAATCTTTCTGCAATCAGCAACGGCTTTGGCTCAAAATGATTCTTTAAAGTAAACTTTTAATGTCTTTGTAAGACATTGTGACCGACCAAGACTCTACTTTCGGAACAAACTCGCATATATTTCCAATAAGCGCCATAATGTGAGCAAAACTTTATCCTCTTTGCCAATTTTCCTGTGATGTATCTATTCAAAAGAATACACGTGAGACGGAATGTCTGTATTTTGACCACAACTTTACTCTGTGTTTTCAAACGTGCGCCCCCGAACATTTTCCAACATTCCCAGCACTATAACTATGGAATATATATAACGGTCTCATAACGGCACTATAACGGTCTCATATGCAAAACTTGCAAGCATACATCACATCACTCTCAGTGTGTAATCTGTTACGAAGTGCTTGCCCATGAAAGTATGAAGCCTGGAAAAATGTAGAGACATTTGGAGAGAAGACACCCTACTTGTGTTGAAAAACCTATAGACTTTTTTTTCGCAGAAAAGAGAAGGAATTACAGATTCAAAAATGCACACTCGCACAACAAACCGAAATTACTGCTAATGCTCTGAAGGCATCTTGTGAAGTTGCATACCTGATAGCACAGTCCAAAAAGCCACACACGATCGGGGAAACCTTGATAAAGCCCGCAGCTGTGGCTATGTGTTGGGCCATGCAGTAGCGGTTTTAGGCACGGGCGAACCGGGCAATCGCCCGGGGCGGCATTTTTGGGGGGGCGGCGCCGCCGGCACGAGCGGAATAAAAAAATCTGCGCCGCGAAGCGGTTTTCTATAATCTAGGTCACCACCACCAAGGTGAATTGGTTTAGTCTTGACTTCTGGTCGTGACTCGTGAGTGACAGTTGGTATGGGGGGATCAGGGGAAATCTGTTGATTGTCGATGTCGAGTGCCAAATAAGAGATGGACAAGAAAGGTCAAAGCCATCAGGTGCCCAATTTAGATACGAGCGAAAGATAAAGGTATCTCGAAGGGGGTCTCGCCCAGGGTGTAATTCAATGTAGAACCGCCACTGGGGCCATGCATGGCGAGAAAATTGCAAGTGAGCTTATGACTGTCCTATTGTCGAATGACACAATAGCTTGCCGTATTCATGATATTTCAAAAGACAATGAGAGTCAATTGATTGATAGGCTAAATGGAAAGAAATTTGCGTTACAGGTTGACGAATCTACTGATGTTTCTAATTCTTCTCAGTTGCTGGCATTCATCAGATACACATTTGATGGAAAACTGCATGAGAAAATGCTCTTCTGCTCAGTGCTGGAGGGGACTTGTACCGGAAGTGACATTTTCAACAAGCTGGACACCAGACTAAAAGAGATGCGACTTTCATGGGATAACTGTGTTGGTGTACTGATGGCGCAGGTGCAATGGTAGGTAAAAACAAGGGACTCAAGGCAAAGGTTTTAGATGTGGCTCCTCATGTTAAGTTTACGCACTTCATCTTTCACCGCAAGTCTCTTGCTAGCAGAGCACTTGACAGTGAGCGTAACAGTGTTCTCAAAGGTGCAATCAAAATTGTAAATCATATAAAATCACGTCCAGTAAACAGTAGACCGCTGCTGTTTCATACCAAAGTCCGGTGGTTATCTCACGGGAAGGCACTCAAAAATTAACTGCATTACGAACTGCATGAGGAAGTGCACTTGTTGTTGAAAGAATCTAAATCTGAATTCGCGCATCACCTGGTAGATCCAGATTGGTTGTCAAAACTTGCTTATTTGGCCTGTATATATTCGAAAGGCTTAACATGCTTAATTTTTCATTACAAGGTCCAAACATAAACATCCTGACAATGAATGAGAAAATTTATGCATTTGTGAAAAAGCTGGAAAGATGGGCTGAGCGAGTTGAACAAGGTAATGTGGAGATGTTTCCTGAGCTGGATGAATCAATCAGATGCAAATAGAAAATAATTCTATTCAAAAAAAAATCCTAATTGAAAGAGAACAAGTGGACAAAAAGATAGAATCCAATATTGGGTGATAATATAGCATAAAAAGTGATTTATAAGCTATTTTTTGTAGGCCGGTCATTTTTGACCGGGAACACCACAAGTGTAACTCTGTGCCATTTTGTACAAAAAAGAAAAATTAAAGTAGACTAGTGTGATCAACAGTGTCAATTTTCTTCAGATTTTAATATTTCCAAAATTATTGAAAAATAATGTGTTTTTTTTTACTTAAAAAATTAGATGCCTACTCTCAAATAAATGAGGCCTACGATTAATCAGATGCAAATAGAAATATAAAACCAGTCCTTATCGAAAGAGAACAAGTTGACAAAAAGATTGAATCCAATATTGGGTGATAATACAGCATAACAAGTGATTTATAAGCTATTTTTTGTAAGCCGGTCATTTTTGACCCGGGAACAGCACAAGTGTAACAAGGTGACAAATCAAATTCTCTCTGGCGCGTTCACTGCGAAGATCTCGAGTCAGCATTGTCAACATCTTTGCAGCTGACACTGACACAGAAAACACTTGTTTATTAATAAACAATTGAAATGTCTCCTTGCTATATTTGACATATTGTTAGCCTCATAGCATAATTGCCTATAAGTCATTTATTTTAAATAGGCAATTATGCTATGAGGCTAACGATATTCATAACCATTACTTTTGCCGGTTCTTTGTGACAGCTTTTATTGGCAGTGCCACCCTTACATGTTACATGAACGCATCACCACCGCTCAATAGTTAAAGGGGTGGTTCGGGATTTTGGACATTGGACCTCATTTCCAAGTTAGCCTGGGTGTTATTTATCAGTGGAGACAGTTTTCAACATTTTTCATCCAGTCCTTCCAGTTGCATAGTTCGCCGGTGCTAGGCTAGCGCGAGTCAAAGGTATCTGTTAGCCTGCCATTAAAAACAGTTTTACCCACTCCAAAGTACACCAAAAGCAAATAAATTAGAACGCCAGACTATCGATGTAAATGTCTGTTGAAAGAATAATGTTAGAAATCAAACTACCCTTTCATCGCATTGCAATAGTTTGTTCCCTGTATTTATTAGCAGTCTACAGCAGCGGCGGAGTGATATTAAGTTACCTAGGCAACCGAGAGAGCCGGTCCACATGACAATCACGCAAGTGTATTTACCTGCCGCTGACACTCATCACTATCAGTAAAATTCTGCCGCTGCTGAGAAACTAGTTCCTGTAAATGTAATGTGATCATTGAGATGCAAGAGTAGTTTGATTTCTAACATTATTCTCTCAACAGACATTTACATCGATAGTCTGGCGTTCTAATTTATTTGATTTTGGTGTACTGTGGAGTGGGTAAAACTGTTTTTAAATGGCAGGCTAGCAGATACCGTTGACTCGCACTAGCCTAGCACCGGCGAACTATGCAACTGGAAGGACTGGATGAAAAATGTTGAAAACTGTCTCCACTGAGAAATAACACCCAGGCTAACTTGGAAATGAGGTCCGATGTCCAAAATCCTGAACCTCCCCTTTAATATTGTTCTTTGGTGTTAAGTTTATACAGGTTTTTCAAATGTTATCAGGGTTTTTTCTGCATAGAGAATTATGAGGGGGTGAACTTTGTCAAATTTTGTGCCGCTGTGGTGAACAAATGAGTCCGATTGAAGAGATGAGTCCGAGCTTAGGACCCCATTAGTATGCCAGTAGTATGCATCCATCCATCCATCCATCTTCTTCCGCTTATCCGGGGCCGGGTCGCGGGGGCAGCAGTCTAAGCAGAGATCCCCAGACTTCCCTCTCCCTAGACACTTCCTCCAGCTCTTCTGGGGGGACACCGAGGCGTTCCCAGGCCAGCCGGGAGACATAGTCTCTCCAGCGTGTCCTAGGTCTTCCCCGGGGTCTCCTCCCAGTGGGACGCGCCCGGAACACCTTCCCGGGAAGGCGTCCAGGAGGCATCCGGAACAGATGCCCGAGCCACCTCAGCTGACCCCTCTCGATGTGGAGGAGCAGCGGCTCTACTCTGAGCTCCTCCCGAGTGACCGAGCTTCTCACCCTATCTCTAAGGGATCGCCCAGCCACCCTGCGGAGAAAGCTCATTTCGGCCGCCTGTATCCGGGATCTAGTCCTTTCGGTCATGACCCAAAGCTCATGACCATAGGTGAGAGTAGGAACGTAGATTGACCGGTCTTTCTTTACCACGACAGACCGGTACATCGACCGCATTACTGCAGAAGCTGCACCGATCCGTCTGTCAATCTCCCGTTCCATCCTTCCCTCACTCGTGAACAAAACCCCAAGATACTTAAACTCCTCCACTTGAGGCAGGAACTCTCCACCAACCTGAAGTGGGCAAGCCACCCTTTTCCGACTGAGGACCATGGCCTCGGATTTGGAGGTGCTGATTCTCATCCCAGCCGCTTCACACTCGGCTGCAAACCGTCCCAGTGCATGCTGAAGGTCCTGGCTTGATGAGGCCAACACGACAACATCATCCGCAAAGAGCAGAGACGAAATCGTGTTGTCACCAAACCTGACACCCTCCGGCCCCTGGCTGCGCCTAGAAATTCTGTCCATAAAAATTATGAACAGAACCGGCGACAAAGGGCAGCCCTGCCGGAGTCCAACATGCACCGGGAACAAGTCTGACTTACTGCTGGCAATACGAACCAAGCTCCTGCTTCGGTCGTACAGGGACCGGACAGCCCTTAGCAAAGGGCCCCGGACCCCATACTCCCGGAGCACCCTCCACAGGCTGCCACGAGGGACACAGTCGAATGCCTTCTCCAAATCCACAAAGCACATGTGGACTGGTTGGGCAAACTCCCATGAACCCTCTAGCACCCCGTAGAGGGTATAGAGCTGGTCCAGTGTTCCACGGCCTGGACGAAAACCACACTGTTCCTCCTGAATCCGAGGTTCTACTATCGGCCGGATTCTCCTCTCCAGTACCCTGGCATAGACTTTCCCAGGGAGGCTGAGAAGTGTGATTCCCCTGTAGTTGGAACACACCCTCCGTCCCCCTTCTTAAAAAGAGGGACCACCACCCCGGTCTGCCATCCCAGAGGCACTGTCCCCGACTGCCACGCGATGCTGCAGAGGCGTGTCAGCCAAGACAGCCCCACAACATCCAGAGACTTGAGGTACTCAGGGCGGATCTCATCCACCCCCGGTGCCTTGCCACCGAGGAGTTTCTTGACTACCTCGGTGACTTCAGCTTGGGTGATGGACGAGTCCACCTCTGAGCCCTCAGCCTCTGCTTCCTCAATGGAAGATGTGACAGCGGGATTGAGGAGATCCTCGAAGTATTCCTTCCACCGTCCAATGACATCCCCAGTTGAGGTCAACAGCTCCCCACCTCTACTGTAAACAGCATTGGTAGGGCACTGCTTCCCCCTCCTGAGGCGCCGGACGGTTTGCCAGAATCTCTTCGAGGCCAGCCGATAGTCCTTCTCCATGGCCTCACCGAACTCCTCCCAGGCCCGAGTTTTTGCCTCCACAACCACCCGGGCTGCAGTCCGCTTGGCCTGCCGGTACCCGTCAGCTGCCTCAGGAGTCCCACAAGCCAACCAGGCCCGACAGGACTCCTTCTTCAGCTTGACGGCATCCCTTACTTCCGGTGTCCACCACCGGGTTCGGGGATTGCCGCCTCGACAGGCACCGGAGACCTTACGGCCACAGCTCCGAGCGGCCGCTTCGACAATGGAGGTGGAGAACATGGTCCACTTGGACTCAATATCTCCAGCCTCCCTCGGGATCCGGTCGAAGCTCCGCCGGAGGTGGGAGTTGAAGATCTCTCTGACAGGAGACTCGGCCAAACGTTCCCAGCAGACCCTCACAGTACGCTTGGGTCTGCCGAGTCTGTCCAGCTTCCTCCCCCGCCATCGGATCCAACTCACCACCAGGTGGTGATCAGTTGACAGCTCCGCCCCTCTCTTCACCCGAGTGTCCAAGACATAAGGCCGGAGGTCAGATGAAACGACTACAAAGTCGATCATCGACCTACGGCCTAGGGTGTCCTGGTGCCACGTGTACTGATGGACACCCTTATGCTTGAACATGGTGTTCGTTATGGACAAGCTGTAACTAGCACAGAAGTCCAATAACTGAACACCACTCGGGTTCAGATCAGGGGGGCCGTTCCTCCCAATCACGCCACTCCAGGTGTCACTGTCGCTGCCCACGTGGGCGTTGAAGTCCCCCAGTAAAACGACGGAGTCCCCAGTCGGAGCACTTTCCAGCACCCCTCCCAGAGACTCCAAGAAGGCCGGGTACTCTGCACTGCCGTTTGGCCCGTAGGCACAAACGACAGTGAGAGACCTATCCCCGACCCGAAGGCGCAGGGAAGCGACCCTCTCGTTCACCGGGGTAAACTCCAACACATGGCAGCTGAGCTGGGGGGCTATAAGCAAACCCACACCAGCTCGCCGCCTCTCACCATGGGCAACTCCAGAGTGGTGAAGAGTCCATCCTCTCTCGAGGAGTGTGGTTCCAGAGCCCAAGCTGTGCGTAGAGGTGATCCCGACTATCGCTAGTCGGAACCTCTCAACCTCACGCACAATCTCAGGCTCCTTCCCCGCCAGCGAGGTGACATTCCACGTCCCTAGAGCTAGTTTCCGTGTCCAGGGATCGGGCTGTCGAGGCCCCCGCCTTCGACTGCCGCCCGATTCTCTAAGCACCGGCCCCTTACGGTCCCTCCTGTAGGTGGTGAGCCCACGGGAAGGCGGCCCCACGTCGCTCCTTCGGGCTGAGCCCGGCCGGACCCCGTGGGGGGAGGCCAGGCCACCAGGCGCTCGCATACGAGCCCCAACCCCAGGCCTGGCTCCAGGGTGGGGCCCCGGCTGCGCCATACCGGGCGACGTCACGGTCCTTGGAATAAATTTCTTCATAAGGGGGGATCTGACCCGCTCTTAGTCTGACCCGTCGCCTAGGACCTGTTTGCCTTGGGAGACCCTACCAGGGGCATATAGCCCCGGACAACATAGCTCCTAGGGTCATTCGGGTACTCAAACCCCTCCACCACGTTAAGGTGGCAGTTCAAGGAGGGGCCAGTAGCATGCCTGATCTAAATCTGTTCTCGCGATAACTTGTAGCTAACGTGAGCCATTTTAGTGTTAATATGTGGTAGCTTTATGTAGAATGCTAAATCCCGCTGCTATATGCAAGGTAAGATTAAATATATTCCTCATGGGCATTTTTTATATTGTTTCACCATGAAGAATATCTTGTCATAAAAGCAATAGATTAAGTTCATTTTGGTCTCATTTTAATTGTAATAATATGCTGTAAAAAATGAAGTGCCATTTTCAATGATTTTTTAATGTTTCATGAGATGTATGATGTTTCTGACACATTGCAGTACATAGTACAAAAAAGTATTTTATAGATTATGAAAAAAAAAGATTCTATTTATCAGCAAATAACTCAGCAATACTTAGGAGTTTTTCAAATTGCTACATTCACTGTAAATATCAGACTCTAAGCTTTCAAATGACACCAATTTTGTTTTAATCAAGACAATATTTTTGAAAAATATGATAATGAATATTTTCGCAGCTAGGTGGCGTCCGCGGGCGGTACACTCCGGTTTAGCGCGACTAGTCAGCTCTCTTTCAGAGTTGATCGAAGTGGCCGTTGGATGCTTTAACCCTCTGGGGTTCTTCGGGTCTAAATAGACCCGAAGCGTTCAAATAAAAAATTGTTAAAAATCGTAGCTTCATTGGAATGGTCCGAAACCTGGTGACTTTATTGGTACTTGGTATATGAACACCCCAAAAAATTGGGGACAGGATTTGAAAAGTCTAAGTGGTCGTAAAAAAAGTCACACTCAGGGTCTTCGGGTCTAAAATGACCCGCCATAGGAAATGAATGGGAAATTGGCAAAAAATATGAAAATACAGAGTTTTTTTTGTGCGTACAATCTACAAATCAGCCAAGATAACACAAAATAGGTGTCATTTTAAAGCTTAGAATCTCAAGTTTTTTAATGCATCTAATCACTTTGATCAACTCCTAAAGAGTGCTGAGTTATCACTCTAAAACGGAGTGTACCCCCCGTAGGCGCCACCTAGCTGCGAAAAATATAATCATAATATTTTTCAAAAATATTACATTGATCAACTTAAAATAGGTGTCATTTGAAAGCTTAGAGTCTGAAATTTACAATGAATGTAGCCAATTTGATAAACTCCTATGTAGTGCTGAGTTATTTGCTGATAAACAGAAAAAAAATGTTTTCATAATTTATTACATGAATGAATATTTAACTACTTTTTTGTACTACATACAGCAATATGTCAAATACATCATACAGCTCAGATAGTCCTGTGTCATATGTCATTTGAAAGGTCTCAATAAGTAGAATACAACAAGCATAATTGTTTCAGGCTTTTTACTAAACTTAAGCAAGGTTTTTGTAAAAGAAGCCCCTCAAGAGACCCATATATGGATCCTGAATTTTAGACACATTTCCGCTCGTAACTTCATGAAACATGCTCCGATTGTGGAAAATGACACGTCATTATTTACAGCAGATGCTTACAATTAAAATGAGTCCAAAATCAACATAATCCATCACTCAGAACTAAAGATATTTCTCATGGAGTTCTAACACACACAAAAATCCACAGACGCACGTAGCCAAACAAGGTAGCTTAGACTTGGCCTTTTTATTCGTATCTTCATGAAACATACATCGATCATGAAAAATGACACGTCATTATTTACAGCAGGAGCTCACGATTAAAAAGAGCCCAAACTCAATATATTCCATCAATCAGATCTAAAGATATTCCTCATGGCGTTCTAACACAAAAATACCTCAGACGTGCCTATCCTAGTATATACTCATGAAGCACTCGCGTTTGGTTTTCACTTATAACTTCACGAAGCATGCACAGATCGTAGTTGTAACACACCCCCACAGCGCGCATAGAGCACTTATTATAGATGTAGCACTTATGTCGCGTTTTAACTCATAACTCAATGAAGCATGCATCAATTGTGGAAAATGGCACATCATTATTTTCAGCAGGATTAAAAAGAGCCCAAACATACCATAATCCATCACTCAGAACTAAAGATATTCCTTATGGCGTTCTAACACAAAAAATACCAGAGGCAAGTAGCAATAGCAGTGATGCTATGTTGTTTTGATGTGACGTTTCAGCTCATAACTCAATGAAACATGCATGGATTGTGAACAATCGAACATTTTTATTTACAGCAGATTCTCACGATTACAAAGAGCCCAAACACAACATAATCCATTGCTTTGATCACGAGATATTCCTCATGAAGTTATGCATACTTGGCTAAAAAACAAGTCTCTCATCTTTCCTGGGTGCAAAGTGTTTTCCAATTTTCCCGGAACCGTCCGTGCTCGTTTTCAAACGTGGAATAACACAAAATATATATCATCTTAAAGCTTAGAATCTCAGCTTTTTAAAGCTGCTTTGTATTGTTGTGTATTTTAAAAAGCTCTATAAATGTCCTAAAACGATGTGCATTTTGCTTGTAGTTTTGTGTTAATAAAAAATTACATATATTACATATCATAATTCAGTTGAATTCATTATGTATTGTATTGTGTAATTTAATTTAATTTGTATATAAGTTTTGGTTCACTAATTTTATTACATTAAGTGTTATTGTATTGTATGATGTCCTGTTTTAAGAATTATGACATAAATCATATGCATTAGTACAGAAATGACACGCTTGTAATAAAAAAAGTATATTATGCCCTATTGCTTAACAAATAACTTAAAACATACCTAAAAATGTTATGTATTTCATTAATCAGGATAAAAATAAAAGATTATTATATGAATTAAGGGGTTTGATTGATTGCATGAAGATTTGTGATTCCGTAATTTTATTATACTGTTCTTTAGTCAAGGCTAGACAACCAATTAATATTTATACTAAGTACCCACAAAACATAGCTAGCATTCTGTCATTTATTTAAATGTCTACACTGTTAATAAGAAAAATTGTAATATACACAAATAAACAATTTTATGGTTCTTTTAATAAAACAAAGTGTACTTGTAACATATTGCGCTGATTATTACGATAAAAAATAATGACAATTATAATTGTATTACGAATTGCTGTGAATACGGTAAGGCAGTATCAGAGCAGTATAAGCTCACGTAAAGCTCAGCTAGCACGATCATCGGATAACGTTAGCTGTATGCTATGCTACTATTTAAGCTAACTAAAAAACACTAACAACGAGAAATATTTAATTTCACAATCTATAGCTTCGGTTAAATACGAGTATATGAAACGTGTAAGTTACGTTGGGGTGTCCATGGTTAACCGATTAACCGTTAAAAATTGCATAACCGAGTGAAACATTTTGCTCGGTTAAGTGGCGTCAATGGCGTGCATTGAATTTAGTTGTAATACATTTTTGCACCGCCAGAGTGCTCCCAGACATTTGTAATGTCCACAAGAAGTAGTCATGACCAGTTTTCTAATATGAAGCGGGCAAAGAAAAGCACAGCGTGGGAGCAATTTAAAATCGAGAATGACGGGGCAAAATGCAAGTATTGCAATGCAGTGCTTAGATATACTTCAAGTACAACCTCGTTGTTGTACCATCTCAACAGCCAACACCCGGGCATCATTAGAGAGGCGGCCGCGGAGCCTGCGAGTACCTTCGCCCAGCCTACCATCCCCACGATGCTAGCGCAAAACATGTGCAGTGGTGCTAAAGCCGAATCCATAACACAGGGGATTTGCAGAATGATTGAAAAGGACATGATGCCAATTAGAATGGTGGAGGGCGAAGGCTTTAAAGAACTGATGAATATTGTTCAACCCCGCTACAGCATTCCCTCGCGTTCGGCAATCACACACCGCATTGAAAAACGATATGAGGCAAAAAGAGATTCGCTCAAAGAAGATCTACAGTCACCTGATGTAGTTGCCATCACTACAGATTGCTGGACTGCTCTAAACACGGAAAGTTACATAACTATTACAAGCCATTACATTGACGAAGATTGGGTTTTAAAATCATTCGTCCTTTTAACTGAAGCCCTGCCCGTTCGCCATACAGCTGATAACCTAGCAGAGAAGTTAAGGGAGTCCGTGGAAAAGTGGGCTCTTACGGGACGAGTGATTGCCTGTGTGCACGACAACGCAAAAAACATTGTGGCTGCTAACAGAGGCGTTGATTGGCATTCTGTGTCATGCTTTGCGCATACGCTTCAGCTAGCTATAAATGAAGGATTTTCTCTTTTTTTGAACCGCGTCATCTCCGCTGCTGCAAAGCTTGTGAGCCATTTCAACCACAGCTCAGTGGCGACAAAAGCGCTTGAAAGAAAACAACAACAAATGAAACTGCCACCCCACAAACTAATACAGTCCTGTAAAACCAGGTGGAACAGCGTCTGTGACATGTTTGAGCGCCTATTAGAACAGCGGTGGGCAGTTACTGCGGTGCTGTCAGATCGCACTGTAACGAAAGTTCAAGATGCACGGATTTTGGAGTTAAAGGACGCGCACTGGCAGCTTATTGAAGATGTTGTGCCAACTCTAAAAGCGCTCAAGTGTGCAACTACAGTTATGTCTGCAGAAAGTGAAGTGTCCATCTCAAACACCTATCCCATCACCTTTGGACTAATAAATGCACACCTACAAAGCGAAGGCACAGGGTTCTGGTGGAGTTTAAAACTAAAGTCCGAAACTCCCTGTCTGAAAGAATGAAGGTAGGTACCAGACGATTATTGATAATTTCACTTAGTTAAAGTTTGCATGTAGTAAAGTCTAAATATGTGTGCGCAGGTTGATGAGCCAGAGATGTTATCATCCCCAGCGATGACTGCGTGCATGTTGGACCCGCGCCATAAGCATCTCGGGTTCTTATCTCCAGAAAAAAAAAAGAGCGCTAGCAAATGCAAAACTCTGTAGCCTTGCAGCAAATGTTCCGTACAATGTACCAAATGTAACAGAAGCCGTTACGCAAAGTGTAGAACACGGGCAAGAGGAGGCAGCCGCGGCCCCAGCACAAAGTGCCAAAGACAGCGCAGCCACGGCGATGGCACTCATACTTGGCGAAAACTACTTTTCATTAGCCCTCACCAGTTGTGAAACAGAAGTCAAAAACTTTCTTAGCGACAGTCCCATTGGCCTAGAAATGAGCCCCGTGGACTGGTGGAAACTAAACGCCAGTCGATATCCCAGATTGGCCAACCTTGCTAAACAGTATTTGTGCATACCTGGCACATCTGTACCTTCAGAGAGGGTGTTTTCGGCAACTGGACTTACAGTAAATAGACTGCGCACCAGTCTCACTCCCGATCACGTTGACGTTAATATTTCTTAATAAAAACTAGCCTAAGCAATTCGAATACAAGGATTTCTGTAGAGCAGCCTGATTTAATTTGGTGCCTAATTTGGGTAATGTATTCCCTGAAAATGCAGACAAGCATATTTGGTCATTTTATTTTTTTGGGATTTTTATTTAAAAAAAGAAAAATATGGGTCTATGCTCTTGTGTTTTAATTATTTCAATCAATTTTGTATTTAATTTGCCCTTTGTTGCAGTGTAAGCTATAGGCACAAAACTCACCTTGTTACTGTTAAAAATGGGTGTAGATAAATGTTGTTGTACACATTTATTTGACTTTCTTTGCACAAAGTTTCAAAAAAAAAAAAGTGTGCTATAATATGACTGCATTAAATTCTAGGGCCTTGTTCACAGGCCGCGAACGCAAAAGTCAGTGACCTACTTTAACTGCTCTGTCCTTACCACTGCGTTTTATTTCTATAAATTAATTTCATTTCAAATGTGGTCCAACCAGTTATTAAAGGTGTTAAAAATGAACTACCCCTTTCTCGTGTGTCTATATCTCGGGGTTGCGGCGCGCACACTATGGTTAACCGAGTATTAACCGCTAAGGGCCTCGGTTAACGGTTAATGAAAAACTTGAAAACGTGCAGCCCTAGTTAAAATACATTAATGACTCGTTATAACGTAGTACAAACGTCTTCTATAATAAAGTGATTTTGTATGATTTGTAACCAGGCACTAAAGCGATTACCCACAAAACATGCTTTGAACTAATCGGATTGCTTGGGTCCTAAGCTCGGGCTCATCTCTTCAATCGGACTCATTTGTTCACCACACCGCCTCCGGCTCTTGACAAAACTCGGACAGACAGTCACATGGTCAGATACACTTTTCCCACCGTGATGGTTCTGTTGCTGTTACTGCTTGTGTCCATTCTCAAACCGTATAGTGCTGCGCGGATCGCGGATAATCCGCGGGTTGGGCGGGCCAAGTAATACAAACATTCCATTCCAATTAATCGAGGGTGGATGACAGATAAGTCATTGTAATGTGTTGAGTTTAATAAAGACATGGAACTCTCATCACGGTGAAACACAATGAACGTGCGTGACTCTCTTACTTTCGTTTTCAACAACGTAATTCTCTTCAGGGAAAACCAATCAAGGAAAACATATCAGGGCTCGAGGAGCTTGTCAGGGACCATAGACTGTGTCCGGGACATGTGTGTTTTTTTTCTTCTTTTTTTGAAGGGAAAAGTGAGAGAGAATTGTAGGCCTACAACTTGCCCAACCGGACAAATGCCCTCAATAAAAAATTTTTTAATATAAAAATAAAAAATAACTAGGGAATCACCGAAAACGTGAGGATGATTCTGTTTGCTCAGCAGCAGTTTAAATGTCTTTATCATTTGCTATGTTGTTTTGGTAAGATTGCATGGGTATTAACTGGGAGTGAAGATGCTGTTGTGTATGTTCAGTAATAGGTGCACATATCAACGAATATCACTACACGCTTCATTTACCAATCTATTTTTATTTTTATTTATTGTTTATTTGAATAGGGACAGATACAAAAAACATAGATTATTACATAAAGAACAATCCGATGCCTGTATCACAGTGTTTATAGCCATGGCTAATTCGCAACACCTGTCCCTAGAAGGGCTTTTAACAGTTAAGATAATAAAGAAAGAAAAAAAAATTACAGTGAATACAATAAAATGTCCAGAAACCAGTTAGCACCAATAAAAATTAGTGTAGTAAATAAACACATTCACTCGAACTCACACAGATCACACACCTCACATACACACAGCTATACATCTCATATGGTATGATCACACTGCTGCTGCTGTATGAACCAGGCTTTTGTTAGTTTTGTAAAGGTGGACAGTTTAGTTAAAGTCTTTATATTTGTAGGAAGCCAGTTCCACAGATTGGCTCCTTTCACAGAAAAAACATTTTGGGCAAAAGATGTTTTACAAAATGGAACTTTACAGTCTCCACATGTAGCAGCTCTTGTTGATCTGGAGGGTTCCAGCCTGTTCACAAATCTACAAAGTGGCTCAGGTGCAAGTCCAGTCAAACATTTAAAAAACAACTTTGTGTGTCTAAGATTAACAAAATTAACAAAGTTTAAGATTTTATGTTTACTTAAAATGTAACAGTGATGGAATCGAATGGGCTTTTATCTAAAATTTTTAGGGCACGGTTATAAAGCCTCTCAATAGGCTTTAGGGTAGTTTGGCTAGTCTGGGACCAAACAGTGGTGCAGTACGACAGGTGGGACAGGATCATAGTGTTCAGAAAGACATGAATCTGACTTTCAGTTTTCAATAAAAAAAGGACATTACACATTTGTGTTTTCTTCTGTTTTTTTTTTTACTATACCGCTTATTTGTAAGTTTGATGAACAAAGATTATCTCCTCTGTCATTTTATTAGCTATGCTATGTTCTATAAAACTATTAAACTATTGTTTATTAATTACATATTCTGTATCTGTTTATTTTCTGTCTTCTTTAAACATCAGATCAATGTTTTTTTGTTTTTTTCATGCTACCTGGCTACAGAGTTGGTTTAGTCCAGTTCCTATACTGGTGAGGATTTAGTGTATTTAAGCCAGACCTTCTCCACCTTTGGAGAAGCCAAGGTTAGGCCTTAGATCAATTAGGACATTTAAGTAGCTTTTATAAACATGCCTTAGAAAAAAAAACATTACTGGAGTGCATCTTGAGACAAAACAATGGCAGTAAATATTTTAAGATATGACAATGCAAGTTGCTTTCAGTTAAAACAGCTCAAACATCCATTTTAGTCTGGGACTAAGCTTGCCCCTTGTCTGTAAAACTGGGGGATAGGGCCTTAAAAATTAAGATTCCAAAATAAATGTTTATTAAGAATTAGAATCTTGAAGGATATTAAGATATGTTTAATACTTGTAGAGTTACAGGCACACAAATTTTGGAAAAAGAATATTTATGGCACTCAGACTTGGCTATCTTCTATATAGACTATATAGCCTACATATTCTATGCAATTGGGCTGATAGAAAAATATACATTTAGTCTAGTTTCAACGTTATTTGTTGTTCATCTGGGCTGGGTTTCCCAAAACCTTCTTAACGCTACGTTGTTCTTAAGTTACACCTTAAGCTGTACCTTATCGTTAATACGCGTTTCCCGAAACGTTATTAGTTAAGTATACCTTCTGTAAGTCATACGTTCGGAAGGTTGGTCTGGACCACTCTTAGCTTTACTTTATCACTGTTGCAGGTCTGTACGAATATGATTCTGAAGTTTTAATACACCCAAACAGTGTTCAATTAGGCTAATTCAAGTGTTTTCATGCAAAGAATAAAATTGTAAATTAAACGGATTGTTGTTAGATTTTTAATTATATTATTCAAAGGAACATCAGCTGCCAAACCATTAAAGGCTTAATAGTCTATGTAAAGGGAATGATTGTCGTGATGAGTTTGCTCAAACCATGGCAGCGATACATTGAATTGGCTCTATCACTCTCTCTCCTCTCCACCTATAGCTGGTGTGTTGAGCGCGCACTGGCGCCGTTGTACTGTTGCCGTCGCATCATCCAAGTGGATGCTGCACACTGGTGGTGGTTGAGGAGAGATTCCCTGATATGATTGTAAAGTGCTTTGGGTGTACATTAGTACATATGAAAACGCTAAATAAATGCCTCATTCATTCATTCATCTTGCAAATTGCCCACATACATTCATAATATGTAATATTTTGGCTTTTTTCTTTAAATTATCAAAATCAAAATATTTAGCCGGGGACGTCTGGTTGAGTTGACACGGAATGACCGCATTTGTGTGTGTGTGTGCGCATATATATCAAAATAAGAAACAGCTTATATAGTCTGTTTGCACTGCGTGTTTCAAAGCGAAGTGCACACTTTCCATGTCTCAGAACAGCTCAGTTCACAGTGAATGAATGCATGTGCTGTGGAGTTTAGCATGCATTTAGTATGCATTATTTTCACACTTTTATCATTTCCAACATAGATCATGTATAGTATTGTAAATTCCCTACTGTACAAGTAAAATAATATATTATGACCTATTCATTTCCATTTATTTTACAGTTAATTTGTTTTACAATATGACCATTACTGTCATAGGAATAATTATAATAATATAAAAATATTATCATATTATATTTGTTTGGCTTCCTAAAGCACCAGTGTTAATGTAATGTAGACTGAGACACTGCATCGCATCTAAAAAGAGTTTTAAGATCATGTTCAATTCACCTTGTACTTCTTTGCACATTGAACATGGGTTGGAGCTCTTATTTTTTAACTCTCAAGGTGGACCAGATTGATGAATTTAACTTTAAAATACAAAATTTACTTTCGCTGGGGTGGGGACCTAGAAGGACTGAGGTCCACCTCCCATGTCTCACAAAATCCTGTGGGAAACACTGCTGCCAATCAGTGTTGGGTGTAATGCATGCATTACTAAGTAGGCTAATTAATTACTGTAATTATATTACTTTTCCCTTGAAGAGTAAAGTCAGTGATTACTCTGGACTGAATCCTCTACATTAGACTTTGTTAATTATTCTGCCTATTATTATTATTATTATTTTATTGTTGTAGAGGTGAAATTTATCAAAATCAGAAGTAAACCACTGCAATAATACTGGTTTTGCACATTGGTTACCGGACAGTTAAAGTGAAAATTCCGTCAACTGTCTGAAGCATCTTTCACAATGACCCCGAGCGAGCCATCAGGCAGTCCTCATTGTCCAGCACTGGTCAAGGCCAGTAGGCTATGTTCTGGGAGAGACTAGGGAGTGGAGAACTATTTTACTACCAAAGACATCTGTGTGCATAGAGTAATTATGGGATGCAGAGAGAAAGATTATGGTATACAAAGTTTATGGGGTAAAAACAGGAGGCCTCATGATATAGCCTAAACATTTGTAAAAGTTTATGTGTGTGTGTGTGTGTGTGTGTGTGTGTGTGTGTGTGTGTGTGTGTGTATTCTATTAAGTGTTATTTTACTGAATAAATGCTTTGTATTCTAGATGTAACCCGTCCTAGCTATCTGTAAGAGTACAGGAGAGAGCAGCTCGTTAATAAAGGATATATTCTGCAGTTTAAACTTTACAAGTTTCATTTTACAAGCGAATTGTCATGCCTGCGTTTCCTAAAATCATCGAACCACTGGCACCAATGTTGCTTAGGATGCTGTAGGGAAACACAGCCCACCAAATGTGTATCAAATTTATAAGCTACAGATTATTAGAATAAATCATTGCTAAATTACCATTTTTTCCGATCGCATCTTCTGTCTTGCACTGACGTGCAACGGATTCATTGTTGATTTGTTCCGTTAATTAATTGTTTATTAGTTTAGTAGTATGAGCCTTCAGCTTTCATTCTTTATGACAAAACATCCTGCGCTTTTTGGGTTGGTTCATAAATGCCACAGCAGTAGACCTAATCATTAAACTGCGCCCACCCAAGTGTTTACGCATACTATTCACTTTTTGATGTTCTCTTGAAGAAGGCATTAGTAAACACAGGCAAACAGAAGTCAGCAATGCAATAGAGTATGAAAAGGTTATAAATTATACCAATTTCTCAACCGTAAACATGTTTACGCAGTCAAATACTCGTGACTGAGTGAAAAATGTCAGTAATGCTGTAATAACTTACCATGTTAAGACTCGGTGGTGATGATCTTCTTCTTCTTCTTCAGTGAATTTTATTGGCAGCTTGCAATCTTTGTGCATTACCGCCATCTACTGGATTGAGGTGTGATCACATTGGGGAGTCATAAATAAATGTATATAAAAAAAAGAAATAAAAAAAGAGAAGAAGATCAGAGCCCAAGCTTCAGCTAACGCTGCGTGTTCAGCTCCTCCAGCTTCAACCTCAGCTCAAACCTCCAAAAAAAATAAAAAAAAATAAAATTGGCCTAAAGTCTTCTTGCTAGTTTTTTTTTTTTTTTTAGAAACACTATCACTGCTTTAGTTGTAGACTGTGTACCAGGTAGACTCAACAGGTTTCTCAAAGTAACAGAGTTCTTTGTTACCCTCTTAAATATTTCTCTCTCTTCAGAGTAGGCTACTGCCTACATGTCAGAAGTAGCCTACATGCTTCACGGTTTCTGTTTCTGTTTCCGTACAATATGGGCACATTCCTGTCTCATGTTTCCCTATTGTGTGTAAGCCGCTGTTCAGTCCTGTATGTCCTAACCTTAGCCTGATGAACCAGGTTTCCTCCTGTCGTGAAAGTGAGCTGATCATTTTAACTGTTACATTCTTTTGAAAATTATATAAATGCCTACCTTTTTCCCCCTTATCCCATTTATCTTGCCAGAGTTTATGAATACCATCTTTAATTATTATTTTCAATTCTGATTTGCTGAGTGGAACCTGTACTTCTACTTGTTCTGCTTTGAGTGCTTCTTTTGCCAACTCGTCAGCCTTCTCATTGCCCTCCCAGTCACGTGACCCCTAGCCGCGTGTCAGCCATTTTGACGGAATACTTCAGCGCACCTACATACATGAGAATGCGGATTATCACATGTTTTATGGCTGCGAATTGATTAAAATAATGAATAATGGTCACTGTATTAATTATCTTGAGCCTGCTGAAATGTTCCTATAAATATATTTTCTTTCCAACTGTGCAATCTGAATAAAAATAGGCTAAATATATTTATCCACTAAGCTGCATAATGGTCTTCCCATTAAAAGTTTTTTTTTTTTTTCTCTCTTTCTGACATTTCATACCTGTTGGGTTTACATTTTTTAATTAAATTGACTATAAAAAAAAGATTGCTTGTGTGTGCTGGTGTTTATTCCAGTCTTTTAAAATAGTTGAATGAATGAATGCTCGCGACCCAGATAGCAGACCGATGTCGATTCAACGTTGATTTTTAGTTGTAAAGGTTAGTATCAGTCGTCGATCAAATTTCAACGTTGAATCAACGTTCTCTATTTGGTCGGTATATCAGAACGTTATTACGTCGAAAATAAAACATCGATTCAACGTTGAAATGCGGTTGATTCGTCAACATATACTGCCCCGACGCATTTGGTCGAAATCATAACGTCTAACTTGGTGAGGTATCAGAGATCAACTGAATAAAGAGATCATGTTTTGAAAGAATGTAACTGTGTTACCAGTGTGATCATTTTGGTTTTTGTACTAAGAGATTTAATGTAGGCTATACCAAAACGAATAATAAAAAATAAAAAACCTGTAATTATGTAAACATACTGCTCTCGCTGATATTCGTGTTTGTGTGAGTCACATCTGCAATATGCTGGCAATATGAATGATATCCAGGATCTTTTAGTCAATTAGTCAGTAATATGTCACTTTACTGTGGCGCAAATGCAAAAAGGGTAGCCTACAACAAAGTCTTCTTCATTAGAGGAGAAGAAGAAATGTAGGAGAAATTAAATTTTTTATTTTGAAATGAGATTATTATGCTATTGAGTTAATTTTGAGTTTCCAGGATTTTTCTAGGATATAGCCTTAGAAAAGAAAAGTCAGAAAAGAGAAAAATGTTAAATTTGCAGTTTCTCCCTCAGCATATAGCATATCTATTAAACCCCATTGTAGCAGTAAAGCTTTTCTTTTTTCTGACACTTGCATATTCCATATCAACAGTGGAAAATGTTTAGTCAGAGGAAACTCTAAACAATACATTTAGGCCTACTTAGTTTACATAGTGTCCATCTCTTCTACATTAAATTAGCTGAGTTAACATAATTAGTTAATGAAATACAAAAAAAAAAAAAAAAAAAGATTCAATTAAGATGTTAAACATAGTTCTATATACCATTGCTTGTTCCACCACACAAACAGGACTGATTTTAAGGTTGACAATCCATTAGACCCTTCCGGAACCCAGAAACACGGACCCCCAGTGTTTTTTGTTTTTTTTACCTCATCTCAGTAATTCATCTTATGAAATAAATGTGATCTGTTGTCAAGGTTTAAGTCTGCTGTATGCAGAATGATCAAACAGGAAAACAATTTTCTGTTATGAAATTTATTTCTTTTGTGTCTCTGTGTGTGCACAGTAGCCTACTATAACTTTAAATTCTGCGATTTCTGAGAGCAGTAGGCAAGGAATCTCAAGTGACAGCTTTCATTTTTTTGGGGGGTTTCTGAGTTGGGTGTTTAGGCCTACATCACCAAATCTAACTTTATCTTACCTGAATCACTGTCTTGTTTGCTAAAACATAGCACCTTTTTTCTAAACATGTCAGCAACGTTCCCAGAACTGGTTATTTTTGATTAACTGAGTTGCAGGAATTCAGCATAAGGGATATGTAAACGAGTTGAGATTAATAAATTGATAAAGCACGCAAACCGTTCGTCACAGCAGCCGAAAACAAGCCAAATTTGAGGTGCACAAACTTTCTACAGGCCTCCAGAGAAATCAAGTGTTTGCACAATTTAAGGATTTAAATTGTGTTAAAAATATTTACCCAAACTGATCAGTTAGTTTCACAAGCCAGAGAAAAGATTACGCCAGCATTATCAGGCAGCAGAGGGCACAATGTTTTTAGTGTTTAGTTGTAAGAATTTTCCGGGAAGGCCCCAAAAACTGCATTCAGGTCTTGATTCTTGAAGCAAATTACTAGACAACTGACAAATTGAATCCAGTTAGATTAGGCAATAGCGTTGGAAACACTTACAAGCACATTATCAATATCACCTGACGATGATTTACTATCCACATGTGCAGAATCATGTTGTGATTAGTCAGTATTTAACCACTGATACTTTACAATTCACTTTTTCCCCCCATCATCTAATAATTGTAAAATGAGTGGAATTGGTTGCAAGATTGTAGTATCACACACAGTGTCTGAAAGGCAATCTCTTTGAAAGGTCTCTCAAAAGCAAAAGACGAGACATATCCCAGCTGACATTTTAACGTCGAGTCACTGTTGAATCAACGTCAGGTGCCAGTGTTGGATAACCATTGAATTTTGTTTAGATTTTGCAAATCTAATCAACGTTGAAATAGCAACGTCTTTCCAACGTCACGTTTCTCAACATAAGTGAATTCGCCAACATTGAATCAATATTGATTTTAGTTTAGATTTTGCAAATCCAATCAACGTTGAAATTTCAACGTCACTATAAAGTCCTGCTTTTCAACAGTTTATTCTGTTAAACTGTTTTCACTAAAGTATTGATGTGTTCAACAGTAACAGCAAACACCTTGAAATGGATGCATAAACACTAAGTTTGCGGACACACAGTCAGCTAGGAAGAAGCCAATTGGTCAAAGCAAGACCAGGAGCCGGTTGCATAAACAAAGCCATTATGTTAAGACAGTGTCTTAAGTTCAAATATGACCCAATTGCAGTTAATCAAGGGCAGTCAGTCTTAGTTTTTGCTATCAAATTAGGCTAATCTACATTTTTATGTAAATGATTTAAAAAAGATATGAACAGTCTTAAAGAAAATAAATTGATGTCTAAGTTGTAAGACTGTCTTAGAGCTTTATGCAACCGGCCCCAGGAAGAAGATCAATAAAGACATTTCACTGACGTAAGAAACATTCTTTATTACACGGCTGCAAGTGTGCCAACATTTCACACAACAATTTTACGTGTCGAACTTTAACCTTTAGAAAAACGGCCCAACCATTGGGCAACATTGAACACGGCTGGTTAAATCTTCTCTTCTAGTTACTTCTTTCTCCCACCGCCACCCATCCTCTGGTGCATATTTCAAGTATTTGGCCATGTATTCGTTTACTTTTGTTGTAGTTGTATCAAATGAGCTCAAGACAGCGTCTGATGAGGGGGAAAAAAAACAGATCAGTATTAGCAAACGCTAACCTCTTAAAGGGGTGGTTCAGGATTTTTGACATCGGTCCTCATTTACACGTTAGCCTGGGTGTTATTTATCAGTGGAGACAGTTTTCAAAAAATTTCACCCAGTCCTTCCAGTTGCATAGTTCACCGGTGCTAGGCTAGCGCGAGTCAACAGTATCCTCTAGCCTGCCATTAAAAACAGTTTTACCCACTCCACAGTACACCAAAATCAAATAAATTATAACGCCAGACTATCGATGTAAATGTCTGTTGAGAGAATAAATAATAACCGTTGATAAACAACACACAGGCTAACTTGTAAATGAGGTCCGATGTCCAAAATTCTGAACCACCCCTTTAAATTAAAATATTTTTCAAATATCAACTTCTGTGGCTTTGCCAATGTTTCAAGTATATAAATTTGTATTTATCAATGTGCAAGGTCATTGATATTTCATGTGCTTGGACGAGCAACAAAAGGCAGTTGGTAGTAACCAGTGCTGCCGGTTAGTCTAGAGCCCAGAATGGAGTATTATATATAATCAGGCGGGAAGGAAGTCGACCGGAAGTTGAAGTCGGCCGGGTGCCGACATCTTGTAGCAGAACTTCACTTGCGTTAGCATCCCATTGACTCCCATTCATTTTGGCGTCACTTTGACAGCGAATAACTTTACATCTGAGGCGTTTAAAGACTCCATTTGTCCATTATTTATTTCTAAAGATACACGACAATGTATAAAATGCTCCATTACCTTGTAGCTTATGTTATGGACCCGTAGAAGCAGTTTTTGTAAAAGTAGGCTAACGATTGCGTCATAACCACGCGACTCTCTGTCGCACACTAGAGAGATTACCGTATAGACGGGAGGAGAAGCTCGCGGGCAATCGGGGGGACGTGGAGGCAAAATGACAATATAATTAATCAGAATACCTAGCAAAAGTTTCTCCTGCTCCAAGCTTATGGACAGCTCCTACTCACACTCTCCGTCTCTGCAAGATTCGGAAGGGAATGATTCAGTTTTCCATTGGCACAGCTACTAGAAGACAGACGGGTTGCTCACGTGGTCCGTGTAACGCTTTGCTCGGTTTGAGTCTGCGCGTCAGGAAAGGAAGTGCTAAGAAATCGCTGAAAATGGGCTTCACTTGTCTCAATTGAGTTCCAATGGGGTCGCTGTGTCCATTTCTTTTACTGTCTATGTATATAATATTAGAGCATGCTCTGTAGAGTCCTCCAACTAAAATAATTTTTCTTATTTTGCTTACTATATTCAATTTTTTAAAACATTGTTACAAAACTACTAGGTTAAAGCAAACTCACCACAGATTATCTTGTAGAGACGGGTCTTCATGAAGGCAACCTTCCCACTTCTTCCTCTGAGGCTCATTATGGCCATCATTTTATTTGTCATAGTCCTGCCATGGTAAAACAGATTTATATTAGAATATTATATTGCAACTGAGTTCATTATGAAAATGTAGCAGAGAGCGAGTAAGTGGGTGTGTGGGGGGAGTGCATGACAGTATATGCCAGGGAACATCACTATAAACTAATGCAAAAAAGGAACAATGTTACTTGCGCAGCCATTGACTTCACATGGTCTGCAGCATCAATGCCTCCAAACCTCTTCAGATGTTTACTCTGAAAAGGAGCAACAAGAAATTAAAAATATAACCAGAAAAGTGGTCAGTAGAGTCCAGACCTCCACAAAGCAGGCACATGATGAGGACGAGGAGTTTGTAGTGGTCACCAAGGTGAACAAGCCAATTGTTAATGAAACTTTGCCAGCACTTTACAAGATTAATTATTTAACCCTTTTGTTGTCGTTTTTTTAGAGCACTTGTCCTCCAGGGTACATTAGCTACAACTAGCATAACACACACCTCAGAAGTGCATGAAGCCGGAAAAGGCACTTCCTGCTGTAAAGACCCGGATGAAAACATACTGTGCACGCTCTATAGGCCCCATGCTCCTATAAGACGTGCACACCTCTTCGTCTTGTCTGTCTCTGTTGTTGTCTCTGATCAAAAGGTGAAATGCCCCATGAAGTTATAACCTGCTTGTGATTTTTTAAAACTTTATTGCGTCTTAAAAACGGTGGTTGCTAACAAGTTGCTAAAAGGGACTACATCCTTTGGCGGGGACTTTAGACGTCATCATGACAAACAGGAAATCTCTCATAGCCCGCGTTTCAGCCTCACGGTCTTAGAAGTTTACCTTTCAGTTAATATACATAACGTTATATATTTAGTCTATTCAAATTGTAGTTAAAGGTAACCGATTACCAGTTCTTTATTTCTGTGGAGAGACTGTAGTTCGACAATGGTGTTTTTTGTCCCGAGATGCAACCATGTAGGGGTTTATGTAGGGGTGTGACGATAACCGCATTATCGCGTTAATGAGATGCCTACCGCGGTGTGAGGTCATCACTGCACTTTTTTTTTTCTTTTTTTTTTGCTGAAAGTTACAGGAGTGCATATGGTGTGTGATATGAACTATAAACACATTAATCTTATAATTTACTGTATTCCGAGAGTCCTATGTTCAAGAGCTTCTGGAGAAAAAAAAAAAAGTTTCCTGCGCAAGGGAGGGACAGTCCATTAAACATATGGGGGATTTATTTTTTGTGTGTGTCTGATTTGCCGTATTTGTCGCAACAAAGTATCCGTCTCGCGAGGAAATTCCACTAATTTAAGATCACATCTTAGAATTAACCATCCTGTGACGTTTGCCAGACTTGGGTGCAGCACACCTACCTGGCCGGCGACACACTGGCTGTGTGGCGTGAGCGTCTCAGCTGCGTGGCTTATCCGTTTTTATTTCGGCTCCCATGTTAACAGGTTAGAGTTTGCACACTGCCTGCATGAGACGCTCAGGCGCAGCTCGAGCCGCGAGAAAAATGCGTGCATGCTAGAAATAGAACCGACGCCTATTTTTCACGCAACACGCACGCGTTTAGGAAGCGTTTCCAGGCAAAATAGAATAGGAAAAGATGTTTATATGTCATTTTGACACGAATAATGTATCGGTTCCAAACCGCGAGATTTGTTGCTTCTTCACCGCGGTAAGAAAAAATACCATACCGTCACAGCCCTAATTTTATCTCTTAAAACTCATCTTTGATCACCAAAAAGAAAAGGCAAAAGTCAAAGCACTACTCTTTAATTTTGTTCCTAATGTTTCAGGTGCATTGAGAAGTACAGCACAAGGTAAAGAGGCTTCCAAGGCAGACTTTTCTGAGGCAGTCAAAAAATGGTTGCGTTACGCTCCAGACAGAGATGGTGGCAGTGGCAGAAGATCATCTGTTATTTAATTGTTAATTTTTTTGTGTCAATCTAAATTAATTACAGTTATTATTATATAGTATATAGTATTGTTATATAGTTTAGGTAATAATTTGTGTATCTAATATCTGTAATAACTAATCTGTATAGGCCAACATGTTTCTCAATTGTTAAAATACTGATAAATTGTGTATACTTTGAGTTGTTAAATTAATTATAAGTATATTATATGTTTATTGAAATTATATTAAAAATATTATATGTAATATTACAGTATAACACTCTTGGCTTTTTACTGAAATATTTAAGGTTTAAACATTTTTAAATTACCCCAGGCTGTTTCAGTGAGAAAAGTTCTATAGGGTAAATAATCAACTAAATGAGGTAGGCTACAAATATAATGTTACATTGCTTGTAGTTATAATTGTTTGAACTATTATGCTAACAGATATTGTGGTCAACAATATATTTTATTTATTCATTTTATTTCTCTATAGGTCTATTTTGAGGTATTTGCCAGCAATGAGACTGACACCATACAGCAGAGTTATTCGTTCCACTTAAAGGTATTTATGCATGCATGTATATCTATACTTGTTTACTTATTAATGCTAAATGGTTCAGGGGCTCAACAACTTTAGGCATGCAAGTTTTTTTAAAACAAAAATCGAATTTTAACCCACTACCTATTATACATGCATATAGCAGCAAATATAAATAACGACAAAAGCAATAGCCTACTTTGTGTAAAAAAAAAAAAAAAAAAAAAAAAAAACCTTTTCAACCGTTGTGGTTTACCTGACCGTTTTTTCTTTGTGAGGAAACCAGCTGTGTCTTTGTGCTTTCCAGGATTTATAGGTTGATTATATCTCGAAAGCTCATCACTCACTTGAACAGTGGATTTGGATTTCAGCCGTGCAGGTTGTAGGAATAGACGAGATGGTGGAAGACAACTGAGAGATGGTGGAAGACAACTGAGAGTTCGTAGGAAGCTCATAGGAAGCATAGGAACTCGAACTTGAGGTAGGCTATTCTAGACAAAACATACACGTTTTTTTTAAACAAAAATCTCATTTTAACCCACTACCTATTATACATGCATAGCAGCAAATATAAATAACGACAAAAGCAATAGCCTACTTTGTGTGAAAAAACAACAACTTTTCAACCGTTGTGGTTTACCTGACCGTTTTTTCTTTGTGAGGAAAAACTGTGTCTTTGTACTTTGCAGGATTTATAGGTTGATTATATCTCGAAAGCTCATCACTCACTTGAACAGTGGATTTGGATTTCAGCCGTGCAGGTTGTAGGAATAGACGAGATGGTGGAAGACAACTGAGAGTTCGTAGGAAGCGTCATAGGAAGCATAGGAACTCGAACTTGAGGTAGGCTATTCTAGACAAAACATACACGCTGATTGGTCGTTCTTAAATGAGCGCGGGCTGAATGAACCAATGACGCTTATCTATTTTTATTTTATTTGATATTCTCCAGCTGAATGTGATCTCCACATCAAGACATCAGATGCTGACCTGGAACTACAGATGTAGCCTACTACTGTACACCACACCAACCTCTCTGCTTTTGCAGATGGCTTATTACTATCATGTTAAGGTATTATAATAGCAAAACTGAGCACCTGTGACAGTTTTTTTTTTTTTTTTTTTGGAATTGCAAACTTTTTTCTCTTTTTGTCTCCAACAACACAAGTTACACCTTTTTGGACACATTTTGCATATATAGATTGCTTGGAATACAAACAATATTGCATGTCCGATTGAAATGCGAAAAGATTTAGCAAGTGTGAACTGCAAAAAACAAAAACAAAATCACATTAAATACGAATTTTACAAATCCGTTCGTGGTTTAATCCTACTCGAATCGCATTTCTCAAAATCTTCTGAGTCTGACTGCTCTGGCCTTAGCTCTCTACGTGCAAGATTACGGAAATCCCAAAAATGCACTTAACATTAACGCGCGAGAACACGTTCTACGTGCTACTTAAGAGTCGCTGTCCATTTGCGAAGTGCTGAAATATAATCGTATCCGTGAACGTTTAACCTAATAATCGTCATCAGATGTGGATTAGCAATCAAGACAAGTGTATATAAAGCACTACATGATTTACTATTACTCCAGAGCACTCGTAGATCTACGATGATTTTGCGAAACAGACATATTAGTAATATTAATAAACATATTAAAGGATTAGTTCAGTTTCAAATAAAAAATTCCTGACAATTTACTCACCCCCATGTCATCCAAGATGTCCATGTCTTTCTTTCAAGGTTTTTGAGGAAAACATTCCAGGATTTCTCACCATATAATGGAGCAAATGTTATACCACGTACTGGACATTGAAGTACGCCACCCACGTACTAAGTATTTATTCACGTGAAATTTCTCGGCACTAACAACACATATGAGATCATTAAACGACAAATTAAACCCAATGTACTAATCGATTGCTGTACACAGTATTTAATTATTATTTGTTATTTAACACATATATCTACAAATTCCACTGTCAACGGTTTTGCTATAATAATACATCATAGGCTATAATACTGTATGTAATTATAAATGTCAAGGACATTTTGTACATTGAATTGCATTTGGTTGAGGCTTAGAAAGAATGCCTGAATGTGGAATGTCTGTGTATTTTGAGTGTAAATGCTTTTTTCTATATTACTCTTACATAGGGTTTGTATACAGACGATTTAAAAATGTATTTGTAAATGTATATTTTGTATAAATAATAAAGCAATGTTAACTGAATGTGACGTGTGTTTAATAAATGATTACCTATACAGACTAATTTATCAAATAAGTGATAGATTTTTAAAACAAGTAGAAAATGTGTTTATAATAACGCAATTTACACAATTGAAATCAACATCCTTTTAACGTTAGGTATGCAAACCAATTAGATCGATTTTATGTTGATTCTATAACGTCATTTCAACAACTTGAAATCAACATAGTTTCAACGTTAGGAAAGCAAACCAATTACGTTGATTTTCCGTTAGTTTTGAATGGCGTGTCTGACGTTGATTCAACGTTAATTCGATGAGCAAAGTGATGCCGGATCAACGTCGGAGATCAACGTTGTTTCGATGTCACGAGAAACGTCGTTTCCACGTTGATTCAATGTCAGTTTGCTATCTGGGGAGGTGCCTGTAACGATGTTAAATAAGCTAGGCTTATAATGTACACAGGGTAGAGGAGAATTACAGTCAACTACTTTGAATAGTATAGCATTTTGGGCTTAAACATGTAAACGGTGAAAAGATTGACATTGAAAAATAAATCCAAATAATCCAAATAAATAAATGTTCGTGGTTAGCACTGATGTTATTCATTTGTTCTCACACACTTCAGCGTCGTGGTCACTGGTTTAGACGAACACTGCCACTATCTATTATTAGCGCACCGTCAGCTAACTCTTCACGTCATGTCATCACAAAAAGAAATATACAAGAGGAAGATTAAGGAATTAGGAATCATAGATCCATATGAAGCACCACAAGTTCTTTTTACAGGCATTTAATGTGTAGAAAAACTTCCTGACATTGAGTTCGGTGACATTTACAGCTACCTTATTCACTTCTCATCACGTTACACCGGAGCTTCATTAAAAGCATACAAAAGCTTAGCAGGCTATCGGTATCACAGCATCGCTCGGGCATGATAGAGATGAATATTTCGCGACGAGCTGTATTATCACCAGCGGTTTAGCATTTTCTATTCCGTCAAGATGGCTGCTCCAAATGGCGTGACGTCATGCGGGACGTCCCTATACCTGTGTGCGCTGGAAAGTGAACTGTAATATTAGCTTCTGTTGAGATATCCTGAAAATCATCTGATGAACTTCATCTAAAAGATCCTGTCTGCATGCACTCGGTGGTGATCTTGGTTATTATTGAATTAAATAAATATGCGCGGCGCGCTCACTCTTCTTCTTGTGTTTATTGACGGTCGGCAAAACATCATTGGTTGCGTTACCGCCACCGACTGGACTGGAGTGTGGAGCCTCAATGCGTAAAAAAAGGATAATTTCCTGTTTCTCTCATAATCAGATAACTTGCTAGGGGCAGAGGCGGTTTCTTCATTAGGGCGATTGGGCGACGGACCACCAAAGTGTGAAAGGGACTTTTTCAATCACATTCGCATGAATCGTTCAACCACAGAGCTAGCAGTCACTGTTGTTCTGCCTCTGGATATAGTCCAATCAGCGTCAAGTCGCGTTCTGTGGAGTACCGCCTCTTTTTGGGCGATTTCACTCTGGCCGAGAATCGCCCTAGGTGTTCCCATAGATTTCCATACAAAGAATAGGCTTGTTTGAGATGCGCCTAGCCTTGCCTGAAATGTATGTGAGAGTATGCGGCTGCAGTGAGAGGAGTGAAAAAAGTGCAGGCAAGCCGGACAGTTCTCTCTTCTCGCAGTGGATCTGACACCTGCGAGATCAAAGATAGATATCGCGGGATTCACGCTTGTGCACAGTGTTTTTTTTTTGTTTTTTTTTGTTTTTTTTTTAATCTTTATTAAATCTTTACGATACAAGCAGTAAGAACACACAAATAGAGTCATTAATACAGAAAAAAAATATATAGACAAGAGCAGAGCCAGGGGGAGTTTCAAATAAATACATTAAAGATAGAGCATAACTGAATGGTTTTAGCAGCCTTCTTATTTTTTGAATCATGGATGGATTTAATGCAGGGTTCGAAATGACTTAGGACTCTTGGGGGGTCCCCTAAAATTTAATTATTAAATTATTAAAAATTCTGAAGACTACCTTGCTACACTATATACTGTAGGCAAAATTAAATGGACCAATGTTGAAGGTGGGATAACGGTCTTGATGTTTTTCATGGTTTGGGCTAGGCCCAGTATTGTAGTGGTGTCCGGAGAAGTGGCTGTAATCTAACAGGTAAACCTCTAACTCTGGAGCAACAAAGTTCTTTTTCTCTCCGTGATGCAGGATTCTAAATTAAGAAAAATAATATTAGCTTCCTAGATAGCTTACCAAGCTCTCATGTATATACTCATTCATGCTCAAATCACATTCACTTTAATCAACTCACAGACCTGGTTATCTTTCGTAATCACTGACTGGACAAGTAGGTTGTTATGCTAGCTTTGAATAACTAGTCTAGCTGCTAGGTCTGCTATGGAAGCTTGTTACCGCCACAGAATAAAACATTTTAAAAGAAAATTGCGACTTTTTATCTCACAATTGCGACTTTATATCACGCAATTCTGACTTTATAACACATAATTGCGAGTTTATATCTCGCAATTCTGACATCTTTTCTCAGAATTGTGAGATATAAACTAACAATTGTGATATATAAAGTCCAATTCTAAGGAAAAAAAGACTTTTTTTTTTTTACCTCAGAATAGTTTATCTCACAATTCTGACTTTATAACACGCAATTGCGACTTTATATCATGCAATTCTGACTTTATATCTCCCAATTGCGTATTATAAAGTCAGAATTGCGAGATATAAACATGCAATTCTGAGGGAAAAAAGTCAGAATTTCAAGTATATTTCTCGCAATTGCGAGTTTATATCTCATAATTCTGACTTTATAACACGCAATTGCGACTTTATATCACGCAATTTTGACTTAATAACACACAATTGCAACTTTATATCACGCAATTCTGGCTTTATAACCTGCAATTGCGACTTTATATCATGTAATTCTGAGATAAAATGTCAGAATTGTGAGATGTAAACTCGCAATTGTGAGAAAAAAAGTCAGAATTGTGAGATTAAAAAGTCGCAATTATCTTTTTTATTTTTCACTCTGTGGCGGAAACAAGCTTCCATAGTCTGCTGTTAGCTGGCAGATCATTTGGCTTCATACACAAAACGTTACAGCTACTGTAGCAAGAAACGTTGACAAACGTACTCTTCTAATCATTACACTGGGTATCTAGTTAATGCAACTTTTGATATAGGAACTCGAACTCCTAATATTTTACTATAAGCAATTATGGAGATATAAATATAATCGAAGCACTTACAGGATTTTCATTCAGGATTTCACTCTTTGTGAGGTTTCGTTTTGCCGCGTTCAGCTACAGTGCGTGTCTGCGGGAGCACCACAACAACAATCTGTGACGCTGTATAGGAACTCACTCGGCGCTGCCCTGATTGCTGCCTCGCGCTAGGAAATAAATTAATTACTGTTATAAATATAAAACGTCACTAAAGACCTATCATTTTCACAATCATTTTTAATGTTAAAATATATTTGTTGGGGACCCCCCAAAATCCAAAAATAAATTCTTATGGGGGGTCCCTAATGACTTATGGGGGGTCCGGGACCCCCCCAGACCCCCCTCATTTCGAACCCTGATTTAATGTACTGTTCCGTCTCCTTACCAAAAGCAATAAAAGAAGGTTTAGAATTACTAAATTTGGCTTTGTGAATGTGATATTTCCCTAAAATGATCAATAGATTAATTAGGTATATTTATTTCTGTTTTTTACTTTTATTATCATGGAAACCAAACAGTAGCCCTACATCTTTCCACAACAAAGAAAAATCAGCAATAAGTTTAACAGTAATGTATCGGGACAGATCTATCCAGAAAGTGATGGTGTAGGGACATTGCCAAAACAGGTGTACCATTGTTTCTGGACATATTCCACATAAAGAACAGTTAACACATATGTCAAGCTTAAACCTAAGGAGATAATGCTTAGCAGGATAATACCTATGTATGATTTTGAAAGAGACTTCTCTTACCTTATTTGTAAGGAGGTATTTGTAAGGAAGGTTCCATATATTCCCCCAATTCAGGTTGTCAACAAAGTTAGACCAATAGGGAAAAACATTAGGTGTGCTGGTGACATCTCTCTGGAATAAAGAGCGAATATTATGATTATTATTCCTTGTTGTGGTTGCGAAACAAATATTACCAACTGAGGTCAATTTAGGGTCCAAATCTGGTAGGCAATCTGGTTTTCCAGCCCCTTTTAAGAGAGTTAAAATTCCAGATGGGATGGCATCCATAACAATTGCAAACTCTCTTGGGGTGATTGGAATGCCAAAAGTGTGAAGGAATTCAGAATAATTCAGCAATGATCCATTATCATTTAATAGTTGGGATACTAGAATTATGTTATTATTGAACCAAGTTTTATAAAATAAGGATTTATTCTTGAATTTAATAAGCCGATTATTCCAGATGAAGCACCTATGTGGGGAGAAATTATGTTTGTAGATTAATGACCATGCTGAGAGCATTTGTTTATGGAATTTAGATAAAATTAAGGGGATTTATTTTATAATCACATAAAAGTAAAAATTCTAGACCACCAACCATAGAGAAAATATAATTAGGTATAAAATTCCATGTAGATGTGGGATTTTTTAGAAAATACTTTATCCAATTTATTTTAAAAGTATAATTAAGGGTTGTAAAAAAAGAAAGTTTAGACCACCACGTTCAAAGGTGTTCATAATAACAGATTTTTTTCACATAATGCGTCTTGTTTTTCCAAATAAAATTGAAAAGTGAATTATCAATGGAATTACAGAGCTTTTTGTTGACAAACAAGGGGATAGCTGCATATGTAAGACGGGATAAATCTTCTGCCTTTGTCAGCAATACTCGTCCTTTCAAGGATAAATCCCTCTGTAGCCACTGATTTAGCTTTTTCTTTGTCTTATTACTAATCAAATTAAAGTTTACAGAGCATCTCTCCTCCTCATTTTTCATTATAGTAATCCCTAGATAAGTGACCTTATCTTTGATTGGTATGCTACAGATCTGGGAGGTGTCGCTTTCTTTAAGGGAAAAAAGTTCACACTTCTTCAGATTTAAGCAGAGTCCAGAAGCTGCGGAAAATAATTATATTGTTTCTGGCATTTTTCAAATGCTTTATTGCCCTCAAAGCCACGCCCCCTTTTGAGCGTGGGAATTTCCCACGCTAGCTCCTCCCACTTATGGGCTGCACGTGGGAAAATCAAACTTGTACCACGCCTCCTTAAGGGTTGAACATCTGAAGCGTGGGAAAATTTCACCACGCACAGAAGTTCTAAACGATATAAACTTTTTAAGAAATGTACAATAAAGACATAGTCACAGATGAGATCAGTGTTTTTTATTTATTAAAGAAGACAGATGTAGGCTACATTCATCACTTTTAAAACATCAATGAAATAAGTTAAAATTGAATTTTTCTCTAAAAGAGTTATTAAAAAAATGAGTTAGTGTTATTTCAAGATGTTAAAACATTAAAACAAGTTTTTTCATTTACAAAAAGATCATTTTTAAATGTTGATTTGTAAGCATTTAACTTTCACACAGTATTTTGTAAAACTTTTACATAAAACACAAACATTTTTAAAAAGCCTTGCGTTTTTACATACCCAATTGTTAAAAACTAAGAGTTTAAAGATATATAAGTGTTTCCTTGTGGTGGAGGAGTGTGAAAGAACGTCCACACAGTCCGGAGGTCTGAGAGGAATGAAAGTTTCTGAAGGTCACAGAGACACACACCCAAGCTCCGCCCCTACCCCCGCCCACAACAGATGTCACCGTGGGAAAAAACAACAGTCCCTTTCAGCTCCCAAATAGAAAAAGCGTCCGGTCACTTCGCTGTCCGAACTTAAATGAACTGTGAATCAGTGTGCAGTGGGTAAAACAGACTCCGCCCCTAACACACCCCTCTCAAAGCTGAGAGGTCAATTTCGATTTAAGGGCATCGCTAAAATGACATCACTGACGTCATCATTCCTAACATCGAGGGTGTGGGAGGGGCTAGGTGTCTCGTGTTCAGGTAATGTAAGAGTTAGAGATTAACAGTTGTTTTTATTCTTTTATAAAACTATTCCATAGGGCATATTTCATTCATCCATACACACACACACACACACACACACGACACAAACACGCACGCACACGCACACACACACACAGACACACACACACACACACACGACACAAACACGCACACACACACACACGCGCGCACAGCCGGCGTCATAATGTCTACACAAGGTGTTATGGCCTATGTGATAATCCTGCATATTTTATTTTTTCTCTTTTTGACGGATTTGTGTGAATTAGTTTTATTGCAGAGCTTATTTGAAGAGATGGGGTCAAATTCGACATATGTTTTCCTACTCATACAAACCAGGTATCAGATTCCCTACCACATGTAGAGATGAAGGCTTTCTTTGAAAATGAAGTAGGAAAAAAAGTGTTTTTAAAACGCGTCAAGGAGCCAAAACTAATTCATTCGCGTACCAAGCCGGCGAAGGAGACACAACATCGAGTCTAAATGGCTGCAAATCATCATTATGGACCAGAAGGAGACGAAGTCTCATCGGATCAGTATTTTGATTCGGAATTAGCAGAAATTCTGAACGATCTATGTCTGTGAGTGTTTTTTATTTTATTTTTTAATCATAAATTATAAATTATAACCTGCAAAATTGAAAAGATATCTCAATAAATGGTTTTATTTACAGATGACACATCATTCCCAGAAGGGGTCTCGCCAGATGATTTTTTACAAGGTAAGGGGTATATTTTTTGTTATGTCTTTTTAAAATTTACTATTTTAATATTTGTTTTAAAGAAAAAATCAACTCATTACGCCTATTTCAACAGAAATCACAGGGGACGCACGCACCGACTCATAGCTCCGCCCAACCACCGGAGCCAGCTAAGCAACCACTGGTTGTTGATCCAAACCCGTCCAATCAGATATACGAAGATGTCACCCCAGACACAACACCTCGACCCGAAGCCTGCGGAGGGACAGAGAGTGCTAAATGTCAAGTCTCACCTCCAGTCGAAGAGGAGGATTCTTTCCCTCCGACCCTGTCTTTGGCATCGACAATCACCGGAACGGCTAACATCATTGACGGTCCACACAAACGTCTTCGGGAAACTTATGGAGAAGAATTAATCTATCCGGAGAGAGGTACGGGAAAAAGAAAACTATTTATGTCTAATTATATTTTTTTTATTCGTTGAATTTTTTAAATAACATAATATTGTTTGTTTTTTAGAACAAAACAGTGAAAGTCCATCTGTTTCATCCACAACTCGAGGCAAAAAAACGATTAAAGAAATATTCTCATGAGAGTCTGAATTCTTCGGGAGGAGGCGGTAAGATATATTTCTTGTTTCATTATATTTTATCTATGTTAAATAAGTCGTATAATATATTTTTATGGTTTTTTTTTTTTTTGCTCTAGAAGAATTCCCCGACGAAAGAGGGGCGCAAGTGTTTTTTGAGTCTCAGGATTCCGTCCTGAACACCATCAATTCTGAATCGAATTCATTAGAAAGCAGTGATGAAGATGAGCGGAGCTTCAGTCCTCTATTCAACGCGAGAGACCTCCGCGGTTTGAGTTACGCAACTTTACGCACGGCAAACAGAAGCTTCCAACGTGTTCTGGAAATCGCCACATTACCTGTCACTTACCACCAGACAGTGGATATAGTTTCAGGAGCCCAGGGGTGCGTTTCCCGAAAGCATCGTTGGCCAACTATGGTCGCAAGTTCATCGCAATGTCCACTGAACTCTATTGGTAACGACGGAACTTGCGACCATAGTTGGCCAACGATGCTTTCGGGAAACGCACCCCAGAGCGGTATTGCGGACCTTCTGCATAGACTCATTGATACACAGAATCAACACACCGCCGATTTAAGAAGTGCGGTGGAATTTTTCGGTGTTTCCCAAGACCGCGTCTTGGAAGAAAACAGACAATTACGCAACACGGTCTTATCACTCCAGCAAGATCTTGTGGAGGTGAGGAACGACCACTCCTTGCTTACTGTACTGTCTTTAATCTCTGAAAGGTTAAATGTTATTCAGAGACAATCGAGGGATACATGAGATAATGATTGACTAGTTTTTTTTAAATCCATTTCACTGTTATTGTTTGAAAATCGTTTGCCTGTTATTGTTTTTATCTAGGTGTGTGAGATTTTGTATTTGTGTTTTAGTTTTTTTAAATCTATTTCTCTGTTATTGTTTTTTATCTAGGTGTGTGTGTGTGTGTGTGTGTGTGTGTGTGTGTGTGTGTGATTATGTTTTACTGATAGCCTACATTTTATGATGCATACCCATTAACAACATTGTGGTCTATATTTGATGGTACGCTTCTGTTTCACACAATTTTAAAAATAAAAAAACATATCAAAATATTTCCTAAAAGACAGCGAACCACTCAGAGTGTGATGAAATAACTCGCTCAAGATCAAGACCTAGGTCTGAGAATAACGAGAGACTCAATCTTTTAATACGTGAACAGTTAAGAGGTCTAAATAGTAGTGATTTGTTTAATACGGAAAGATTGAATAATATTATAATCGACCAGCATGGCTAGATAGAGCCGGTCGTGGATGATGGAGATGAGAGCGCACAGATTGGTGGTGCAGTAGGGTCATCTCAAGCCCGGCGTACGGAGTTAAGTCGTGCGCAGATAGATTCTCTGATGGCTGACGGTGGGGTTGTTGGGGATTTCACGATAACACCACGACCGCGTTTTAATGGTGTAGAGTTACAAAGATCGTTAGATCTCAGACAAATACAGACCACCGATTTTGTAGAATATAATTCACGCCTCTATAATATTCTAAACGAGGTGGTTGACTTTTCACAACAGCTAGCTGGTCAAACAGGCTTCATAAACATAGCTCTTGCCGGAGAAAGTCTGCCGGGGTCAGTAAATGCAGTATTAACACCTGATAACAACCACGACCCCTCATTATTCATAAATCAGATTGAGCAAGTTGCTCAGAGTAATACTGATGTGGCCAGTGATTCGACCTTAACATTACAAATCTCAATTGTGCGTGATAAAACAGGGGGAGCACGAAGGAAGATTAGTGACCTGGCTATCAGCGAGAGCATCAGTCGGAATAAAATGCATTTATTTAGCCCAATTAATATCGATAATGAATGTGTTTGAGTTACTGTCTAGCATATTTCCTCAATCCAAAATTCACAGATCAAGAATTACAGACACCTGCGATGGAGATTCATACATGATGCGTTTTTAAGACAGACGAGCAGATAGGTCTCCACAATTGGTCTGTTTTCGAAAATAAATTAGGCATAAAAATTGTAGTTTTTCACAGAGACTGCTCTGGGAAACTGCAGGTCTACAAAAACACAGACGAATTACACCTAAAGACAGTCCATCTATTTCTGCACGAGGGGCATTTTCATCAAATAAAAAAATTAGCTGGGTTTATAGGAACTTCGTACGTGTGCGAGTACTGCTTCAAAGGACATAAAGACAGAAAAACACACAAATGTCAGTTTGTTTGCAAAATATGCATGACATCCGAATGTCGCTCGTATACGAGAAGAACAAGACAGTGTGCAGAGTGTCTGAGATTCTGTAAAAACAACTTCTGTTACGAATCACATAAAAAATCACAAACCCCCGGTGAAAGATCTCAGTGTAAATCTGTGAGATTTTGCTCAAAATGCCATGTCGTTTATAGAACGCCACCTGGTGGTGAAAAAATAAAACCTCACAAATGCTCTCCAGAGCATTGTGTACATTGTTACGAGATTTTGACAAGTGAAGGTAATCATGAATGTAACATTCAGCCTCTAAAACCTGAACCAAATGACGATAAATACATTTATTATGATTTTGAAACATTCGTTCAAGATGGGAGACAAGTAGTTATTACCCTATGGCAAGTGTCAAAATGATTGATGGCTTCCGGTTGACCTTGACCTTTCCGGTCGCCCTTCCGGCCTGTATTGTTATGGATTGACCTATTGACCCTACCTATCCCTTCGATCATGTGTTTTGACAGGTTGCCCTTCCGGTGTCTTTCCGGCCTATGTTGTTATGGTTTGCCCTATTGACCTTGCTAGTCTTTGATCATGTGGTTTTGATAGAAAGTTCTGCCCTATTTGAACCTTTTTATCCCTAGATCATGTGATTTTGATGGGTGTTTGTATGACAGAAAGTTTGAAGTTGGTGTCAGGTTCAGTTATATGGGTTTCTGTCTGGGTATATATTGTCACAGACACTCCCTCCCACCCTTTGCATGTGAGCTCTGACATCTGAAATGTGCTGTTCGGTCACTGTGATGTTGCTGATGGTTTTGAAGGCGCTGTTATATAGGATATGTGTCAGCATATCCTCCGCATTCCAGGGCATTGTGGACCCCTTTGGAAAAGTGAGAAAAAAGACTGTTTTTCCTGAATGCCTCACCAGCCAGAGTAGTGTGTGTGTGGGTGTGGGTGTGGGTGTTTGTTTGTTTGTGTTTGTCACAGGATTCCCTCTCCCAGCCTTCTCATTTGAGCTCTGACATTTGAAACGTGGAGTTCAGACACTGTGATTAAACAATGTCATACAAAAAACATTCTATCCTTTAAAATAATTATCGTGCTAATTAAACTAAAGTATACATGATATGGTTATAAAATAATATCTTGCTAATTTAACTAAAGTTGAAAAACATTCTATTCTTTAAAAGTATATAAATTAATTGCTTATAATATAATATAAAATCACAGAGTGGTTCTCTCTTACAGCACCACCTGACGGTCTCTGACTCCTAGGGTTTATTCAGCGATCAGAATGAGACATTGTGTTAGGGCAAAGTTTAAATGATATCTTTATAAAATGTTTTTTTTTTATTATTATTTTTTTTTTAAATTAAATTCAATACATTATTAAAAGTCTTAATAAAAAAGTCTCTCAAACAGAGGCCCCCGTGACACCCCCCAACCCCCCCCCCCCCCTTCTGCTCCTTCGTATTCCAAAGGTAACAGTGAAACTGTGAAGTGTATCGCACACTAACTAAAGTTAAAAACATTCTGTTCTTTATAAGTATATAAATGAAATGGTTATAAAAATATCTACTGAAACCAATTGTTTTAGATAAACAAAAAAAATAAAATCCATCTTACATAAATCATTCTATTCTTTAAAAGTATATAAATTATATAATATAATATAAAATCACAGTGGTTCTCTCTCTCTCTCTCTCTCTCTCTCATTTAAAAGCATAACCTTAAAAGTTTAAATTAGATCTTTTAAAATTAAAAGACTGTTTAAATGAAATCTTTAAAGTTTGAATACATTCGTATCTTCTATTTATCTTTTAGAAGACTTATGTATGATATAAATGATTTTGCTTAAATTTAACCCATTGTATTATTTTTACTAAACAATGTCTGTTCAAAAAACTTTAGATGGTTGAAAAACTGTACTTAGTCGTCTTAAATCTCATTTAATCTCTTTTTTCATTTTTGTCCATGCGGGGTTTCAATTTTTATGGTGGGGGCTTTCCATAGCTATAATGAATTTTGTACCGTACACCTAAACACAGAAAACTACATTTGTACATTTTCAAAATGAAATAAATAAATAAATAATTTAATATCATTTTGTGCACACGGTGCTAAAAAATGAACTCATCTCTATTTCATATTAAATTATTATTAATAACATATGTTACAAAAATGTAAACAAAGTTTTAGCTAAATAAATATATAAATAAAAACACCTTACAGCCCTAGATCCTTCAGAGATAAACCACAGTGTGAACTGAAGCTTCAGGAAACAGGGTATCAGACCAGATGAGTCTCGGGGGACAATGTCACAGTAAATCTAGTCTGCTAACGCCTTTTCAGAGTACATCCAGAGTTTATACTAAATTCATTTAAAATTAAAAGACTGTTTAAACCAAATCTTTAAAGGTTTATTAAAATCATATCTTCTATTTATCTTCTTAGAAGACTTATGTATTATTTTTACTAAACATCGTCTGTTCAAAAACTTTGGATTGTTGAAAAGTGTACTTAGGCATCTTAAATCTTATTTATACAAAATATTTCAAACAGTATTTTTGTCCATACAACATGTTTGTCACAATGTTTTGTTGTCGTGTTGTTTTTAAGAAATCCGAGGACTCCACGTTGCTCTTATTTAGACTAAGTTGTATCATTTGAAAAATCACCACACAATTTCAGAGATGCGATGTGTGATACGTAAAGTTTGTCTTGAGCGAATATTTAATTTTACTCGTCTTAATTCAAAGCATGATCTTACTGGTAGCTATGATCTATTACACGTATAAGATCATTTTAACTTGTATCTCCCAAACTATCCTTAATCAGTGTGGAAACACACAGGGTGAAACCCTTTTCTGAGAATATAGGTTATCTACTCAAAATATATGTAGAAGTGTAAATCCGGTGTTTAAAATCTGTCTGGTGGCCGCATGAATAGACTTTGGGGAGAGCTGATGATACTATCTATAGCAGGAAGCATGCCCCTTTGACCTCCTCGATTTTGGAGGCTTTTTGTTTTTTGTTAAAGACCCTACTACAAGTTAGTTCTCCCAAAAGAATTTCTCCCATCTAGCGGTGAAATTGTATTCTGCATTTAAACGAATAGTGCTCTCTAGCGCCTCGCTTTTTGCAACTGCGTGTTGCAACTGCGGTAGCCATTATGTGTCAAGAATCTATGACAACATGTCTTCCAATAGCACTTCATCGAGTTTAATTGTACTACTGTTAGGCTGCTTATATAATGATTTACACAACCAAGCAATGAAAAAAGCTTGTAATTTAGACCGTAACTTTGACTCACCCGTCGAGAAGAAAGCAGACAACTTCCCTTTCAAAGTCTTTCTCCTTCATTAGCTCTTTCCACCTGGGAGAAGCTATCCCGATATTTATTTACATCCCGATAAATTACATTTTTGCTTTTTGGCCACGAGGTTTCCTTCTCCTGTGGCTCGGCATAAGTATGATCCAGCATTACAGTATATTGTACCGTGCAGCCTTTTCAAATTTGCCGGGGGCAGTATCAACGCCTCCCATATGGTCTAGCGGTTAGGATTCCTGGTTTTCATCCAGGCTGCCCGGGTTCGACTCCCGGTATGGGAAGTCAAGTTATTCAAGTTCATCAATAATCATTTTTAGTTATTCATAGTCTTAGAGGCCTACACGAACTGCAGAAACAAGCACAAGATATGTAAAAACTCATAAATGCTGTTTCAGTACTGAATCATTTTCACAAATACAATTATATAGAATTCAGAAAATTTCACTATGGAATATTTACTTTATCATAATTTCAATTTAGTACATCATCATTTAAACTTTTCATCTCATAATTATGACGCATAGTCATAATTTTAATTTCAACTTTTTGTCATAATTATTACTTAATTCAGAATTACAATTTTTGTCAATTACGCCTTTTTAATGTAACACTATTTTGATGGTCCTTTTGAATGTGCTGATGACTATACTAGTGTTGATGATGAAACGTGTTGAGTTAGGCCAGCGCTTTTTGTCCCTCTCTGGTATTATAGTGTTTCAAGATGGCGGAATGACACGGAAGCCTCCTTGGACTTACCCGCCCCATGTAAATAAAGATAAGAAATGTTTCGCTTACGAGGATAAGTCAGATCATTGGCAGAGGTCATTTTACACCCATGAGGACATATTTTATGAAAACAGACAATGATTTTAGCTAATAAAATACCATTTTTTCAACGAGCGAATCTACACATGAGAGGCCTTCAGAAGTCATAACTTCAGGGGTCAACGGCTTAGGCCCATTGGTTTAGGTATTTGTAAAAATCAAATACTGTATTACACTTTTCAAAGTTACAATAAAAAGACCTGTTGTGTTCTGACACAAGGCCATTAACTTGTTTTTATAAATGTATTTTGCTTATTTCTACAAATATCAACCTGAAAAATGAAAATCAGAAAAAAAAAGAAAGAAAAAAAATAGTGTTTTAAAATACAACTAAACCATGATAATGTTTAGTTTAGATGTTGATGACTAAGCTTCTGGCATATAGTGCAACCACACAACAAGAAATCTAATATTGGTGTAATCTTTGCGAGGTCTCACTCACGACACACAACTTTGTAAATAAAATAAAATAAAATATTATGGAAGTCATTGTACTGTAATTTAACCATATTTTATTGATTAATATTATGGCTTCATGTTGATTTAAAGTTTTTAATTGTTATTAACTAATACCTTTATCTTTTAACATCCAGCACAAAATGAAAGAGATGTATTATTTAAAAAAAAAATAAAAATGTTCACAATCACTATGTGTCAAAAACAGTATGTGTGTAAATAGTTGTGCAAAGTTCCACACCCTATGGACTAACTTTAAAAAACAAAACAAAAATACACATAAATAAATATATATATATATATAACATACACAAATCATTTCTTAACTAAGCAACTGTTTCTTAAATTATCAGACACTCACCGCACTGATGTTAACATCACCATATATTGTGTTTTCTACCATGATTGTAGTAACTACAGTATTGTCCCACCATTCTTCTGGGCAATTGTTAAGTTAAGCTGATTAGGGTTCTGAATTAATGGCTGTCCGAATGATGTATAAATATTATGCTGTCGTCGTTGTGGAAGGTTGTTAGGCTGTTGAACGTCACCATCTGTTAAAAAATTAGCAATTAAATACACAACCAAAACCATGTAAACATTATAGTAAAGCTTATTGAAGATTGAGAAACATATTGACTACTAACAAAGTAAATTATACATCTTTCCTACGTTTGATATTCTTTTTTCTGATTTTTTTCACTATGGACTTGATCCTTTTTAATGCTGTTTTCTCTCCATATTTATTCTGTAGTTCCTCTACTGTGTCTTCCAACTTCCCTGTTGTTCTTCTCCAGCTGGGCTAACCAAAGACAAACAGTTAGAAGAATAAAATGTATGTACAATAGCAAAAATAAAGTCGGTCATTAGTTGTTAGGGTTAGATACACCTGTAGACACATTCATACACCCGTTCGCCTGTTTTCATTTAGCATACACCAGAGTTCAAACATTCACTTTTTCAAAGGCCGAAAGATTGCGCGGTCAAAATTTCTCTTTTTAACATAAGAGTTAAAAAATGTACATGAGTCACGACGCATTGCATTATGCACCTGACCTGCCGGCAGATGAAGTATTTAATACATCAAGAAAACATGAATACAACACACTGTACTTGGATGAATACATTTATTAGATTTATTTAATAATATTACCAGTTCCATATTATCTTTATTTTAAAATAAGACAATAAATGATTTTATTTTTTAAATTTGACTGCATTCTTTACTTTTTGATTTATGAATTATAACAGACTGATGGGAAAAACATTATTTTGCTGTTACTTTTTTTTAAATTTGTTTTATTATTCAACTATTTCTTTCTTTTTGTTAGTTTTTATTAGTTGTAATTTTATATAAACACTTAACTTTTAAAATAAAGGTTTTACAACAACATCACCATCTTCTGTTATATTTGGGCCTCCATGCTCATCTACTGTACAGTATATGATATTGGTGAAGGGGGCCCGCATGAATATATTTTTTAGGGGGCCCCCGAATTCTCTAGCTACGGCCCTGTTCACATCGCATCGTAAGCGCATAATATCACCTGCTCAAGTACGTCTTGACGAGTTTCTTCTATATTAAACAGCGAATCTTCTCAGTCAGATCGTCCCAAGATCTCAGGAATCCTCTCACACTGCTTGTGTTCACGCGCTCCATCGCTAACGATTCAAACTTCCATAAAGCGCGCCAAAACAGCAGCGCGGAGATGTGACGTCACGTGTCGAGCGGGCGCTCGTAAAAAGCACATCTTTGCATTTCTTCTGAAACAACAATTTTTAACATCACTAGCGCAACACTTATCGTATTGCCGGGTGTGATTTAGGGTGACCACCTGCTAATAAGCCCAAGGGGGGACAAGGGGTATGTTTCTGAGGGACAATGTGGGACACTGCCTGGCGCAGCGGTGCCCCCACCCCATGGGCAGACTCACTGTGGATAGTGGTTTACCCATTTCTAGCACATACCACCTTACATCATCATGGTATATTAATAATGCCCTATTCCCCTAAACATGTATAATTGCTGATGTATGCTCATGAATAGGCCAACCAATGTGTATTTTTTTCTAAATAAAGATTCATAATATTTTGAACATTCAATGAATTGACAGATGCACTTCCACTTACGATTTAGGCTACTATTTAATTTAATTTATTTTTCATTACAACTTATTCACTTTAAATAAATTATAATATAAAATTATAGGATTAACAGGAATTGTAGTTGTTCAACACCACAGGAACAGTTAAAAAAAAAGTATTTAAAAAAAAAAAAAATACGATTGACATCATATTCCCCTCCATGTCTGATTGAGAAGGATGTTTTGCAAAGGTCACAAAAAGCCCTCTCGGTATCCCCCTCAACACCTTTCAGCCACAAATATTCATTTTCCCAGTCTTTCTTGAACCCACACCTTCTCTTTTTAATTGATGATGGCGGTGCCTGTCAGACAGTCTCTTTCTCCATTTTTCGAATTGGAAAGCGCGCATCTAAAAGTTCCTTCCCAGTGTGTCTGGTATGCGCGTGCGTGCGCTGTCATGACAACAACGAAAAAGTTGACAACAGTCAGCAGTTTAACTGAGGGGTGGGTGTGGCAACAATAGCGTGCTGAACTGTCAAGTAATGTTCGTTTGGCTGGATAAGGAAGTGAACATTGTCTTCATCCCCTGTGGTCACCTAGTTGTGTGCAAAGAATGTGCGCCTTCTCTGAGCAAGTGCCCCATATGTAGAGGATTGGTCAAAGGCGCTGTCCGTACTTTCCTATCATAAAACAAAGATATGCATCATCCAAGTAACAACAGTTTTTACATTTAACTTGATGAATAAAAACAAAGGAGAAGTTTATTATTTTCACTCAATCCATTGACAAAATCTGATTAAACATATGGGTGAACTGTACACCATAAGTTCTGTAACACACATTTAGAAAGTAGCTAGGATGCGCATGCTTTAAGTTAATGTGCTTTAAGAATAATTTTGCGCAGGCTTTAAGTTAATTTGACCAACAAGATGTTAAAGTTCATAGACCTTTAGAGTATTGAGTTAAAATTAAAACGTGATATCCATATCGCATCATTACCGAATTCATAACTTCAATATAACTTCGATAGTTATCAAGCACCAGCTGATTTAAGTTTTTCTTCAAACAAAAGTAATTTTCTGATAAATCATCGTACACCTACACGTGTTCTCTTACGAGAGGTTCTCTCGTATTGCGTAAGTTGCTTACGCTACGGGAAAGTCTTCTTTCTTCGAGATCTGAAGCCAAAAATTATCCTTAATTTTGTATTCATTGTCAACGCAGTGCGGCAGCTGGCAGACCAAGGCAGGCTGTATAAGCGTGCTCATTGGCTGCTCGGCGGCAACTGCTTAAGCCTATCAGTGAGCCTCGTGAAACGTGGCCTCCAATGAGGGCGCTTCGCGCCCTCCACACCCCTCTAACCGTCAAGATGGGTGTGGCCAGAGTGTATATAACGAAGGCTCACAGGCTGAATATCTGATTTTCTTGTCTTCAGCGAAGCTCTTCGCATCGCTGGATCTTGAGAGCCGCCGCCGTTGAAACCAGCGACCAGCAAGCCTAGGAGAGCGCCTGAAGAAGCTGGCCGCCTTCGCCGCCTTCAGCCATCCGTGCCTGCTACGCTATCCGGCGACATATCCTTTTACTGCTGTGTGTGTTCACCTACTGCGACACATACTTTCTCTCATTCTAAAAGAGCACGAGGCATTTTTCTAAAAATACCTCGTTTTTTCCTGCGGCTTGTGCCGCGCCCCGCTCAGCAACGGAGACCGCCACCTCATCTGCGCTCTCTGCCTGGGCCGCGAGCACGCCGCCACCGCACTCTCTACGGGCGGCTGCCCCGAGTGCGAAGAACTTTCAATGTCGACCCTGCGGGCTCGACTTGAAGTTTTCGACCAAGCTGTCGTTCCGCCTGTCCCTGCCGGGCCGCGCAAGAAGAAGCGCCGCTCGCAGAGACCTCCGGACACTGATGTGACTGAGGAGCTCGCCGGAACTTCTCCCTCGAGCTTCTCTCTCGCCCTCTCCGCCCCCCCTCCCGGCCGTTCAACCGCCGGCTCTCGCCCGCGCCGCCGCCGCGTCAGGGGATGAGGCGAATGAGATAGATACACTCCCTCTGTTCGAGCCGCGCTACTGCGCCGCTCACAAGGGATGGCAGAAGTGGACGGTCTCGGAGCGAGCTTCCTCTCCCTTTGTTCGAGCCACGCTACTGCGCCGCTCACAAGGGATGGCAGAAGCGGACGGTCCTGGAGCTCTCTTTACGTTACAAGAAAGCTACTCCGTCCCCGCGCGTCACTCACCGGCGAAAGGAGAACAGAGTGTTTTCGTCCCGCCCTGGCCGGAACTACCTCCATTCCTCACACATTTCTCAGTCCCCTCTTGAGTTCAGGCGACTGGAATTGTTCATATTGCAGTATACGAGCCTGTTATAAATACACGCACGCCTGCAAGCAAACGCCGTCGCAAGACATGACACTCTTATATGCTCGCTCTAACCGTAAGCTAATGTATTCTCCCCTGTGGCTCAGTGGCAGAATCTTAGGCTTTTGCGCCAGAGATCCGGGTTCGATCCCGGCTCTCGCGGCAGATAAAAATGTCGTGCTGTTCGCTTCTCCAAGCTCGCGGCAAGCTTTTCTTATTTACAGAAAGCGAACCCGCTCTCCCCCTTGTTGGGCCGCGCAGATTGCGCCGTTCACAAGGGATGACAGAGCGGACGGTCACGAGCAACATTCAGCACGCGCGCCTCACTCACCGGCGAAAAGAGGAGAGAGAGTGTTTTCGTCCCGCTGTGGCCGGACAAACCGCCAATTCTCACACATTTCTCAGTCCGCTCTTAAGTTCAGGCGGCTGGAAATATTACTATTGCAGTAAACGAGCCTGTTTTTATTACACGCACGCCTGCAAACAAACTTGAGGTCGCTCACTTATATGCTCGCGCTAACCAAAAGCTATTGTGTTCTCCCCTGTGGTACAGTGGCAGAATTATAGGCTTTCGCGCCAGAGACCCGTGTTCGATCCCGGCTCTCGCAGCAGATAAAAATTTATGCTGTTCGCTTCTCCGAGCTCGCCGCCAGCTTTTCTTACATACAGAAAGCGAACCCGCCTCTCGCACCCCTCCTACTCATGGTGCTCGATTATTATTGAGTCTCTATACTCGAGGGAAGAAAAGACAGTTAAGTCCCGCTGCGGTTGGACCACCATCAAAGCTTCACGCTCTGTCAGTCCCCGTTGCCACGGCTACTGCAGATGTTTACCTCGCAGCCAACGAGCCGGTATATCTACCCGCTCGCCTGCGCGCAACCACCGTTCTCACGGCGACCCAGAGAAATCGCAAATGAGCATAATGTCTGGTTGCACGGCTCACGCCGTATGTGTTTCAAATGCAGTGAATGTGCCCACGTTTCCGTGTTCACCCCTGCACACAAGCACTATAAATCCCGTGTCTCTCACAGAGCCCACTCTCATAAAGCAGGCAGAAGCCGCTCGAGTGTTAAAAGTAGGTCACGTGTCCACCTCCCCGTGCCCACACCTACTCACTGCCCGCTCTGTCACACGGCCTCTCACGACCGGTCATGTTTTAAATGTAAGTCCTGTGCCCGCCCTCGAGCGCTCACACATACTAACAAACATTTCGCCCCGACGCCGCCCTCGCGCGTCGCGCCTCACACTGTATGTTCCCCGTCCAAAGCCACTGGGACACTGTGTGTAAAACGGCCAGCTATCGCTGCATGCGAGCCGCCGTATCTAAGCACCAAGAGCGCGCGCGCTGCGCCCGCGCCTCCGTTTTCGAGCTCTCGAGCCCGCGACGCGCGGCAATCAGAGCTCGGAGACCATTCTGCCCCTGGCTGCACACGCAAAAGCGTGGGAAGCTATTTCAGGCGCGTCAGAATGGGTGCTAAGCACAGTAAAACAGGGCTATACTCTGCAGTTCGCTCGCCGCCCCCCGCGCTTTCAAGCGCGTACCAAGACCAGAGTGAATGGGGAAGTAGCACATCTACTTCGAGCAGAAATAGCTACACTTCTGTGCAAAGGGGCTATAGAACCGGTTTTCCCCTTCTATGAGCGAGTCGGGCTTTACAGCCGTTATTTCCTCGTTCCCAAGAAGGACGGAGCTCTCAGACCAATTTTGGATCTGAGACGTTTGAACAAAACTCTTATGAGAAGACCGTTCAAAATGCTCACAACCAGGCAAATTCTCGCGCAAATTCGCCCGAGGGACTGGTTTATATCTCTCGATCTAAAAGACGCGTACTTTCAGATCCAGATAATACCCCGTCACAGGCCATTCTTGAGATTCGCCTTCGACGGTCAGGTATATCAGTACACCGTCCTGCCTTTCGGCCTGTCGCTGGCACCCCGTACATTTACGAAGTGCATGGACACGTCTCTCGCTCCCCTGAGGGGTCGGGGAATGCGAATTCTGAACTACTTGAACGATTGGCTAATTCTAGCCAAGGTTATAATCGTTAACGAAAACGAACGAAAAAACGAAAACTAGGTGCGAAAAAACATTGTCGTTAACTGAAATAAAAATAAAAACGAGGCATTACAAAAAAACGATAACTAACTAAAACTGTAATGTGTGTTTGGCAAAACTAACTAAAATAAAATAAAATTATAGAGTAAATGTCCTTAGTTTTCGTCTTTGTCAAGGTCTTTCATTTTTTAACGCTATTTAAAACACGCAGCGTATTCCCTGCTCACCCTCCGTCTCTCTGTCACTCATGCGTCTCTCACATGCGCGCGCGCACACACACACACACACACACACACCCCTCCGTGCACACCGCGTCTTCATGAGAACGAGTGTTCGTTCGACGTTGCAAGTTCGCGAAAGGTTGGTATCTCCATCTCGTGAACACCTTTACACAATCACACATTAAAAAGTGGTATAAAAATATTTTAAATTCTGAATATAATTTTGTCAGTGTGTTAATGTCGACCCGAGAAGCGATTGCGCCTTCTTTAGAAAGTTAACTAGTCGCAAGTTTGAGGTAAAATGCACTTTTTGGTTGTGGTTGTCGATGTCAAAACACTATAAGCTGTGATTCAAATATTAAATAATGTTATGTCATTTTTTTACTTTTACACTGAATGTTTGCTGCTTCAATCCAGATGAGTAGGCTATAGGATAAATTAAGTATAGGGTGTGGAAATTGTACAGCTGTGGTATTTGTATAGGGTGTGAATTCTGTATAGAAGATGTGTAGATTTCTGGTATGGCGTGTTGATTTTCTAAGAGGTGAAGGAATTTCAATGGGGTGTGAATTTTTTCCTAAAATTGTATGACATTTTTGTTGAGTTATTATTACACAATACTTTTTCTGACCTTTTTGAATCTTGCCCCTGACAAATAACCCAAATTACAAAAAAATACTAAAACTAACACTAAAACTAATAAAAACTAAACTAAAACTAAGCATTTTCAAAAAATAAAAACTAAACTAAACTAGCAAAACCACTTTAAAAACTAATTAAAACTAAACTGAATTTGAAAACAAAAAGTCAAAACGAAATAAAAATAAAAACTAATGAAAAATGCAAAACTATAATAACCCTGATTCTAGCACAGTCAGAGGCCGAACTCATCGCCCACAGAACAGTGCTTCTAAGCCACCTGGACAGCCTGGGGCTCACGGTCAACTGGACCAAGAGCTCATTAGTGCCCAGTCAATCAACCTCTTTTCTGGGTTTGGATCTGGACACTGTGGCAATGACGGCCCGCCTGTCGACACAGCGCGCGCGCTGCATTCGACGCCTGGCCGCGTCTTTCCAGCCGGGCAGCACCGCACCTCTCAAGACATTTCAGAGGATGCTGGGTTGTATGGCTTCAGTTGCAGCAGTGCTTCAGCTGGGTCTGTCATGTATGCGCCCGCTACAACGCTGGCTGAATGCCCGAGTGCCTCACAGAGCCTGGGCTTCCGGCGGCATTCGAATCAGAGTGACTCAGAGCTGCGTTTCAGCACTGAAGCCCTGGTTAGCGGCCGACTGGTACCAGCGGGGAGTGACAATGGGAGCCATCTCGCACCGCAAAGTTATCTCGACGGACGCTTCCACCTCAGGTTGGGGCGCTCTTTTCGAGGGCAAACCGGTCTTTGGCCTATGGTCAGACCAGGAGAAATGTCTCCACATAAACTGTTTGGAGATGATAGCGGTCGAGAACGCGCTCAAGCGCTTCCTCCCATTTATACAGGATCACCATGTGCTAGTCCGCTCGGACAACATGTCAGTGGTATGCTATGTGAACCGACAGGGCGGCGTCAGATCCAGAAACCTGTGCAAGCTGACAGAACGCTTTCTCGTGTGGGCTCACCGCTCGTTGCGCTCGCTGAGAGCCGTGCACGTGCCGGGCCACCTGAATGTCGGTCCAGACAGACTGTCCAGAGACATCATTCCCCCGGGAGAATGGTCCCTGCACCCCCAGACAGTCCAGTTTCTCTGGCGCCTATTCGGCAGAGCGGAGGTCGATCTCTTTGCGTCAAGAGACAACGCTCACTGCCCGAAATTTTTCTCGAAAAGCGAGGATGCGCTGTCCCAGACATGGCCCAGCCTCCCGCTGTACGCTTTTCCCCCGATCAGTCCAGTTTCTCTGGCGCCTATTCGGCAGAGCGGAGGTCGATCTCTTTGCGTCAAGAGACAACGCTCACTGCCCGAAATTTTTCTCGAAAAGCGAGGATGCGCTGTCCCAGACATGGCCCAGCCTCCCGCTGTACGCTTTTCCCCCGATCTCCCTGTTACCACAGGTCATTGCGAGGATCAGGGAAACGCACCACCCAGTGCTTCTTATAGCCCCGCGTTGGGAGAACCAAACCTGGTACCCAGAGCTGGTGAGGCTGTCGCACTCATCCCCATGGCCGATCCCCGTGAGAAAGGATCTCCTCTCTCAAGCCGGTGGATCGATCTGGCATCCCCATCCAGAACGATGGTCTCTGCATGCATGGGTAATCAACGGATACCCGTTGACCTGCCAGAAGGGGTCGTGAACACGATCACGCAGTCTAGAGCCCCCTCCACGAGACGGCTCTACGCGTCTAAGTGGTCGGTGTTTTCTAAATGGTGCGCTACTAAGAGCTTAGATCCACGTGCATGTGGGGTCCTCTCCTTCCTACAAGAGCTGTTGGACAAGGGCAGGTCCCCTTCCACGCTCAAAGTGTATGTGGCGGCTATTGCAGCGTTCGCTGAGACGACGCGCGGCCAGACATTAGGAAGGAACGAGCTTATTATCCGCTTCCTCAGAGGAGCCAGACGGATGAATCCCCCGCGGCCCCCCTCGGTTCCTATTTGGGATCTGTCCTTGGTCCTGGAGGCCCTGAAGGCTTTTCCCTTTGAACCGCTTGAATCTGTGGATTTAAAGTACCTGTCGCTCAAAACCGTTTTTCTGATAGCTCTGTCTTCAGTAAAACGCGTGGGGGATTTGAGTTCGGACCGAACGACTCGAAAGTCATTCTCAGACCGAGACACGGTTACATCCCCAAAGCGATTGGAACCCCTTTTAGGGCACAAATTATTTCCCTTTCGGCTCTGCCAGCATCTGATAATGGGGACAGTGATAACCTCCTATGCCCTGTCAGGGCGCTGAGAGTTTACATCACGCGCTCCGCCGCTTTCAGGCGCTCCGAGCAGCTCTTTGTTTCCTTCGGTGGGCGCACCAAGGGTCTCGCCGCCTCGAAACAGAGCCTGTCCAGGTGGATAGTGGACGCGATTGCAGCAGCTTATGCCTCCAAACACCTGCAGTGCCCTCTGGGTATCAGAGCCCACTCTACTAGAAGCATGGCCTCTTCGTGGGCATGGTCCAGTGGAATTTCTATCCACGATATTTGTATGGCGGCGGGCTGGGCCTCCCCATCGACATTCGTGAGGTTTTATAACCTGGAAGTTCCTGCCTTACAGGCTAAATTGCTGTCAGTATAAGTGACATGTATGCTCTGCCCAGTCGCTCATGTGCAGACTACGTTCGCATGCTGACGATATTTCTGGCATGTTACTTAGGGTGAAGTGTTTTATACTCAGACCGGCTGGTCCGCTCTGTTTCTCATTTCCCGTTACGCGCTGTTTACCGGTGCTGGCCCGCGCTGCTGGCCGCCCGTCTTCCACTTTGCTGCGCGGGGGGTTATTCTCTTCGTAAAAGACCGATGATGTCGCTCTTTTCTTCCCCTAATGTGTGCTTATGTACTGTGTGGGCTCGCGCTGCCGGCCCCACTGTTTTTAAGGATAATTTTTGGCTTCAGATCTCGAAGAAAGAAGACTTTCCCGTAGCGTAAGCAACTTACGCAATACTCGTTCCCTCTTTTAGAGAGAACCGAGGTTACATTAGGTAACCAAGTACGTTTTGTTGTATGCACAGATTTTGAGGGTCGCTTATAGAAAGAGGCATCCTTGTCTTTATTTTTAAAAACATAGAACCAGAGAACAGAGAACGCCTCGGTTACGACTGTAACCTCGGTTCCCTGAAGAGGGAACGAGCGTTGCGTCGAGATTGACGCTATGGGGAACGCTTTGCGTGATGACGTCTTGAAGCACATGTAAAATCAGTCCAATGGTGTGGCGGAACGTCAGAGGCGGGTGACGTCACGTACCAGGAAGCTATAAAAGCCGGCCCGAAACAGAAAACGAAAGCTTCGTAAAGTCTGAAGTCGTGCTGACAGGCACGAAGGAGATATGGCAAGGCGACGCAACGCTCGTTCCCTCTTCAGGGAACCGAGGTTACAGTCGTAACCGAGGCGTTCCATTTCAAGGGAACTCGCGTTGCGTCGAGATTGACGCTATGGGGAACGTCTATACCAACGCCTCCATAGCTACAAATGTCTGTCCTGTGTGAAATCTGGAGAGCAGCACTAGGAAGACAAAACATGAGACCCTGGAGCAGAGTCTAGATCCAAAGAGTAGAACCTGACGAAGGTGTGCGGTGAGGACCAACCTGCCGCATCACAGACGTCCTGTAAAGACACTCCTGATATAAGGGCCTTAGAGGCCGCCATACTCCTAGTAGAGTGCGACCGGACAGCCAAAGGAGAAGGCTGCCCAGCCGCCTCATAAGCAAGTGAGATAGCCTCAACCACCCACTTGCTCATTCTTTGCTTAGACACTGGGCCTCCCTTGTTGGGGGACCCAAAGCATACAAACAACTGATCACTTTTACGCCACAGGGCAGCTCTGTGGACATAAGCGTTTAACGCCCGAACTGGGCAAAGCAAATTATTAGCCTTCTGGTCCGCATTCTGAAAGGGAGGAGGACAAAAGGCCTGCAGAACAATAGGTCTAGCCACATTAGTGGGGACCTTGGGGATATAACCCGGTCTCGGATGTAGAAAAGCTTTAACCATACCCGGTGCAAACTCTAAGCATGACGGAGCAACCGACAATGCTTGCAGATCCCCTATTCTCTTGAGAGAAGAAATAGCAAGAAGGAAAAGAGCTTTCAGAGTTAAAAACTTCTCAGGAACCTCCTCAATGGGCTCAAAGGGGGCCAGGGAAAGGCCTTGCAGCGCAATGGACAAATCCCATGGTGGCACCCTAGAGCGAACTGCAGGCCTCAGCCTCCAAGTGCCACGAAGGAAACGAGATACCAAAGGGTCTTTCCCCACAGACATTCCACCCAAAGGAATGTGGTAAGCACCTATGGCCGCCACATAAACCTTTAAAGTGGACGGGGTCAGACCTGCAGTGAACCGGTCCTGCAGGAACTCCAGAACTGTACCAATTGGGTAGTTGACTGGATCCAACCGACGGTCACTACACCAAGAAGTGAATACTCTCCACTTCAGGGCATAAAGTTTCCTCGTGGAGGGAGCTCTGGACTGTAGAATGGTCTCAACAACCTCAGTTGAGAGACCTGACTCTATGAGCTGGGCCCCCTCAGAGGCCAAGCCCACAGGTTCCACAGTTCTGGCCGAGGGTGAAATATCGAGCCCTCCGCCTGGGACAGAAGGTCCCTCCTGACGGGTAGCTCCAGAGGAGGCCCGTCGAGGAGAGACACAAGGTCGGGAAACCATACTCTGCCCGGCCAGCGCGGGGCTATAAGAAGCAGGCAAACCCGGTCCCTGCGAACTCTCTCCAGAACTCCCGGGAGCAGAGCAACTGGGAGAAAAGCGTACAGACGTAGCCTCGGCCACGTCTGCACCATAGCATCCAGTCCCAGAGGAGCTGGATGCGTGAGGGAGAACCAAAGTGGACAGTGAGACGTCTCTCGAGACGCAAACAGATCCACTTGAGCTTGGCCAAACTCCCTCCATATCAGCTCCACCACCTCGGGGTGGAGCCTCCATTCCCCGGGCCTCAGCCCCTGTCTCGACAGAGCGTCTGCTCCTATATTCTGGACCCCGGGGATGTAAGCTGCCCTGAGTGACAGCAGCTTCCCCTGGGACCACAAGAGGATATGGCGTGCCAGATTGCATAATGGGTGCGAGCGCAAACCCCCTTGGTGATTGATATAGGCGACTACCGACGTGTTGTCCGTATGTACTAGCACATGGTGTCCCCTGAGATCTGTGATAAAGCTCCTCAGAGCCCGGAAGACAGCTAACATCTCTAGGCGATTGATATGCCATGAACGATGATGGTCTTCCCACAGACCTTGAGATGAGCGACCCTCTAGGATCGCTCCCCAACCCGTGAGGGAAGCATCCGTCGTTAGCAGTTTGCGACGACAAGGAGCTCCCAACACTGGGCCCTGGGACAGGAACCAAGGTTTCTTCCACATAACCAAGGCACGTAGGCATCGCCGCGTGACCTTGATCGTGCGAAAAGGGTTGCCCCTCGGGGAAAACCCCCTGGTCCTGAGCCACCACTGCAGGGGCCTCATGTGTAGCAGTCCAAAAGGTATCACGTTGGAAGCTGCTGCCATGAGACCCAACAGTCTCTGGAACTGTTTGACAGTGAGTAGCTGGCCTAGCTTTACACTTTTCACAGCTGCAAGGATAGACTCTATACGTGGCGGTGACAGGCGCGCCTGCATCGACACAGAATCCCAAACCACGCCTAAGAAAGTGGTCCTCTGAAGTGGAGAAAGCACACTCTTCTTGGCGTTCAACCGTAACCCCAACTCTTTCAAATGTGCGAGAACGACATCTCAATGTCGAACCGCCAACTGATGCGACTGAGCTAAAATCAACCAATCGTCGATGTAGTTCATTATGCGAATGCCCTGGAGGCGCAGAGGCGCCAGAGCTGCATCTACGCATTTCGTGAAAGTGCGGGGTGATAAAGCTAGGCCGAATGGAAGAACTCGATATTGGTATGCTTTGCCCCCGAAAGCAAACCTCAGGAACTTCCAGTGACATGGACGGATGGAAATGTGGAAATATGCGTCCTTGAGATCTATCGTGACAAACCAGTCCTCGGACCTGATCTGTGGCACGATCTGTCTCAATGTTAACATTTTGAACTTGAGCTGCATGACTGACTCGTTCAGAACTCGAAGATCTAAAATGGGACGCAATCCCCCGTCCTTCTTTGGAACTATGAAGTACTGGCTGTAAAACCCGGTTTCCCTGCTGGAGGGAGGTACATATTCTATGGCCCCTTTCTCTAACAGAGTGTTTACTTCCTGTTCCATAACCAGAACCTGCTCGGGGCCCACCACTGTGGGCAGGACCCCCATAAACCGAGGTGGGCGTTTCTTGAATTGTATCTGATACCCTTTTTCCACGGTCTGCAGGACCGAACGAGAAACATTTGACAGTAGCTTCCACGCTGTCAAAGATTCTACTAGAGGTACCAGCCTCTCGAGACTGGTTTCTGGATTTTGTCGTTGTTGAGTAGTCGGTTCGTCGCCCTGTAACGGCGCACCGGCAGGGAACGACTGATCAGACTGCTCAAACACCCTCCTCAGAGGGGGCGGGCATCCCGAGGCCACTACGTTTCCGGGTGGTCCTTGAGATATGTGCTCGCCGGAGACCGCTGCGCCCTGAAACACCGGAGGCGGCAGGGTTGGCAGAACGGTCCCCTGAGGGCACCGAAGATAGACGGGCACCGTAAAATGAGGTGTTGACCGCTCTGCTTCGGGGGGGGACTACCCTCATTTGTCCTGAGCCCTCGGACATCAGGACTTTTTCCCAGCAGCCTTCTTGGCGGTAATAACGGTCCGCAGATCCGTTCTACCCCTCGAAGGCTGCTGGGTTTGAGCGTGCTTCCCGTGTCCCCGAGATTTTTGTGGGGGAGCACGGGAGGAAACGCTCTGTTTCTGAGTGGCACGGTGCTCAGCGCCCTTTTTAGAGGAGTGAGGCTGCTCCCGCTCAGCAGCCTCATAGAAAGAACGGCGGGGGAGAAGTTTCTGAAGTGCAGCTGCCTGTTTTGCAGCTTCTTGTGACTTAGCTACAGCACTGTTAACTGCATCTCCAAATAACCCGACAGTAGAGACCGGAGCATCTAAAAGAACATGTTTCTCTTTGTCTTTTATGTCACTTAGATTGAGCCACAGATGCCTCTCAGTGGCCACCAGGGCTGCCATAGAGCGGCCGATGGATTTAGCCGTCTCCTTGGTGGCCCTGAGAGACAGATCTGTGGCTCTGCGCAGTTCAGCTACCGTGTCGGGACCAATCCCCCCGCCCTCCTCTAAATCACCCAATAATTCGGCCTGATAAGCTTGCATAAGGGCCATCGTATGCAGACACGCTGCAGCTTGACCAGCGGCTGCATACGACTTATGAACCAGGGCAGATGTAAATTTAACTGGTTTAGAGGGTAGTGCAAGAGCCTTCAGGGAAGATGCCGTTGCTGGAGAGAGATAGTTCGCAAGCGTCTCCTCCACCTTCGGCATCTCCCCATAACCATACTCTTTATATTTGTAAATAGATGAGTAGTGTGATGTTTGTGGTGTGTAAACTCTGTATGAAACTGGTTTCCCCCACGATCTCGACACGTCGGTGTGGAGATCGGGGAAAAACGGTAGGCTTCTGCGCTGAGGCTGAGCACGAGATGGCAGGAAACGTTCGTCGAGCTTGCTTCTCGAACGAACGCCCTGCCTATCTTCTGGCCACTCGATAGATAATCGCTCAACAGCTCTAGTAACCACGTCAAGCAATTCTTCAAACGCATGAGACTGAGGTGGCGAATCCTCAGACTCAGTGTCAATACTAACAACGTCCAACTCCTCAGAGCTGGACAATTGCAGTACTGGTGCCTCCATCGGGGGGGAAGAAACCGCAGCGCGTGCTTCCACACCCTGATGAGAGGCACTGGATCTATCAGAAAGAGGCTGAGATAAGGCAGAGCCCGTCTCAACATCCACTGATAAATCCATTTGCGAACCCCAGGTCTGAGATCAACGCCGTGCCTCGGCAGTGGCGGGACCAGAGCCCTGGGGAACGCGATCCTGGTTAAATAAAGCCAGGCGGGATCTGAGCGTACGCATAGAGAGCGCGTCGCAATGCTCACAGCCAGCACCCTCGAGTGCCGACTGGGCATGCTCTTCACCCAAACAAACAACACAAAGAGTGTGAGTATCACCTCCCGTTAAATAACGCGGGCAGGGATGAACACACACTCTAAACTGCTGCTGCTTACTCGCCATAATTCTGAATATATATATAGTAACAATATAGACAGACAACACCAAATAACGTGGACAGATTTCAACACAGAGCGCAACTGAAGACTCAGAAAGCTTTCGTTTTCTGTTTCAGGCCGGCTTTTATAGCTTCCTGGTACGTGACGTCACCCGCCTCTGACGTTCCGCCACACCATTGGACTGATTTTACATGTGCTTCAAGACGTCATCACGCAAAGCGTTCCCCATAGCGTCAATCTCGACGCAACGCGAGTTCCCTTGAAAGGGAACCTTGTGCGACATATCCGCATAAAGGGTTAAAATATACATTTTAGCGCTATTTAAAAACTAGGACGGTATAACGGTATATAGGACGGTATATAATATAATGTAAATGTCTCAAGTGAAGATGATGGTTTAAAACATAATTTTATCAAATCAAGCCAATTCATGCGAATACTGTCGTATATGAACAAAGAGAAGACCTAGAGTTCACTAACATTACAGCTAACTGTAGGAAACAGATATCCGGGGAGAGTGTAAAGAAAACGCCATACAAAACATTACAATCACACCCGGCAATACGATAAGTGTTGCGCTAGTGATGTTAAAAATTGTTGTTTCAGAAGAAATGCAAAGATGTGCTTTTTACGAGCGCCCGCTCGACACGTGACGTCACATCTCCGTGCTGCTGTTTTGGCGCGCTTTATGGAAGTTTGAATCGTTAGCGATGGAGCGCGTGAACACAAGCAGTGTGAGAGGATTCCTGAGATCTTGCGACGATCTGACTGAGAAGATTCGCTGTTTAATACAGAAGAAACTCGTCAAGACGTACTTGAGCAGGTGATATTATGCGCTTACGATGCGATGTGAACAGGGCCGTAGCTAGAGAATTCGGGGGCCCCCTAAAAAATATATTCATGCGGGCCCCCTTCACCAATATCATATACTGTACAGTAGATGAGCATGGAGGCCCAAATATAACAGAAGATGGTGATGTTGTTGTAAAACCTTTATTTTAAAAGTTAAATGTTTATATAAAATTACAACTAATAAAAACTAACAAAAAGAAAGAAATAGTTGAATAATAAAACAAATTTAAAAAAAAGTAACAGCAAAATAATGTTTTTCCCATCAGTCTGTTATAATTCATAAATCAAAAAGTAAAGAATGCAGTCAAATTTAAAAAATAAAATCATTTATTGTCTTATTTTTTAATAAAGATAATATGGAACTGGTAATATTATTAAATAAATCTAATAAATGTATTCATCCAAGTACAGTGTGTTGTATTCATGTTTTCTTGATGTAATAAATACTTCATCAGCCGGCAGGTCAGGTGCATAATGCAATGCGTCGTGACTCATGTACATTTTTTAACTCTTATGTTAAAAAGAGAAATTTTGACCGCGCAATCTTTCGGCCTTTGAAAAAGTGAATGTTTGAACTCTGGTGTATGCTAAATGAAAACAGGCGAACGGGTGTATGAATGTGTCTACAGGTGTATCTAACCCTAACAACTAATGACCGACTTTATTTTTGCTATTGTACATACATTTTATTCTTCTAACTGTTTGTCTTTGGTTAGCCCAGCTGGAGAAGAACAACAGGGAAGTTGGAAGACACAGTAGAGGAACTACAGAATAAATATGGAGAGAAAACAGCATTAAAAAGGATCAAGTCCATAGTGAAAAAAATCAGAAAAAAGAATATCAAACGTAGGAAAGATGTATAATTTACTTTGTTAGTAGTCAATATGTTTCTCAATCTTCAATAAGCTTTACTATAATGTTTACATGGTTTTGGTTGTGTATTTAATTGCTAATTTTTTAACAGATGGTGACGTTCAACAGCCTAACAACCTTCCACAACGACGACAGCATAATATTTCTACATCATTCGGACAGCCATTAATTCAGAAACCTAATCAGCTTAACTTAACAATTGCCCAGAAGAATGGTGGGACAATACTGTAGTTACTACAATCATGGTAGAAAACACAATATATGGTGATGTTAACATCAGTGCGGTGAGTGTCTGATAATTTAAGAAACAGTTGCTTAGTTAAGAAATGATTTGTGTATGTTATATATATATATATATATTTATTTATGTGTATTTTTGTTTTGTTTTTTAAAGTTAGTCCATAGGGTGTGGAACTTTGCACAACTATTTACACACATACTGTTTTCGACACATAGTGATTGTGAACATTTTTTTTTTATTTTTTATTTTTTTTTAAATAATACATCTCTTTCATTTTGTGCCGGATGTTAAAAGATAAAGGTATTAGTTAATAACAATTAAAAACTTTAAATCAACATGAAGCCATAATATTAATCAATAAAATATGGTTAAATTACAGTACAATGACTTCCATAATATTTTATTTTATTTTATTTACAAAGTTGTGTGTCGTGAGTGAGACCTCGCAAAGATTACACCAATATTAGATTTCTTGTTGCGTGGTTGCACTATATGCCAGAAGCTTAGTCATCAACATCTAAACTAAACATTATCATGGTTTAGTTGTATTTTAACAACAATTTTCATTTTTCAGGTTGATATTTGTAGAAATAAGCAAAATACATTTATAAAAACAAGTTAATGGCCTTGTGTCAGAACACAACAGGTCTTTTTATTTTTGTAACTTTGAAATGTGTAATACAGTATTTGATTTTTACAAATACCTAAACCAATGGGCCTAAGCCGTTGACCCCTGAAGTTATGTGTATGCCTCTCATGTGTAGATTCGCTCGTTGAAAAAATGGTATTTTATTAGCTAAAATCATTGTCTGTTTTCATAAAATATGTCCTCATGGGTGTAAAATGACCTCTGCCAATGATCTGACTTATCCTCGTAAGCGAAACATTTCTTATCTTTATTTACATGGGGCGGGTAAGTCCAAGGAGGCTTCCGTGTCGTTCCGCCATCCTGAAACACTATAATACCAGAGAGGGACAAAAAGCGCTAGCCTAACTCAACACGTTTCATCATCAACACTAGTATAGTCATCAGCACATTCAAAAGGACCATCAAAATAGTGTTACATTAAAAAGGCGTAATTGACAAAAAATTTAATTCTGAATTAAGTAATAATTATGACAAAAAGTTGAAATTAAAATTATGACTATGCGTCATAATTATGAGATGAAAAGTTTAAATGATGATGTACTAAATTGAAATTATGATAAAGTAAATATTCCATAGTGAAATTTTCTGAATTCTATATAATTGTATTTGTGAAAATGATTCAGTACTGAAACAGCATTTATGAGTTTTTACATATCTTGTGCTTGTTTCTGCAGTTCGTGTAGGCCTCTAAGACTATGAATAACTAAAAATGATTATTGATGAACTTGAATAACTTGACTTCCCATACCGGGAGTCGAACCCGGGCAGCCTGGATGAAAACCAGGAATCCTAACCGCTAGACCATATGGGAGGCGTTGATACTGCCCCCGGCAAATTTGAAAAGGCTGCACGGTACAATATAATGCTGGATCATACTTATGCCGAGCCACAGGAGAAGGAAACCTCGTGGCCAAAAAGCAAAAATGTAATTTATCGGGATGTAAATAAATATCGGGATAGCTTCTCCCAGGTGGAAAGAGCTAATGAAGGAGAAAGACTTTGAAAGGGAAGTTGTCTGCTTTCTTCTCGACGGGTGAGTCAAAGTTACGGTCTAAATTACAAGCTTTTTTCATTGCTTGGTTGTGTAAATCATTATATAAGCAGCCTAACAGTAGAACATGTACAATTAAACTCGATGAAGTGCTATTGGAAGACATGTTGTCATAGATTCTTGACACATAATGGCTACCGCAGTTGCAACACGCAGTTGCAAAAAGCGAGGCGCTAGAGAGCACTATTCGTTTAAATGCAGAATACAATTTCACCACTAGATGGGAGAAATTCTTTTGGGAGAACTAACTTGTAGTAGGGTCTTTAACAAAAAACAAAAAGCCTCCAAAATCGAGGAGGTCAAAGGGGCATGCTTCCTGCTATAGATAGTATCATCAGCTCTCCCCAAAGTCTATTCATGCGGCCACCAGACAGATTTTAAACACCGGATTTACACTTCTACATATATTTTGAGTAGATAACCTATATTCTCAGAAAAGGGTTTCACCCTGTGTGTTTCCACACTGATTAAGGATAGTTTGGGAGATACAAGTTAAAATGATCTTATACGTGTAATAGATCATAGCTACCAGTAAGATCATGCTTTGAATTAAGACGAGTAAAATTAAATATTCGCTCAAGACAAACTTTACTTATCACACATCGCGTCTCTGAAATTGTGTGGTGATTTTTCAAATGATACAACTTAGTCTAAATAAGAGCAACGTGGAGTCCTCGGATTTCTTAAAAACAACACGACAACAAAACATTGTGACAAACATGTTGTATGGACAAAAATACTGTTTGAAATATTTTGTATAAATAAGATTTAAGATGCCTAAGTACACTTTTCAACAATCCAAAGTTTTTGAACAGACGATGTTTAGTAAAAATAATACATAAGTCTTCTAAGAAGATAAATAGAAGATATGATTTTAATAAACCTTTAAAGATTTGGTTTAAACAGTCTTTTAATTTTAAATGAATTTAGTATAAACTCTGGATGTACTCTGAAAAGGCGTTAGCAGACTAGATTTACTGTGACATTGTCCCCCGAGACTCATCTGGTCTGATACCCTGTTTCCTGAAGCTTCAGTTCACACTGTGGTTTATCTCTGAAGGATCTAGGGCTGTAAGGTGTTTTTATTTATATATTTATTTAGCTAAAACTTTGTTTACATTTTTGTAACATATGTTATTAATAATAATTTAATTTGAAATAGAGATGAGTTCATTTTTTAGAACCGTGTGTGTGCACAAAATGATATTAAATTATTTATTTATTTATTTCATTTTGCAAATGTACAAATGTAGTTTTCTGTGTTTAGGTGTACGGTACAAAATTCATTATAGCTATGGAAAGCCCCCACCATAAAAATTGAAACCCCGCATGGACAAAAATGAAAAAAGAGATTAAATGAGATTTAAGACGACTAAGAACAGTTCTCTTACGAGAGGTTCTCTCGTATTGCGTAAGTTGCTTACGCTACGGGAAAGTCTTCTTTCTTCGAGATCTGAAGCCAAAAATTATCCTTAATTTTGTATTCATTGTCAACGCAGTGCGGCAGCCGGCAGACCAAGGCAGGCTGTATAAGCGTGCTCATTGGCTGCTCGGCGGCAACTGCTTAAGCCTATCAGTGAGCCTCGTGAAACGTGGCCTCCAATGAGGGCGCTTCGCGCCCTCCACACCCTTCTAACCGTCAAGATGGGTGTGGCCAGAGTGTATATAACGAAGGCTCACAGGCTGAATATCTGATTTTCTTGTCTTCAGCGAAGCTCTTCGCATCGCTGGATCTTGAGAGCCGCCGCCGTTGAAACCAGCGACCAGCAAGCCTAGGACAGCGCCTGAAGAAGCCGGCCGCCTTCGCCGCCTTCAGCCATCCGTGCCTGCTACGCTATCCGGCGACATATCCTTTTACTGCTGTGTGTGTTCGCCTACTGCGACACATACTTTCTCTCATTCTAAAAGAGCACGAGGCGTTTTTCTAAAAATGCCTCGTTTTTTCCTGCGGCTTGTGCCGCGCCCCGCTCAGCAACGGAGACCGCCACCTCATCTGCGCTCTCTGCCTGGGCCGCGAGCACGCCGCCACCGCACTCTCTACGGGCGGCTGCCCCGAGTGCGAAGAACTTTCAATGTCGACCCTGCGGGCTCGACTTGAAGTTTTCGACCAAGCTGTCGTTCCGCCTGTCCCTGCCGGGCCGCGCAAGAAGAAGTGCCGCTCGCAGAGACCTCCGGACACTGATGTGACTGAGGAGCTCGCCGGAACTTCTCCCTCGAGCTTCTCTCTCGCCCTCTCCGCCCCCCCTCCCGGCCGTTCAACCGCCGGCTCTCGCCCGCGCCGCCGCCGCGTCAGGGGATGGGGCGAATGAGATAGATACACTCCCTCTGTTCGAGCCGCGCTACTGCGCCGCTCACAAGGGATGGCAGAAGTGGACGGTCTCGGAGCGAGCTTCCTCTCCCTTTGTTCGAGCCGCGCTACTGCGCCGCTCACAAGGGATGGCAGAAGCGGACGGTCCTGGAGCTCTCTTTACGTTACAAGAAAGCTACTCCGTCCTCGCGCGTCACTCACCGGCGAAAGGAGAACAGAGTGTTTTCATCCCGCCCTGGCCGGACCTACCTCCATTCCTCACACATTTCTCAGTCCCCTCTTGAGTTCAGGCGACTGGAATTGTTCATATTGCAGTATACGAGCCTGTTATAAATACACGCACGCCTGCAAGCAAACGCCGTCGCAAGACATGACGCTCTTATATGCTTGCTCTAACCGAAAGCTAATGTATTCTCCCCTGTGGCTCAGTGGCAGAATTTAGGCTTTTGCGCCAGAGATCCGGGTTCGATCCCGGCTCTCGCGGCAGATAAAAATGTATGCTGTTCGCTTCTCCAAGCTCGCGGCAAGCTTTTCTTATTTACAGAAAGCGAACCCGCTCTCCCCCTTGTTGGGCCGCGCAGATTGCGCCGTTCACAAGGGATGACAGAGCGGACGATCACGAGCAACGTTCAGCGCGCGTGCCTCACTCACCGGCGAAAAGAGGAGAGAGAGTGTTTTCGTCCCGCTGTGGCCGGACAAACCGCCAATTCTCACACATTTCTCAGTCCGCTCTTAAGTTCAGGCGGCTGGAAATATTACTATTGCAGTAAACAAGCCTGTTTTTATTACACGCACGCCTGCAAACAAACTTGAGGTCGCTCACTTATATGCTCGCGCTAACCAAAAGCTATTGTGTTCTCCCCTGTGGTACAGTGGCAGAATTATAGGCTTTCGCGCCAGAGACCCGTGTTTGATCCCGGCTCTTGCAGCAGATAAAAATTTATGCTGTTCGCTTCTCCGAGCTCGCGGCCAGCTTTTCTTACATACAGAAAGCGAACCCGCCTCTCGCACCCCTCCTACTCATGGTGCTCGATTATTATTGAGCCTCTATACACGAGGGAAGAAAAGACGGTTAAGTCCCGCTGCGGTTGGACCACCGTCAAAGCTTCACGCTCTGTCAGTCCCCGTTGCCACGGCTACTGCAGATGTTTACCTCGCAGCCAACGAGCCGGTATATCTACCCGCTCGCCTGCGCGCAACCACCGTTCTCACGGCGACCCAGAGAAATCTCAAATGAGCATAATGTCTGGTTGCACGGCTCACGCCGTATGTGTTTCAAATGCAGTGAATGTGCCCACGTTTCCGTGTTCACCCCTGCACACAAGCACTATAAATCCCGTGTCTCTCACAGAGCCCACTCTCATAAAGCAGGCAGAAGCCGCTCGAGTGTTAAAAGTAGGTCACGTGTCCACCTCCCCGTGCCCACACCTACTCACTGCCCGCTCTGTCACACGGCCTCTCACGACCGGTCATGTTTTAAATGTAAGTCCTGTGCCCGCCCTCGAGCGCTCACACATACTAACAAACATTTCGCTCCGACGCCGCCCTCGCGCGTCGCGCCTCACACTGTATGTTCCCCGTCCAAAGCCACTGGGACACTGTGTGTAAAACGGCCAGCTATCGCTGCATGCGAGCCGCCGTATCTAAGCACCAAGAGCGCGCGCGCTGCGCCCGCGCCTCCGTTTCGAGCTCTCGAGCCCGCGACGCGCGGCAATCAGAGCTCGGAGGCCATTCTGCCCCTGGCTGCACACGCGAAAGCGTGGGAAGCTATTCCAGGCGTGTCAGAATGGGTGCTAAGCACAGTAAAACAGGGCTATACTCTGCAGTTCGCTCGCCGCCCTCCGCGCTTTCAAGCGCGTACCGAGACCAGAGTGAATGGGGAAGTAGCACATCTACTTCGAGCAGAAATAGCTACACTTCTGTGCAAAGGGGCTATAGAACCGGTTTTCCCCTTCTATGAGCGAGTCGGGCTTTTACAGCCGTTATTTCCTCGTTCCCAAGAAGGACGGAGCTCTCAGACCAATTTTGGATCTGAGACGTTTGAACAAAACTCTTATGAGAAGACCGTTCAAAATGCTCACAACCAGGCAAATTCTCGCGCAAATTCGCCCGAGGGACTGGTTTATATCTCTCGATCTAAAAGACGCGTACTTTCAGATCCAGATAATACCCCGTCACAGGCCATTCTTGAGATTCGCCTTCAACGGTCAGGTATATCAGTACACCGTCCTGCCTTTCAGCCTGTCGCTGGCACCCCGTACATTTACGAAGTGCATGGACACGGCTCTCGCTCCCCTGAGGGGTCGGGGAATGCGAATTCTGAACTACTTGGATGATTGGCTAATTCTAGCACAGTCAGAGGCCGAACTCAACGCCCACAGAACAGTGCTTCTAAGCCACCTGGACAGCCTGGGGCTCAAGGTCAACTGGACCAAGAGCTCATTAGTGCCCAGTCAATCAACCTCTTTTCTGGGTTTGGATCTGGACACTGTGGCAATGACGGCCCGCCTGTCGACACAGCGCGCGCGGGGGCGCTCTTTTCGAGGGCAAACCGGTCTTTGGCCTGTGGTCAGACCAGGAGAAATGCCTCCACATAAACTGTTTGGAGATGATAGCGGTCGAGAACGCGCTCAAGCGCTCCCTCCCATTTATACAGGATCACCATGTGCTAGTCCGCTCGGACAACATGTCAGTGGTATCCTATGTGAACCGACAGGGCGGCGTCAGATCCAGAAACCTTTGCAAGCTGACAGAACGCCTTCTTGTGTGGGCTCACCGCTCGTTGCGCTCGCTGAGAGCCGCGCACGTGCCGGGCCACCTGAATGTCGGTCCAGACAGACTGTCCAGAGACATCATTCCCCCGGGAGAATGGTCCCTGCACCCCCAGACAGTCCAGTTTCTCTGGCGCCTATTCGGCAGAGCGGAGGTCGATCTCTTTGCGTCAAGAGACAACGCTCACTGCCCGAATTTTTTCTCGAAAAGCGAGGATGCGCTGTCCCAGACATGGCCCAGCCTCCCGCTGTACGCTTTTCCCCCGATCAGTCCAGTTTCTCTGGCGCCTATTCGGCAGAGCGGAGGTCGATCTCTTTGCGTCAAGAGACAACGCTCACTGCCCGAAATTTTTCTCGAAAAGCGAGGATGCGCTGTCCCAGACATGGCCCAGCCTCCCGCTGTACGCTTTTCCCCCGATCTCCCTGTTACCACAGGTCATTGCGAGGATCAGGGAAACGCACCACCCAGTGCTTCTTATAGCCCCGCGTTGGGAGAACCAAACCTGGTACCCAGAGCTGGTGAGGCTGTCGCACTCATCCCCATGGCCGATCCCCGTGAGAAAGGATCTCCTATCTCAAGCCGGTGGATCGATCTGGCATCCCCATCCAGAACGATGGTCTCTGCATGCATGGGTAATCAACGGATACCCGTTGACCTGCCAGAAGGGGTCGTGAACACGATCACGCAGTCTAGAGCCCCCTCCACGAGACGGCTCTACGCGTCTAAGTGGTCGGTGTTTTCTAAATGTCCCACGGGTGCTCTCCTTCCTACAAGAGCTGTTGGACAAGGGCAGGTCCCCTTCCACGCTCAAAGTGTATGTGGCGGCTATTGCAGCGTTCGCTGAGATGACGCGCGGCCAGACATTAGGAAGGAACGAGCTTATTATCCGCTTCCTCAGTGGAGCCAGACGGATGAATCCCCCGCGGCCCCCCTCGGTTCCTATTTAGGATCTGTCCTTGGTCCTGGAGGCCCTGAAGGCTTTTCCCTTTGAACCGCTTGAATCTGTGGATTTAAAGTACCTGTCGCTCAAAACCGTTTTTCTGATAGCTCTGTCTTCAGTAAAACGCGTGGGGGATTTGAGTTCGGACCGAACGACTCGAAAGTCATTCTCAGACCGAGACACGGTTACATCCCCAAAGCGATTGGAACCCCTTTTAGGGCACAAATTATTTCCCTTTCGGCTCTGCCAGCATCCGATAATGGGGACAGTGATAACCTCCTATGCCCTGTCAGGGCGCTGAGAGTTTACATCACGCGCTCCGCCGCTTTCAGGCGTTCCGAGCAGCTCTTTGTTTCCTTCGGCGGGCGCACCAAGGGTCTCGCCGCCTCGAAACAGAGCCTGTCCAGGTGGATAGTGGACGCGACTGCAGCAGCTTATGCCTCCAAACACCTGCAGTGCCCTCTGGGTATCAGAGCCCACTCTACTAGAAGCATGGCCTCTTCGTGGGCATGGTCCAGTGGAATTTCTATCCACGATATTTGTATGGCGGCGGGCTGGGCCTCCCCATCGACATTCGTGAGGTTTTATAACCTGGAAGTTCCCGCCGTACAGGCTAAATTGCTGTCAGTATAATTGACATGTATGCTCTGCCCAGTCGCTCATGTGCAGACTACGTTCGCATGCTGACGATATTTCTGGCATGTTACTTAGGGTGAAGTGTTTTATACTCAGACCGGCTGGTCCGCTCTGTTTCTCATTCCCCGTTACGCGCTGTTTACCGGTGCTGGCCCGCGCTGCTGGCCGCCCGTCTTCCACTCTGCTGCGCGGGGGGTTATTCTCTTCGTAAAAGACCGATGATGTCACTCTTTTCTTCCCCTAATGTGTGCTTATGTACTGTGTGGGCTCGCGCTGCCGGCCCCACTGTTTTGCACTGATATATACTTATAGACCGGCGGCGCCGCTCTATTTTATACACTGAGTGAAGTGCTTTGTACTGTGTTGGCCCGTCTCTCCGACCGGCCACCTGTTCCAGCAGAATGTTTTCCCCGGTCTCCCTGGGTTTCAAGTGCTGGATGCTCGGCGCGCACGGCGTTGACAATGGGTTCCCGTAGCGTAAGCAACTTACGCAATACGAGAGAACCTCTCGTAAGAGAACGTACTCGGTTACCTAATGTAATATATACACTCATTATATACACTCTGGCCACACCCATCTTGACGGTTAGAAGGGCCACGTTTCACGAGGCTCACTGATAGGCTTAAGCAGTTGCCGCCGAGCAGCCAATGAGCACGCTTATACAGCCTGCCTTGGTCTGCCGGCTGCCGCACTGCGTTGACAATGAATACAAAATTAAGGATAATTTTTGGCTTCAGATCTCGAAGAAAGAAGACTTTCCTGTAGCGTAAGCAACTTACGCAATACTCGTTCCCTCTTCTAGAGAGAACCGAGGTTACATTAGGTAACCGAGTACGTTTTTCAACCATCTAAAGTTTTTTGAAGAGACATTGTTTAGTAAAAATAATACAATGGGTTAAATTTAAGCAAAATCATTTATATCATACATAAGTCTTCTAAAAGATAAATAGAAGATACAAATGTATTCAAACTTTAAAGATTTCATTTAAACAGTCTTTTAATTTTAAAAGATCTAATTTAAACTTTTAAGGTTATGCTTTTAAATGAGAGAGAGAGAGAGAGAGAGAGAACCACTGTGATTTTATATTATATTATATCATTTATATACTTTTAAAGAATAGAATGATTTATGTAAGATGGATTTTATTATTTTTGTTTATCTAAAACAATTGGTTTCAGTAGATATTTTTTATAACCATTTCATTTATATACTTATAAAGAACAGAATGTTTTTAACTTTAGTTAGTGTGCGATACACTTCACAGTTTCACTGTTACCTTTGGAATACGAAGGAGCAGAAGGAGGGGGGGGGGGGGGTGTCACGGGGGCCTCTGTTTGAGAGACTTTTTTATTAAGACTTTTAATAATGTATTGAATTTAATAAAAAAAAAAAATAATAATAAAAAAAAACATTTTATAAAGATATAATTTAAACTTTGCCCTAACACAATGTCTCATTCTGATCGCTGAATAAACCCTAGGAGTCAGAAACCGTCAGGTGGTGCTGTAAGAGAGAACCACTCTGTGATTTTATATTATATTATAAGCAATTAATTTATATACTTTTAAAGAATAGAATGTTTTTTCAACTTTAGTTAAATTAGCAAGATATTATTTTATAACCATATCATGTATACTTTAGTTTAATTAGCACGATAATTATTTTAAAGGATAGAATGTTTTTTGTATGACATTGTTTAATCAAAGTGTCTGAACTCCACGTTTCAAATGTCAGAGCTCAAATGCGAAGGCTGGGAGAGGGAATCCTGTGACAAACACAAACAAACAAACACCCCCACACACACACACACACACACTACTCTGGCTGGTGAGGCATTCAGGAAAAACAGTCTTTTTTCTCACTTTTCCAAAGGGGTCCACAATGCCCTGGAATGCGGAGGATATGCTGACACATATCCTATATAACAGCGCCTTCAAAACCATCAGCAACATCACAGTGACCGAACAGCACATTTCAGATGTCAGAGCTCACATGCAAAGGGTGGGAGGGAGCGCCTGTGACAATATATACCCAGACAGAAACCCATATAACTGAACCTGACACCAACTTCAAACTTTCTGTCATACAAACACCCGTCAAAATCACATGATCTAGGGATAAAAAGGTTCAAATAGGGCAGAACTTTCTATCAAAACCACATGATCAAAGACTAGCAAGGTCAATAGGGCAAACCATAACAACATAGGCCGGAAAGACACCGGAAGGGCAACCTGTCAAAACACATGATCGAAGGGATAGGTAGGGTCAATAGGTCAATCCATAACAATACAGGCCGGAAGGGCGACCGGAAAGGTCAAGGTCAACCGGAAGCCATCAATCATTTTGACACTTGCCATAGGGTAATAACTACTGAGACATATAGCAAATTATGTTTGCGCCATCACTCATGGAGGAGAGACGTTTGAAGCCGGAGGGATGGATTGTGTGGCACGTCTGATTAAGCACTTCAGACGTCCTAAATATGCAGGATACACATTTATAGCACATAATTTGTCAGGCTTTGATAACTATTTACTCGTCAATTATCTTGTCGGGGAGGGCTTGACTCCAAAAGTTATTATGCAGGGCTGTAGAATTCTATACATGTATGATACTCACATTACCAGGTGTGTGTATGAAAACTTTCAAAACAAATTCTCTCTCGCGCGACACGCTGGCTCTGACACACAGCCACGCCTATATTAAACAACACAAGACGACACAACACAAGAACATGCACTAAACTATGGCGAGCGTGCGGTAGGCCCATATCACCTTGATGGTTATTATGAGGATGATAATGGGACGAAGACAGCCTTGGAATTCTTGGGCTGTTTCTACCATGGACATGATTGCAGATTTAAGGCAGAAGAAATTCAACCTTTATCAAAAGTGTCTTTTGGTGATCTCAGAAGGCAGTCGGATGCAAAACTAGAAGCCCTCCGAAAAGTTTATGGATTACGCGTTATCGTTATGTGGGAATGCGAATGGGAGGGGTTGAAACAGACAGACCCTAACGTGATAGAGTTTACACAGACATACCAGGCACCTACACGCCTATCCCCTAGGCTTGCTCTCTATGGTGGAAGAACAAATGCGTATAAACTTTACCACAAAACAGCTGAAGATGAGAGAATCGACTATTATGATTTCACATCGTTATACCCGTTTGTCCAGGCTACTAAAACGTTTCCTATAGGGCATCCGAAAATTATTTTCAAGGATTTTGAACCGATAGAGAATTATTTTGGCCTCATAAAGGCGGAAGTTCTTCCCCCGCGTGGATTGTACCATCCAGTACTACCTTACAGGTGTGGGGGGAAGCTAATGTTTCCTCTATGTCGAACATGTGCAGAAAATCAGATTCAGGAGACGCAATGCTGCCACACAGACACTGAGAGATGTATTACGGGCACATGGGTCAGCGTCAAGCTCCAGAAAGCTATTCAACACGGCTATTGCGTGATCAAAATACACGAGGTCTGGCATTTCCCAGACACGTCCGACACATTATTCACAGAATATGTTAAAACATTCCTTAAACTGAAGCAGGAAGCCTCGGGGTATCCGTCCGATGTAGTGACAGAGACAGAAAAACAATCTTACGTAGCTGATTACCTGGATAAAGAAGGGATCCAGCTAGATCCGGCTAAAATAATTCATAATTCTGCAAAAAGATCCATAGCTAAGCTCATCTTGAACACACTTTGGGGTCGGTTTTGTCTTAGATCTCACCTTTCACACAGCGAACTCCTAGCAAATCCAGAAGAGTTCAGCATTTATTCAGCCAGGCCCATGTATTACGTCACTTCTCTTTCGTATCTGAAAGTGTCGGTTTGATTCAGTGGAGTAGTGCAACGCAAGACCCCTCTCCCACACGTGATGTAAACACGTTCGTAGGTTCTTTTACCACTTCGTACGGGCGACTCGAGTTGTATAATCTTTTGGACAAATTAGGCAAACGTGAGATTTATGCAGATACAGATTCTGTGGTTTTTGTGTCAAAAACCGGTGATTGGATTCCTGAGACAGGATCTTATCTCGGTCAGCTAACGAGCGAGTTAGATTCTGGCCAGCATATTATCCAATTCGTTTCATCGGGTCCGAAATGTTATGCTATGGCAAGATCCCTCTAACTGCGAAACAACACGGGACTTTAAAAAGAAAGAAAAAGGAGATAAAATACGTTGCAAATAAAAAAATCAATATCAGCAGGAAGAGACGTATGATCAATCAAAAAGGGGGTCAAAAAGGGATCAATCAAAAACTTAGCGTAGCACTTCCTTTCATATCTAGTCTAATAACTAGAAACTGAATCTGAAGAGAAAAATGCAGCATACCGAAAAATTGTATCTTGTCCCAAAACAACAACTGGATAGACTAAGAACAGCACCCCTTCGTGAGAATATTCATACGGTTGTGGAGAATGACTTGGATTCATCTATTAGAGATATACTACAGAGGCATGATTTGAACACTTACGAAAAATCCAAGCTCTACACTAATGTTTTACAACAATTCTTAAGCGTGGTAAAACACGGCGATATGGAAAGTAACACTCTAACTCTTACATTACCTGAACACGAGACACCTGGCCCCTCCCACACCCTCGATGTTAGGAATGATGACGTCAGTGATGACCCAGTCGTCTCAGAAGTTTTAAACAATGTTCCTCAGAGAAGCTTAACAAATGTAAAATATATTATGGATAAAATGTCTAAAGCCAAACACTTGTCTTCATGGACAGTTGATGGAGAATTTGTTTATAAAGGGAGAATCATTCCAGGGTCCCATATATTTGACCTGGTAAAGAGCGTAACTTCACCGCAGATGATCCATGACAACCGACGCCCTGTAGGCTGGTACGAGTTTCTGGATGCATTTGCGGGATTAAAGATTCCTTATTCGACTGTAACCAATCATAATGTAAGACAGATGATTGAATCGTTTAAAAGAAAAACACACGCGGATGACTATGGTAGCCTACTGTACCCACACACACACACGCACACGACTCTGATGAAAACGTATTTAACTCACCCAGAGTAGATGCAAAACAATGGATGGATTTTTAACAATTATATGTAATGGCATGGCTGTGTTTTTTTTTTTTTTACAAAATATTATCATGTATGGGATTTTGTATCTGTGTTTATTTTTTAAAACTATGTATGTTATTCTACAGCATGTTGTTTATAACATCTATGTGTTATTGTTTTTGATGTCAAATAAAAGAAAGAAAACAAAATTATTCGTCTGTTTACGAGTCGTTTTTATTCATTACATATTCTTTATTTATTCGTTACACATGTATTAATAAGCCTGGAACATTTTACCAGACTGTACACACTGGATACATTTAAATCTTTTACTAACACAGACCATGGGTTTCAATTTTTTCACAAAAAGAGACACCATAGTATCATTTCTTAATAGATTATCGTTATGGTAAAATTTCATTATATCCTCATACTCAACACCCCGTGAAATATGATACAGAAAAAAGACACAATGCTGTCCACAGGTGACTGATGTAAAATCTTGGACTTGTCTGGTAGAATGATGAACTTGTGTAGAATTGTTTTTTAGAAACTCGAGAATGGATGGAGGAAAAAAATCTGAATCCGGAGGATTCCCGAAGCTGTCAAAAAAACATCCGAGGCCGTTTCGATCTATGTATATGGCTAACCAGTGCCGCCCCGGTTCGTCCGATCGATCCGTATTACAAATTAATAGAGTCGGAAGATCTATGAACGGGTCTTTGGGAAGATGATCGCTAGCGAGTACTCCTAAAAAATTTACATTACACGTAATGTTATCCATAATTCCAGTTAGCTCCACAGTGTTCATTTCAATCCCTTTAGTAGTGTTCTGCCAGCACCTGCCTCCGATTTGATATATCAAGGAGACAATCGTAAGTAGCGTAAATTAAAATGTTTACTGTGTTTTGTAGAGGCTCTCTAAAACGTGCTTCTAACCTAATATTCCCTGATTTAATCAGTGACACATGTTGCGAGCACTCTTCATCCGGAGTAAGGTTATAGGCAAACAGTGTGTAACCGTTGAGAAAATCCTCCCGGTCTATAGCGAGAGACTGGTTCTTCAGATGTCTCCCCGTGGCGGTAACCAGTTGATAAAACTCTCTTACTGCATTTCCTAAATTAAATTGCGGCTGAAACGGACGCGTTGGGATGTGAGCCCCGTCAGAGGTGAGATTTAAATATTCTAGATTAAAATGTTTAAACGCAAACGTTTTTTTTTCGTAAGCGCCGGTAAAAGCATCATTATCCGTCATTGCTATAATGATGGATTTTGGTAATGTGCCTAGGAAGAGGTTTTCATGGTTTGAGACGCGCGCCCCTGCTGGTATAGAAAAGTTCTTCACGCATACCCTATCGAAAGGATATTTGGCTGTGGCCGACAGTAAAGCTTGAGCGTGCCCCAAGCGAAGAGAAGGGGGAGACAGACACCCTTTTGATAAAGAGAGAAGCGGAGATTATTTTTAGTTTATAATCAATCGCGTCCCCGCGCATAAGACAGAATGCATCTTTTGCTCTAGTTAAACGAATATGAATATCTACGCCGTTCAAAAGTAATTTCGGTTGAAAAAATATATCGCTGTGTATCGGAGCCAGTAGCTCGACAACGTTACTCCCATCTGTAAACGCGGCTCTTTTTGTTAAACCTGCATTCGCACCAGCCAGGTCTGTAGCATCCATATGGCCAGCTGTATCTTTGTAAAACAGTCCTGCTGAAAAGTTATTCTCTAGGGTATCTTTTCCATAATTAATAAGCATCTCCAAAATGCACCTGTACGGATAAGTGCTGGATGACTGTGACACTAGCCGATCTCCTAGCGAAACATCAACCTGCGAGAAAATACTTCCGCCGGGATAGTTAACGAGAGACACTGGAGCTCCTTGCGGTACGTCATTTCCGTTTGGCAGAGTTATTTTAACCCGTGTGAATAGCAATGTGTTATTCAGATCTGTGTAATCTTCACCAGTCCCTGTGATAAAAAATTCAATCGGGGAAGCATCATTAATCGCTGACACGGGTGGGATTTCCACATAAGTGTTTTTCTCAATAGCTGTTTGCGTTAAAGGAAGGGTAAAAATATCTAGTTCGGATTTGATACATTCGTCTGACATTGCATGAATCAACGACATGATTTAGAAGATAGTGTTGGTTCGTCTTTCGTGTGACTTCTTCTTCTGCTTTTGCAACTGGGCGTTTCTTAGTGACGCGTCTAGTCTTCTTTATACCGTGACCACGCCCCCTCCTCATACGGGTCCCTGGCGGTTTTAACCCTCTACGCATGACCATAAGACCGTGACCGCTCTGTCCCTCGGTGTTATCATTATTATTAAATGACTTTGACAAGGCACTGGTAACTACATCACTTACTATATTTTTTGCCGCAGCTTTTATGTGTGGCTTTGCTATACTGAAACCCCTTCTTAGAAACGGGATCGCCATACGATATAACCCTCGAAAGAGACCCCCGATCCCTGACGCAAAACCGGAACTGTACATAACTCCGGTTCCGGCATAGCCCGGCATTCCGTGTCCCGTCTGGGCCTGATAATATGAAATATAACGGTGGGGGTCATCCTGGTGAGATAAGCCATTTTTAAAACAAATGTTTTCTCACTGGTCTAAAGTGCAGCTTCGTCACAACTTTGCCGTAGGTGAATCGTACGTCTTTATTATCGTCCCCTTTAATTTCGATCCCAATGTCTGATATGATGTTTTTATTAAGACGCACGTAATGAGACTTGTTGTACCTGACACTGACTGCTTTGTTACTGGTCGGTTCAATATGCACAGTCTCTAATAAGGGAACATATGCGTCACCTACTGCTTGATATTCTATTATATCTATGTATACAAATAGAGTGTAAAATCCTCCAGTAATATCAGACTGGTGTGGTGCGTATGTGTGCACGTCTTCGTGTTCATCCGAACTGTTTACATTTTCTATAGGAACACCGGGTTTTAATCCTAGAATAACGGCTAGCTTTCCGTAAAACGTTAGCGATGCTCTCTGAGCTGCTTTCAGAAATATCTTATTCTTTATATTATCGTAGCCGAGCTGCACCCGCGATGGAAGAGTTGCGTCCTTGAGTAATACTGAAATATCCTCAAAATAGCCGTATTTTATATTATTATGATTCGTAGATATTTTTAGGGCTTTCCGGAAAGTTTGAATATTAAGATCCCCTCGCACTTTGGTACGTTCATCGTCGTTCAAACATTGTTCGCATTCAATAATCTTCCACGTTGAAAGTATGCCAAGTTTTTGGATAGTGAAACTCGACCAGCGCCACTTCCCATAATCCTTTTAAATGTATTGCTCTTGCCAGTCTAGTTCTGTAATTAGATATACGATTGTCAGGGTAAACATGTCCAGATGCATTGCACGGGAGTGTGATGTAGAACCCCTCCTCCTCAGACATGTTTTTAAATGAGAACGCAAGCGACTCTCCTAGGGTTTTAAAGGGGAGTGTAGGTCAATCACCTGCTTTTCACGAATCCAACTATTGAATTTTGACGGCCATCCAAACCATTTCACCAAAACGTACATGGCTTTTCCGCGTCGCTTTTTATCGAGAATTTTTTGGACCTTAAACGATTTATCATCACTCACAATCATTTTTTGGAGTTCTTGCTCATAAAAAAAACCCTGTATTATCTCTCCATCATAGTCCTGTAATTTGTACATCGCTACTTCCCTGTGTATACAAGAAGCTATAGTAAAATATTCTTCGGTATAGTTCTGCTCATAGCCTTTGGCAAATATATTCCGGACTTTAGATACTCTGACCACGTCACCCACTGAGAATTTAAAGACAGTTGTCTCTTTAAGCATTTTCCCGTATAAATTATGGAACACCACCGTTTCATTTTCTTTATTTACGTCCAACGGTCGCATTTTTATGGATTTGTGATAACTGGAGTTATAACCCTCTGTCAAATCTTGCAAGATATCACAGTACCGTCTGGAATTTATCGCTGTGAGATACCTCCACATTCGTCCTTTTAAAGTTTTATTAAACCTTTCGACTACACTCGCTTTTAATTCAGAAGCTGTTGAAAAATGTGTTATATTATATTTTTTCATCATCTGTTGGAAAGGCTTATTAAAAAACTCTGTACCCTTATCTGTCTGCAGCTTCACGGGTACACGTCCTTCTCTCAAAACTGACAAAAAAACTTTAGTTACTTCGGACGCGGATTTATTTTGCAGCACCCTTGTCCAGGCGTATTTTGAGAAAATATCAATAATAGTTAAAATATATTTAATATTGTCGTTCTCTTGTGCGTAAGCGGACATATCGACTAAATCAGCCTGAAATTGCTGGTCTTTAACACAATTACGACATCGGTAACCAATTTCACAATCTCCTATCGTCCTGGTACAAAGAACTGTAAAGCAGATGCTCCATCCCGTATCCATACTCCTGAAGAAAAAATCGAAGAACCTGAGTCCATCTTGCCTCAAAAGATCATTGCTTGCCCCATCCAGTGGTCCCTTGATCGACAATTCTCCTCCTCCAGTGTCTCTGAGCCATCTCTGCCGGGGTGTCCTCCCGACCGCACCAATGTCCCCAGGTCTCAACGCGTGGGCGCTGGCCCCTCACCGCTACAAGATCGTTTCTGGTGGCCCATCATGGCCAGGGATGTTAGAAGGTTCGTACAGGGATGTCATGACTGCGGCATCTCGAAGAGTCCACGCCACCTTCCATCTGGCAAGCTTCTTCCGTTGCCCATTTCCCCGACGACCCTGGTCACACCTGGGAGTAGATTTCACCACAGATCTACCTCCATCCGAAGGTAATACCTGCATATTCATAATTGTTGACAGATTCTCTAAATCCTGCCGTTTGATCCCTCTAAAAGGTTTACTCACGGCCATGACCACAGCAGAGCTAGGGGGGATACTGTCAGGGATCAGCCAGGCTCCACCACCCCGCAATCACTGAGATCACTATCACCTGAATATTTATCACCAGCACCTGCACGATATCAGCTCATCACCACAAACACTTATAAGCACACACCACACTCTGGCACTTTGTCTGGTCTCGTAAATGAGTAAAGACTTCTATTGAATCTTCCCCTACCTTCCGAGCTACATTGCCATAGTGTCTTCGTCTTCTAGAGTGTTTCTTCGAGTCTCCAGTGTTTCCCAGTTCGTCGTTGTCGTCGTCTTCTTCATCGTGCCTGCATATCCTCACCACTCTGCCATCACCGGTGTGTGCTCCATCATCCATGGTCTCATCTACCACTATTAAAGAACAGACAGTCAGTATCTCTAATTCTTCATCCTCCATTGACATTATTCCACTACAGATCCTGCTACTGCTATTTCACTTATTATTAAATAAACCTGTTTCTCACCTCAAGCGTCTTTTTTGGAGTCAAAGTCAAAGTCACAGAACACAGTCCTGGAAGCGGCCGGCATTAGCAAGCAAAATACAGAAAGACCAATAGATGCTCTGCCCAGCTGGGTTAGACAAACAGACAGACTAGAGAGAGATGCACATCATCTTAACTTTACTGTTATTTGCTGGCATCAAACTTGGAGAGGAGAGAACACAAGTCTACACATGTGACGATAATGATTTAGATAAAAGCTAGCGATGTCAGATTTATGTGATCGGCAATATTAGACAATATCTAATATATGTTGATGAGTAAGTTATATTTAGCAATATAAACAACAAGGAATGATAGTAAATAGAGCTTCCAGACACAAACCAGCAGCAAGGCAGACAGGAGCAATCGATCAAGACAGGAGATCAAGATCGTATACTACAGTCTACTACAGTATTGCATCAGACAGTGTATTGTAGTCTCCCTGAGGAAAAATTCAATTCATTCATTGCTATAGGAGAGGAAGAATTTTCTAAACTCGTTAAATTATCTAAATTGACAACATGTATGTTAGACCCTATACCGACTAAGCTATTGAAAGAGATGCTTCCAGAGGTCATAGATCCTCTTCTTAATATTATTCATTCATCTTTGTCATTAGGATACGTACCAAAAACTTTTAAGCTGGCTATTACTAGACCGCTTGTTAAAAAAACGCAACTTGATCCTACAGAATTAGTCAATTACAGGCCGATCTCGAATCTACCTTTTCTTTCAAAGATACTAGAAAAGGCAGTATCCTCACAACTATGTTGTGAAAGAAATGTTGTCCCTTTAGAAAGAAATGGTATCTGCGAGGATTTCCAGTCAGGATTTAGACCGTACCATAGTACTGAGACAGCTCTCATTAGAGTCACAAATGATTTGCTCTTATCATCCAATCATGGTTGTATCTCTTGAAGGGGGTGGATTGGAATCCACTGCTGCTTCAATGTATATGTAATGAGTGATTATAATCAAGCGATTAATCAATATTTTTCCTTCTAAATATCAAATGAGTTGAATGACTTCTCTGGAGATTTTACTTTGTTATAAAAGTTACCAGTGTGATTACTAAAATGTTATTTTCATGTATTCTTTAATGTCTGTATTTGATATCTGAATGCATTAACAGTGCTTGCTTATTTAGCCCGGCTTCCAGAAATGAAATAGAGACTTGTTTTGTGTTTGAGAAAGGTCTTCAAAGTGTTCAAAATTTAGTTTAAGGGACCATTTCTTTGTTAAAGCTGCAGTCGGCAAGTCTGGCAGATTGGGTCAACTTAGCCAAAATTTTTAATGTTTACAACTCTCATGCCCCTCCCCCACTATCAGCGAGCACCCTCCCATCAAGGTTGTGCTCGTCAGTGCGTGTGCACCAGATTTTATGTGCCCAGTCCGCTCCTGATGTGAACGCGTCCGTCTCTTCAGCATCAATCAACACCATGGACTCGGAGGTAGGCTGCCCTGGCTAATCTACCCATAGATAGCAATAACCGAGGAATTGGAAGCTTTTTAGTAGATTTTCTCTCCGCCATCACGCTTCGTACAATCCAACACACCTGCGTTTTTTTTTTTTCTAAAACCGGCTGATTTATGTTGTTCTGTCGGAGCATAGTGTCGGTTTCAGTGAATATGATCAAAAAAATCTTGCCGACTGCAGCTTTAAAGCCTTACTTTCCAGTTAGACTAAAGTGTAGCTCTCCTTCAGAGAAAGAATGTATTATCTTGATGTTTTGAGAAAACTCTCCTGTTTATAGTTAGAGCCAGGCCAAATCCAACCTTGGACAAGCTGTGTGTCAGTGTGTGTGTTAGTCTTTTTGGTTACAGGTTAAGGAACCACTGGCATTATTAGAGTTTGACTGAGTTGTTGTTCGGGACAGGCTGGCGCCCAGCAAGCCAATTCTGCAGGAATTCTCCAGGAAGGTCAGGAATTCTCCAGGAACGACTGTCACGAGGGTCCGAGTGTCAGCTGCCTAAACGATGGAGATATGCTTCCGTCTATCTGTATATGTGTGGAAAATTACTATGTTTATCTTTTTCTTAGCCAATGAAAATCATTCAACCTGAAGCAAGGACGTAGCTTAGACATTGGTGTAGGGTATAACTGCTGTGATCTTTGCAACTGTAAGCAGGGTGGCCTACGAACTCCTGTGTGAGTCTTGAAACTGACTTCTGCTGATGAAACTGCAAACTATCTTCAGTAAAAAATTTCTTCAATTTATTACAATTCTGACTCCGGATCTTCTTTCAAACATCTGGTCCTTGGGTCCTAAACTGTTACCCACTAACACTCTCTATTAGTGTTACTCGATCTTAGTGCTGCCTTTGATACCATTGACCACAACATTCTTTTAAATAGACTCGAAAATTATGTTGGCATTAGTGGAATTGCATTAGCATGGTTTAAATCATACTTATCTGACCGTTATCAGTTTGTAGCAGTAAATTAAGAGATGTCTTATCGATCACAAGTTCAAAGTGATCGATAAGACATGGAGTATGGAGTACCACAAGACTCCGTACTTGGACCATTGCTTTTCATCCTGCACATGCTACCCTTGGGAGATATGGCAGTAGAATTATGATACACCTTATGTCAAAATGATTGATGGCCCTATAATTGATTGATGGGTTGACCTCTTGAGCTGGGTTGACCTCTTGACCTTGCCCCTTCCCTTGCCCTAGCAATGACCTGACCTTGCCCTGACCTTACCCTCTCGATGACAAATGGAGTACCACAAGACTCCGTACTTGGACCATTGCTTTTCATCCTGCACATGCTACCCTTTGGAGATATGGCAGTAGAATTATGATACACCTTATGTCAAAATGATTGATGGCCCTATAATTGATTGATGGGTTGACCTCTTGAGCTGGGGTGACCTCTTGACCTTGCCCCTTCCCTTGCCCTAGCAATGACCTGACCTTGCCCTGACCTTACCCTCTCGATGACATTGTCACCTATGACCTTGTGTGTAATTGATAATTGGATTATATATGACCTTGTGAGTATAGGGCTTCCATTGAATAATATTTGAACTTTTATATAATGGAGGTTGGTACCTGGGGGTCTGGACAGACGAGGCGAGAGAAAAGGAGATGGAAGCAAGAGGAGCGACAGAGATGAGAAAAATAAATAAAAATCTTGGTCCGGTTCCCACAACATGCTGCCATCTGGCCCTACACCAGCTGGGCGATCTTCTCCGCAGTGCCTGGCGGTGGCGCTGGATAGCCCTCGGTGGACGGCTCGACACTCCTCCGCCATCTGATGGACAGCGACGGCTCTTCCGGGTTCGGGCAGTCGGCAGGAGTCCCCCGTTCCCTGCTTCTCCCCATTATGGCGGACGACAGCAGGCTCCGGCCTCTGGCAAACGGCGGCGACGACTCCACTCCCTCACGGACGGCAGCTGCCCCTCCAGCACCCAGGCGGCTGGCAGCAAGCTCGTCCGTCCCCCCCGGCAATTCACTCCAGCGCACCGCCTCGAGCTTCCATGACGACGGAACCTGCTCACCATGCTCAATGGCACCGTGGATTCCCCACAGCGGTGAGGACTCTTTGACAGCACGTTCCTCCTTCTTCCACAGTTTCTAATGCTATTTTATAAGCTATCCATTTGTCCCATTTTTCTTTAAATTCTGCTTCTTTCAATCTTAGAATAAAAGTCATTCTTTCCATGGTGAATATTTCCTGCACAATGTCCATCCACTGAGTATGGCTGGGTGGCTCAGGTTTGAGCCATCTTCTTGTTATCGCTTTCCTCCCTGCCGACAATAAAATCTTAACCAAATATTGATCATCTTTCTTTACATTGGACAAAAGACCCAGATACATTGTTGTAAAAGTTAATGGTACAGAATACTTCAGTACTTTGCAAAAAGTAAGGTGGACAGAAGTCCAGAAAGGTTTTATCTCAATGCAGTCCCAGAAAACATGCGTGTGGTTAGCACCAACAGTGCCACATTGCCTCCAACACATTTGTTGGGTGGACAGTTGTTTACCTTTAATAGATGGCGTGATAAAAAATCGAATGAAATTTTTCCAATTGAATTCTCTCCATTTTTGTGAATTTGTAGATGTCTGTGACATCTCACAGATTTTATACCATTCTTCATTTGAGATCGTGACAGCTGCTTCTTTTTCCCACTTTTCTTTGACATACAGAGTTGTGTTTTTCTGACAGGACATTAAGCTAGTGTACAGCTTTGAAACGATTTTGCGCATTTTCTGTTGATATGCACCACACAAAGTCTCTAAAACCGCATTAGGTTCATTTCTGTCCTTAATTTCTTTATTATAGTATTCTTCAATCACATTTTAATGATACAAATAAAACAAATACAAAACGAAAGTGAAAGACAGCAGCCCCTCACGTACGACACATTCCAGAGCACAGTGGGATTGCTGGGCACTGTGGAAGTGATAAAAAGAGGTTTTCTGATAATGCTGTATATTTCACAAGATTTCACACTAGCAATAGTTGAAAAAGTTGAAAAACATTCTGTTCTTTAAATGAATATATCACTTGATATAAAAATAAATATCTTACTAAAAATCTACTGAACCAATTATTTTAGTTTTAGATGAATAAATAAAATTATCTTGCATTTTCAAGAGAGTTGAAGAAGTAGCTCCTAACATATAGATGTCCATTCAACGTATGAATGGGTTCACAAAAATGCAATGAGTTTAAAGTTAAATACAAAAGATCCCAGAGTGTTTCCCTGAAGTGCCTCTCTCACCAGAGTTTGACAGTCATGAGACAGTGAATGTTTTGTTAGTGCAAAATTTATTTCAAAGTATAATCTTAAAAGTTTAAATTATATCTTTTAAAAATAAAAGATGTTTTAAATTTAATGAAATTAATTATTAGTTTTAAATTTAATGAAATTAATTATTAGTCTTAATAAAAACAAATATTCTGCATCGATGGTCTGTGGAAAAACTTGACTTGAACTTAAAGTATATTTAAGTAAGTAAGATATATATAAGTCTATATAAGAGATATATATATATATATATATATATATATATAAATAAGATGTTTTAAATGATTAAAAGTCTTAATAAAGTCTTATATAAAATAAAAGTCTTAATAAAAACAAAATATTCTACATCGATGGTCTGTGGAAAAACTTGACTTGAACTTAAAGTATATTTTTAATTTATCAGGGGTATGTAAAATAATTCGAAATTTGAAGTTTCACAAGTCATCTCACACATGTGAAATGTTCAATAATTCCTTAAGTTGTATCTGTGAGAAAATCCCCACATATCTTCAGAGAGAGAGAGAGAGAGAGAGAGCAACAATGAAAACATTTAGAACCGATGATGCCTCAGGCTGCCCCCCTTTGATACCCACATGGAAATAACCTATATAAACATATATGTTTTAATATAGGTTTTGATATATGTTTTTAATATATGTGACATATATAAAATTGGCAGGTTTCCTATATTATATGTACATATATGCACCTATATGTTCACCTATATATGCACCTATATGTTCACCTATATATGCACCTATATGTTCACCTATATATGCACCTATATGCACCTATATATGCACCTATATGTTCACCTATATATGCACCTATATGTTTACCTATATATTAGTAAAATTATTAAAATCCATAGCTACTAGGCCTACACTGTAAAAAAAAAAAAATCCCGTATACAAACGGTAAATCTCTGGCAGCAAAGTTTCCAGACGGATTCCGTTAAATTACAGCAAATAACCATTTCACAAAATTACAGGCAAAAAAACGTGAAAATACAGAATTGACTTTACAGTCAAAATTAATTAAATTACAGTACATTACTGTTGATAATGGCTTATTAAACCGTGGAAAAACGGATAAATGATGTCAAATTACATTAAAAAAAAAACATTTAACTTTCAAGTTAAACTGTAAATTTAGGGTTTTATAAAGTTATTTTATAATAATGCTGTCTATCTACAGTAATTATCTTTTAATATATAGTTTTTCTGTGTATAATAACTATGAAGTTATGTATAAAAATGCATTAAGTACATAAATTCAAATACAAAGTTTGTATATTTACAGTTTTAATTTTTGCATTTCCAATTTCACAACTTTGACCAATCTCTAATTAAGTACTTAATAATAGCAAATGTACAGTCAATTTCTGTTAAATTAACTAAACGTATTTACCTGCACATTTACAGTATTACTCATTAAACAAACACTGAACATCAAGATATGTGAATGATAGGAAATACAATCTTAGTATATAATTTAGAACATGCAAAAATATCTACATTAAAAGGCAATTGCTGTATGCCTTTATACTCTAATATAACTTATTTTACACATTTACAATTACATTTTATCCAAAGTGACTTAAAAATTAAGAGAACAATAGAAGCAACAAGTGCAGTGACAAGTCCCAGTTAGTGTAGCACAGTACACAAGTTTATTTATTTATTATTAAAACAAAGATTTAGTATTATTGGGTCAAGTGTTTGTAAAAAGATGGATCTTTAGCAGTTTCTTGAAAATGTGTTGAGTTGGGCAGGTCATCCCACCAGCAGGGAACAGTCCAGGTAAAGGTCAGTGAAAGTGATTTTGTGTCTCTTTGGGATGATGGCACCACAAGGCACCGTTCACTTGCAGAACACAAGCTTCTGGAGACACATAGATCTGAAGCAGTGAGTTTAGGTCTTGCTGCAGCATCTGGATCAGCTGCAGAGGTTTGACTGATGCTGGAAGGCCTGCCAGGAGAGCATTACAATAGTCCAGTCTGGATAGAACAAGAGCTTAGACAAGGAGTTGTGTGGCTCCGATAGGAAGGGTCAGATCTTTCTGGTGTTGTATAAGGCAAATCAGCAGGATCGCAGCAAGTATGGTTTGGCTGAAACCATAAGCAGTTCTGTCTTGGCAAGGTTGAGTTGAAGGTGAAGGTCATTCATCCAGCAAGAATTTTCCATCAGGTAGGCTGAGATGTGAGCAGCAACCGTCAGATCCTCTGGCTGGAATGAAAGGTAGAGATATGTGTCATTAAGTGATAGGAAAACGTCTCGGTTACGTATGTAACCCTCGTTCCCTGAGTAGGGAACGGAGACGTTACGTCGGATGACGACGAATGGGGTTTCGCTTAGAAAGCCTATCATCTTCGAGTATATAAAACGAGCCAATGGCAAAGAAATGCCATGGGTCTGCGGAATTTGCATAGCGTATCTCCGCCCCCCCGTGGGGGTATATAAGGAAGTGCGCTGGCAACATGCAGATATGTTTTCGCTGAGGAGCCGAGACTGAACTCAGGCGTTCCAGCGGTACAGCGGAAGTGGCAGGGAGACGTAACGTCTCCGTTCCCTACTCAGGGAACGAGGGTTACATACGTAACCGAGACGTTCCCTTTCGTAGTCACTCCGAGTTACGTCGGATGACGACGAATGGGGTTCCCAGTGTAATCACGCCACCTCTCGACTGTCTTCCAGTGCCCTGCGTAAGTCTGAGCTCCCTGTCGTGAGACTAGCACGGACGAAGGAGTCCTACTTAACACAGGGATACCAAGGTACACTGGGAAGCATATCTCAGTGGAAATATGCAATTATGCCCAGCCCGAAGGGGGGGACTTGAAATACACATATGACCCCGGGGGGCTGCATATGGAGTATCACTGGGGTGTCCAGCCGCAGGTGGAATATTTCAACCCCAGGGGTGGCAAGGTGGCTTGCCGAGGGAAAGACACATGCTCAGAGAGGCTTACAGTGGAATACACATGTGGGGGTCACCCAGAGGGGGAACCATGCACATGGAAGCACCTAGCCAAGCGCGAAAGCTGCCAGTGGCATAACTCTGGCGTTGACGTCGTCAGTGCTGGAGGAGACTCAGGGCTTATTAGGCTCACCTGAGAAGAATATCGCACGTATCCCGTCCGTGGAGAGGACAGCGAAGACACCTGAGCAGAATCTCTTACCGGCTAGTTGAAGCGAGTACATGAGAAGAAACTGGCTCTACTCGGAGATTGTAAAATCTCGCGAACGTGTTAGGTGTCGCCCAGCCTGCAGCTCTGCAGATGTCTGTTAGCGAGGCGCCATGCGCTAGAGCCCAAGAGGATGCCACACTCCGAGTGGAGTGGGCTGTCACACCAAGGGGGCATGGTCGACCTTGCTGCTGGTATGCCAAAGCAATGGCGTCCACTATCCAGTGAGACAACCTTTGCTTGGAGAGAGCCTTTCCCTTCAGCTTCCCACCATGACAGACAAAGAGCTGGTCTGAGGTCCTGAAACACTGCGTTCTGTCTACGTAAGCACAGAGGGCGTGTACTGGACAGAGCAGTGCCAAGGCTGGGTCTGCCTCCTCAAAGGGCAGCGCTTGCAGGTTCACCACCTGATCTCGAAAGGGAGTGGTGGGAACCTTGGGCACATATCCAGGCCGGGGTCTCAGGATCACGTGAGAGTTAGCCGGTCCGAATTCCAGGCACGCTTCGTCAACCGAAAATGCCTGCAGGTCCCCTACCCTCTTGATGGAGGCCAATGCAACCAGGAGCGCTGTCTTCATTGACAGGAACTTAAGCTCCACTGATTGCAGAGGCTCAAAGGGAGCACTCTGCAGGGCAGTTAGAACCACTGAGAGGTCCCAAGAGGGAACGAGGGGAGGACGAGGAGGATTCAGTCTCCTGGCTCCCCTCAGGAACCTGACGATCAGGTCGTGCTTTCCCAAAGACTTACCATCAACTGCGTCGTGATGTGCGGCAATGGCGGCAACATACACTTTCAGGGTGGAGGGAGACAGCCTTCGCTCCAACCCTTCTTGCAGGAAGGAAAGCACGACACTGATGGGGCATTTCGTGGGTTCTAGATTTTTAGAAGAACACCAGTTGACGAAGAGGTTCCACTTCAACGCATAGGCATGTCTCGTGGACGACACTCTAGCGGAAGTGATGGTAGCCACCACCGCTGGTGGTAGGGTACTCAAACCTGCCTCGTCCCGTCCAGGAGCCACACGTGGAGGTTCCAAAGATCGGGACGAGGGTGCCATAAAGTGCCCCGTCCCTGAGAAAGCAGGTCCTTCCTCAGAGGAATTGGCCAGGGAGGTGCTGTCGCGAGGAGTACTAGTTCTGAGAACCAGGTGCGGTTGGGCCAATACGGGGCAACCAAAACTACCTGCTCCTCGTCCTCCCTGATCTTGCGCAAGAAGGCTCACTGGGGAAAACGCATACTTGCGGAGGCCCCGCGGCCAGCTGTGCGCCAGTGCATCCGTGCCGAGCGTGCCCTCGGTCAGGGAATAAAACAGGCCGCAGTGGGACGAGTCGTGGGAGGCAAACAGGTCTACCTGTGCGTCCCCGAACTGATCCCAAATCAGCTGAACCGTCTGGGGATGGAGTCGCCAATCTCCAGCGAGAGGCCGAAGCCGAGACAGCTCGTCGGCTGCCTGGTTCAGGTCTCCCGGGATATAAATGGCTCGAAGCGACCTCAGATGCTTCTGACTCCATATAAGGAGGTGGCGGGCGAGTTGTGACATACGGCGAGAGCGCAGACCACCTTGACGGTTGATGTACGCTACAGTCGCGGTATTGTCCGACCGGACTAGTACGTGTTGACCCCTGAGCAATGCCCGGAAGCGGTGCAGGGCAAGACGTACAGCCAACAACTCGAGGCAATTGACATGCCAAAGGCGCTGGGGTCCTGTCCAGGATCCCGCGGCAGCATGTCCATTGCACATGGCGCCCCAGCCCGTGGTGGAGGCATCTGTTGATACAACAACATGCCTGGACACTCGTTCCAAGGGCACTCCGGCCCGAAGAAAACTGAGGTTCGACCACGGGGTGAAGGTCTGACGGCAGGTCGGAGTCACTGGGACTCGGAGCGTGCCGTGATGCCATGCCCACCTCGGGACTCGATCGCGAAGCCAAAGCTGAAGTGGTCTCATATGAAGCAACCCGAGCGGCGTGACTGCAGCTGCGGATGCCATATGCCCCAGGAGCCTCTGAAATAGTTTCAGCGGGACCACACTCTTGCCCTCGAACTGACGAAGGCAAGCCAGCAGTGATTGCGCGCGCTCGCTCGTAAGCTGCGCGCACATGGCGACCGAGTCGATCTCCATACCGAGAAAAGAGATCCTCTGCACGGGGCAGAGTTTGCTCTTCTCCCAGTTGACCCGAAGGCCCAGACGAGCTAGGTGCCGGAGCACAAGGTCCCTGTGTTCGCAAACCTGGTCTCGAGAGTGAGCTAGGATCAGCCAGTCGTCGAGATAGTTCAGGATGCGAACCCCGTGTTCTCGTAGGGGAACAAGAGCTGCCTCGACGACCTTCGTGAAGATGCGAGGAGACAGGGCTAGCCCGAAAGGGAGAACCGCGTACTGGTATGCCTGCCCCTCGAAAGCAAACCGTAGAAACGGTCTGTGTCGAGGAAGAATGGAGACATGAAAGTAGGCGTCTTTCAGGTCGATCGCTGCAAACCAATCCTGCGGCCGTATGCACTCGAAAATGCGTTTGGCCGTGAGCATCTTGAACGGCATCCTGTGAAGGGAGCGGTTCAAGACGCGCAAGTCGAGGATTGGTCGTAACCCACCGGATTTCTTCGGTACAATGAAGTAAGGGATGTAAAAGCCGGACCTCATTTCGGCTGGAGGGACAGTCTCGATCGCACCCTTCGCCAGTAAGGTAGCGACCTCCGCTCTCATAACCGGGGCATTGCCACCGACCATAGTGAAGCGGACTCCCCTGAAGCGGGGAGGAGACCGCGCGAACTGAATCGCGTAGCCGAGCCTGATGGTCCTCGCGACCCAGCGGGACAGCCTGGGAAGCTCTAACCAGGCTTCCAGGAACTGTACCAGCGGGGTCATGCGGACCACAGACGTACCCTCGGTGATGCAGCGAGGCGGAATGACCGGCCCAGGCGTGGGTGGCATAGCGGCCTGGTGCGGGGGCACGGTCATTAGCCGCGTCCTGCCAGAGGAGGCCAGGGGAGGACCAGCGTCCCACGGGGGCGTGCTCTGGCAGGGAACTGGCGACAGAGGGGGACGAGAGTGGCGAGGCTCGTGAGCGGCGCGCACTGTCATCCGGACACTCTGTGTGCTCAGAGATGGGGAAGTGAGTTCTTTCTTTAACCACATTAGGGTGCTGGCCGTCGTGGGACGGATTCTCCCAAGGATTCTCCCCCGGCCCTCCACCGGGGGAAGGAGCGGCCCTGCTACCGTCTCCTGGGAAGAACTCAACGCCATCTCTGAGCAGCCCGTCTCAGGAGCGCCGCTTGGCCTGGCGTTTAGCGGGGCACGGGGCGGGAGAGGGCTGTGGCGCCTTCCTGCGACGTCCTCCACGACGCGACCCGGATGGAGGCTGCTGCTGGGGCCGTGCGGGAGGGGCGGGAGCCGTAGGAGGGCGCCCTCGGCTGCGAGCAGTCTGAGGCACCTGAGCCGACGGCTGGGTGGAGGCAGCAGCTGGCCGTCGGGGCAGGACGTGTTTGAGAGCCTCAGTCTGCTTCTGGGCGGTCGAGAACTGCTGGGCAAAGTCCTCCACCGCCCCGCCGAAGAGGCCAGCCTGGGATATGGGAGTGTCGAGGAACCGGGTCCGCTCGGCCTCACGCATATCGGCCAGGTTGAGCCACAGATGTCTCTCCTGGACCACGCAAGTGGACATCACCTGACCCAGGGAGCATGCGGTCACCTTCGTCGCTCGAAGAGCAAGGTCGGTGGCGGCACGCAGCTCATCAAAGAGCCCTGGGTCAGTCCTCCCCTCGTGCATGTCACGCAACATCTGGGCCTGGTAGACCTGGAGTGTCGCCATGGCATGCAGTGAGGAGGCCGCCAGCCCCGCAGCTCTATAGGCCTTAGCCACAAGTGTGGAGGAGAACCTACAGGCCTTGGAGGGGTGCTTAGGGTCGCCGCGAGAAGACGCACTCTGAGGACACAGTTGCATCGCAACAGAGCGCTCAACCCGGGGAACCCCAGTGTACCCTTTGGCGGCCGCCTGATCGAGAGGAGGCAAGGCGGAGGAGGTCGCCGAGCGATCACGGGAAGACAAGGGTGCCTTCCAGGACCTCGTGACCTCCTCATGCACGTCCGGGAAAAAAAGGCATTGGGGTCACGCGCTGACGAGGATCAGCGGCGGCACCCAAAAACCAATCGTCCAGCCGCGAGCGCACCGGACCAGGTGGCGGGGACCACTCAAGCCCGATGGCCGCGGCTGCCCGGGAAAGCATGGCCGTCATCTCGGGATCAGACTCGGGCAATGCTGGGACACCCGAAGGTGGCAGCACAGCCGAATCCTCACTTCCTAAGGACTCCTGCCCACCTTGTGATGCAGCGATCGACATCACATCTTCCTCTGGAGCGCCAAATGAGACCCGCGGCAAGTCAGAGGACTGTACAGCGGGCTCATTTGAAACGCTCGCGGGTTGCACGGCGCTAGAGGACGGTGTGGAGCGTGGAATGGTCGGCGCTTTGTTCCACACCGTAACCCTCAGGTCACCCTGGCCGCCAGCCGAAGTACTAGCTCTCGCGGAGCCAGTAGATCGGGGTGCGGATGAGGGGACTCTACCATGAAGGTCATTGAGTCTAGACCGCAACCGTGCGATGGGCATGTTCCCGCAATGGGAACATGACTCATCCACAAACGCTGCCTTAGCGTGCTCAATACCCAGGCACACAAGACAGCGATTGTGCCCATCAGAGTCAGAAATGAGAAGACCGCAACCAGAAGTGCACGGGCGAGGCATCTTTAAAAAGACGTGCCGCGTGCAAGCTCTTTTAGAAAGGAGATTTCTCCGCAAATGCTGAAGCGACCAGGGAGAGAACACACAAACACTGGCAAATCACTGCACAGATAAGCAGGGAATGTGCACTCGCTGGAACTCGCTGTCACACCAACACTTGGAGAGAGGCTCGTTCGAAGAGAAGAGATGAATCTCAGGATTGGCTTGTGGAGTGAAGTACATCAACTTGGCTCCGAAGCGAAAACATATCTGCATGTTGCCAGCGCACTTCCTTATATACCCCCACGGGGGGGCGGAGATACGCTATGCAAATTCCGCAGACCCATGGCATTTCTTTGCCATTGGCTCGTTTTATATACTCGAAGATGATAGGCTTTCTAAGCGAAACCCCATTCGTCGTCATCCGACGTAACTCGGAGTGACTACGAAAGGGAACCCATATTTCTAAATGACAGAGCCTAGTTACAATACAAAAAAAAATAGATGGGTGGAATCTAACACAATCGTGGTCTTACTGTAGCATAACCAAACCTTGTGCAGCTCCAGTGGCCTCACAAGGATCAAATTAATATTCACATGGGAAAATATAGTATAAAACAAATTAAATTTTCTGCCACTTTTAGTGCAATCATATGGAATCAGAAGACTCGGCCATTACAATATTTTAAATGACTTCTTCCCATACCTTGTTTGCCATGATCATTCTGCTTTCCACTTGACCTGAAATCACACAAAAAATATATATATATATTTTTTTTTACAACTCAGTATTACATTTACACATGTCAGAATATGTTCCACTGGGACAATGCAAAACCTCAACTGACTTTATAAGCCTAATATATGCACATACAGTGAGGAAAATAAGTATTTGAACACCCTGCTATTTTGCAAGTTCTCCCACTTGGAAATCATGGAGGGGTCTGAAATTGTCATCGTAGGTGCATGTCCACAGTGAGAGACATAATCTTAAAAAAAAATCCAGAAATCACAATATATGATTTTTTAACTATTTATTTGTATGACACAGCTGCAAATAAGTATTTGAACACCTGCCTATCAGCTAGAATTCTGACCCTCAAAGACCTGTTAGTCTGCCTTTAAAATGTCCACCTCCACTCCATTTATTATCCTAAATTAGATGCACCTGTTTGAGGTCGTTAGCTGCATAAAGACACCTGTCCACCCCATACAATCAGTAAGAATCCAACTACTAACATGGCCAAGACCAAAGAGCTGTCCAAAGACACTAGAGACAAAATTGTACACCTCCACAAGGCTGGAAAGGGCTACGGGGAAATTGCCAAGCAGCTTGGTGAAAAAAGGTCCACTGTTGGAGCAATCATTAGAAAATGGAAGAAGCTAAACATGACTGTCAATCTCCCTCGGACTGGGGCTCCATGCAAGATCTCACCTCGTGGGGTCTCAATGATCCTAAGAAAGGTGAGAAATCAGCCCAGAACTACACGGGAGGAGCTGGTCAATGACCTGAAAAGAGCTGGGACCACCGTTTCCAAGGTTACTGTTGGTAATACACTAAGACGTCATGGTTTGAAATCATGCATGGCACGGAAGGTTCCCCTGCTTAAACCAGCACATGTCAAGGCCCGTCTTAAGTTTGCCAATGATCATTTGGATGATCCAGAGGAGTCATGGGAGAAAGTCATGTGGTCAGATGAGACCAAAATAGAACTTTTTGGTCATAATTCCACTAAACGTGTTTGGAGGAAGAAGAATGATGAGTACCATCCCAAGAACACCATCCCTACTGTGAAGCATGGGGGTGGTAGCATCATGCTTTGGGGGTGTTTTTCTGAACATGGGACAGGGCTGCACTGTATTAAGGAGAGGATGACCGGGGCCATGTATTGCGAGATTTTGGGGAACAACATCCTTCCCTCAGTTAGAGCATTGAAGATGGGTCGAGGCTGGGTCTTCCAACATGACAATGACCCGAAGCACACAGCCAGGATAACCAAGGAGTGGCTCTGTAAGAAGCATATCAAGGTTCTGCCGTGGCCTAGCCAGTCTCCAGACCTAAACCCAATAGAGAGTCTTTGGAGGGAGCTCAAACTCCGTGTTTCTCAGCGACAGCCCAGAAACCTGACTGATCTAGAGAAGATCTGTGTGGAGGAGTGGGCCAAAATCCCTCCTGCAGTGTGTGCAAACCTGGTGAAAACCTACAGGAAACGTTTGACCTCTGTAATTGCAAACAAAGGCTACTGTACCAAATATTAACATTGATTTTCTCAGGTGTTCAAATACTTATTTGCAGCTGTATCATACAAATAAATAGTTAAAAAATCATACATTGTGATTTCTGGATTTTTTTTTTTAGATTATGTCTCTCACAGTGGACATGCACCTACGATGACAATTTCAGACCCCTCCATGATTTCTAAGTGGGAGAACTTGCAAAATAGCAGGGTGTTCAAATACTTATTTTCCTCACTGTATATGCATTCTATAGCTACGTGTTGGCAAGCATGCAGCCAGAATATGCAATTTATCATGTGGTGTTCATATTCTAGCCTCATGTGTTTTCCTGTATCATCAACAAGTACAGTATTTACTGAATTCGTTTTCTTAACGGTCTTGATAGTCACGTTAACCCTTATGAAAATGAACTATGGTTTAACCAAAAAACAAACAAACCTTGTAACGTTAGGCCTATTTGTAGTATAACTGTGGTTATTAAAAATGGTAATAAAAATCCGCCAAAAACGTAGTTACTATTTTTTAAGAGAAGAGTTTTCAGCTTCCAGACAGTGTTTCAAAATGTCCCGCCATTTAAGAGATTGATTTACTGACAGATACTATCGCGTATTAACAAAGATTGTATACACAATTAAACGGACTTTATGTATAACAAGTCTACGAAAGCTTGTTTTAGGTCTTTTGAGGTGTGGGTTCAACTGATCTTTCTTAAAACAGATGGAAAATGTAAAGATGCATGCTACATTTTCAGTGTTTTGCCTCCAGCTCTCGACAGGTAACTGAACATCATTTAAAATGCTAACGTTAGCTTGAAAACTGTAACGTAAACTTAAAGCTGCAGTCAGCAAGTCTGGCAGATTGGGTCGACTTAGCCAAAATTTTGAATGTTTACAACTCTCATGCCCCTCCCCCACTATCAGCGAGCACCCTCCCATCGAGGTCGTGCTCGTCAGTGCGTCACTGTGCGTGTCGTGTGTACCTGATTTTCTGTGAACGTGTCCGTCTCTTCAGCATCGATCAACACCATGGACTCGGAGGTAGGCTGCCCTGGCTAATCTATCCATAGATAGCAATAACCGAGGAATTGGAAGCTTGTTAGTAGATTTTCTCTCCGCCATCACGTGTCATGCAATCTTCAGGCGAACTTCAGGCATGGCGTGTGCATGTGATATTGTAATGTGCGTGAGGGAGGGGGGATCTGTGGAGTGTGCACGACCTGTGATTGACAGTCAGATCTCACACCCCCCTGCGCTGATTGGACCCGATGATCCGGGAGCGGTGGATTTTTGCAAAACAAATAACACGCTCCAGGTGGAGTTAGAAGCTCGGGTTTTTTTCTAAAACCACTTTATTTATGTTGTTCTGTCGGATTATAGTGTCAATTTCACTGAATATGATCAATTTTTTTTTGCAGACGGCAGCTTTAACACAAATGTAATATAAAATATCGTTCACATGTAGACTCTTACCTCAGCCGGTGATCGGTTGGCATGATGTCCGCTGTGACGAACCAGGCTCACTGAAAAGGGTGTTATTTCCGAAGAATCCAAACCAATGACATTATATAGATCAGTGATCCAAACGGACTGACTGACAACAGGGCTCCTGCTCACGGCTGCTCTCGACGAATACGATTGCTTTGAACTGTTAATCTCACAATCCACTTCACGAGAGTAGACTGAATTCAAATCTCCCGCTTCGCTTGCCCTTGATACAGATCCAAAGTCGACTGATCAGCTAACTGTTGTGGGCGGGACTAAACAGCGGAAACGTAATGGCGGCGAATTTGAATCTGCGTCATCGCGCGCGCACACACACACACACACAAAGCCCTGAATGTGCAGCAACGGAGATTTGGAAACATATTAATAAAATATACATGAAATTATGGGAGAATAAGACAATGAAATAATGATCAAAATGAGCATCTATTTGCAAGACAAGATTAAAAGACTATAGCCTATGCAATAAAAATAGAATTCAATACAGGTCTACTGTAGCCTATGTAGGGTAGGCTACTGTATGTACAAATACTATTATTTAACCTTAAAAAAAACTCACTTTAACCCCCACATGCTTAATAATCTGTAAGGACAACATATTGAATAGATGCAGATTTCTGCAGTTATACCTTCTTTTCTTTGTTTTCTAATTTCACAGAAAAAAATCTGTAAAATATTACTTTGTAAAAATACAGACAAGTTCCTTTTAAAAAACGTAAAATTGATGTAAAACCAAAATACAAGCAATTACCTGTAAATTTAATAGTGGCGTTGTATTGTATAATGGCATTGTATAATGACAAAACAGTAAAATTGTGTGAAAAAAAAAATACAGACCATTACCTGTAAAATTACACTTTTTTTTACAGTGTAGGCAACATAAAACCACAAAATGTAGAAATTTACATTATTATATTTACTTAAGAACAATCAAATAGTACAAGAACAAAAATAAGACAAAAAACTGAACAAAAAAAAATAAAAAAATAATCTTTTTGATCTTCTCAGCTCCGTGAGCTTCGAATTGATAGATGTGCCTATCTGAGCTAGGCATCATGTATGACAGTTGCCAAAGTGAGATATGAGCTACAAAATGACCATCCTGCCATGAGCTATATAGGAGACATATCTTGTATGTACATATAGGGCTTATATGTGGATATAAAGAAGCAATACAGGAGACCTATATGGCCTGTATATGCACATATATGCACCTCAATTTTGCCTATATGTGGCATATATACGCATATATGCAGCATATATATTATCATATATGTGCATATATGCTGTATATATGCAGCATATATGTGCATATAAACTGCATATAGGTTTCATATATGCGCATATATCCTCATATAGGTTCTTTCCATGTGGGTAGGCTGCTTATAAGGTCCTTCCGATCACCACCACATCTTCAGAGAAATACGTTACTTGACAATAATGCAAGCTTCAGGATATAGGGTGACAGACCAGATGAGCCTCTGTACATCATGTTGCAGCATATGTAATGTTAGTCTGCTAACACCTTTCCAAAAGTTTTGTTCGTACAAAATTTATTTCAAAGCATAATCGTAAAAGTTTAAATATGATCTTTTAAAATGAAAAGATTGTTTAAATTAAATCTTTAAAGTTTTAATACATTTGTATCTTCTATTTATCTTTTAGAAGTATAAAGTATAATTTGTATTAAACAACGTCTGTTCAAAACTTTAGATTGTTGAAAATTTTTAAGAAAAAACTGTACTTAGTCATCTTAAATCTCATTTATATGAAAAGATTCAATCAGCATTTTTGTCCATGCGGGGTTTCAATTTTTATGGTGGGGGCTTTCCATAGCCATAATGATTTTTGTACTGTAACTGCATATGCTATCCCGTACACCTAAACACGACCATCACAGAAAACTAAATTTTTTACATTTTCAATAAATAAATAAATAAATCATTTAATATCAGTTCTAAGCTGTTTTGCACACACACACACACACACACACACACACACACGCACACCTCCTCGATTGTGAAGGCTTTTTTTTGTTAAAGGCCCTACAAGTTAGTTCTTAATTTCAGTTGTGTAAATTACAAAACAGCATTTTTCAACCGAGTGAATCTACACAAAAATGAGAGGTCTTCAGAAGTCGTGTCTTCCGGGGTCAGTGGATCTCCTGAGAATATTTAATTTCCCTTAAAAACCAAAGATTAAGCTAAATGACACTAGGTTCCAGCGTTCCCTTCTGAAATCAAATACTCTATACGCTTTGTATTACACTTTTTCAAAGAATAACCTTGGTTTAAAGTTTGAACACAAATTTAAAAGCATTCTTTTCATATTTGCTGTGTTCTGACACAATGTCATTAATTGGTACTTTTTCTTGTATAAAAAGTACTTTTCTTATTTCTACAAAGGTTCAATTCCAATTCATTTCCTAGCAAGTATAAAGTAAAAAAAATGATATATGATATGTCTGATGCAATGTTTTTGCAACAAAATAGGTGCTGCAATACTCCAAACAGTTCCTCACACAATGACAGCATTAAGGATGGTCAACGGCTTAGGTCAGTTGGTGAAAACACTGCATGTGTAAGGTAGTTTTCCAGCTTTTCCCCAAAAATCAAATACTGTATTACACTTTTCAACGGAGAATTTAGCTTTAAAGTTAGAATAAAAAGTTTTAAAACCAAATGTATCCTCATACCTGTTGTGTTCTGACACAAGGTTCTAACTGGTTCTTTTTGTTTTATAAATTCACTTTTCTGTTCATGCCTCCAACAGACAGAAAGCCTGTCGCAATGCTAACATTTTAAAATTCTACATATATTTTGAGTAGATAACCGATAGTATATCCTCATATCCTCAGTAAAGGGTTTCACCCTGTGTGTTTCCACACTGATTAAGGATAATTCGGGAGATATAAGAAATTAAAAAATGATATACACTATATACGTGCAATAGATCATAGCTACTGTAGAAAAAGTAAGATCATGCTTTGAATTAAGACGAGTAAAATGAAATATTCGCTCAAGACAAACTTTACTTATGCTGGACCACAGAGGCACATGAAAATGAAAAATCTCTGAAAATGTGTGGTGATTTTGTGTGTGTGTGTGTGTGTGTGTGTGCAAAACAGCTTAGAACTGATATTAAATGATTTATTTATTTATTTTTTTGAAAATGTAAAAAATTTAGTTTTCTGTGATGGTCGTGTTTAGGTGTACAGGATAGCATATGCAGTTACAGTACAAAAATCATTATGGCTATGGAAAGCCCCCAACCATAAAAATTTAAACCCTGCATGGACAAAAATGCTGATTGAATCTTTTCATATAAATGAGATTTAAGATGACTAAGTACAGTTTTTTCTTTAAAATTTTCAACAATCTAAAGTTTTGAACAGACGTTGTTTAATACAAATTATACTTTATACTTCTAAAAGATAAATAGAAGATATGAATGTATTAAAACTTTAAAGATTTAATTTAAACAATCTTTTCATTTTAAAAGATCATATTTAAACTTTTACGATTATGCTTTGAAATAAATTTAGTACGAACAAAACTTTCTCTCTGGAAAGGCGTTAGCAGAGTAACATTACATATGCTGCAACATGATGCACAGAGGATCATCTGGTCTGTCACCCTATATCCTGAAGCTTGCATTATTGTCAAGTAACGTATTTATCTGAAGATGTGGTGGTGATCAGAAGGACCTTATAAGCAGCCTATCAAAGGGGGGTGGCCTGAGGCATCATCGGTTCTAAATGTTTTTATTGTTGCTCTCTCTCTCTCTCTGAAGATATGTGGGGATTTTCTCACAGATACAACTTAAGGAATTATTGAACATTTCACATGTGTGAGATGACTTGTGACACTTCAAATTTCGAATTATTTTACATACCCCTGATAAATTAAAAATATACTTTAAGTTCAAGTCAAGTTTTTCCACAGACCATCGATGCAGAATATGTTTTTATTAAGACTTTAAATAATTCATTTAATTAAATTTAAAACATCTTTTATTTTTAAAAGATATAATTTAAACTTTTAAGATTATACTTTGAAATAAATTTAGCACTAACAAAACATTCACAATGTCTCATGACTGTCAAACGCTGGTGCAGGGCCGGAGTGGGGCCACTTTTCAGCCCGGGAGTTTCAGGCCCAAGACCGGCCCTCTTTTTCCATGGTGGAATTCCAAATTAGCACTTTTTCCAAATTGGATAAATGAAGCAACAGTTCAGCTCTTACCATTGTGTAGTTTTTATTAATAACATGGTTCAACAAATAATGTAAAGGTTAAATAATAATTCACTTAAGCTGAGAAGTTAACAAAAAATGTTCCACTATTCCACAAGGATAGGTTGATAAATTAACAAAAGCAGAAAGAAAGAAAGAAAAGAAAGCATTTGAAATGTATCCCACTCTTCCACAAAGAGGCATATTGAACTAATGTTTACAGATTTATTTGTATTCAAAAATATTTTAAACTCATTGCATTTTAGTGAACCCATTCATACGTTGAATGGACATCTATATGTTAGGAGCTACTTCTTCAACTCTCTTGAAAATGTAAGATGATTTTATTTATTCATCTAAAACTAAAATAATTGGTTCAGTAGATTTTTAGTAAGATATTTATTTTTATATCAAGTGATATATTCATTTAGTCAGGGGGCCAATTCTGAAAAGGGCTTCCGTTAAGACTTTTGCGGACATGTTTTGGTACAAGCTGTCACCCTATTTTTTTAGTTAGAAGACACCCATAGGTAAGATATTAGGGTGGTTGTCAAGCTGAATTTTTTTTTTTTGTGTGACTTGTACAAGCAATTTCAGGCCAATGCTCAACACGACATGCCAACAGTAAATGTTGAATATCTCCACAACCACAAGGACCATATTCATAAAAATGGTATCAAATGAAAGCCAACATTCATGGGATGTCTGCTGAAGTGTCAGAATGAACATTTATTGTACAGTGTAAGAGACAACAGAACTAGAACATGAAAAAAACTATCTCCGCCTAAAGAGAACCAGTTTTCAAAGTGAATATCAGCTTGGAAACATAACCTAGTATCCCAAAACCTCTATCAATCAGTACCCATATCTATGGGAATGAGTCAAGCCAAGTTTAAAGCTTGTAGGGAGAGACAGTGCAATGCTGCACAAGTTATAATACTTTAATGTCAAGGCGGAAATTTAGAACTGTAGATGATGGTCTATGGTGCTATTTGACTTAATTAGTGTACCAGGTTGTAACACAAATTATATTTAATTATCACTATAGTTATTAATTCCATCCTAACAAAACTGCTCTCTCACTTCTTTAGGGTTAGGGGTTAGTAACTAGTTAGTAGTAATAACTATGTAATAGTCGTATGGCAAAGGTATGTTTTTCCCCATCAAAGCAGTGGCTCTCAGGTTGGCAGAGGTTGGCTCTCAGGTTGTCAGTCTCATCCCTTTGAGACTGAATGGATTGAATAAGCAAGGTCAAGCTAAGCACAATGCAAATAATGGTGTGTGTCTATTATATTGCAAAAATATTGCACAGTATTATACTACAATAATCTCCAGAAAGAGCACAAAGACACCACTTCCTGAAAAATCACTTCAATCAAAGGGCTTTATCTTGGCTGTATTTTCCATATTTGTCTTGACAAATGAAACATTACAGAATGCATAGCTGATATAAAAAATTGGATGACTCATAATTTCCTACTTCTAAATTCTGAAAAAACAGAGATTCTAATTATTGGACAAAAAACTTCCTCACGTAATAACCTAGAATACTGTCTAACACTTGATGGCTGCTCTGTTAAGTCTTCGTCGTCGGTTAGGAACCTGGGTGTGCTCTTTGATACCAATCTTTCATTTGAAAGTCACGTGTCTAGTATCTGTAAAACCGCATTTTTCCATCTTAAAAATATATCTAAATTACGTCATATGCTCTCATTGACAATTGCGGAACAATTAGTTCATGCTTTCATGACATCAAGGCTAGATTATTGTAATGCTCTACTAGGTGGTTGCCCTGCACGCTTAATAAACAAACTACAGCTAGTTCAAAACGCAGCAGCTCAAGTTCTTACCAGAACCAGGAAGTATGACCATATTAGCCCGGTTCTGTCAACACTGCATTGGCTCCCTATTAATCATCGCATCAATTTTAAAATATTGCTGATTACTTACAAAGCACTAAATGGTTTAGCTCCGCAGTACTTGAGCGAGCTCTTAACGCATTATAGTCCTTCACGTCTATTGCGATCTCAAAATTCCGGCCAGTTGATAATACCTAGAATATCAAAATCGACTGCTGGCGGTAGATCCTTTTCCTATTTAGCACCAAAACTTTGGAAAAATCTTCCTAACATTGTCCGGGAAGCAGACACACTCTGTCAGTTCAAAGCTAGATTAAAGACACATCTCTTTGACCTAGCATTCACATAATACATTATAGACTTCTATAATTCAATGTTAGGCTGCATAGATTAGGTCAGCTGGAACCGGGAACACTTCCCATAAATCCTGATGTACTTGTTACATCATGAGAAGAATGGCATCTACGCTAATTTTAGTGTCTTCCTCCCGCAGCCTGCCGGATCCAGGCCGTATCCAGATCTGACGAAGGACCTTTGCCTGGACCCGATGACAACGCAGTGCTGAAGTGCCAACTAGTCTCTCCCTATGGAGGATCCCTTTACCACCCTACAGATAAAGCGTCGTCAGGAAAACTCAATTTGCGTATCTACCCCGAATTGATAAAAATAAAATAAAATAAAATTCTTAATCAAAACTATAAGGAAACACCAGTAATTTGTTTAGGCTTGGTTTGTAGGGAATTACAAACCTGCACACATATATTCAAATGCACATAACTATAGAACCAATTCTTGATGCGCATATGAACGCCATCAGCTTTTCTCACAGGATCGCGTTTAAAGTTTGTGTAGAGAGAATGGTGTCGTCTTGGCGGCCCCTAATTTAATAACAAATGATCGTTGCGACAGAAGCGAATCAATCAAAACTAACTTTAGCTGGAAAATAACTTTATTAAAGAACATCTATAAAGCCAAAACAATCTTACCTTAAATTATACGTTTATCTCTGTAAAGCTGCTTTGAAACAATCTACATTGTTAAAAGCGCTATATAAATGAAGATGACTTGACTTGACATTTTTCCCAATCATTATCTCTTCCTATTTGTTTTTCTTTGGACGCTAGGCTTACAGCTCCCTCTGGATCCATGTTATCTCATCTGAAGGCAAAGAAATTTTTCACTACACTAGTCTGATTGGTTTCTGAGTGGATCACTACAATGTCCTCTGACATAAGCTGAGGGCTTTGCTATCTAACAAACTTATTAACACTTTAAGCTATAGCAGACTGTAAAATAGGCTGCTGTGCAGCAAATAAATTAAAAACATAATATTTCTATTACACATCTGCACAAAAGTTAATTTACCTATTAGTAAGTAAGCTAGTAATTATGAAAGTAAATTAGCCTAGCTATACACTCACCTAAAGGATTATTAGGAACACCTGTTCAATTTCTCAATTTTGAGTGTGGCATGGTTGTTGGTGCCAGACGGGCCGGTCTGAGTATTTCACAATCTGCTCAGTTACTGGGATTTTCACGCACAACCATTTCTAGGGTTTACAAAGAATGGTGTGAAAAGGGAAAAACATCCAGTATGCGGCAGTCCTGTGGGTGAAAATGCCTTGTTGATGCTAGAGGTCAGAGGAGAATGGGCCGACTGATTCAAGCTGATAGAAGAGCAACTTTGACTGAAATAACCACTCGTTACAACCGAGGTATGCTCAATAGATCAAGTTAATCTGTTGTGTGATTGTGTGATTCACTCCTTTATAAAGTTTTGTTCACACTGTACTGTTGACACCTGCTGTGATCATCTTCTCTGGATCTGCTGCCTCAATCTGCTGCCAAATCACAGCTGTGCTGACACAACAGTGACCCTTGTGGTGTGATACTCTTGTGGTATTTATTGATTATTATTTTTTAATGATCATGCTTGCACATAAGTTGGATTATATTGCACATTTACCCAAAATTACAATAGGTAACATGGAAGAAAATGGAAGCACTTTGGGAAAAAAATCCGCTTTTACCACTTTTAAGAATATAGTGCTAAAATGGACAAAAAAACATTTTCTAAGCTGACAACCTGGCTAGAACACATGTTGAGGGGTTAAATATTAATACTGGATAGGTTGTATGCTTGTACCAAAAAGTGTCCAACAAAGTTTTAATATCAGTTTTGGCCCCCTGACTAATTTAAAGAACAGAATATTTTTCAACCTTTTCAACTATTGCTAGTGTGAAATCTTGTGAAATATACAACAGCATTATCAGAAAACCTCTTTTTATCACTTCCACAGTGCCCAGCAATCCCACTGTGCTCTGGAATGTGGAGGGTGGGTGGGAGGGAGCTGCTTGTGACACATATCCTGAGATACTAGACACATGACTTTCAAATGAAAGATTGGTATCAAAGAGCACACCCAGGTTCCTAACCGATAACAAAGACTTGACAGAGCAGCGATCAAGTGTTAGACAGTATTCTAGGTTATTACGTGAGGAAGCTTTTTGTCCAATAATTAGAATCTCTGTTTTTTCAGAATTAAGTAGTAGGAAATTACTAGTCATCCAATTTTTTTTATATCAGCTATGCATTCCATTAATTTTATGAATTGGTAAGTTTCGTCAGGGCGTGAAGAAATACAGTGGGGAGAACAAGTATTTGATACACTGCCGATTTTGCAGGTTTTCCTACTTACAAAGCATGTAGAGGTCTGTAATTTTTATCAGGTACACTTCAACTGTGAGAGACGGAATCTAAAACAAAAATGCAGAAAATCACATTGTATGATTTTTAAATAATTAATTTACATTTTATTGCATGACATAAGTATTTGATCACCTACCAACCAGTAAGAATTCCGGCTCTCACAGACCTGTTAGTTTTTCTTTAAGAAGCCCTCCTGTTCTCCACTCATTACCTGTAAAACTGCACCTGTTTAAACTCGTTACCTGTATAAAAGACACCTGTCCACACACTTAATCAAACAGACTCCAACCTCTCCACAATGGCCAAGACCAGAGAGCTGTATAAGGACATCAGGGATAAAATTGTAGACCTGCACAAGGCTGGGATGGGCTACAGGACAATAGGCAAGCAGCTTGGTGAGAAGGCAACATCTGTTGGTGCAATTATTAGAAAATGGAAGAAGTCAAGTCAAGTCAAGTCATCTTCATTTATATAGCGCTTTTAACAATGTAGATTGTTTCAAAGCAGCTTTACAGAGATAAGCGTATAATTTAAGGTAACAGAGATTGTTTTGGCTTTATAGCGGTTCTTTAATAAAGTTATTAATAAGAAGTTCAAGATGATGATCAATCTCCCTCTGTCTGGGGCACCATGCAAGATCTCACCTCGTGGGGCGTCAATGATCATGAGGATGGTGAGGGATCAGCCCAGAACTACACAGCAGGACCTGGTCAATGACCTGAAGAGAGCTGGGACCACAGTCTCAAAGAAAACCATTAGTAACACACTACGCCGTCATGGATTAAAATCCAGCAGCCCACGCAAGGTCCCCCTGCTCAAGCCAGCGCATGTCCAGGCCCGTCTGAAGTTTGCCAATGACCATCTGGATGATCCAGGGGAGGAATGGGAGAAGGTCATGTGGTCTAATGAGACAAAAATAGAGCTTTTTGGTCTAAACTCCACTCGCCGTGTTTGGAGGAAGAAGAAGGATGAGTACAACCCCAAGAACACCATCCCAACCGTGAAGCATGGAGGTGGAAACATCATTCTTTGGGGATGCTTTTCTGCAAAGGGGACAGGACGACTGCACCGTACTGAGGGGAGGATGGATGGGGCCATGTATCGCGAGATCTTGGCCAACAACCTCCTTCCCTCAGTAAGAGCATTGAAGATGGGTCCGTGGCTGGGTCTTCCAGCATGACAACGACCCGAAACACACAGCCAGGGCAACTAAGGAGTGGCTCCGTAAGAATCATCTCAAGGTCCTGGAGTGGCCTAGCCAGTCTCCAGACCTGAGCCCAATAGAAAATCTTTGGAGGGAGCTGAAAGTCCGTATTGCCCAGCGACAGCCCCGAAACCTGAAGGATCTGGAGAAGGTCTGTATGGAGGAGTGGGCCAAAATCCCTGCTGCAGTGTGTGCAAACCTGGTCAAGAACTACAGGAAATGTATGATCTCTGTAATTGCAAACAAAGGTTTCTGTACCAAATATTAAGTTCTGCTTTTCTGATGTATCAAATACTTATGTCTTGCAATAAAATGCAAATTAATTACTTAAAAATCATACAATGTGATTTTCTGGATTTTTGTTTTAGATTCCGTCACTCACAGTTGAAGAGAACCTATGATAAAAATGACAGACTTCTACATGCTTTGTAAGTGAGAAAACCTGCGAAATCAGCAGTGTATCAAATACTTGTTCTCCCCACTGTATAAAGCTGAGTATCATCAGCATAACAGTGAAAACTAATGCCATGCTTCCTAATGATATCTCCCAAGGGTATGTAGAGAGTGAAAAGCAACGGTCCTAGTGCTGAGCCTTGTGGTACGCCATACTGAACTTGTGATCGATAAGACATCTCTTCATTTACTGCTACAAACTGATAACGGTCAGATAAGTATGATTTAAACCATGCTAATGCAATTCCACTAATGCCAACATAATTTTCGAGTCTATTTAAAAGAATGTTGTGGTCAATAGTATCAAATGCAGCACTAAGATCGAGTAACACTAATAGCGAGATACAACCACGATCGGATGATAAGAGCAAATCATTTGTGACTCTGATGAGAGCTGTCTCAGTACTATGGTACGGTCTAAATCCTTGCAGATACCATTTCTTTCTAAAAAGAAACATAGTTGTGAGGATACCGCCTTTGAGACTATTAACAACATTGTTTCTCCTGCTACATCTCTTGTCCCTGTGTTTTCTAATGATGACTGCAACCATTTTCTGTCTCATTTTGTGGACAAAGTTATGGCTATCAGGGCAGGCATTGCACCATCAGCAATCCCCGTTATAGTTACCCAACAATATTTTTAGTGTCCCTTATTTTCCTATAAAGAACCACAATTGTTCTGTATTTATCTTTTCTGAAGTTGGCAACACATAGGGCAACAATATTCATTTTTCTGTCCAACTAACCAGACAGTAAAATGTGATTTTGTAACATAAAAAAAACATAATATCACTCACTTTATTGTTTTTACTGCACAGTTGTGCAGTTTTGGTGGATTTATGGTATTTTAATTTATTTGCCTCAATTTGTAATAATTTAAATATATACATTTACATAAAATGTTGCTATTTTATATAAAATTCACTATAAAGAACATCTACATTTCTCAATTTCACTCATGGTGATGAAATATGTGCCATAGTTTGGCTGCCATCTATTGAAAAACAAACAAAATAACATGACAAATAAAATTTAAATAACATGAATTTTCAACTACAGCCACTAGATGGTTTGCTGCAGAGGATTACTCAATGGCAGAAGGGGTGGTTTGATTCATAAAAGAACCATCACTGTTGCAAGGGACTGCACAGTGTTATTTTAACACTGGCGCTAAAACTACCTCAAGCTCCATTTGCAAAAAAATTTTCCCTAGCCACAGCCACTTCCATATTCTTTTTTTTTTCCATCTTGCTCTATTTGTTTACCACTAGTGCATGATCTTATAGGATTGCTAAAAGTCTGTTACAGGCATTAAAGTTAGCCCTATGCGTTTAATGGTCAGATATGTTGGACATTTAGATCTGTTTCTGCAATGTTTTTCAATTTTGTGGTTACCATAATGCTGAAGAGTGGCGCTTGTGCAGGCTGTAAACTAAAGTAGGGTTCACCTGCACGATTTTTGATACGATGTAGTCATCTGAGACAAATTATGAGAATCCTAAAAGATTTATCTGATTCAAAATCGGGAGTCTTTGATTGCTAGTTTGACATGTTCGCCAACAGCCGTTGGTCCAGCGAAATTCTGGCAGTTTCAGAAGATTTGATGCACAATGTGGACAACCGTCAAATCAACCTGTACAACGTTGTTTGGTTGTTTGCTAGCCACCATAATCCCCACATGTAAATGCAGCCCACAGTCACCATAAAGTACAATTATAAGTCCTACAGTGTATATGTCACACACACACACACACAATCAACTTGGTTGTACAAGTCTATTTTACTTAAATTATATTAAACTGATTTTAATAAATCATCAATCTTGTAGGACTATAAAAAAGTTTAAAATGGCTTAACTTATATTAATGAGCTAAAGTAATGTAAAAAAACATTTTTTTTTTTTTTTTTTTTTTTTAAATTGATTGAAGGCCTTTCAGTTAATGCAATCGTTAGACAGATCATTGTTTATGACACCGGCTGTGCTCTCATTAACTCTCCCTTATTATTGGCAAACATCATTAGCGCAACCATATGCAGGTGGTAGGAGTGTAAAAAGCTTAAAGCCGGCACGGTCATCAAGCAATTAATAGTTCGAACACAACGAAAAAAAAAAGAAAAAAAAAAGGTAAAAACGCATTGGTAGTTGCATGCACGTTTGTAAAATGATGAACACACAGGTGGTTAAGAAAGAGGATGCTGTGCCGCGACAACAGTTGTTTAACTGCTCTTATGCTGAATGTGGCGCGACATTCACTCGACAATGGCGTCTGCTGGAGCACGAGACTGTGCACACTGGTGCAGTGAGTTGTAATACACTTTAAGTGTAAGAAGAAAAAAAAAAAATCACTTATTTATGATCACATCTATAAGATTTTTCTTTTTATTCTCTTTAGCGGCCTCACAAGTGTGTATTTGTGGGATGTGGACGCAGCTTCACCCGTAAATCGCACCTGACTCGGCATGCTTCGGTACACAGCAGCGAAAAAAACTTCAAGTAGGCAAAATAGGGTTATTAAATGCGATCAGTTTAAAATAGGCTAGAGTATTTAGTATATTTGTCCGGCGTGTCCTGCCGTTAGACCTGTTAAGGCCCATGTATACACATTTGGGTGACTTACCTGGGTAACCATTTTTCAAATTCTTAATTCTGAGGTTATGGCATCGTATTAATTGAGGGGCTATGTGGATTATTTGTAGGCTACTTTAGTCATGTGTTGCAAGGGAATCCTTTGTTTTTAAAGTCTTTGTTTTAATGATTGAACTTTTGGCCAGTTTAGAATGAAGGTTCTTAATGTATAAACCTACTATTAATGGACTAACCATTTCTTTTTTTATTGACTTGAAAATGTTTATCATTGAGCAGGTGCACTGCTGCTGCTTGTGGCAAAAACTTCTACGCCGCAGATAAACTTAAGAGGCACGTGCGTTACGCGCACAGCGAAAAACGCGATTACTTCCAGGTTTGACTCCCGTTTTCTCTTCCCACCACCCATTTATTGGCTCTTGCCGCATTTTGCTGTTCGCGAAATAATTAAAGCTTACCAAAACTGAGTCTGTTTCCCCAGTGTAAAGAACATCAGTGCGCAAAGATGTTCAGGAAAAGACGATCGTTAAAACTGCACCTGGCGACGCACGGCACTTCAAGTTTCAGGTGCGTCTGCAGCCTAAACTTTTTTTTTTTTTTTTTTATGCTATAAATTATAACTTTGACTGCTGAAAGTAAAATATGGAGGAAATGTATATATAAAAAAAAAAATTCTGCACAAGATGCTCGAAAAGCAGCTGTGGAATGAGGTTTGAGTCTCACATTGCGCGGAAAGCTCATGATAGAAGACACACAGGTGAGGATTCATCAATTCTTTAAGTGTTCTTTTTATTGGCATTAACTGAATAACCATTGTTTATTTACTTGATTCTTCTATGGTAAGTGTGTACTGTCAAGTTTTTATTCAAACGAGACAAGGTAAAGTGCACTGAAGGGAATATTCTGTAACTTTTGATGTACAAGCTCAACTCCCAAGCATCTAAAATTGAAGGTCCTGACCATTCTATCCTACTGAGGCAAGATGGGGGAGAGCGGGGCACGACCTAGTGCTTTTTGACTTTCTCAGTTTGTGTAAACCTACTTGGGGTTCAGAGTTATCTTTCCCTGCATTAATTTAATTTCCCTGCAATGTCTACTATTGTTTTGGGTAACACTTTAGAATACTGTATCTTACTTACTGCATAACTTATCAGGAATTATTGAAGTACTAATAGGTAATTCTTCATTAACTACTTCACTATTGTTAACTACTAAGGAAGTTGTGTTAACTAATCAGTATGTAATATAATTTTATTGTTGTGATAAGTAACAGTTAGTTAATCAATAACTAATTAATTCTGTCATACTTCCCTATGAGCTATTATTAATTATCTACTAATTAAGGTTCAAGAAAAATAACTAAGTAACTAACATACAATGCCGATATGGTGCATTTCTTCAGCGAAATAAAGGTTTGTGTACCTTTTAATGAATCTATAAAATCATTACTGTGCTGTAAATCATGTTATTTTATGCAAGGCAACATACAAGGACACAATGTCAGTTAGCTAGCTAACGAGTCTGTCTTTTTTGCGTGATGGAAACGCCTGATTCCTTGCATAAAACAAATGTTTTTATTTCTAAAGATCCTAAAACATCAGATGTTAAAATATGTTCTTAGAGCTGTGCACTGTTTGTTTATGGGCAGGTTATGGAGTCAGTAACAGCATATTTTGGCTATGAGTGAAACGCAGGGCGGCGGTCTGGTAATTCTTTATTAATTACTAATGAGTTCCCTATATTTTCACTTTAGAATACTGTATCAGGTTCTAAGTAATTCCTGAAGAATGATCTAATAATTCTATATTAATTACTAATGAGTTCCCTATATTTTCACTTTAGAATACAGTTTCAGGTTAAAAGTAGCCTAATTCCTGGATAATTATTTGATAGTTCTTTATTAATTACTAATGAGTTCCCTATATTTTCACTTTAGAATACAGTTTCAGGTTAAAAGTAGCCTAATTCCTGGATAATTATTTGATAGTTCTTTATTAATTACTAATGGGTTCCCTATATTTTCACTTTAGAATACTGTATCAGGTTCTAAGTAATTCATGAAGAATTATCTAATAATTCTTTATTAATTACTAATAAGTTCCCTATATTTTCACTTTAGAATACTGTTTCAGGTTAAAAGTAGCCTAATTCCTGGATAATTATTTGATAGTTCTTTATTAATTACTAATCAGGTTATAAGTAATTCCTGCAGAATTATTTGACAATTATTTATGAATTACTAATAAGCTCCCTTTCAGTTTCCCTCAGTCGTTGCCTCAAATACATGAATTTACTCAATGGCATATGCTGAGGAAAACAGACACACACAGTACTTTACAGGTATATTAAATATAAAAAACTAATCTGAGGTAAGTTGAGTGGGGTTCCTTTCTGAAGTTGATTTCTTACAGAACACCACACAGGTAAAACCCTCTTTAACATTGTATGCATTTGTTAAAATTGTATTTTCATAATACTGCTTCTATTAATAACATTAGTAAATAAGGAAGGTCACAACTCAATGTAGTTTGTATGACTGTTCATTAGTTACTACTTAATAATTCTTCTTGAACCTTAATTAGTAGATAATTAATAATAGTTCTTCAGGCGGTATGACAGTTAATTAGTTATTGATTAACTAACTGTTAACACAATCATAAAATTATTTTACATACTGATTAGTTAACATCTTCCTTAGTAGTTAACAGTAGTGAATAACTAGTTAATGAAGAATTACCTATTAGTTCTTCAATAATTCCTTATAAGTTATGCAGTAAGTAAGATACAGTATTCTAAAGTGTTACCTTGGTTTGTTTAATTAATAGTGTATTTTTTTTTTTTTTTTTTTTTCTTGATTTGAAGTGAAATGTGACATGCCCCATAGGTAACATGTTATCTGATCTAATCAAAAAATATACAAGACTAAAATATTTTTCAATAAAATGCAATTAACTTTCATACAAAATAATGGGGCTTTTTTGAGTTTGACGACAAACACACCAGAAAACACCGCTATAGGCTACAGTATAGTTCAAAACATAATACAATTTCTGAACATTGACTGTCTTTATTCACTACTTTTTATGGTCCCTCAATAGAATTCATAAGTTGTTAATGTGAATTACATCGCTAACATCACAGAGTAGCATAGTTCTAATATGGGCACATTGTAATACAGGGTGATGACGTGCCCCACCTGCGCAACCATGGCCTCTGTTAAAATATAATCAAATTAAAATATCAAATTTGTCTAATTTGAAATAAACATACATAATTGGAAAAATGTACATTTACTTTTGCTATTGTTAAATGTTCAGTGATATCGTCCAAAGATTCTTATATAGTGTTGAAATGTCAACTAGTAAATGCTAGAAAAGTAAGAAAAGTAAGTTTCGTCATGCTAGCATGTATGAAAGTATTTAAAACGTGTTACAACTAGCCCCACTTTAGGTTGTGCCCTGCTCACCCCTATTGCAAATTTTGCAATACTGGAGCTTAAAAATAAATGGCTTTTTATTGAATCGAGCAAGGGTTATGCCATCTATTTTCTCTGAATCAAAACACAGTTGGGCCAAACCCAGACAATCTTGGTCACAACTCCATTTTGACAATGTGCAGTTTCTGCCTTTTAAAGTTTGTTCGAATTTTCAGTAGCAGGTTAATCTATTTGTACTGTAATGAAGTACAATTACTCAAACATCTCTGCTATTATTACCAACTGACTGTATAAAAAAGAAAATGGCAGAAAGAGACCACTTTATCCGTAACGGTTTTTACAATGGCCACCCAGTAACTGTTTCTTCAGGTTATCACTGTCTTTATGCTGAATGCCCCATCAGTGTGCACACCTGGAGGAATTTACGGAAACACATGGCGAGTCACCCAGGTAAACCAGTGCAAACATTTTAGTTATTGGACGTAAACTGCCAGTACCTTTCCATTTCCCATGAGTGCTATGCATGCTCCTTGTGACCGTAATGGTTTACACAAGTTCTAAAGTCACTTAATGTCGTCAACAGCATCATTCTCCTGTATGGTATGTCAAAAGGCCTTCCGGAAACGTGATGCCTTGAGAAGGCACAAGCGGACACATGCCTTGCAGAAGCCAGTTTTGCTATGTCCCAGTCAAGGTTGCCAGGCATACTTTTCCACAACCTTCAATCTACAGCACCATATTCGAAAGGTTCATCTGCAGCTGCTCTCCCACGGCTGTTCCTTCCCTGGCTGCAGCAAGACTTTTGCCATGCGTGTGAGTACAGTGAGGAATGTGGTAGGGATTGAAGAATGGTCTTGTGATGTCTATTAGTCTTTTTGAAGAAATTTAAATTGCTGCACTCACATGCAGTCGAACTGTAGTTGAAATCCCCCTTTTTGTAAAGAAATAGGATAACCTTTTAAATCCTATTCCTGAGACCCATTACGCTGCATATTTTGTATCTTATCTGTGCATCTCTTCACTGAAAGGTGGTCCCCAGGACCAGCATTAAACTACTGTCACAGATCCAATTTTGTCTTAATATTAAAAGTTTGGTTTTACTAGTGCTGTCAAAATTATTGCGTTAACGCATGCAATATTTTTTTTGTTTAACGTGTTAAAAATATTAAACGCAGCATAGGCCTGGGCGCAGGGTTCGAATTATGATTTCATCTTTGTGGGGGTCTCTTTAAAAAAAGAAAAGAAAAAAAGTAGCCTATGAGCAGGCGCGGTAGCTTAATGTAATATAAAAATATACAAATTTGTAAATATAATACAAATTTAATAAAAAAGCGTTGGTAACACAATTCAATTTAATTAAGTGGTCCAGTGGTAGAACATTTGCCAAACGCGTCAGAGGTTCTGGGTTCGAATCCGCACTCATATCAGTTTTTTTTTTTTTTTTTCATCAAATCCGATTATGTTTATAAGTGGTTCTATATCAGGCAGAGACACATTTGTGTGCATTTTGTTTTGTAATTTTACTGGAACGAATAGAGAGTCTCCACAACGGATTGAAGCGCGCCCGAGTGAAGAAACAAACACAGTATCCGCGCCAATGATCGCAGCGGCACTTTTATCACTTGATTTAAGCATAAGGATGTACCGTAGTGTGATGACGATCCGAGATCCCGCGAGATCCATGTGTTTGGCATCTTGTCCTATCTTTTAAGTCATGCTACAGTAGTCTGAAGGAAAAAGTGCTTTATTTGTAATTTAAAATAATGGTGCTGATGATTTTTAGAGACCCCCACAGGTGTATGATTTTACTGCTTTCATGGGAGCTCATCCTCTCTCTACGGGAGCTCAGCTCCCACGTAATTCGAACCATGCCTGGGCGATAAAACTTTAATGGTTTTTATAACTCTAGTTTCTCGCTCATTTCATATAAAAAGACATGTGCTAATGAGTGACAAGCAAAGAGACAAGTTGTGTTGCTGTGAGGTTTGGTTGCGCCACTTGACACCAGAACACAGACACGTTGAATTTTAGGTGTGCGTCAGGGAGCTGTATCAGTGGCGCACAATGCAATGATTGTCATTGTTGCATTTTAAGGTTTAGCCTATCCAGTTGAACCCACAAAATGCGCACTGCTGCACTGTTCACTTAGACATTTTAGAGAAATCTTTAAAAAAGTTATTAATTAAAAAAATGATCAACCTAATGATATGGAACTTTTTTTTTTTTTTTTTTTGCTGTATGACCCAGCTGTAACGGCACTTATTTTTTCGTCATCCGTTGGCCAGCGTTACGTTAAATGGCCACGCTCTTAATCATACAAATGCTCTTAAACTATTCAAGTGCGATAAGACCGAATTCAGTGCAGTACTGGCACGCACATCTGTGGATCTCCTGTCTGTGACATGACTTGTGCGCACAGAAAGCTGCTTCAGAAAGTGCTTGAATGAACGAAAACACAATTATGCCAAATGCCCGTTTTGTAGAGTATCCTTGTCTTAAATGCAGGGTTCGAAATGAGGGGGGTCTGGGGGGGTCCCGGACCCCCCATAAGTCATTAGGGACCCCCCATAAGAATTTATTTTTGGATTTTGGGGGGTCCCCAACAAATATATTTTAACATTAAAAATGATTGTGAAAATGATAGGTCTTTAGTGACGTTTTATATTTATAACAGTAATTAATTTATTTCCTAGCGCGAGGCAGCAATCAGGGCAGCGCCGAGTGAGTTCCTATACAGCGTCACAGATTGTTGTTGTGGTGCTCCCGCAGACACGCACTGTAGCTGAACGCGGCAAAACGAAACCTCACAAAGAGTGAAATCCTGAATGAAAATCCTGTAAGTGCTTCGATTATATTTATATCTCCATAATTGCTTATAGTAAAATATTAGGAGTTCGAGTTCCTATATCAAAAGTTGCATTAACTAGATACCCAGTGTAATGATTAGAAGAGTACGTTTGTCAACGTTTCTTGCTACAGTAGCTGTAACGTTTTGTGTATGAAGCCAAATGATCTGCCAGCTAACAGCAGACTATGGAAGCTTGTTTCCGCCACAGAGTGAAAAATAAAAAAGATAATTGCGACTTTTTAATCTCACAATTCTGACTTTTTTTCTCACAATTGCGAGTTTACATCTCACAATTCTGACATTTTATCTCAGAATTACATGATATAAAGTCGCAATTGCAGGTTATAAAGCCAGAATTGCGTGATATAAAGTTGCAATTGTGTGTTATTAAGTCAAAATTGCGTGATATAAAGTCGCAATTGCGTGTTATAAAGTCAGAATTATGAGATATAAACTCGCAATTGCGAGAAATATACTTGAAATTCTGACTTTTTTCCCTCAGAATTGCATGTTTATATCTCGCAATTCTGACTTTATAATACGCAATTGGGAGATATAAAGTCAGAATTGCATGATATAAAGTCGCAATTGCGTGTTATAAAGTCAGAATTGTGAGATAAACTATTCTGAGGTAAAAAAAAAAAAGTCTTTTTTTCCTTAGAATTGGACTTTATATATCACAATTGTTAGTTTATATCTCACAATTCTGAGAAAAGATGTCAGAATTGCGAGATATAAACTCGCAATTATGTGTTATAAAGTCAGAATTGCGTGATATAAAGTCGCAATTGTGAGATAAAAAGTCGCAATTTTCTTTTAAAATGTTTTATTCTGTGGCGGTAACAAGCTTCCATAGCAGACCTAGCAGCTAGACTAGTTATTCAAAGCTAGCATAACAACCTACTTGTCCAGTCAGTGATTACGAAAGATAACCAGGTCTGTGAGTTGATTAAAGTGAATGTGATTTGAGCATGAATGAGTATATACATGAGAGCTTGGTAAGCTATCTAGGAAGCTAATATTATTTTTCTTAATTTAGAATCCTGCATCACGGAGAGAAAAAGAACTTTGTTGCTCCAGAGTTAGAGGTTTACCTGTTAGATTACAGCCACTTCTCCGGACACCACTACAATACTGGGCCTAGCCCAAACCATGAAAAACATCAAGACCGTTATCCCACCTTCAACATTGGTCCATTTAATTTTGCCTACAGTATATAGTGTAGCAAGGTAGTCTTCAGAATTTTTAATAATTTAATAATTAAATTTTAGGGGACCCCCCAAGAGTCCTAAGTCATTTCGAACCCTGCTTAAATGAGTTAAATGAACGTAAAGAGTTGTGAGAATGTTATGCGTGTCATACCTGCCACACGATGCAGATCTTAAAATGACAGCAGCCTAATAAACCCACTGATTCTGTCTCATTAAGGATAATCAAAGAAAGTCACCAACTCGCTGCTCTCGACTGAATAACTTTTATATAGCTTTAACAAGGATTAATCTATTCCATTTATAGTTTATGCAGTGAAGACTGACGTGTTTAACTTTATTCAATTTCTGTACATATCCTACCTGTTAGACCTACAATATCTCTGAATAGTGAGGTGGCATTTTGATGTAGAACCTGGAAGAGCTGCACTCTGCATTTTCCGGTTATCTCTGTAAAGCTGCTTTGAAACAATCTGTATTGTAAAGCGCTATATAAATAAAGGTGACTTAACTAATTTTGAACCGTTACACCTCTAATGCTGAATGGCTATACTTAATAAAATTGAAGGAAAAAAAATCTTTCATAGACCTCTTTAGCAGTATTGGGGATGTTTCATTTAAAATTTGCCATGAAACAAATTTAAAACGCATGCTACTGTCTTTGCTCTTTCTTTTGGTTGGTTTGGTTTTGGTTTAAATGTGAAATTTATTACAAATGAAAAGTATTAACTTTAATGTTAGGAGCGGATTAATCATGATTATATTCAGAAGTGTGATTTAATAAAAATGAATCACAAGCACAAGTTTTTACTTGTGGGGCCACACGTGTTCACATGTTGGAGTTCTATATTGTGTTAGTAACCCTTACCTGTGCTCTTTCAACAGGAAAGCCTTGTCCGCCACATGTTGCGTCATGAACCTGATGTGGCCAAACTCAAGGTAGTTATATCCCTTAAGAGTATGATGGGTTAACAGTTGCTTGAACTACATCAATGGCATCTATGACATGCTGTACATTGCCAAATTAACAAATCAGTTTTATGCAGGTTTCTTTTTATATATAAAACGCAGCCATTTCTGTCTCTGTAACTTGTGTAAATGTATTTAGCATCCACATAAGCGGAGCAGTAAGAGTTGGCAGAAACGATTGGAAGGGCGGAATCGACGTCCTCTGGTTGAAGACCTTCACTCTCTTTTTTCATTACGCATGAACATCACTCAGAGGGCCAAACTGGAAGCTGATCTGACAGGCCTGTTTAATGAGCGCAAAATCCCACACCACATTGATCCTGAAGTAAATTTGCGAGATCTGTTCAGTATTCGGGCGACTCCACCAAAGGTGGTTGAAGAAAAAAAAAAATAGACCCAAACACCCCCCCCCCCCACACACACACACACTATTTTATTTTTTACTTATGTACAAATACTGTGCTGACATGCATTCAGTTTGTTGAAAATTTGTTTTGTTTAATGTTAGTACTTTAAGTACAGCTTTTCTGTTATTGGGCTACTGAGAGCAGAAATTAGTTTTTGTGAGTTTGAGTTCTCTATGCTAAATAAAAGGAGTTTTGTCAGTCTGGCTTCTGCACATTTTCATATGGTTTGTAGTTCCTTAGTTTGTGCAATATGTTTTTTGAAAGTGATTTACACTTGCATCTCTTATGTGAAAGGTGCGATACATGCATCACACCTTACATGTATCTTATGTGATGCATGTTTCGATTTTCACGCAAATAATTCAATGCACAGGTGTTTTGATTTGAAGTTGCAGATGTGTAAAGTGACATTCACAAATGCCAAGTGTATTGCATAGCCTACTTTGCATCTGATTTGCTGTAGGCCTACAGCTACAGGGAAGCTCTTACCTCACATTTACTAGGACCAGTTTTCCACCATGTATGTGCTTCCCTTGGGTGATAATACTTGGAATCAAGGAGTTTTCACTGTTATGCTGATAGTCTTAGGATATACACTGTAAAAAAAAAAAAAAAAAAAAAAAAAAAATATAAATATATATATATATATATATATAGGAAACTGACAATTAAATATTGACTCAACAAATTGCCTCCAACTAATTATCTCCAAGCAACAACCGTGTTGGGAGTAATGCGTTACAAAAGTAATGTTACAGTAACATTACTTTTTGCTGTAATTCAGTAGTGTAAGGCATTACTAATCAATTTTCAGTAATATTTTACTTGGTACATGTTCAGTAACGCTTGCGTTACAACACACTTTTAGCCCAAAATTTTATTGTTTCAAAAAAAAAAGGGAAAAAACAGCAAGACATTAACGTAGTCAGGGGGCCAATTCTGAAAAGGGCTTCTGTTAAGACTTTTGCGGCCATGTTTTGGTACAAGCGGTCACCCTATTTTTTTTTTAGTTAGAAGACACCCATAGGTAAGATATTAGGGTGGTTGTCAAGCTGAATTTTTTTTTGTGTGTGATTTGTACAAGCAATTTCAGGCCAATTTCTTGGTTTCCTGCTCAACACAACATGCCAACAGTAAATGTTGAATATCTCCACAAGCACAAGGACCATATTCATAAAAATGGTATCAAATGAAAGCCAACATTCATGGGATGTCTGCTGAAGTGTCAGAATGAATATTTATTGTACAGTGTAAGAGACAACAGAACTAGAACATGAAAAAAACTATCTCCGCCTAAAGAGAACCAGTTTTCAAAGTGAATATCAGCTTTGAAACAACCTAGTATTCCAAAACCTCTATCAATCAGTACCCATATCTATGGGAATGAGTCAAGCCAAGTTTAAAGCTTGTAGGGAGAGAGAGTGCAATGCTGCACAAGTTATAATACTTTAATGTCAAGGCGGAAATTTAGAACTGTAGATGATGGTCTATGGTGCTATTTGACTTAATTAGTGTACCAGGTTGTAACACAAATTATATTTAATTATCACTATAGTTATTAATTCCATCCTAACAAAACTGCTCTCTCACTTCTTTAGGGTTAGGGGTTAGTAACTAGTTAGTAGTAATAACTATGTAATAGTCGTATGGCAAAGGTATGTTTTTCCCCATCAAAGCAGTGGCTCTCAGGTTGGCAGAGGTTGGCTCTCAGGTTGTCAGTCTCATCCCTTTGAGACTGAATGGATTGAATAAGCAAGGTCAAGCTAAGCACAATGCAAATAATGGTGTGTGTCTATTATATTGCAAAAATATTGCACAGTATTATACTACAATAATCTCCAGAAAGAGCACAAAGACACCACTTCCTGAAAAATCACTTCAATCAAAGGGCTTTATCTTGGCTGTATTTTCCATATTTGTCTTGACAAATGAAACATTACAGAATGCATAGCTGATATAAAAAATTGGATGACTCAATTTCCTACTTCTAAATTCTGAAAAAACAGAGATTCTAATTATTGGACAAAAAACTTCCTCACGTAATAACCTAGAATACTGTCTAACACTTGATGGCTGCTCTGTTAAGTCTTCGTCGTCGGTTAGGAACCTGGGTGTGCTCTTTGATACCAATCTTTCATTTGAAAGTCACGTGTCTAGTATCTGTAAAACCGCATTTTTCCATCTTAAAAATATATCTAAATTACGTCATATGCTCTCATTGACAAATGCGGAACAATTAGTTCATGCTTTCATGACATCAAGGCTAGATTATTGTAATGCTCTACTAGGTGGTTGCCCTGCACGCTTAATAAACAAACTACAGCTAGTTCAAAACGCAGCAGCTCAAGTTCTTACCAGAACCAGGAAGTATGACCATATTAGCCCGGTTCTGTCAACACTGCATTGGCTCCCTATTAATCATCGCATCAATTTTAAAATATTGCTGATTACTTACAAAGCACTAAATGGTTTAGCTCCGCAGTACTTGAGCGAGCTCTTAACGCATTATAGTCCTTCACGTCTATTGCGATCTCAAAATTCCGGCCAGTTGATAATACCTAGAATATCAAAATTGACTGCTGGCGGTAGATCCTTTTCCTATTTAGCGCCAAAACTTTGGAACAATCTTCCTAACATTGTCCGGGAAGCAGACACACTCTGTCAGTTCAAAGCTAGATTAAAGACACATCTCTTTGACCTAGCATTCACATAATACATTATAGACTTCTATAATTCAATGTTAGGCTGCATAGATTAGGTCAGCTGGAACCGGGAACACTTCCCATAAATCCTGATGTACTTGTTACATCATGAGAAGAATGGCATCTACGCTAATTTTAGTGTCTTCCTCCCGCAGCCTGCCGGATCCAGGCCGTATCCAGATCTGACGAAGGACCTTTGCCTGGACCCGATGACAACGCAGTGCTGAAGTGCCAACTAGTCTCTCCCTATGGAGGATCCCTTTACCACCCTACAGATAAAGCGTCGTCAGGAAAACTCAATTTGCGTATCTACCCCGAATTGATAAAAATAAAATAAAATAAAATTCTTAATCAAAACTATAAGGAAACACCAGTAATTTGTTTAGGCTTGGTTTGTAGGGAATTACAAACCTGCACACATATATTCAAATGCACATAACTATAGAACCAATTCTTGATGCGCATATGAACGCCATCAGCTTTTCTCACAGGATCGCGTTTAAAGTTTGTGTAGAGAGAATGGTGTCGTCTTGGCGGCCCCTAATTTAATAACAAATGATCGTTGCGACAGAAGCGAATCAATCAAAACTAACTTTAGCTGGAAAATAACTTTATTAAAGAACATCTATAAAGCCAAAACAATCTTACCTTAAATTATACGTTTATCTCTGTAAAGCTGCTTTGAAACAATCTACATTGTTAAAAGCGCTATATAAATGAAGATGACTTGACTTGACATTTTTCCCAATCATTATCTCTTCCTATTTGTTTTTCTTTGGACGCTAGGCTTACAGCTCCCTCTGGATCCATGTTATCTCATCTGAAGGCAAAGAAATTTTTCACTACACTAGTCTGATTGGTTTCTGAGTGGATCACTACAATGTCCTCTGACATAAGCTGAGGGCTTTGCTATCTAACAAACTTATTAACACTTTTAGCTATAGCAGACTGTAAAATAGGCTGCTGTGCAGCAAATAAATTAAAAACATAATATTTCTATTACACATCTGCACAAAAGTTAATTTACCTATTAGTAAGTAAGCTAGTAATTATGAAAGTAAATTAGCCTAGCTATACACTCACCTAAAGGATTATTAGGAACACCTGTTCAATTTCTCAATTTTGAGTGTGGCATGGTTGTTGGTGCCAGACGGGCCGGTCTGAGTATTTCACAATCTGCTCAGTTACTGGGATTTTCACGCACAACCATTTCTAGGGTTTACAAAGAATGGTGTGAAAAGGGAAAAACATCCAGTATGCGGCAGTCCTGTGGGTGAAAATGCCTTGTTGATGCTAGAGGTCAGAGGAGAATGGGCCGACTGATTCAAGCTGATAGAAGAGCAACTTTGACTGAAATAACCACTCGTTACAACCGAGGTATGCTCAATAGATCAAGTTAATCTGTTGTGTGATTGTGTGATTCACTCCTTTATAAAGTTTTGTTCACACTGTACTGTTGACACCTGCTGTGATCATCTTCTCTGGATCTGCTGCCTCAATCTGCTGCCAAATCACAGCTGTGCTGACACAACAGTGACCCTTGTGGTGTGATACTCTTGTGGTATTTATTGATTATTATTTTTTAATGATCATGCTTGCACATAAGTTGGATTATATTGCACATTTGCCCAAAATTACAATAGGTAACATGGAAGAAAATGGAAGCACTTTGGGGAAAAAAATCCGCTTTTACCACTTTTAAGAATATAGTGCTAAAATGGACAAAAAAACATTTTCTAAGCTGACAACCTGGCTAGAACACATGTTGAGGGGTTAAATATTAATACTGGATAGGTTGTATACTTGTACCAAAAAGTGTCCAACAAAGTTTTAATATCAGTTTTGGCCCCCTGACTAACGAATGAAAAATGCAAGTTATTACCTGTTGGTGATCAGTCAATAGCCGTGTGTGGTGTCCAAGTTTGTAAATAAAGACTAAATGACAGCTTCTGATATATTTGTATGGCGATTTCTTTCATCTCCCTCTTACTGGTGTACCTTTGTATTGTGTGACATAGTCCAGTAAAGGCGTGTTTAGGGCAGGTTTTACAGGAGTGCCGCGAGGCGTGATTTCGGTCTCTGCTCGTGCTGGCCAGTGGAAAAGCGGTTAATGGGAGAATATGGTAGAAAAAGAACATTCGCAAGATGGATGTATGCGCATTACTCTGTTTGTTCTGTGTTTTCTTTCGTTAGACTATGTTTAGGTGGTTTTCGTGTTTTCATCACGCAATCATGTTTTTGATGCAGTGGTGACGCGTTCATGTAAAATGTAAGGGTGGCGCTGCCAATAAAAGCACCTAAAAGCTGTCACAAAGAACTGGCAAAAGTTATGATTATGAATATGTCAAATATAGCATGGAGACATTTTAATTGTTTATTAATAAACAAGTGTTTTCTGTGTCAGTGTCTGCTTCAAAGATGAAGTTGACGATGACATAAGCAGAGAGCAGTCTGTTTTCTTTTGTTTTGAATTGTTCTGTTTAAAAGTAGACATGTCTGTGAGGCAAGTAGGCACTGAGATTCGGGTTCATTTATGAGACGAGCTCCAGTTCACGCGCTGGCGCCTCAGTGTCCTGATTATCTCTTGTCTAGGCCTACTATATTTACTTATTTATTAAATCCAGGCAATTGGTTGATGAAACATTGCTTAAAATTAAGATACAATTAATACAAAATGAAATTCACTTTAAAGAAAGGCTTTGTGCTTTCTGTTTGAGGTCTCTGTGAAAGTTTTAAAGCAGTCTTTTAGTGCCGCTTTCAGAGCGCTCACGTCCGTAACTGAGAACTGACATGTCCGTAACATTGTTTTTTCCTCATAAATGCGAATGCGAAAATAAAATAAAATAAATATATTATGTTCTGTGGAGAGCCAACCCTTCTTCATCCAGGGGGTGGTATTACTTTTGGTTTGCTTAGTGTAATTTACAGAATTACTAAAAAATATTTTGCTACCTAAAAGTTAAAGATTTTTTGTGTCACGCATGCATGCATGTCTATTTCCCTCATATTAAATATAAAACGCATGTGTAGACTGATATTTTTCTAATGTCTGGACTCCTTTATTAAGGGAGTAGCCTATATATAAACAGATGTTTGAATATATTGGTATGAAATGCATTTTCTGAGAATTTATATTTCAAGTTTTGACTGCAAATGTCATGTCACTGGAATTGCCTAATTTTAAAGAATTTATCCTCAACTAGTTTTGTGGTGTAGGTATACGTATTTTATAATGTTAACTTCAAATAATACTAATAGTAATTTAAAGATGTGGTTGCATTGGATCTGGACGGGAAGGATAACATGGGAGTTGGAAGGGGTGTGGCGCAATTCTGCCTTCTCACACCGCGACACAGATTCGTGGCTCTGAGTATCGCGATTTCGGTTTCATATCGCATATCGTTACAGCCCTAGTCATTTTAGAATGTTAAGTTCTACTTCTGTAGTTATTTTGGTGAAAGTAACTCAAAAGTAATACAGGAGTAATGTAACACATTATAATTCTGAGACAGTAATATTGTAAGGTAAAGAATTACTTTTAAATAACAGTAACAAGTAATGTATAATGTATTACAGTTTGGAAGTAACTTGCACAACACTGAGCAACAAGATGCATTGTGGTAATTTTAGCTTAAAGTCTTAAGGTAAAATGAAAAAAAATATTCACTGTCAATATTAAATTGTTCAGCCAACCCATCGAGTAGAAGTGAAAAATGTGTTTGCTGAGCAAGCCTTGAAAAAAAAAAAGCGTATGTGCATGAGAGCAACCATTGGTATAGTGCAGGGTTTCTCAAACTCGGTCCTGGAGGGCCACTGTCCTGCACAGTTTAGCTCCAACCCTGATCAAACACACCTAGCTGTGAGTTTCTAGTGATCCTGAAGACATTGATTAGCTTGCTCAGGTGTGTTTGATCAGGGTTGGAGCTAAACTGTGCAGGACAGTGGCCCTCCAGGACCGAGTTTGAGAAACCCTGCTATGTACAAAATTACTTATACGTCCTCCTATATTTACATACTGCCCACCGTGCTCTGTTTTCCTAAAGGCGCTGGGTGGCGGCGGCAAGGGCCCTTTTCATCGCTGCTTGTAGCTTTAATTAGGGCCCGAGCACCGATGGTGAGAGGACCCTATTGTTTCTGCTCCATTTATTATTAGGGCCCAAGCCCTGAAAAGAAGTTGGCTATTATGGGTTGTTTGGAAAACGCTTTCTGTGGGATTTGTCTTTTGAGTTTAATGTTTGTTTTTCAAGGTTTCAGGGGCTTTTGGGGCCCTTAACGTGCTCGAAAACTCTTGAAACTTTGCACACAGGTCAGAACCCGTGGCCATCAGGGCCGGGCTGAAGCTGGTACCTGGGCGTGGCAGGGGGGCTCAACAGCGCCCCCTTGAACGGGGTCTGAAAACTTGGTCCATATATCAAACACGCTTGCATGAATTAATATGAAACTCAGTACACATATAGATCTCATCGGGCCGAACAACTTTCCCTCGTTCAAGTTTTACGCCAGCCCAACAGGAAGTCGGCTATTATTGGTTGTTTGGAAAACGCTTGCTGTGGATTAGTTTTACCTACAGTTACAAAACTCCGTACGTATATTGTTTTCATCGAGCTGGACAACTCTCTAATTTAGAGGGTCATGCTCATATTTGGTTATAGCAATAGCGCCACCTGCTGGTAGCAGGAAGTGTGGCAAATACAAATTACTTTGACATAGTCCTCCTATATTTACATACTGCCCACCCTGCTCTGTTTTCCTAAAGGCGGCGGCACGGGTGCGAGTGCCCTTTTCATCACAGCTTGCAGCTTTAATTTTAATTTTTACATGGTAGTTTGAACAGGGTTCTCTACCACAAATTCCGTTACAAGTCATTTACAATTTACAAGTAAATAATTAGTTAATCATTTACTAATCACTTGTAAATGACTTGTAACGGAATTTACAAAACATACATAAAATGTTAGTATATCACTTGCTAATCATTTATGAATGTTTTGTAAATGATTAGTTCATCATTAACTAACCACTTATAGATGTACAGGAAAGGACAAGCGGTCAGTCTGTGGAAACGGTCAGAGCGTGCAGGTGGTCTTTCTTAAATATCCAGTTCTACCAGAAAGACTCGGGAGAATAAATACTGTGACAATTATACATTTATTAACAGCCCAGCAATAAAGTTCTTTGGCGTAGGCCCCGTCCGTAGCTCGCAATCTGAGGGTCCGGACTCTGCATATCCTGACTGAAGACAAAGGCGGGGGGCGCAGCCGACCCCCTGTGAGGTATAGGAAGGGACCATCCTGGTGGTGGTGGTGGGGAGGATGGAGGGAGGGATACATCTTGGAGGTGGTGGGGAGGATGGAGGTGAATGGAAGCGTCAGCATCTGCGAACTCAAACGTGTGTAAGTACCAATCTTTCATACCACGAGTATTAGAATGGGATTGGATAGATGAGAAGGTAAAGTGACGTAACAATTGAGTCTACCCGGCAGAACTTATGCTAAAGCTTTCATTTCTCCTGTTGTTTCAGTTTACCATTTAAGTCACGGTAAGACTATTTTCGATTCTGTAATAATTTTAAATTTTTACCTTCACATAAATCTGTATTTTATTTATACGCGTTCACACTTTAAATAACAGCCGCGTCTGGAAAGAATTGCAGTTTGAATTTTATTACACTTAAGTCCAAAAGCAGTTTTGATTCCTCCCATTTACGGATTATTTGCTTTTGCCGTGCTAATTGCTGGGCCAAGACAACTGTCCACACTCAGCGGTGAAAGCATTATATCTATGTAGTTTGCGCGCTGTCGCGGAAGTGTCAGCGGAAGCGTTAAGCTCTCGTGTTCAGCCTCCTCGTGTGAAGACCGACTCGGGTAAAGACCATCGACTCTACCTGTGTGACTCCACCGAGCAAGGACACCAGGAAGGCACTTAAGTATCTTCTTCTCCCTTTCCTTTCACACTTTTATCTTATTTCCCTTTACTCAACATGTGCTTTCAAAACATTCCTGTTGTCTCTCGACAATGCTCTTTCATCACGCACAGGAGGCAGTGCAATACTGCTAATCTGCATCACATTCTCTCATCCTCACACACAGCACTCTCTCTTTCTGTGGGTCTATGGAATTGTCAGTCAGCAGTCAATAAAGCTGACTTTATTCCAGCCTTTGCATCTCATTCTACTCTTAGTATCTTGGGCTTGACAGAGACCTGGATTCGTCCAGAAGACTCAGCAACCCCTGCTGCTCTCTCTAACACTTTCTCTTTCTCTCACTCCCCTCGCCAGTCTGGGAGGGGTGGGGGTACAGGGCTTCTCATTTCTAACAATTGGAAAAACTCAGTGCTCTCTTCTCTATGCAACAATAACTCGTTTGAATATCATGCTATTACACCTACAACTCCCAATAAGATCCATATAGGCCGCTGTCGGTAGCCTAAAAGAGGCCTAGAAATAGGGTTTCGTTCCGACAAACGGGGCACTACTTTTTCCTTTGCTCAATATGTTCAACGTTAATAAAAGGTATCCAAGCAAAAAGTTCTCCACGCATTATCCTGCAGTTAATGAGAAAAGTGTAATTTATTGGCGCACTATATTGATTGCGTATTGAGACATATAAAACTGTTGAGCTAGATTTTCAACCAATCAGCATCGAAAATGTAAGTAGGTCAGAGCCGAAATCAAGCCAATATCACTACGCACATGTAAACATGGAGGAGGACGTAAGCAGCGCATCTTCATATGATAGCGGCGATCAAGCTCGATTAACACCGGTAAAGTGTATTCTTCATGTCGGAAAAGATGGTGGGAAAGGTCCGCAGCCTTTTACTGAAGTCCGATGGGAAAAAATCAAGCAATGTGCGTAGGAATGGCTCAAAATGTCGGACACTACGGAGCTAACGTTAGCTATTGCTAATAAACATGTTGCCCTCCTGGACAAACCGGTCTCTGATGTCCCAACAACTACGGGTTTCACCCGGCCTGCTATCGTCGTTTTACAGACAAAAAACGCTTGACTTGTGTGTACGTGTGTGATGGGTAGGTTTAGGGGTTGGGTTAGTGTGTGTGTGTGTGTGTGTGTGAGAGAGAGAGAGAGAGAGAGAGAGAGAGATGGGTAGGTTTAGGGGTCAGGTTAGTGTGTGTGTGTGTGTGTGTGTGTGTGTGTGTGTGTGTGTGAGAGAGAGAGAGATGGGTAGGTTTAGGGGTCGGGTTAGTGTGTGTGTGTGAGAGAGAGATGGGTAGGTTTAGGGGTCGGGTTAGTGTGTGTGTGTGTGTGTGAGAGAGAGAGGGGTAGGTTTAGGGGTCGGGTTAGTGTGTGTGTGTGTGTGTGTGAGTGAGAGAGATGGGTCAGGTTAGTGTGTGTGAGAGAGATGGGTAGGTTTAGGGGTCGGGTTAGTGTGTGTGTGTGTGTGAGAGAGAGAGATGGGTATGTAAATAAATAAATCAAAATTAAATCTTGTTTACAATAATCATTCCTGTGAATATGTACATGTAGTGCAGTTACTGCTCGTGTGTGCAAATTAACAATTCACCATTAAATGTGTTATTTTTAAAAGTGTTTTTTTTTTGTATACTTTTGAGTTCAACTTGGAGTGAGATTTGGGGAGATTAACAAAAAAAAACTTGCATCACAATAAGTGCATTGTGATTGTCAAAACATTTTAGTAACTAAACTGAATTTTATTAGGTTTAGTGACAACATGTTACAATGTTTATATGGTACAATTTCTGGTAAGCTACAGTTTTTTTTTGTTTTTTTTTACAAATTTCTTGAAACAAATTTCACGATTTCAATTCAATTCTTGTGATTTGATTTAATATTGACTCATTTGGATAAATATTATGTACACAAGATAGGCGTTAATTTTTCTCAAGAAAAAAAAATACATAGGCTACATACAGACAGCCCTATCAGCTGGTAGTATTATTTAAGGTTAAAAATAACTCAAATTAAATATAATGCGTTTTTTATTATAATAACAACTTTATTTAATGATATAAGTACAAATATAATAAATATGTAATATAGTACACATATTTAGCAAAATACTCTCTATAGCTCTTTTTCTAGCCAACTAACGTGCCTATATTATGGTCATTAAATGGCTTTCCTGAGGTAATGGTCATCATGTTTACTGTCCCTAGATAGCAACTTCAGGTATATCACACATTTCAAACTGGTTTATTTTGTACTTCAAGTGGTAATTCGGCATTTTTGGGTTTATATGATAAACAGGTTTGAAAGTGCAAAATTCCCTATGTTTTCCCTTTTTTTCAAAATGGGCACCTTTAGCATAATTTTTCTCAAAAACTGCAAGGTTGTGTGTGGAGAACTTTTTCCTAAGGAATCTCTATATATTTCTGATGTTAAATATTAAAAAAGTAGGTAGTGCCCCACTTGGTGGAACGAAACCCTATTTCTAGGCCTCTTTTAGGCTACTGACAGCGGCCTAACACTAACCCGACCCCTAAACCTACCCATCTCTCTCACACACACACACTAACCCGACCCATCTCTCTCACTCACTCACACACACACACACACACACACACACACACACTAACCCGACCCCTAAACCTACCCCTCTCTCTCTCACACACACACACACACACACACACTAACCCGACCCCTAAACCTACCCATCTCTCTCTCACAAACACACTAACCCGACCCCTAAACCTACCCATCTCTCTCTCTCACACACACACACTAACCCGACCCCTAAACCTACTCATCTCTCTCTCTCTCACACACACACACACTAACCCGACCCCTAAACCTACCCATCACACACATAACGTACACACAAGTCAAGCGTTTTTTTGTCTATAAAACGCCGATAGCAGGCCGGGTGAAACCCGTAGTTGTTGGGACATCAGAGACTGGTTTGTCCAGGAGGGCAACATGTTTATTAGCAATAGCTAACGTTAGCTCCGTAGTGTCCGATGTTTTGAGCCATTCCTACGCACATTGCTTGATTTTTTCCCATCGGACTTCAGTAAAGGGCTGCGGACCTTTCCCACCATCTTTTCCGACATGAAGAATACACTTTACGGGTGTTAATCGAGCTTGATCGCCGCTATCAGATGAAGATGCGCTGCTTACGTCCTCCTCCATGTTTACATGTGCGTAGTGATATTGGCTTGATTTCGGCTCTGACCTACTTACATTTTCGATGCTGATTGGTTGAAAATCTAGCTCAACAGTTTTATATGTCTCAATACGCAGTCAATATAGTGCGCCAATAAATTACACTTTTCTCATTAACTGCAGGATAATGCGTGGAGAACTTTTTGCTTGGATACCTTTTATTAACGTTGAACATATTGAGCAAAAGAAAAAGTAGTGCCCCATTTGTCGGAACGAAACTGAACTGCTCACGTACAGCGGCCTAATTTTGTAGTCATTTATCGCCCCCCAGATCAGCTGGGAAACTTTGTAGAGGAGCTGGATGTGCTGCTGTCCTCTTTCCCTGAGGATGGCACCCCACTTGTAGTCTTTGGTGACTTCAACATTCATCTCAAAAAGCCGTATGCAACAGACTTCATCTCCCTCCTAGCCTCTTTCGATCTCAAACGACTCATCACCACAGGTACTCACAAATCAGGCAACCAACTGGACCTGGTTTACACACGCAACTGCATCACAGACAACATTCTGGTGAGACCTCTCCATGTTTCAGATCACTTCCTCATTACTTTCAGTCTACAACTTCCTACCCCTGCACCACCAACCCCCCTACCAGTCACTTTCAGACGAAACCTGCGCTCACTTTCTCCCGCCCGTCTTTCCTCTGCCGTGTCATCTTCTCTACCCTCACCCTCACAATTCTCACCTCTAGATATGAATACTGCAACGGATACCTTTTGCTCCACTCTAACTTCTTCTCTAGACAATATCTGCCCTCTCTCCTCCAGGCCAGCACACGCTACTTCCTCTATTCCTTGGTTATCCGAGGTTCTTCATGAACACTGGACCGAACTCAGGGCAGTGGAGAGGAAATGGCGCAAATCAAAAGACACATCTGACCTGAGTATGTATAAATCTCTCCTCTCTTCATTTTCTGTTGATGTTCATGCTGCAAAATCTTCATACTTCCACAACAAGATCAACAGCTCCTACAACACACGATCACTCTTCAAGACATTCAACTCTCTACTCTGTCCACCTCCACCACCACCCACCTCCTCCTTAACTGCTGAAGATTTTGCTAACTACTTCACCAACAAAACAACAACTATCAGCAGTCAGTTCTCAGCTCCACACACACAGGAACCCAGACCAACCTCTCCCACAGCCAATAACCTTCTCTCCTCCTTCTCTCCAATAACCGAGGAAGAAGTATCTAAACTTATCCTCTCCAGTCATCCCGCCACCTGCCCTCTAGACCCTATCCCCTCACACCTTCTACAAGCCATCTCTCCCACACTTCTTCCAGCACTCACACACATCATCAACTCATCCCTCCATACTGGCATTTTCCCTACTGCATTCAAGCAGGCTCGGGTAACTCCACTGCTTAAAAAACCAACACTAAACACATCATTTGCAGAGAATTACAGACCTATCTCTCTCCTACCATTCATTGCGAAGATACTTGAAAGAGCTGTTTTCAACCAAGTAACATCCTTCTTGTCTCCGAACAACCAGCTGCATGTCAACTAATCCGGCTTCAAGAAAGGGCATTCAACTGAGACTGCATTGCTGTTGGTCACTGAAGCCCTAAGGATCGCAAAAGCTGCTTCCAAATCTTCAGTTCTCATTCTCCTGGATCTGTCTGCTGCCTTTGACACCGCGAATCATCAGATCCTTATGTCCACCCTCTCATCACTGGGCATCACAGGAACTTCCCTCCACTGGTTTGAGTCCTATCTCACAGGTAGGTCCTTCAGGGTCGCATGGAGATGCAAGATATCCAAAGCACATCAACTGACCACAGGGGTTCCCCAGGGTTCAGTTCTTTGACCCCTCCTCTTCTCCATCTACACCACATCACTGGGACACATCATACAGGCACATGGTTTCTCCTACCACTGCTATGCTGATGACACAGCTCTTCCTCTCATTTCAACCAGATGATCCCCCAGTAGCTGCACGGATCTCAAGCTGTCTGGCGGACATCTCAACATGGATAAAAGAAGCAGCTCAACCTGGCAAAGACTGAGCTTCTCGTCCTCCCTGCCAATCCATCTCTACAACACAACTTCACTATCCAGCTAGATTCATCATCAATCACCCCATCAAGGTCGGTCAGAAATCTTGGAGTAATATTGGATGACCAGCTGACCTTCACAGATCACATTTCAAAGACAGCTCGATCATGCAGGTTTGCACTGCACAACATCAGGAAGATCAGGCCTTTCCTAACTGAGCATGCAACACAACTTCTCGTCCAGGCCCTGGTCATTTCTAGGCTTGACTAATGCAATGCTCTTCTGGCTGGACTTCCATCATGTGCAACTAAACCTCTACAAATGATTCAGAATGCTGCAGCTCGTCTTGTCTTCAACAAGCGCAAGAGGGCCCACGTCACTCCTCTGTTCATCTCTCTGCACTGGCTACCACTCGCCGCTCGCATCAAGTTCAAGGCATTGACGCTTGCTTACAGATCTATCACAGGCTCAGCTCTCTCCTACTTTCACTCACTCCTACGAGCCTACATCCCTACCAGAAGCATACGATCGGTCAACGAGCGTCGTCTCGTGGTTCCATTACAGAAAGCCACAAAATCACTTTCCAGAACATTCTCATTCACAGTTCCATGCTGGTGGAATCAGAGATGGGGGACTCGAGTCACATGACTTGACTCGAGTCAAACTCGAGTCATAAATTTAAGGACTTGAGACTTGCTTGACTAAATTAAGAAAATGACTCGACTTGACTTTGACTTGAGATCCAATGACTTGAGACTTGACTTGACTTGAACTGTATGACTCGAGAATGACTTGATATACATTTTTATATAAATCATCGCAACATCAATTGATGAACAAAATGAAAGCAACGGAACCATTGACGCCAGTCATCAGATTCTGCGCGATTGCGTGACGCTGCACAAGCCCAGAAAAAAACATACATTGCGGTGAGCGCGCTAAATACAAAAACATCTCCCAGCATCGTTTCTTTTTGGATATAAACACTAGAAATTTACCATATTCATACAAGAAGATTTGCTGTACGCATAATAACTGGCAATGGATATCGGACGACCATCTCAACCTCGAACAGTCGAACTTCATTCACCACGTCTAAAAGTAAGCTATGGCTTGTTTAACCTGTTTGTTATAGTTAATTTGACTATCGTTAAATCTAGAGAGAATATTGGTCAAAACAGCATGCCTCTTTATACATAATTATGTTTTCAAATGTAGCTTAATGTTGTCAATATTCAAATGATAATTAATGATGGCATATGTTTTGTATAACATTTGCCACATTTCTTTTTAAATCATGCTTTAAAGCTAAATATGTCGTTAGAGAGAGAATAGAGGGCACCTTTCGTCAAAAAAACTGACAGTTTTATTGCTTTATGGCCCTCAAAGCCCCGCCCCTTTTGACCGTGGGAATTTCCCACGCTAGCTCCTCCCACTTATGGGCTGTACGTACACCGTGGGAAAATCGGATTTGTGTCACGCCTCCTTAGGGGTTGAACATCTGAAGCGTGGGAAAATTTTCCACGCTCAGTAGTTCTAAACAGTGTATATTAAAACTTTTTTAAGAAATGTACAATAAAAACATAGTCAGAGTGTGAGATCAGTGTTTTTATTAAAGAAGACAGATGTACATTCATCACTTTTAAAATTTTCTCATTTTCTCATTTTCATTTTCTCTAAAAAGAGTTATTAAAAAATGAGTTAGTGTTATTTCAAGATGTTAAAACATTAAAACAACTTCATTTACAAAAAGATCATTTTTAAAATGTTGACTTGTAAGCATTTAACTTTCACATAGTATTTTGTAAAACTTTTACATGAAACACAAACTAATTTAAAAAGTGTTACGTTTTTACATACCATTCGTTAAAGGACTCAGAGCTTAAAAGATATATAAGTGTTTCGTTGTGGTTTCACACCCCCTTCAAGCTCCCAAATAGAAAACACATCCGGTCATCTCGGTGGCCGAACTTAAATGACCAAAGAAAACCGATGCAACGGCTCGAAGAGACCACACCCCCTAGCACACCCCTCTCAAAGCTGAGAGGTCAATTTTGATTTAAGGGTGTGTGTAAAAAATGACATCACGTGGGAATCCCATTGGATTTTATTTTATATAGGAGTATGGAGAGATTTAAAAGATGATGGAAGTGAACTGGTTTTCATAGCAGAGTGGGCTGGATTAACCACGGGTACAAGATACCGGCTTCTCGCGGATTATTTCAATAAACACCCAGAGGATTACGTTTACATACTTTGCAGTGATTTTGGAATGGATGTACCCTGACCTATTTCTGAGGATGAGCATTTAAAATAGCCTACTACGATTTAAAATTCATGTTTCAATGGAAGGTTTACCTGTGTTGGAACAGATTTTTTTCTAAAATCACGTAGCTTTTTTTAAATGGAGCGACGCATTTGGATCTGTTGATGGATACGCACCAATAGGATTACCGGCTGCAACGAATGGATACCCACAGAAAAGCATCGATTGGCTGAATACATTTTGTGATTATTTAATCCTTTCTATGTAAAGTATTTTGAATTGCCAGTGTATAAAATGTGCTATATTAATAAACATGCTATGCCTTGCTTCGCCTATGTCACAGGAGAAATTATATTTAATTCACAACTCTATGCTCTCATACAGGCTAGAACTGGCTCACACAAACACCCACCCCACCCCACTTTTGGACTGAGCCCTCCAACGTGGGAAAATTCCCACGGTCCACATTTAAAGGTGTACTTTTCACAATCACATACAAAAAAATACATTAAAACAATGTCAACAATCAAAACAATTTATCATTAAAATACAAAGGGTGGTAAACACACATTTGTAAAATAATCTATAAATTTAAAATACACATGTCGTTAGCGTTCATACATTTTTAATTAAAGAAAAGTTTTGTTTTCCATATATATGTAAAACTTTTTAAAAAACACTGTATAAAGTTAAAATGCAATGGTTTAGTATTCGTACATTTTACAACGTTATCTGAAAATAGTTAGAATGTGGTCCTTCACATACAGACTTTTAAAAAAAACGTTCAAAACAACGTCAACTAAAATACAATATGCTACTAAAGTTTAGTTTTAAGTTCCGTATGATAGCCTACATCACTCATCGACGGTAGAAACATGAATGAGTATAGATCATGTGTGAAGCCGAGTCTCCGCCCACCTAACGCTAGATTTATTTATAATTACACTAGTAAATAACATTTATAAAAAATAATAGTTGTTTAAAAAAATAAAAACTCATGTTTTAGTTAATTTTGGACTTTTAGTGAAGTTAACAAATATTCACTAACTGATTTATTCACTCTTCGATAGGATAATCCACATCTCCCAATGGAGAAATCTGATCATTGTTTGAGAATGCGTTTTGGAGTAAAAAATAAATCTGTTCAAAACTATGTGATTTAAACTTTAAAACCGTGAAACGTAAGCGGTAGGCAAACAGTTTTTTTTCACAGACATGTAACACTTTCACATACAACTTTTTAAAATGATACAGACCTTTAAAATACAAAGGTGTAGGCTAGTATTTAAAACGTTAGGCCTATCAGAAAAATGTAAAACAAGTTAGAATGTTTTCCTTCACATACAGATTTTAAAACCTGTTAAAAAACAAAAAAAAGTCAACGTTAAATCATTTAAAACAAGTTATAGAATGTCTTTCACGAACGACTTTTAAAGATACCAGAAAAATGGTAAATTATGTTTTTTAAACAATGTTTCAAACGTGAGCATTAAACATATCAAACAACAACAACAACAGTTAAAAAAATACATCAAACGAATAGATTATAAGCAAAACTTTTTAACATAAACTTTTGTTTAGTTTTTAGCTAACAATATCTCTTAGGCCTACGCTGTCCCGCAAAACACATGAATGAGAAATAGAGTCTCCGCCCACCTAAAACTCTGCAACGTATGAGAATACACATGCGCAGCGCTAGCCTATAGCTACAGATTTAAATCTTGGTAAAAAGACTTATCAAAACAACGTTTTAAATTTTTACATTTTTTATTTAGGCTAATTTAGTTATTAATTCACTATTAGATATTTCTAGCCTAATATTTTCAAGCATCTGTCCACACACACACACATACGGATGAACGTCTTAACTTTTACGACGTCATAGAGAGAGAGCATCACTTTGTACCATGCTGTGTTATGCCTAGATAACGAGAAATTATCTCTTGTGAACTCTGAATGGCATTGTGAGCTTTGGGTGATACTGTAAACTTTTGGTTTTCTTTACAAGAAATTGATGAAAGCTATTTTTAGAGTCGACATGAAATCAAAATTGATCCTATTTACTTTGTTAGCGCATATTACTAGTCTTGTGGTGAACAATTAATCCGTGCAAGTTAATACATAGGAAAAATTGTTGGCCATGGTAATCTTAATCAAAGTCTGAAAAGCGACTTCCGGTCTGGAAATGGCGTTTCTTTTCTGATGACGTCAGTTTGACGGCTTAACTACTCCTTAAACCGTCTGCTATGAGCAGAGATGGACAGGAGGAGCGTTAGAGTAAAACCCTACCCTCTGTTCAGTATTCCCTTTCACTTGGAAATACGTCACAACAGTGGAGAAAAGTCGTTTTGCAACTTCCGGTTCACGGGGACTTTAAAAAACATTAATACAACTCTTTGCTTTACAAAAACTGTTTATTACACTAAAACAAGACACAAAATAGGATATTTCATTTACCCCTACAGAAGTCATATAGTTATTTCTTTATTTTTATTCTGTATTTTTACAGACCTAAAACCATGAGGCTTCAAAGTATGGATTAGAAGTAGGCTAGTCGAAGACACAAACGATTTTGAACATTTATACATTTGTGTGTTGCAAAAGCAGAAGTCTATCTTCTTTAAATAAAGAATCACCTTTATTTATGCTTTAATTTCTTTAAAACAATCTGGTGACCTGCATTATTTCTGTGATTACTTGATCAGTAATATTGCGAGAGGTTTCCTCACACGTATAAAAACTCTTTAGATGTCTTTGTGACAAATACAACATCTTCACTTAGAAGACTTTTTTTAAATGTATGGCCGATCCTTTTTCTTCTGACAAACTTACATTTCATATTAATTACCTGAGGCATTTAACAACCCCGCTAGATTTAGTCATCTTGTTCAGATAGCACAACGCTGTTTCACATGTTGTATGTTGGACTGTATGTGTTTTAGGTGAAGACGTTTCTTTGAGAGCTGAAATAAATGACAATTAAGAATTTAAGTGATAGTCTTTCTGTTTGACTAAATTGATACTTCATTTAGTGCAACTTTCCCTCTATCTACGAATTACACAAAGTGCATGCTGTTTTACACTTAAACTATTACAACAGAATCACATTTGACTATTGCACTGAGAGAGGCATATTCATCCAAGCTCGAGGCTGTTAAAGTTCCACACTTTGGTAAAACCTAAATTCTAGAGGTCAATTGGGATAAAAGTAAATGCATCATCATGAGCCATTTAAAACAAATACAGAAAAGCCAGTATAGTGACCAGTTTTAGCGTTTGAATTGACATTTTACATATTACGCTGTTTACATCTTGTTTTTGTACAGTTTTTGTTCATATAGGAATGTATGAAAAACATGAACAAATATTGCATAAAGAGAATTAAATGACGGTCCTTCAAGTATGAGAGTGACTAAACAAATCATATTTATTTTAGAACATCTTTCTGCTATGTCTACGAAACATTGAAGTGAAAGATGAGTATTACACTTCAAACTCGTCTAACTATTACACTTATTTTGTTATTATTACACGGTTATTTTGTGTGTGTGTCACTAAACAACATGGTTAAGCTAATGAATTACAGTTGATACGTGGTATTTTTACGTGAAAGGAGGGAAAGGAATATTTAACATATAAAAATAAAAATATTTTAACCTATCGTCAATTTCAATTGTTAGATAAATCATCTAACAATCGACAGTTATATGTGAAACAATTAGAGTTGGTGTAAATTTGTCGCATTAGAGCAGGATTCTTGTTTATATTGAACATTGTTATTCTACCGCATGTTTAACAGCCCTATATTGTTGTCGGCCTCATCAAAGTTCACACAGTTTTCACCGGAGCATACCGACTCTGAAACAAGACCAAGTATTAGCAAGTAACATTTTGGACACCTTTGTTTTTAGGCATCTATGCATTTCTTCTGAAACACCCTGTTTTGAAATTGTTTAAGAATTTTTAACATCACTAGCGTAACACGTATTGTCGGGTGTGATTGTAATGTTTTGTATAGCGTTTTCTTTACACTTTCCCCCGGATATCTGTTTCCTACAGTTAGCTGTAATGTTAGTGAACTCTAGGTCTTCTCTTTGTTCATATACAACAGTATTCACATGAATTGACTTGATTTTATAAAATTATGGTTTAAACCATCATCTTCACATGAGACATTTACATTATATTATTATACCGTCCTAGTTTTTAAATAGCGCTAAAATGTATATTTTACATTTTAACCTTTATGCGGATATAGAATGCCGCACAAGGCTCTCTGACATATCTTATCGTGTAAAACATCTATGTAGATCTAGGTATGTTTTTAAAAATACCGCGAAACAAAGACAAGGACACATCTTTCTATAAGCGACCCTCAAAATCTGTGCATACAACAAAACACATGTATGTGTACAATGATTCATCAGAAAATTACTTTTGTTTGAAGAAAAACTTAAATCAGCTGGTGCTTGATAACTATTGAAGCTATTAAACACCCCTGAATTCGGTAATGCGATATTGATATCACGTTTTAATTTTAACTCAATACATTTGAATGCGCTAAAGGTCTATGAACTTTAACATCTTAATAGTTGGTAAAATGAACTTAAAGCCTAGGCAAAATGAAATACATCCTAACTACTTCTACATGCTTGTTACAGATCTTATGACGTACAATTCACCCATGCATATGTTTAAAAATATATGTATATATATATATAAATATTTTGGTGTAATTATAGACATCTCTCCGGTGGCATATGCATAACTTCTCCATGACGCTACTTCTGATTCAATGTGGCTTTAATCCTATACAGCTGTTTACGGCGTCATGATGACAACCCCTCCAGCGGGGCGGGGTGAGCTGTTGTCCTGATAAATATTTCAGGACTTCGCACACAACCCCGGTTTGCCGGTCTATCATTTTCTTCACTACTTCAATGTATACTCGAAAGTATGAAGTTGAAATAAAAATAAATAAATAAAAAATTACAAACATTTGTGTTAATGTCTGTGCTCATAAATATAGTATTATAATAGTATACATAATAATAATAATATTTAGAATAATTAAAAATACTACATGATTTAAAAGATTAAATATTTCAGAGATCCTTGTAAAGAGTTGCGGAATGTTTTCTGCATTTTAATTACTGTATTCCCGAGGTGGCAACCATTTCCATACCATGCCTGGATGCGCTGTGCCACAGACCACAGAGGCACATCGCGTCTCTGAAAAATGTGTGGTGATTTTTCAAGTGATACAACTAATTTACCCGCTGTGTACAGAACAGAACAGAAGAAAGGACATTTTGTAGTGTTGAACAAAATTCGATTTTGTTCTTAGCATCGGTTCCTGCATCATAGAGGGAGGAAGCACATACCCCTTACATCGATCTTCTATCTGTTCAGGAGTTCATTACATTTTTTTAATAAGTTTATGTGTTCTGTCATGGATGACTAGACACTAGTCATGGGATGTCCAGCAGAGAGAAGGGCTTGAGTGGACACGCCCTGTGGTCACATTTTTTAGGTCTTCCTCCATCCTGTCGTCCTCTCACTCTGCCTTTTCCCCGCTTCGCAACGTAGCCATCCTACAGCCCCTGCGACACCCGTAACATCGACCACCACGGCATCCGTTTCAGGCCAAACGGAGGAGCAGGTGGGTTACTTAAACCTGGATATGTCTCACCAGGATATGTCTCACCAGCGACCTCCGGCTTGTCACAATCCTGACATGCGTCGGGAACAGGAACGCCTTGACACCTCTCAGAATTGGACTCTTGGTACAGTAACTCCAGCCGAGCTTGCCCAAAGTGGTTTCTACTACCTTGGGCAGGGCGACAGAGTGGCTTGCTTCAGTTGTGGAGGCCAGCTTAGCAACTGGGAACCAGAAGATTGACTATTGACTAATGGAGACAGCGACTCGAGATAATTTGTTGATCCAGCTGTTGTACACCTGGGTCCTGGAGAAAACCGTTCAGAAGATGCAGTGATGATGAACAATCCTGTGGTGAAGTCTGCTTTAGAGATGGGATTTGAGCGTGGCCTGGTGAAGCAAACCGTGCAGAGCAAAATTCTCACAAGTGTAGAAAATCACAAAACCGTTCAAGAGTTGGTGTCTGATTTACTAAGTGCAGAAGATGAGAAGAGAGAGGAGGAGCGAGAGCTTCTTGCTGAGGAAATGGCATCAGATGGTTTTACTTTTCTTAAGAAACATCATCTTGCCATGTCACAGCAGCTAAAAAGCGTGCAGAGCTTAATGGACCATCTTCTAGAGGAGAACATCATCTCACAGAAAGAGTATGACATTATTCGTAACTGCACTACAGTCAAGCAGCAGACAGGGCAGCTCATTGAGTTAGTCCTGTCGAAAGGAAATGCAGCAGCAGAGGTCTTCCATAACTGGATCAAGAAGAATGATGTCTGCCTGCTGAGAGAACTGATGGCCCAGACAAATGAAGCTGCATCACCGAGTCAAGATCTTTCAGACTTGCCTATGGAGGAACAGTTAAGAAGACTTCAAGAGGAGCGCACATGCAAAGTTTGCATGGATAAGGAAGTGAACATTGTCTTCATCCCCTGTGGTCACCTAGTTGTGTGCAAAGAATGTGCGCCTTCTCTGCGCAAGTGTCCCATATGTAGAGGATTGGTCAAAGGCGCTGTCCGTACTTCATAAAGTGAAGATATTTATCATCCAAGTAACAACAGTTTTTGGATGTGCAAATTTATACCAACTCTAATTGTTTCACATATAACTGTTGATTGTTAGATGATTTATCTAGCAATTGAAATTGACGATAGGTTAAAATATTTTTATTTTTATATGTTAAATATTAATTTCCCTCCTTTCACGTAAAAATACCACGTATCAACTGTAATTCATTAGCTTAACCATGTTGTTTAGTGACACACACAAAATAACCGTGTAATAATAACAAAATAAGTGTAATAGTTAGACGAGTTTGAAGTGTAATACTCATCTTTCACGTCAATGTTTCGTAGACATAGCAGAAAGATGTTCTAAAATAAATATGATTTGTTTAGTCACTCTCATACTTGAAGGACCGTCATTTAATTCTCTTTATGCAATATTTGTTCATGTTTTTCATACATTCCTATATGAACAAAAACTGTACAAAAACAAGATGTAAACAGCGTAATATGTAAAATGTCAATTCAAACGCTAAAACTGGTCACTATACTGGCTTTTCTGTATTTGTTTTAAATGGCTCATGATGATGCATTTACTTTTATCCCAATTGACCTCTAGAATTTAGGTTTTACCAAAGTGTGGAACTTTAACAGCCTCGAGCTTGGATGAATATGCCTCTCTCAGTGCAATAGTCAGATGTGATTCTGTTGTAATAGTTTAAGTGTAAAACAGCATGCACTTTGTGTAATTCGTAGATAGAGGGAAAGTTGCACTAAATGAAGTATCAATTTAGTCAAACAGAAAGACTATCACTTAAATTCTTAATTGTCATTTATTTCAGCTCTCAAAGAAACGTCTTCACCTAAAACACATACAGTCCAACATACAACATGTGAAACAGCGTTGTGCTATCTGAACAAGATGACTAAATCTAGCGGGGTTGTTAAATGCCTCAGGTAATTAATATGAAATGTAAGTTTGTCAGAAGAAAAAGGATCGGCCATACATTTAAAAAAAGTCTTCTAAGTGAAGATGTTGTGTTTGTCACAAAGACATCTAAAGAGTTTTTATACGTGTGAGGAAACCTCTCGCAATATTACTGATCAAGTAATCACAGAAATAATGCAGGTCACCAGATTGTTTTAAAGAAATTAAAGCATAAATAAAGGTGATTCTTTATTTAAAGAAGATAGACTTCTGCTTTTGCAACACACAAATGTATAAATGTTCAAAATCGTTTGTGTCTTCGACTAGCCTACTTCTAATCCATACTTTGAAGCCTCATGGTTTTAGGTCTGTAAAAATACAGAATAAAAATAAAGAAATAACTATATGACTACTGTAGGGGTAAATGAAATATCCTATTTTGTGTCTTGTTTTAGTGTAATAAACAGTTTTTGTAAAGCAAAGAGTTGTATTAATGTTTTTTAAAGTCCCCGTGAACCGGAAGTTGCAAAACGACTTTTCTCCACTGTTGTGACGTATTTCCAAGTGAAAGGGAATACTGAACAGAGGGTAGGGTTTTACTCTAACGCTCCTCCTGTCCATCTCTGCTCATAGCAGACGGTTTAAGGAGTAGTTAAGCCGTCAAACTGACGTCATCAGAAAAGAAACACCATTTCCAGACCAGAAGTCGCTTTTCAGACTTTGATTAAGATTACCATGGCCAACAATTTTTCCTGTGTATTAACTTGCACGGATTAATTGTTCACCACAAGACTAGTAATATGCGCTAACAAAGTAAATAGGATCAATTTTGATTTCATGTCGACTCTAAAAATAGCTTTCATCAATTTCTTGTAAAGAAAACCAAAAGTTTACAGTATCACCCAAAGCTCACAATGCCATTCAGAGTTCACAAGAGATAATTTCTCGTTATCTAGGCATAACACAGCATGGTACAAAGTGATGCTCTCTCTCTATGACGTCGTAAAAGTTAAGACGTTCATCCGTATGTGTGTGTGTGTGGACAGATGCTTGAAAATATTAGGCTAGAAATATCTAATAGTGAATTAATAACTAAATTAGCCTAAATAAAAAATGTAAAAATTTAAAACGTTGTTTTGATAAGTCTTTTTACCAAGATTTAAATCTGTAGCTATAGGCTAGCGCTGCGCATGTGTATTCTCATACGTTGCGGAGTTTTAGGTGGGCGGAGACTCTATTTCTCATTCATGTGTTTTGCGGGACAGCGTAGGCCTAAGAGATATTGTTAGCTAAAAACTAAACAAAAGTTTATTTTAAAAAGTTTTGCTTATAATCTATTCGTTTGATGTATTTTTTTAACTGTTGTTGTTGTTGTTTGATATGTTTAATGCTCACGTTTGAAACATTGTTTAAAAAACATAATTTACCATTTTTCTGGTATCTTTAAAAGTCGTTCGTGAAAGACATTCTATAACTTGTTTTAAATGATTTAACGTTGACTTTTTTTTGTTTTTTAACAGGTTTTAAAATCTGTATGTGAAGGAAAACATTCTAACTTGTTTTACATTTTTCTGATAGGCCTAACGTTTTAAATACTAGCCTACACCTTTGTATTTTAAAGGTCTGTATCATTTTAAAAAGTTGTATGTGAAAGTGTTACATGTCTGTGAAAAAAAAAAAACTGTTTGCCTACCGCTTACGTTTCACGGTTTTAAAGTTTAAATCACATAGTTTTGAACAGATTTATTATTTTTTACTCCAAAACGCATTCTCAAACAATGATCAGATTTCTCCATTGGGAGATGTGGATTATCCTATCGAAGAGTGAATAAATCAGTTAGTGAATATTTGTTAACTTCACTAAAAGTCCAAAATTAACTAAAACATGAGTTTTAATTTTTTTAAACAACTATTATTTTTTATAAATGTTATTTACTAGTGTAATTATAAATAAATCTAGCGTTAGGTGGGCGGAGACTCGGCTTCACACATGATCTATACTCATTCATGTTTCTACCGTCGATGAGTGATGTAGGCTATCATACAGAACTTAAAACTAAACTTTAGTAGCATATTGTATTTTAGTTGACGTTGTTTTGAACGTTTTTTTTAAAAGTCTGTATGTGAAGGACCACATTCTAACTATTTTCAGATAACGTTGTAAAATGTACGAATACTAAACCATTGCATTTTAACTTTATACAGTGTTTTTAAAAAGTTTTACATATATATGGAAAACAAAACTTTTCTTTAATTAAAAATGTATGAACGCTAACGACATGTGTATTTTAAATTTATAGATTATTTTACAAATGTGTGTTTACCACCCTTTGTATTTTAATGATAAATTGTTTTGATTGTTGACATTGTTTTAATGTATTTTTTTGTATGTGATTGTGAAAAGTACACCTTTAAATGTGGACCGTGGGAATTTTCCCACGTTGGAGGGCTCAGTCCAAAAGTGGGGTGGGGTGGGGTGGGGTGGGGTGGGTGTTTGTGTGAGCCAGTTCTAGCCTGTATGAGAGCATAGAGTTGTGAATTAAATATAATTTCTCCTGTGACATAGGCGAAGCAAGGGATAGCATGTTTATTAATATAGCACATTTTATACACTGGCAATTCAAAATACTTTACATAGAAAGGATTAAATAATCACAAAATGTATTCAGCCAATCGATGCTTTTCTGTGGGTATCCATTCGTTGCAGCCGGTAATCCTATTGGTGCGTATCCATCAACAGATCCAAATGCGTCGCTCCATTTAAAAAAAGCTACGTGATTTTAGAAAAAAAATCTGTTCCAACACAGGTAAACCTTCCATTGAAACATGAATTTTAAATCGTAGTAGGCTATTTTAATTGCTCATCCTCAGAAATAGGTCACGAACATTCGGGTACATCCATTCCAAAATCACTGCAAAGTATGTAAACGTAATCCTCTGGGTGTTTATTGAAATAATCCGCGAGAAGCCGGTATCTTGTACCCGTGGTTAATCCAGCCCACTCTGCTATGAAAACCGGTTCACTTCCATCATCTTTTAAATCTCTCCATACTCCTGTATAAAATAAAATCCAATCCGGATCCTCTGTTGTATTCGTTGTGAATCGCTCGTCGTTATCCATTAACCAATCTGACTTCACGATTGTTTTTGTCAAAGTCATATGTACACGCACGTCCTCCAGACAAGTGAAAAGTAGCCTATTTCATTTGCGCTCCGCCGGCTCGTGGAGAAATCGCGTTAAACGGGTCCTGGTAACTATGTTTTTTTTCCGCGGCGCTAAGGTCGAATCCTCCATACCCTCACTTATCCTTCTCTCTGGAGTTTTCGGGGGTGCAGCCGTTGCCATTGCAGATTATCTGATTTGTAAAATCACAAGTAGTATTTCACTTCAAGTTTGCGCTCCTTTTTAAACAGCTCATGTGACTGTGACGTTGTGGGAAGGGAGGGAGGGAGGGAGGGAGGGAGGGAGGGATGGGGGATTCCCACGTGATGTCATTTTTACACACCCTTAAATCAAAATTGACCTCTCAGCTTTGAGAGGGGTGTGCTAGGGGGTGTGGTCTCTTCGAGCCGTTGCATCGGTTTTCTTTGGTCATTTAAGTTCGGCCACCGAGATGACCGGATGTGTTTTCTATTTGGGAGCTTGAAGGGGGTGTGGGAATTTCCCACGGTGACATCTGTTGGGGGCGGGGCTAGGGGCAGGGTTTGTGTGTGTCTCTCTGTAGGCCTCACAGAGCTTCATTTCTGACTGGCCTTCGGAGTGAGTGGACGCTCTCCACTCTGCTCCACCACAACGAAACACTTATATATCTTTTAAGCTCTGAGTCCTTTAACGAATGGTATGTAAAAACGTAACACTTTTTAAATTAGTTTGTGTTTCATGTAAAAGTTTTACAAAATACTATGTGAAAGTTAAATGCTTACAAGTCAACATTTTAAAAAGTTGTTTTAATGTTTTAACATCTTGAAATAACACTAACTCATTTTTTAATAACTCTTTTTAGAGAAAAATGATCTTTTTTGTAAATGAAAAAAGTTTTTTAATGTTTTAACATCTTGAAATAACACTAACTCATTTTTTTAATAACTCTTTTAGAGAAAATGCAATTTTAACTTATTTCATTAATGTTTTAACGTTTTAAAAGTGATGAATGTACATCTGTCTTCTTTAATAAAAACACTGATCTCACACTCTGACTATGTTTTTATTGTACATTTCTTAAAAAAGTTTTAATATACACTGTTTAGAACTACTGAGCGTGGGAAATTTTCCCACGCTTCAGATGTTCAACCCCTAAGGAGGCGTGACACAAATCCGATTTTCCCACGGTGTACGTACAGCCCATAAGTGGGAGGAGCTAGCATGGGAAATTCCCACGGTCAAAAGGGGCGGGGCTTTGAGGGCCATAAAGCAATAAAACTGTCAGTTTTTTTTGACGAAAGGTGCCCTCTATTCTCTCTGTCGTTCTTTCCAATGACAAAAAACAACATAGAAAACTGTTAATGTTTTGTCGTCTTTTATGTTTCTCTTAGCAGGGTTAGATGTTATCGGGGTTGGTGGCAAAAAATGTCAGCAGAATTAATATGCACCCACAATTCAAAATGTGGTGGAAATAACATATGATATTAAAAAATATTTCCAGAATATTGGCGCGATTGCAAATGTGATAATGATTTTATAAAACAGTTCAGTAAACAAAGAGTGAATATTGTGATGTGACATTTTAGACATAATATTCCAAATATTCTCTGTTTTTGGTCTATTTCTCCAATGACAATAGTTCCAAACAAACCACAGAAAGAGTTATGCGTATTTGTGATTCAGTGATCTAACGTTAGTTGCTTAGTTCCAGAACGAATCTGCCGTTTTGAACATAAGTTGAATGAATGCTTCTATGACTCGTACATTAAGACAGTGATTTGGTGCCACCTATTGGCGGTTTTAACTTCATAATTAAAAATAACTTATATAAAGGGGATGCCAGTTTGAAGAATGCCTTTGGTGGCATAATACCTTTTAATGGTCTTCTGCAATGTTTGAGGCATATTTATTTTTTCATGCTTTAATGTTGGCCTAATTTCAGTTACATTTACATTTTAGGCTATGTAGTTTGAAATTGTATTGATTTTTTTATTTTTTAGATTTTTATTGTAGTAACCACTCAGCTGTGTGTGGAAATGCATATATTTAAAAATGTTGCAAATAAAACCATAGTCCACAACTTCTGTAGTTTTAACTTATTTTAATATATAAATTCAGTGAAATCATCAACGTTTGTATGACTTGCCAGTGACTTGTGACCCAAGCTACGACTTGACTTGACTTGCTTGACATAAGGCAGTGACTTGACTTGACTTGACTTGCTTTTATAAAAATTGACTTGGACTTGCTTGAGACTCGAAGGTTAAGACTTGAGACTTGCTTGTGACTTGCACATGTGTGACTTACTGCCACCTCTGGGTGGAATGCTCTCCCTGGCAACTTTGAAAAGACAGCTGAAAACCCATCTCTTCCGTGAGCACTTAACCTCATAAAAATAAATAAAAAAAAACTCTTTTTCCTTTTTCCTTTAAATCCTCGCTTATCAGGCTTATGCTACTCTGAACAATGCCTGAACTCCATATTTTGAGCACTTCTTGCGTTGTTTCTTGCCTCTTCACGATGACTCGCTTAATTTAGTCCTAATTTATAAGTCGCTTTGAACAAAAGCGTCTGCTAAATGACTAAATGTAAAATGTAAATGTAAAGATTAGTCCCTGTTATTTCAACAGGGTTTTTTTTTTTTTGATTGCTCGAATCCTGATCGATTGATTGCTTGAATCCTGATCGATTGCTCCTGTCTGCCTCGCTGTGACTGCTGCTGCTGTGAGTTGGTTTGTGGCTGTACGCTTCGTCTAAGCCTCATATTAGCTTCATATTTCTTTCTGTTTTGAACCATTATTTACTATCATTTCTAGGTGTTTATACTACTAAATACAGCTTACCCAACATCACACATTAACCTGACATTGCTAGCTTCCGTTACTACTAGCACAACATGCTAGTAATTCACTAGCCTGTTAACGCGCCACACGTGCGCTCAGTTATTTATTTATTTTTATCTTGTGCGCCCGCGGCTTTGAGTTCATCAAAAGCCCAGGTGAGTAAGAATCAGTCAACAAACACGGTGAGTAATGACTTCTCCTGTTATTATCACTTGCACTTCATGTCACATGTTTAGCATAGCCTTCTCTGTCGGCAATATAGGATTTATATGTGATAAATGCAGGGAGACAGTCAGGCTGACAGAGAAGATTTCAGAACTAGAGACACGCATCCAAACTTTAATTGAGGATAGTAAGAGTGCAAGAGCTTTAGATACTATTTTGGATGCGCCTAGCCTAGTGAAACCTTTACACGATTCGGTTCTGGCTGAATTAGAGCCCGTGCAGCAGGGCAAATGGGTGACGGAGAGGCGCTGTAGTCGCGGATAAAAAAAACGCTCTTCCGTTCCGATTACCATACAAATCGATTTGCCCCCCTCAGTGAAACACCCACTGAGAATTCTGTTGAATATGCCCTAGTTATTGGTGATTCTATTACACGGAACGTGACAATAGAGACACCAGCCACCATAGTCACATGTTTGCCGGGAGTCAGAGCGCCTGACATCAAAGCAAATTTAAAAGTGCTGGCTAATGCTAATTGTAAATTCTCTAAGATTATTATTCACATCGGCACAAATGATGTTCGATGTAAAACATGACAAATTGGGGCCCAGGTCAGGAAGCAGACAGACTGGCTAAACCGACCGTCTGCTAGCTGTCTCACGTCACCAAGGTCAGATAAATCCCATCACATAGAGCCTCTATCACCTAGATATCATCATAGAGATACTGTTTCTGTTCCCCGAATTTGGAAATCCAAAAAACATCTAAACCCATCTAAGGTTAAAAATTTAACTGATGTTCAACAAATAAAAAACAGATATAATACAGATGAGCAAATGATAAAGCTTGGGTTGCTGAATATTCGATCGCTTACTCCAAAAGCACTTATGGTTAATGATATGATTTCAGATTATAACCTAGATGTGCTGTGTTTGACAGAAACCTGGCTAAAACCAAACAATTACATTACTTTACCCACAAGATTACAGTTATAAACATGAACCTTGTCTGAAACGCAAAGGAGGAGGTGTTGCTGTAATTTATAGTAATATTTTCAAAACCACTAAGAAATCTAGTTTTAAATATAATTATTTTGAACTGTTGGTGCTTAATGTAAAAATATATAGTGTAAACGATAAATCATGTTTGAGATTTGTGCTGGCTACTGTATACAGGCCACCAGGGCACCATACAGACTTTATCAAAGAATTTGCGGACTTTCTATCAGAATTAGTATTGGCTGCAGAAAAAATACTAATTGTTGGTGATTTTAACATGTAGATAACGAAAAAAGATGCATTGGGATTGGCATTTAAAGACATTGTAAACTCAATTAGAGTTAGACAACACATGTCAGGACCTACTCATTGTCGTAATCATACTCTAGATCTAATATTATCACATGGAATAGATGTTGATGCCATTGAAATACTGTAGCAGAACGATGACATCTCAGATCATTATCTAGTCTCATGAAAATTACATTTAGCGAAGGCTGCAAAGCCGACTCCGTGTTACAAATATGTTAGACCTATCACTTCTGCCACTAAAACTTGCTTTATCAATAATCTTCCTGATCAGTTTCATCATCTCAGCATCCCAGATAGCTTAGAAGAACTTGATATTGCAACAGAAACTTTTAACTCTCTCTTTTCCAGCACTTTAGACACAGTTGCTCTGTTGTGCTTAAAGAAGATTAAAGAAAATAGTCCAATGCCGTGTTACAACGAGCACACTCAGGCCCTTAAGAGAGCAGCCAGAAAAACGGAGCGCAACTGGAAGAAAACAAAACCAGAGGTATTTCGCATTTCATGGAAAGAGAGCTCAATTGCATACATAGAGGCCTTAAAAGCTGCCAGATCTGCTTATTTTTCAACCCTATTAGAAGAAAATAAACATAATCCTAGGTATTTATTTGAAACAGTGGCTAAACTAACGAAAAAGAAAGCTTCAAGCCCAAAAGTTTCCAAGCAGCACAGCAGTAATGACTTTATGAACTTCTTCACTTATAAGATTGATAATATCAGGGACAAAATTATAACTATGCAACCGTCTACTACAGTATCGCATCAGGGAGAGCATTGTAGTCTCCCTGAGGAAAAATTTGATTCATTTATTGCTATAGGAGAGGAAGAATTTTGCAAACTCATTAATTCATCTAAATCGACAACATGTATGTTAGACCCTATACCGACTAAGCTACTGAAAGAGATGCTTCCAGATGTCATAGATCCTCTTCTTAATATCATTAATTCATCTTTGTCCTTAGGATAAATGTGTATAGAACTTAGAACTTGATCATATAGAATTAGTCAATTACAGGCCGATCTCAAATCTACCTTTTCTGTCAAAGATACTAGAAAAGGCTGTATCCTCACAACTATGTTCCTTTTTAGAAAGAAATGATATCTGCGAGGATTTTCAGTCAGGAGTTAGACGAGAAAGTTTCTCGGTAACCCTTCCTTTTACAGTCCCCTAATTACTAGGTATTTACCTGGTAAATATATGGTAAGTTATAGTTGGTTATTGGTAATTACCACAGGTAACAAGAATGTAAATGCAGAGAAACTACAAACTAATTACTAGGTATTTACCGGGTAAATATATGGTAAGTTATAGTTGGTTATTGGTAATTACCACAGGTAACAAATATGTAAATGCAGAGAAACTACAAACTAATTACTAAGTATTTACCTGGTAAGCATATGGTAAATTATAGTATTTTAGTGTGTAATTACTTAAGGTGATTAGTATGCAATTACAGAGAAACTACCAGAAAAAAAACAAAAAAAAACTGTTAAATATCAACTCAACAAAGTACTGTGTACTTGTTACCTGTTTAGGTTGGTAATAACTCAGATTTAATTGTGTACTTCCTCAGAATGTAGGCAGCCAATTTTTAGAAACACCTCCAGTATTACCCATCAATTCAAGTTAGGTTTGTAGTTATCCTAGGGTTATGTTGGTAACAGTCCATGTTTATTTATTACTATCTTGAAATTAAGACGGTAGTTTCCAATAAATTACCTTGTCTTACATAGTTGTTGTTCATTGCTACACCCATTTATAGAGGGTTTATCAAATAATGTACCTTACACTTACCTGGTAACTACCCCGCAGGAACAGTTTTCCCTAATGTCATGGCACATCTTAAATACTGGGTATGTTCTTGCAGATGTTTTTACAATTTACTCAGTAAGTAAAGTGTAACTGTACTGTAAAATGAAGCCTTGTTTATTTCCATGGTATTACCGGAATTGTACCATATAACCTGATCATTCCCTTTTCCGTATAGTCACAATTTTTTACCTCGTATGTCCTGCAACGTTACCAAGGAAAACATGACAATTTACTCGGTAAGTAAAGTGCAACTGTACTGTAAAAGGAAGCCTTGTTTATTTCTATTGTATTACCAGACTGTTACCACATCCTTTGCTACTGCTTAAACATTTTGGAAATCACAAACTTTTACCATGTGTGTTCTGCAACTTAACTAATTCCAGCCTGGTCTCATTAATACGTAGTATTAATACGTAATTTTCAAAGATAGAAAACTACATAGGCTTCAATTATGAAGAAAAACAACATATGTGTAATCACAATAATTTATTTATTGCGAAAATGTCAAAACCGGTACCAAAAGTCGTTCACATGACGATGTGTTGCAGTCACAGTCTTCTCTTTCAGTATATAATAGTTTTGAATGAGGTACAGAGCAGAATTTAATATATTAATCCATGAAAATGTTAATCCGGCTTCGCTCTGTGTGAAGGCGCGCGCACTTCTCCATTTCAAATGTAGTTTACCGACTTTATAGGCATGTTGCAATCTGTGACGAACATGGACGAACAGGCGAGAGCCAATGAGCGTTTGATATCACTGCCGTAAAACATGTCGTAGCGCTTCTTGAGGGCGCAATTTTTGAATTTGAATTCATCACGAGCGCGGGATTTGACAGTTACGGACTGCGCTGCTGTGATAGCCTGTGAAATGGAGATGAAGATCACTCACTGGATAAAGGGCTGAATTTGGAACTCTTTCTTGCAAACGTATGGATTCTAAAGATTTGGATTAACGTTATATCAAGTATAATAAAACTGATGTCTTTTGTGAATTTATGTTGGGTTTTGGTGTATTATTGTTCTATTGGAGAAAACGCATTTTGTGTCTCACTGTAAATAAACTAAATATTAAAATGGTTAAACGATTAAATAAGGTATTTTTAAGGTTTTAAAGTGTATTCTTGTTTAACTGCATGTAGGCTAATCGTTTTTGTGCTGTTAATACGTAAACATTTTACATTTTAGTGCTGTAAATACGTCAGTATTATACGTTTCTGTGTGTATAAAACATAAGTAAATGTACGTATGGTAGAATTACACTTTGCGTAAAAATACACACGTATTCTCATGAGATCACATTGAACATTCTCGGTAAGTAAAGTGCAACTGTACTATAAAAGGAAACCTTTTTATTTCCATGGAATTACTGGGATCTTACCTAATAATCTGTAATAGCTACAGTTACATAGCTATTACAGATTATAGGGTAAGATCCATGGAATTACTGGGATCTTACCTAATAATCTGTAATAGCTACAGTTACGTAGCTATTACAGATTATAGGGTAAGATCCCAGTAATTCCATGGAAATAAAAAGGCTTCCTTTTACAGTACAGTTGCACTTTACTTACCGAGTAAATTGTCATGTTTTCCTTGGTAACGTTGCAGGACATACGAGGTAAAAAATTGTGACTATATGGAAAAGGGAATGATCAGGTTATATGGTACAATTCCGGTAATACCATGGAAATAAACAAGGCTTCATTTTACAGTACAGTTACACTTTACTTACTGAGTAAATTGTCATGTTTTCCTTGGTAACGTTGCAGGACATACGAGGTAAAAAAGTGTGACTATATGGAAAAGGGAATGATCAGGTTATATGGTACAATTCCGGTAATACCATGGAAATAAACAAGGCTTCATTTTACAGTACAGTTGCACTTTACTTAGTGAGTAAATTGTAAAAACATCTGCAAGAACATACCCAGTATTTAAGATGTGCCATGACATTAGGGAAAACTGTTCCTGCGGGGTAGTTACCAGGTAAGTGTAAGGTACATTATTTGATAAACCCTCTATAAATGGGTGTAGCAATGAACAACAACTATGTAAGACAAGGTAATTTATTGGAAACTACCGTCTTAATTTCAAGATAGTAATAAATAAACATGGACTGTTACCAACATAACCCTAGGATAACTACAAATCTAACTTGAATTGATGGGTAATACTGGAGGTGTTTCTAAAAATTGGCTGCCTACATTCTGAGGAAGTACACAATTTAATCTGAGTTATTACCAACCTAAACCGGTAACAAGTACACAGTACTTTGTTGAGTTGATATTTAACAGTGGTGTTTTTTTCCCCTGGTAGTTTCTCTGTAATTGCATACTAATCACCTTAAGTTATACACTAAAATACTATAATTTACCATATGCTTACCAGGTAAATACTTAGTAAATAGTTTGTAGTTTCTCTGCATTTACATACTTGTTACCTGTGGTAATTACCAATAACCAACTATAACTTACCATATATTTACCCGGTAAATACCTAGTAATTAGGGGACTGTAAAAGGAAGGGTTACCAGTTTCTCATTATTTTGAGATGTTAAGTCATTATTACGAGAAAGTTTCTCATTATTATGACTTAAAGAATCTTTATTTTTTTTTACTCAATGTGGCAGAAACGGGTTTCCATACGAGACTGCTCTCATTAGAGTAACAAATGATTTGTTCTTATCATCCGATCATGGTTGTATCTCTCTATTAGTGTTACTCGATCTTAGTGCTGCATTTGATACTATTGACCACAACATTCTTTTAAATAGACCCGAAAATTATGTTGGCATTAGTGGAATTGCATTAACATGGTTTAAATCATACTTATCTGACTGTTATCAGTTTGTAGCAGTAAATGAAGTAAATCTCATCGATCACAAGTTCAATATGGAGTACCACAAGGCTCAGTACTAGGACCGCTACTGTTCACTCTGTATATGCTACCATTAGGAGATATCATAAGGAAACATGGAATTAGCTTTCACTGTTATGCTGATGATACTCAGCTCTATATTTCTTCACGCCCTGACGAAACTTACCAATTCACAAAATTAATGGAATGCATAGGTGATATAAAAAATTGGATGACTGAAAAATTCTGGAAAAAAAAAGCAGAGATTCTAATTATTGGACAAAAACTTCCTCACGTAATAACCCAGAATACTGTCTAACACTTGATGGCTGCTCTGTCAAGTCTTCGCCGTCGGTTAGGAACCTGGGTGTGCTCTTTGATACCAATCTTTCATTTGAAAGTCACGTGTCTAGTATCTGTAAAACCGCATTTTTCCATCTTAAAAATATATCTAAATTATGTCATATGCTCTCATTGACAAATGCTGAACAATTAGTCCATGCGTTCATGACATCAAGGCTAGATTATTGTAATGCTATTATGGGTGGTTGCCCTGCATGCTTAATAAACAAATTACAGCTGGTCCAAAATGCAGCAGCAAGAGTTCTTACCAGAACCAGGAAGTATGACCATATTAGCCCAGTTCTGTCAACACTGCATTGGCTCCCTAATAAACATCGTATACATTTTAAAATCCCCTCCTTGAACTGCCACCTTACCGTGGTGGAGGGGTTTGAGTACCTGAATGAACCTAGGAGCTATGTTGTCTGGGGCTATATGCCCCTGGTAGGGTCTCCCAAGGCAAACAGGTCCAAGGCGACGGGTCAGACTAAGAGCGGTTCAAAAACCCTTATGATGCCAAAAAAAACGAGGACCGTGACGTCGCCCGGTATGGCGCAGCCGGGGCCCCACCCTGGAGCCAGGCCCGGGGTTGGGGCTCGTATGCGAGCGCCTGGTGGTCGGGCCTCCCCCCATGGGGTCCGGCCGGGCTCAGCCCGAAGGAGCGACGTGGGGCCACCCTCCCGTGGACCCACCACCTGCAGGAGGGACCGTAAGGGGCCGGTGCTAAGTGGATCGGGCGGCAGTCGAAGGCGGGGGCCTAGACAACCCGATCCCTGGACGCGGAATCTAGCTCTAGGGACATGGAATGTCACCTCTCTGGCGGGGAAGGAGCCTGAGGTTGTGCGTGAGGTTCAGAGATTCCGACTAGAGATAGTTGGGATCACCTCTACGCACGGCTTGGGCTCTGGAACCACACTCCTCGAGAGAGGATGGACTCTTCACCACTCTGGAGTTGCCCATGGTGAGAGGCGGCGGGCTGGTGTGGGTTTGCTTATAGCCCCCCAGCTCAGCCGCCATGTGTTGGAGTTCACCCCGGTGAACGAGAGGGTCGCTTCCCTACGCCTTCGGGTCGGGGATAGGTCTCTCACTGTCGTTTGTGCTTACGGGCCGAACGGCAGTGCAGAGTACCCGGCCTTCTTGGAGTCTCTGGGAGGGGTGCTGGAAAGTGCTCCGACTGGGGACTCCGTCGTTCTACTGGGGGACTTCAACGCCCACGTGGGCAGCGACAGTGACACCTGGAGGGGCGTGATTGGGAGGAACGGCCCCCCTGATCTGAACCCGAGTGGTGTTCTGTTATTGGACTTCTGTGCTAGTTACAGCTTGTCCATAACGAACACCATGTTCAAGCATAAGGGTGTCCATCAGTGCACATGGCACCAGGACACCCTAGGCCGGAGGTCGATGATCGACTTTGTGGTCGTTTCATCCGACCTCCGGCCGTATGTCTTGGACACTCGGGTGAAGAGAGGGGCGGAGCTGTCAACTGATCACCACCTGGTGGTGAGTTGGATCCGATGGCGGGGGAGGAAGCTGGACAGACTCGGCAGACCCAAACGTACTGTGAGGGTCTGTTGGGAACGTTTGGCCGAATCTCCTGTCAGAGAGATCTTCAACTCCCACCTCCGGCAGAGCTTCGACCAGATCCCGAGGGAGTCTGGAGATATTGAGTCCGAGTGGACCATGTTCTCCACCTCCATTGTCAACGTGGCCACTCGGAGCTGTGGCCGTAAGGTCTCTGGTGCCTGTCGAGGCGGCAATCCCCGAACCCGGTGGTGGACACCGGAAGTAAGGGATGCCGTCAAGCTGAAGAAGGAGTCCTATCGGGCCTGGCTGGCTTGTGGGACTCCTGAGGCAGCTGATGGGTACCGACGGGCCAAGCGGACTGCAGCCCGGGTGGTTGTGGAGGCAAAAACTCGGGCCTGGGAGGAGTTCGGTGAGGCCATGGAGAAGGACTATCGGTCGGCCTCGAAGAGATTCTGGCAAACCGTCCGGCGCCTCAGGAGGGGGAAGCAGTGCCCTACCAACGCTGTTTACAGTGGAGGTGGGCAGCTGTTGACCTCGACTGGGGATATCACCGGACGGTGGAAGGAATACTTCGAGGATCTCCTCAATCCCGCCGTCACGTCTTCCATTGAGGAAGCAGAGGCTGAGGGCTCGGAGGCGGACTCGTCCATCACCCAAGCTGAAGTCACCGAGGCAGTCAAGAAACTCCTCGGTGGCAAGGCACCGGGGGTGGATGAGATCCGCCCTGAGTACCTCAAGTCTCTGGATGTTGTGGGGCTGTCTTGGCTGACACGCCTCTGCAACATCGCGTGGCGGTCGGGGACAGTACCTTTGGACTGGCAGACCGGGGTGGTGGTCCCTCTTTTCAAGAAGGGGGATCGGAGGGTGTGCTCCAACTATAGGGGGATCACACTTCTCAGCCTCCCTGGGAAAGTCTATGCCAGGGTACTGGAGAGGAGAATCCGGCCGATAGTAGAACCTCGGATTCAGGAGGAACAGTGTGGTTTTCGTCCCGGTCGTGGAACACTGGACCAGCTCTATACCCTCTACAGGGTGCTGGAGGGCTCATGGGAGTTTGCCCAACCAATCCACATGTGCTTTGTGGATTTGGAGAAGGCATTCGACTGTGTCCCTCGCGGCGGCCTGTGGAGGGTGCTCCGGGAGTATGGGGTCCGGGGCCCTTTGCTAAGGGCTATCCAGTCCCTGTACGACCGGAGCAGGAGCTTGGTTCGTATTGCCAGCAGTAAGTCAGACTTGTTCCCGGTGCGTGTTGGACTCCGGCAGGGCTGCCCTTTGTCGCCGGTTCTGTTCATAATTTTTATGGACAGAATTTCTAGGCGCAGCCAGGGGCCGGAGGGGGTCAGGTTTGGGGACCACACGATTTCATCTCTGCTCTTTGCGGATGATGTTGTCGTGTTGGCCTCATCAAACCAGGACCTCCAGCATGCACTGGGACGGTTTGCAGCCGAGTGTGAAGCGGCTGGGATGAAAATCAGCACCTCCAAATCCGAGGCCATGGTTCTCAGTCGGAAAAGGGTGGTTTGCCCGCTTCAGGTTGGTGGAGAGCTCCTGCCTCAAGTGGAGGAGTTCAAGTATCTTGGGGTCTTGTTCACGAGTGAGGGAAGGATGGAACGGGAGATTGACAGGCGGATCGGTGCAGCTTCTGCAGTAATGCGGTCCCTGTACCGGTCTGTCGTGGTGAAGAAGGAGCTGAGCCGCAAGGCGAAGCTCTCGATTTACCAGTCAATCTACGTTCCTACTCTCACCTATGGTCATGAGCTGTGGGTCATGACCGAAAGGACAAGATCCCGGATACAAGCGGCCGAAAGCTTTCTCCGCAGGGTGGCTGGGCGATCCCTTAGAGATAGGGTGAGAAGCTCGGTCACTCGGGAGGAGCTCAGAGTAGAGCCGCTGCTCCTCCACATCGAGAGGGGTCAGTTGAGGTGGCTCGGGCATCTTTTCCGGATGCCTCCTGGACGCCTTCCCGGGAAGGCGTTCCGGGCATGTCCCACCGGGAGGAGACCCCGGGGAAGACCTAGGACACGCTGGAGAGACTATGTCTCCCGGTTGGCCTGGGAACGCCTCGGTGTCCCCCCGGAAGAGCTGGAGGAAGTGTCTAGGGAGAGGGAAGTCTGGGCATCCCTGCTTAGACTGCTGCCCCCGCGACCCGGCCCCGGATAAGCGGTAGAAGATGGATGGATGGATGGATGGATGGACATTTTAAAATATTGCTGATTACTTACAAAGCACTAAATGGTTTAGCTCCGCAGTACTTGAGCGAGCTCTTAACGCATTACAGTCCTTCACGTCTATTGCGATCTCAAAATTCCGGCCAGTTGATAATACCTAGAATATCAAAATCAACTGCTGGCGGTAGATCCTATTCCTATTTAGCACCAAAACTTTGGAACAGTCTTCCTAACATTGTCCGGGAAGCAGACACACTCTGTCAGTTCAAAGCTAGACTAAAAACACATCTCTTTGACCTAGTATACACATAACACATTATAGACTTTTATAATTCAATGTTAGGCTGCATAGATTAGGTCAGCCGGAACCGGGAACACTTCCCATAAATCCTGATGTACTCGTTGAAGAATGACGTCTACGCTAATATTAGTCTCTCTGTTTATCCCGAGGTTTACTGCAGTCCGCCGTATCCAGGCTGTATCCAGATCTGTATCCAGATCTGATGAAGGACCTGTGCCTGGACACGACGAAGTCCTGAAATGTAAACTAGGCTCTTCCCTGTGAAGGCCTCCCTCCCCTCCCTTTACCTCTCTACAGATAAAGCGTTGTCGGGATAATTCTGGTTCGCGTGGCTACGCGGAAGCGATAAAAATTCTGTATTATAAATTTTAAGGCGAGACAAGTAGTATGTTGAGGGTTGATTTGTAGGGAAGGACTACACGCCTGCGCACATATATTCAAACGCGCATACCTATAGACTGAACTCGTAATGTGCATGTGCACGCCATCGGCGTTCTCACTGGTTCGCGTTTTTGAAGTTTGCGCAGAAAGAACTTAAGAGTTTTCTGTTAAAATGGTGTCGTGTTAGCGGCCCCTAAGTTAATAACTAATGATCATTTTGACGGAAGTGAATAAATCAAACTAACTTTAGCTGGACAATAACTTTATTCTAGAGCTCCTATAAAGCCAAAACAATCTCTGTTACTTAAATTTTTTAATGTGTTAATCCTATTATCAATGTAAAGCTGCTCTGGAACAATCTACATTGTCAAAAGTGCTTATATAAATGAAGATGACTTGACTTGACATGTTGTTCTGAACCATCTAAGGTGCTTGGGATTGAGACTCAATGTCAAGAAGAGTTCACTAATTCCTCTAAAGAGAACTATTTTCCTGGGAGTAGTATGGGACTCAGTCACGATGCGGGCACAGTTGTCTCCTGCTCGTATAAACACCATCTTGACCACAGTAACGAGTATCAAGCTAGGCCTGGCCATTACTGTCAAACATTTTCAAAGAGTTCTGGGTCTTTTGGTAGCAGCGTCCAATGTGATACCTTTTGGCCTGCTGTATATGAGGGCCCTGCAGTGGTGGCTCAGGACCAGAGGGTTTTCCCCGAGGGGGAACACATTTTGCACGATCAAAGGTGGCTTCAGTACTGGAGTTCTTGCTTCTCTGATGGGCTCTCCCCGTCCATGCTTAAGGTCTATGTGGCGGCCATAGCTGCCTTCCACATGCCTTTAGGGGTGGGCACCCTGGGGAGACACCCACTTATAGTACCTTCGTGGAGCTAGGAGGATGAGGCCTGTCGTCTAGTCCAGGGTCCCTACGTGGGACCTGGCTGTGGTTCTTGAGGGGTTATCCCTGGCACCCTTTGAACCTTTGGACGAGATGTCTGAGAAATTTTTATCTTTAAAAGTAGCTTTCCTGCTCGCTATTACTTCCCTGAAAAGAGTTGGCGATCTGCAGGCGTTATCCGTTGCTCCCTCTTGCCTCGAGTTTGCTCCTGGCAGAGTGAGAGCCATTCTCCACCCTAGACAGGTGCCTACAAATGTGGCACGGTTTATAATTCTTCAGGCATTTCATCCTCCACCGCATGTGTCGGATGAGCAAGCTAAGCTATATCTATTATGCCCGGTCCGAGCCCTTGAGGCCTATGTTCAAAGAACCTCGGGCTGGAGGAAGTCGTATCAGTTACTTGTGTGCTTTGGGTCACCTAAGAAGGGTTCCCCTGTTTCTAAGCAAACTATCAGCAGATGGATAGTAGAAGATATTTCTTCAGCTTACGAGGCGAGCAGTTTGCCTTCGCCTCTTCTAATAAGAGCCCACTCAACCAGAGGAGTGGCTTCCTCTAAAGCTCTGTTAGCAGGAGTTTCCCTTCAAGAGGTCTGTGATGCCACAGGCTGGGCCTCCCCACACACCTTCATAAGACATTACAGTCTGGATCTGCCCTCTACACCGGGTTCACAAGTTCTCTCATCTTGAGTGTGCCAGATTGCTTCACACCAGGGCGTATATCTCTCAGTGTGGCGCAGTGGGCATTTCGTTCCCCAATGTGTCGATTCTCGACGCAGTGCAAGTTGCACTCGCGAGAGAACGTCTCGGGTTACGACTGTAACCCTTGTTCCCTGAGAAGGGAACGAGATGCTGCGTCCCTTGGCCACACTTCTCACGCTCCTGAGAATGACTTGCTTCGACCAATCAGGCTTCAGATGCGTCACGCTGAAGGCGTTCCCCAATGTGTCGATTCTCGACGCAGCGTCTCGTTCCCTTCTCAGGGAACAAGAGTTACAGTCGTAACCCGAGACGTTTACTTTGTTACAATATATGCTTTGGATTCTGTGTTCTCCATTTTTTTAAATGTAGTGTCTAACGAATTATCTGTAGTGTTTATAATATTGACGCGCTGTGTGTATGATCTGAAAGCATTGTTTTATTTTAAATATAGATCAAATGCTTTTGATCCAACTGTTTGATTTTGCCAGAAGAGTCAGAGGTTCTCTGAATGTGGTTTAAAAATGTGGTTTTGTGTAAGGTTTTGAGAAAGTGAGTGACGGTTTCAAGAAATGTGTTTTAGCAATTCAGAAAAACTGTAAAATACTGCTTCACTGTCACCAACCTTCTCTGGCAGCTGAAAGGAATGAAAGTAATCATCCCTTTCAGCTGCCAGAGAAGGATGTTATACAAACGTTAATGTTGCTAATCTGTTTTTTTTTATGCTTTAAAAAGGTATGTTCTGCTCACCATGGCTGCATTTATTCTACAAATATACAGTAAAAATACAGTAGTATTGTGAAATATTACAATTTAAAAAAAACTGTTTTCTATTTGAATATATTTTACAATGTAATTTATTCCTGAGACACAAAGCTGAATTCTCAGCATTACTACTCCAGTCTTCAGTGTCACATGATCCTTCAGAAATCATTATAATATGCTTATTTGCTGCTCAAGAAACATTTTTGATTATTATCAATGATGAACAGTTGTGCTGTTGCATATTTTTCTGTAAACTATGATGCATTTTTTTCAGGACTCTGATGAATACAAATAATAATAATAATAATAATAATAATAATAAATAAGTTCTTTCAAAAAACAAAACAAAACACTTACTGACCCCAAACTTTTGGGAGACATATGCAGGACTCAACACTAAGGATATTTTTCTACTGGCCCAGTGGTTAAAAAGTTGCCCTGCCAAAAGTTTCACTGGCCCCACCACAAAAATGTAAATAAATTCAAATGTTATTGAATAGTGTTTGACCCATGCAACCTTAATAACTAAGTTTATGACACCAAATTTCAGATACCAGTGAAATTCTCGATTCCTATTTTGCTACAGCAAAAACTATTAGCCTAATAAAGTTTTATTAAAAACAAGTAAACAGTCAGTAATAAAATAACAAATAATAGGAGTCGCACAAATAAATACAATAGAACAAGCATAAATGAAATAACCCGTGCTTTTCAGGATTTTCAGGTGGGCCGAACAATAGTTTTCACTTTTCAGGTACAGAAATTGAATAAAGTAATCAAATGTCAAATAACACTGCATAGAGAAATTCAATGACTTGATCTTTATTGACAGCACACAGCATAATGGAAGTAAACAGGTGAGTAGACAGTGCAATGAGACTTTCGATGAATGGAGATTGTCAATAATGGAATGTCTTTTCCTTACAGATGTTGGAGATCGTGGATGGCTAAATGGACAGATGGCTGTAGCACAGATAGGAACAGGAGAAACACAGGGAATCATGTGCTGGAGAATGACACTGGAGAATAACGCTGGAGATATACGTTGAAGTAGCTCGCTGGTGACAGGTAAATAGTCCTCAAAGTCTTAACAAGACCAAACAATGTACTAATGCAATGTGTGTGCTTAAGTAGCAGTTCTGGTGGCGAGGGAGATGGCGTGCAGGTGTGTGTGAATCAGTATTTTGGTTAGATTGTGCGCTGTGATTGGCTGGGTGTAGAGCCTGGCAGGTCTTTGGCAAAAGTCTTCACTGTATAAATTAAATATAGATTTATCCTTATTAAAGTTACAAAAGTTATTCAGACAAGAGCCATGAATTATATTTTTTCTTTGTACTTTGTTGTTTTCCACAGGTGTATGTGCAATTGTTTATAGTTCATTGAAAAAGTATGAAAAACATTTTTAAACCCTTTCCAATAAAGATCTTTAAAACTTATTTGGATATTACAAAATTATCTTTAAAAATACAGTATCCTGGAAAAGGGACATTTCTTTTTTGCTGAAAATGACCCTTCTCTACCTTTTCTTAGGTAAATGTCTTTCAGATTTTCTAAGAGGCATGTAAACTACTTTCAACTGAACAAACCCATCCTTCAGTTACATTGATTATGTGGTTAATCCTCTTTGTTGTAATAATACTCTAGATCTAATATTATCACATGGAATCAATGTTGATGCTGTTGAAATTCTACAGCAGAGCGATGACATCTCAGATCATTATCTAGTACCATAGTACTGAGACAGCTCTTATAGAGTCACAAATGATTTGCTCTTATTATCCGATCCTGGTTGTATCTCTCTATTAGTGTTACTTGATCTTAGTGCTGCGTTTGATACTATCGACTACATCATTCTTTTAAATAGACTCGAAAATTATGTTGGCATTAGTGGAATTGCATTAGCATGGTTTAAATCATACTTATCTGACCGTTATCAATTTCTAGCAGTAAATGAAGAGAAGTCTTATCGATCAAAAGTTCAGTATGGCGTACCACAAGGCTCAGTACTAGGACCATTGCTGTTCAGTCTGTACATGCTACCCTTAGAAGATATCATTAGGAAGCATGGCATTAGTTTACACTGGTATGCTGATGATACTCGGCTCTATATTTCTTCACTCCCTGACGAAACTTACCAATTCACAAAATTAACGGAATGCATAGCTGATATGAAAAACTGGATGACTAGTAATTTCCTACTACTTAATTCTGAAAAAAACAGAGATTCTAATTATTGGACAAAAAACTTCCTCACATAATAACCTAGAATACTGTCTAACACTTGATGGATGCTCTGTCAAGTCTTCGTCGTCGGTTAGGAACCTGGGTGTGCTCTTTGATACCAATCTTTCATTTGAAAGTCACATGTCTAGTGAAATATAGTAGAAGAAAATCCAAGGCACTCTTCTTTTAGAAATTAATAAAAAGCCTTTATTTGACTGGCTATTTCATGTTAGAAAATTTTAAAAGACATATGGGGAAAAAAACAACCCACGCGTAGCGGCACAAACAGCCTTCTTCAGGGCGTCTTCAGGGCGTCTTCAGGCTGTTTGTGCCGCTACGCGTGGGTTGTTTTTTTCCCCATATGTCTTTTAAAATTTTCTAACATGAAATAGCCAGTCAAATAAAGGCTTTTTATTAATTTCTAAAAGAAGAGTGCCTTGGATTTTCTTCTACTATATTTCACTGAATTCCCGACCCCAAAGAGCACCTTCTAAAAAACTTTTTTGAACTCCTTGAGCACCCTGGACATTTTTCTCTTTCACATGTCTAGTATCTGTAAAACTGCAATATATCTAAATTACATCATATGCTCTCAATAACTAATGCGGAACAATTAGGTCATGCGTTAATGACATCAAGGCTAGATTATTGTAATGCTATTATGGGTGGTTGCCCTGCACGCTTAATAAATTAAATAAATAATAAACTACAGCTGGTCCAAAATGCAGCATCTAGAGTTCTTACCAGAACCAGGAAGTATGACCAGATTAGCCCGGTTCTTTCAACACTGCATTGGCTCCCTATTAAACATTGTATCAATTTTAAAATATTGCTGATCACTTACAAACCACTAAATGGTTTAGCTCCCCAGTACTTGAGTGAGCTCTTAACGCATTATAGTCCTTCACGTCTATTGCGATCTCAAAATTCCAGCCAGTTGATAATACCTAGAATATCACAATTGACTGCTGGCGGTAGATCCTTTTCCTATTTAGCACCAAAACTTTGGAACAGTCTTCCTAACATTGTCCGAGAAGCAGACACATTCTGTCAGTTCAAATCTAGACAAAAAACACATATCTTTGGCCAAGTATACACATAACACATTATAGACTTTTATAATTCAATGTTAGAATGCATAGTTTAGGTCAGCCGGAACCAGGAACATGTACTTGTTACATCATAAGAAGGATGGCGTCTACGCTAATATTAGTCTCTCTGTTTATCCCAAGGTTTACCGCAGTCCGCCGGATCCAGGCTGTGTCCAGATCTGATGAAGGACCTGCGCCTGGACACGACGACAACGCAGTCCTGAAGTGTCATCTAGGCTCTCCCCTGTGAAGGCCTCCTTCCCTTCCCTTTACCTCTGTACAGATAAAACATTGTCGTTTTATCTGTATAGAGTCACCACGTGCACCTTGGAACCTATTTCCGGAGTGCGTTCTCGAGCCACAAGGCACTGTTTTGTGTGGATGGACGGCCAAAGTGCGTTCAGGGTTTTTTGTTAGAATGGTGTTGTGTTAGCGGCCTCTAAGTTAATAACTAATGATCTTCGCAACAGAAGTGATTCAATCAATCAAAACTAACTTTAGCTGTACTATAACTTTATCCTAGAGCTGCTGTAAAGCCAACAAAAACCATCTCTGTTATTGTAATTTCCTATTATCACTGTAAAGCTGCTTTGAAACAATTCATATTGTTAAAAGCGCTATATGAATGAAGGTGACTTGACTAGACAGAAAAAAAGGACATAGAAAGGTGTGGTAGATTTTTCCCTAAACCTAACTACGTCCTATAATATTTATACTCTAGCGCGTCTACACATCGATGTCGGCTGAGTCTTACCCTAGACCCTAGCGCGTTTACACATCGACGTCGACTGGGTGCTAATCCTATACTCTAGCGCGTCTACACATCGATGTCGGCTGAGTCTAATCCTATACCCTAGCGCAGGGTTTCTCAAACTCGGTCCTGGAGGGCCACTGTCCTGCACAGTTTAGCTCCAACCCTGATCAAACACACAAAGCTGTGAGTTTCTAGTGATCCTGAAGACATTGATTAGCTTGTTCAGGTGTGTTTGATCTACACATCGATGTCGGCTGGGTGCTAATTCTTGTTCCCCTAACTAGCTTTCTTCCTGCGCAGGAATAATCGACAAACAGACTTCCGCAAATGTCCTCTAAATGCTTTAATCACGGCCGGAGGATCTTTCGAGCAGTTCTCAGAGAATCTCCCTCAAGAAGAAGCAAGGCCGGATGATCTCAGACAAATTCCATTGAGAATCCCATAAGCTAACACGAATACAACAGTTTTTATAGAATAAGGAGGTATGACAAAAATGTCATGCTGCATTGCATAATTTCCCCACAATTTGATTGGTTTTCAAAGACAAACCCTTCTGTTACTAGGTAAAGCAAACTTTGTTTTAATGATTACTTCATTGTTAATCACAAGGTTCAAACTTAATCATCTGTCTAGTTTCATTTCCCATATTTGTTATTTTTACACTCACACAACCAAAGTAAAAGGGGTATGGCAACACAACATACAACATTCAAAAACACAGGACAGAACGTTTTAGTACATTGTGTTTTAAAGTGTTATGTTAGGCCTAAAAAGAGAAATAAAGTTAGATGTTAGAAACATGGTTAGTTTAATATACAGTTTACAATTTGATCTATTAAAAATCCACCACAAAGGTCATTTATTGTAACATATGTTCTAATGCGGCCTCTTAAACACTGCAACAATTATTATTATTATTATTATTATTATTATTATAGTGCAATTTATGTCATTGGAACTGTGGCGAGCAGGACGAGGCCGAGGGCCGTGGGAGAGCGGCACAAGGCCGGTGGCGTAATTACTGATGAGCGACACCTGCGCGACGCACCGGTCTCGTATCTCTCACTGTCGTCGCTCCTGCTTTATGCTTCCACTCATCCGTGAGAGATACGAGACCGGTGCGTTGCGCAGGTGTCGCTCATCAGTAATTACGCCACCGGCCTCGTGCCGCTCTCCCACGGCTCTTGGCCTCGTCCTGCTCGCCACAGGAACATTATCCATTACCGAACCTATGGATCCCCTTGACGAAGGGTGAATTATTCAGCCAATTACAATTGAATTATAAAAACCTGATAATACCTGAATTATACAAACTAGTTTGTTGCCCTTACAGCTCCTCATGTATAGGCACTTCCTCTTCCTCATTTACTGTGATGTTCAGTTCATCTTCAGTTATCTTGCCATCTGTGTTGCGATCTTGATTTTTGAACATGTCCTTTAGGACAGTTTCACTGTCTATTCCTGGATGTATGCGGCCTCTGCCTTCAGCCACCTGTAGCATAATGAATGCTGAAAACTGCAGAAGAAAAGAACAAAAATAATCGGTAAGCAGATGCGATATACATGCATGTCACAAGTCATACCAGTCACAGAGGTCTCTGTATTTTCTCTTTAAATGTGTGTGATAGGAGGGAGTCTGTTTAATTGTATGCTGACTTGATTAGACATTTTGTGTTCTCGAGTCACCAGGCACTGTTGTTGTGCAAATGAGCGAGCCAGAGCGCATTAAGGGTTTTCTGTTAGAACGGTGTCGTGTCGACAATAAATTTATTCTAGAGCTGTTGTAAAGCCAAAACAATATCTGTTACATTAATTTCCTAATATCACTGTAAAGCTGCTTTGAAACAATCTATATTGTTAAAAGCGCTATGTAAATGTGACTTGACTTGACTAGATCACTACAGACTGGGCCAATGGGCCAATCAGAGCAGAGCAGGCTCATGGATAGGAGGGGTTTAGAGAGACTGATTCATCCATCGAGTTGTTTGAGAATCATTGAAAAATTGCAATGATGATTGCAATGTATATTATGAGAAAATGAAACAGTTTTTTGACTTTTAATGCATGTAAACCATTTAAATCTGTAATTTTACACACAATTAAATGTGATCGTTTTCCATTTGTACTCTGCCAACTAATGCAAAATGTCTTCTGTTTTCGTGTACAAATGAAAAGGATTTGCATTTATTTGTGCATTAAATTACAGATAAAAATTACATTTAATTTGTGCCTTATATTGTGAGCTCACATAGCTGTAGCTTATATACATTTGAGGGCAATGTTCATAAAATGTGACACATATATAACAAATGCATTCATTTTTTTTAAATTTTGACGCCTCTTTAATCATCTCCAAATTTAATCATGTTGTATTTACCCAAATGTTCAGCGATTTGTATATCTATCTACTCTTCACTAGGGGACAGTGAGTCTTCCTCGGCACCTGTGTTTTTTCACGTTCTTGATTGATTTGCGCCTGGCACTGAGGCAAAGTTTGTATGTGCACCTGAAAAGTCTCCCGTGTGTTGTGGTCGTAAAGAGATGGTTCTACATTTAAATAAAACTCAATTCTGATCAAGATAAAAAGACAGAAACGGCAATTGTGAGGGGGATGGCCAAGCTTTGGTCAATGTGACTTGCCACACACACAAACACACACTGTCTGCTCTTTTCTATGGCTCGGGTTACGTTCTTTGGATTATTATCTATATCTCTTCGCGCCCCGACGAAACTTGCCAATTCAAGAAATTAACGGAATGCATAGCTGATATAAAAATTTGGATGTCTAGTAATTTCCTATTACTTAATTCTGAGAAAACAGAGTTTCTAATAATTGGACCAAAAACCTCTGCACATACTAACCTAGAATACTGCCTAACAATTGATGGCTGCTCTGTCAAGTCTTCGTCGTCGGTCAAGAACCTGGGTGTGCTCTTTGATACCAATCTTGAAAGCCACATTTCTAGCATCTGTAAAACCGCATTCTTCCATCTTAAAAATATATCTAAATTACGACATATGCTTTCAATGAAAAATGCGGAATAGTTAGTTCATGCGTTCATGACCTCAAGGCTAGATTATTGTAATGCACTTATGGGTGGTTGCCCTGCACGCATAATAAACAAACTACAGCTGGTCCAAAATGCAACAGCTAGAGTTCTTAATAGAACCAGGAAGTATGACCATTTTAGCCCGGTTCTGTCAACACTGCATTGGCTCCCTATTAAACATTGTATACATTTTTAAATATTGCTGATTACTTACAAAGTGCTAAATGGTTTAGCTCCCCAGTACTTGAGAGAGTTCTTAACGCATTATAGTCCTTCACATCTATTGTGATCTCAAAACTCTGGCCAGTTGATAATAATTGAATATCAAAATCGACTGCTGGTAGTAGATCCTTTTCCTATTTAGCACCAAAACTTTGGAACAGTCTTCCTAACATTGTCCGGGAAGCAGACACACTCTGCCAGTTCAAAGCTAGATTAAAGACACATTTCTCTGACCTAGCATTCACATAATACATTATAGAATTCTATAATTCAGTGTTAGGCTGCATAGATTAGGTCAGCCGGAACCGGGAACACTTCCCATAAATCCTTATGTACTCGTTACATCGTAAGAAAAATGGCATCTACGCTAATTTTAGTGTCTTTATTTATCCCGAGGTTTTTCCCGCAGCCTGCCGGATCCAGATGACAACGCAGTGCTGAAGTGCCAACTAGTCTCTCCCTATGGAGGATCCCTTTACCACTCTACAGATAAAGCGTTGTCGGGAAAATTCGTTTCACGTACCTACCCCAAAGTGACAAAAATAAAATAAAATTCTGTATCAAAATTTATAAGGAAAGACCAGTACTTTGTTTAGGCTTGGTTTGTAGGGAATTACAAACCTGCGCACATATATTCAAACGCACATAACTATAGAACCAATTCTTAATGCGCATGTGAACGCCATCAGCGTTTATCATGTTGGAGAATTTTCCCTTGATTCATGTCTAAGTATGATGCAATGAAAATGACAAGCATGAAAAAATAGGTCTGAAAAGGATGAGAGAATGGAAAAATACCCAGTATGCAAGGTGTCAAAATACTGTTTGAAACAAAGCACCATTATGTGAGGTTTGACCAATAGAGAAGACATTTCTAACTGTGTCAAGGTCACCAGGCGTGACAGAGGGGAAGAGATAGATTTGAGGGTATCCATTGGAGACTTGATGATATGAAAAAGATATAAAAAATGGGTGCTGGATGTTGTAACTTCAGAATGACCAGCTGGCTTCTCCTTTATTGTTTGTACAATAAAGTTAATTCTTCTGACCTGGAACCTCGACTCTGAGAAACTTCTTTGAGACATGAACCAAAAAGAACTTTGAATTTGCCACAACAAATGGCAAGCCCAGCCAGGAGGGACAAGGGGTGGAGGAGTGACCACGGTGGGCGTGCTGGCAGAGGTCTCACAAAACAAAGGTGCACCAAAAAATAAGGTAAGCGAATTTTTGCTTATTTGTGCGCGCCTGGCAAATCCGCCGTTACAATAGCAATCCGCTATGGAAAAAGCGCGTCTGCTCTTAAAGGGAATGTGAGATGACGCTCTGATTGGTTTATTTCACGTTACGCCCAAACCACACCTATGAATAATGAAGCTACTTCAGACCAACCCATTTTAGATTTGCGCCTGGCGCAAGAGTCATTTATCCCGCCGGGAAAATAGCAACAGCGCCCAAGACCCACCCACAAAGTTACTTGCGCTTTGCGCTTGACACTTGCGTTTCAGATCGTTAAAATAGGGCCCTTTATGTTGTATTGTCCCCAAACGCAGAAGGTGCGTTTTAACGTGAGAAGCATGTTATTTGTGTACGCGAGAAGCGCGTGTCCCCAACGCAGAAGACGCGTTGTACGTGAGAAGCACGTTATTGTTAGCCTTATCTGTTGTATTGTGTGCGTGCAACGCCCTACATGAAAAGTGCGTTTGAAATGAGAAGCACGTGATCTGTTATTTGTTGTATTGTGTGCGTGCAACGCCCTACGTGAAAAGTGCGTTTGAAATGAGAAGCACGTTATTTGTTGTATTGTGTGCGTGCAACGCCCTAAGTGTAAAGTGCGTTTGAAATGAGAAGCACGTGATCTGTTTTATGTGAGGAGAAAAGTGGTTTCTGTTTGTATGTCTAAGTGATTTTTCATCTTAAATATAAGGAGAAAAGTCGTTTCGGAGAAAATTAGCAAAAGTGATAATAATAATAATACCTTTTATTTATAATGTGTTTTTCTAAAAAACCCAAAGTGTTAGAAATTAAGAGTTAGAAATTATATAGCTGTGTTTGAGCAGAATTCATAGAAAGGACGGAGACGCAGAGATAAAGTGCTTTTTAACTGAGCTCTGTGCTCTGCATAAAAGAAAAATTACAGTTGAGCCACTGTCCCGAAATTGTTACAATTGTTACAAAGTGACCTTGGCACCGCTCAGTGAGAAAAAAGGGAGTAATTAGGCTAAGACAGCTGAGACAGACAAAGGCACATAAAATAAAACTCTTACAAGAAATAATTTTTGAATCAGTGTTATTAAAAGTTTAATGGATGATAAAACAAAAATTGATGACAATAAAAAAAATATCAAAGATATCAAAGAACAAAGACTATTCCCCGAAATTGGCTTTGTCGGCTATTTGGCCATCTTCCGGACTGTAAGCGTTGTGATCCGTATAGGGAAACACAGCCCATATTGTCAAAAGTTTGATTGACTGACTTTGTCTTTTCATTTGTTACAAGAAAAAATAGGAAAATAATAAATAAGTGTGTGTGCGGCTCTGTGTGTGTGGCTTTGAGTGGGTGTGAGAGCGGCTTTGCGTGTGTGTGTGTGTGACTCTGAGTGTGTGTGTTTTAGAGCGGCTCTGCGTGTGTGTGAGTGACTCTGTGCGCGACTGTGTGTATGAAATCCCGGGTGTATGAGTGTACGTTATAGCAGACTGAAAGCATTTATATTGAGATAAAGAAATAAGGAGGGAGAGAAGTGATAGAGATAGAGTTTTTTCACCTTTTGACACCTGAAGAAAAGTACACATGTGGTCTAAAGTGGGAGATAATTATGAGGCAGAGGAGACTAGATTGCAGAAAGAAAGAAAAGATGAGAATGATTTTCAAGAGGCATTAAAACTAACCAAAGGTATTAAGAATCACTTCTGGTTAGAAAAAGAGTTCATAGATAATGAAGGGCAGAGACAGGAGTTAACAGACCAAGGGAAGGATAAGCTTTTGAAAAAATTGACAGGAATAACAAATTTGAACCAGGTTGAACGAGAGTGCCTCTTAGTGGATTGGCGTGATGTGATAAAAAAACAGATAACTCTTGAAGCCCTGAGACCACACTTGAACAGATTTGACCTTCCCAAAACTACCCTTTTGGATTCATTGCTGACAAAATCAGAAATAAAGCTAAATCCATTGTACATCCCATACCTGAAAAGAAATGCCTGGTACACTTGGCCTCGGGGTTTCGGAGGAGCCATGATTTTAAGGAACATGTATATGGTAATGAGCTCAAGGCCAGAAAAGTGGGAAAGTGACACAATCGTTAAAGTCGGACAGGGAGGAGAAATCAGACCAGCACAGGTAGATAATTGGACACTGGAAAAACTGATGGTAGTGGTAGTTTTGAGGAGCAACCCCGACCATACCAGTCATATGTTGGTAGAAATTCATGAAAAAGACAGAAGTGCAGTCAGTTGTCAAAAAAGAGCAGTCAGTAACAACTGAGAATGTTGCAACGATGGACAAATAGGAGGGGCAGGAGAGGAAACGGGGAGACAAGTCTTAAACAAAAAAAAAAATAATTAGAAATAATTCAGCTTTGCCTCTTCATTGTTACAAGAAAAAATAAAGTAAAAGTGTGTGTGTGTGTGTGTAAAATGCACAGATTATGACTGTTTGAAAAAGAACGATATTTATTTATAAAGAGAAACTAGAATTATGAAAGAACACTTGTTTCTCTCTCATATAGCAAAAGTAAATGGTGACTGTGATATGAGAAAGAGAGGCAGAAAGGAGGGGCTGCCTCTGACAGAGAGAGGAGGGGCTGCAAGAAGAAAGACTGCGTGTGTGTGTGTGTGTGTGTGTGTGTGTGTGTGTGTGTGTGTGTGTGTGTGTGTGAGGAAGGAAAGGAGGGAGACAGAGAGAAAGAGTTCACCTTTACTAGTTCTGACTAGCATATAAACCAGAAAGTGAGTAACCATTTCCAACATACACTTTGAACAATACTTTGAGAGAGATTTTATTTGTAACTGTCATCCCCACCAGTGGACCTGTAATAGAGGAACTGCATTTTTAAGATACCTGAGAAAGACTAATCAGATATCTTAATAAATGTCTGACCATCTTGCTGAAAACTAGTTAAGAATAGATGCAAGCTGGGGTTAGTAAGGTATACTAAAAAGGAGTGAAACACACTGATAATAATTAAGATTATAATGGCATCAACACCTGTAGAGATACCAAGATCAAAATATTAATTTTGCAGAGATACTATAGGACAACCCTCCAAAAATGGGGAAAGAAGCCTAAAAACAAAATGACCAGCTGAGGGAACATTAGATGTGGCTATGTGCAGAGACACTGAAACATTCGTAAAAATAAATAAATAAACAAATAAATAAATAAATAAATAAATAAAAAGGTATTCAAAAACAGTTTACTAATAGATCAAGTAAGATTGGTGAAATCTGCTAATCCAGTCAGAATTAAAAGTAGACTAATTTCACAAATACCAAGAAAACACCAATAAAAATAATTGATAAGAAATTAACCTGAAATAAAGTATAAAAATTGCTTAAATGTTAGTTGACCGTTCTATGGGGGAATTAAATTAATAAGCAGGCCTAACAGGGATTGATATGGAGGATTGAGCAAACTGATGGCCATCAAAAACACTGGAGTTTTCTCCTTAGTATAAGTGGTTTGTGTAGTTCCCAGAGGAAAATCAACTAATTGACAAAAAGGTTTATAGAAATATCTGACATTTAGAGATAAAATATTTATATAGAGAGAGACATGCTAGATGTGGGTATGACTGACCTGTTATATAAAGACGTAGCCTATGATATTTGCATCTTGTTGTCCCTGAGACAGTTTTAAATTTGAGCCATTGCAGAAATTGAAATCTTTGAATTGCGTTACTTAAAATAACTTGTGCATTGTGTTGATTGAGCAGGATTGGGTGACCAAGCTAAACAGACATTTTTAACAGCCAACTGTATTATACACATTTCACAGTAATGAGACTCATTGATTTAATCCTAAAATGCTTGAGAGAGTAGGGATCGATATAACGAGTGATAAAAATACTATATATGTGACTGAAAATAAGGCAACTTAGACAGACTGAAAGGCTGCTATTTTCTGCATTCTGCAAAGAAGAACTTGCTTTATTAAAATTGCATGGGGAAACTGCTGTTATCAACCAGATGAGACTTCTGAAATTAAGGGACAATTGAAAGAGATGGTTGAAGAATTTATAAAGGATGAATTTGATTCATGCGGATCTCTGAGTGTTCAATTTCCAGATTACACCAGACAGCTTTTGGGACGGCTGCCTCAACATAAACAACAGCAACTAGACTGTGCAACAAGTGAGAGCAAGAAACATAAGGACACGGCTGCAGAGAAAAGAAGAGGCGTTTGGTTGGTGGGCCTTTATCCCCTCTGAAAGAGGAAGTTGAAACTTCTGAGGGGCTGGTATGGTCAAAGACTGTGTTGATGCAGAAACAACCAAGAAAAACATCCTGCCATTAATTGTTGGAGATTTTAACATACACGTAGATAATTCAAATGATGCGTTAGGGGCTGCGTTTATAGATTTATTAAATTCCTTTGGGGTCAAGCAAAACGTCACCGGACCAACTCATCGTCTTAATCACACACTCGATTTAATTATATCATATGGAACCGATCCAACCGATATAGATATCATTCCACAAAGTGATGATGTCACTGACCATTACTTAGTAACTTGCATATTACGTACTGCTGTAATATGTCATGCTGCGCCGCGTTATCGACCAGGCAGAACAATCCTTCCATCCACCATAGATAATTTCTCAAATTGCTTATCTAATCTGTCTCAGCTGCTGCCTGAACCCAAACAAACAGATGAACTAGAAGAACTAACTAGCACTATGAGCACCATTCTCTCTAGAACATTGGATGTTGTTGCACCCATTAAATTAAAAAAGGTCAGAGAGAAAATTAAAGCACCATGGTACAATAATACTACGCATGTTCTAAAGAGAGAAACCCGTAATTTAGAGCGTAAATGGAAACAAACTAATTTAGAGGTCTTTAGAATCGCGTGGAAAGACAGTATGTCACGTTATAAAAAGGCCCTAAAAGCGGCCAGGGCTGAGCACCTCCGCAAACTAATAGAAAATAACCAAAACAATCCTAGGTTTTTATTTAACACCGTGGCTAGACTAACAAATAAACAGACGTCACCTGAACAAAATATCCCGTTACAGTTTAGTAGTAATGATTTCATGAACTTCTTCACTGAGAAAATAGAAAACATCAGAACCACAATTGTAAACGTTCAATCCTCAATCCGCCTTATAATTCAGCCTCAATTATCACCCTGCAAGAACAATTACAGTGCTATAGAACAAAAAGAGTTAAATAAACTTATTAATTCATCTAAAACAACAACATGTTTATTAGATCCTATACCAACTAAACTACTGAAAGAAGTGTTACCTGTAGTGGAAGAGCCTCTCCTCAATATTATTAACTCATCTTTATCTTTAGGTCATGTTCCAAGAACATTTAAACTGGCAGTTATAAAGCCTCTCATTAAGAAACCACAATTAGATCATAATAATCTAACAAATTATAGACCCATTTCAAATCTTCCATTTATGTCTAAAATACTAGAAAAAGTTGTGTCCGCTCAACTGGGCTCTTTCTTGCAAGAAAATTATATCTATGAAAAGTTTCAGTCAGGATTCAGGCCGCATCATAGCACTGAAACTGCGCTCGTTAAAATCACAAATGATTTACTTTTAGCTTCTGACCAAGGCTGTATCTCAATACTAGTTTTACTTGATCTAAGTGCTGCGTTCGATACTATAGATCACACAATACTCTTAGATCGACTACAAAATTATACTGGTGTTCAAGGACAAGCATTAAGCTGGTTTAGATCATACTTATCTGACCGCTACCATTTTGTCTATTTAAATGGAGAAAAATCGATCATAACTCCAGTAAACTATGGAGTGCCGCAGGGATCTGTGTTAGGCCCTCTATTATTCTCAATATATATGATGCCACTTGGAAATATTATAAGGAAACATGGAATTAGTTTCCATTGTTATGCTGATGACACTCAAATATATATTTCATCACGGCCGGATGAAAACGCTAAATTATCCAAATTGACAGAGTGTGTTAAAGATATAAAAGATTGGATGACGTGTCATTTTCTTTTATTAAATCCAGACAAGACAGAGGTAATACTTATCGGTTCAAAAAAACGCCCACAGAACCTCTCACAATACAACTTTGACATCGTAGGATGTCCTGTTACTTTATCCTCTACAGTAAAAGACCTGGGTGTTATACTCGATTGTAACCTGTCTTTTGAAAATCATATTTCGTATGTTACAAAATCAGCCTTTTTCCACCTTAGAAACATTGCTAAGCTACGTAATATGCTATCAGTTTCTGATGCAGAAAAGTTAGTTCATGCATTCATGACCTCGAGACTAGATTACTGTAATGCTTTATTAGCTGGTTGTCCTGCATCCTCAATAAACAAGCTACAGTTAGTCCAAAATGCAGTTCTTACTAGATCAAGAAAATATGATCATATAACACCGATTTTATCATCACTACATTGGCTACCTATAAAGTTCCGTATTAATTACAAGGTATTGCTACTGACTTATAAAGCCCTAAACGGTTTAGCTCCAGTCTATTTAACGGATCTTTTAACGGATCTTCTATCGCCCTATAATCCATCGCGCTCTTTAAGATCAATAAATTCGAGGCTTTTGGTCATACCTAGGATATCCAGATCAACCAAAGGAGGGAGAGCATTTTCACATTTGGCTCCGAAACTCTGGAATAGTCTTCCTGATACTGTTCGTTGCTCGGACTCGCTCTCCCAGTTTAAAACTAGATTAAAGACGTATCTTTTCGGCCAGGCATTCATATAATATTGTTAATCTTACAGTTCAAACTACAATCCGGCCTCTAGTTCATAAATGCCAGAGGAGAACTGGCCCCCGACTGAGCCTGGGTTCTCCCAAGGTTTTTTTTTTTTTTTCTCCATTAGGTCACCTGATGGAGTTTTAGGACACCATTAGGTCACTTGATGGAGTTTTTTTCGGTTCCTTGCCACTGTTGCCTTTGGCTTGCTCAGTTGGGGATATTTTGGGGATATTTAATTTTATTCTATCAATCAATAAATTCCACTAGAAACAAACCTTGTTGTATTATTTTATTTTAATTTAATACTGTGAAGCTGCTTTGATACAATCTGTATTGTGAAAAGCGCTATACAAATATACTTGATTTGATTATGCAAAATTGCCTCCTCCGTGGCTTGACCAAAAGCCAGACTGAGGAGAGGCAGAGAGACAACAGCATCCAGAGTCAAACCACTGTGTCCCAACATGACACCAGACCCTTGAATGCCAACAAAGACTGACAGATCAAATGCATCGGATGAGGAGGGAAACACTCAGACAGCAGCCCAACCAGTTCAACTGATTCAACTGATTCAACTGATTCAATAATTAACTACAACTGACGCTGGACTTAGCATAGTGAGGGACTACTGCATTAACCAACTAGGGGTAAATGCATAATTAGATAATTGATGATGTTGTCCATTGAACAGAGAGCTTTTTGGCTCTGCTTTCAAGACAGAGCTGATATAAGCTTGAGTGATACTGAGCTCTCTATCAGGAAAAAAAAAGGACATAATATGTTCAACAACAAAAAATGTGGATGATAAAGCTATGGTGCTGGTCACTCCATCTTGGTCAATAGTTATTTTATTTTTAGGTTTAGAAATAAAAATAGTAACTACACAAGTTACAAACACGTGATCTCACAAATGCTGTCATTACCAGGGATTACACGATGTTAATATTGTTGGTCATGAATTCGAGATTATGCTGAAATCTCCAGTCATTTAAAAGAGCATCTCATAAGCAACAGAAGAAAAGATTATGAAGAGAAATTAAATTAACAGATGAATGACAAATCAGATAAGATAAATTGATAATGGTTCTTTCAAACGACAGCATGTCCAGAACTACCAGAACATTTTATCTATTAGATATTGAAAAATTTGGGGTTTATGACAGCGGTGTTTAACACAATCAAATGGCAACTGATATCGACCAGCTGTGTTATTCAAAACATTTAGACACTGTCACATGGGGAATGCCACATTGCCTACATTCAGTTGCGTTTGTCATCAGAGTTGTGTTAGCAATTTACAATTGGTTGTATTCGCACCTTGAAATTTAGAATAGATAATTGAATATAAAATTAAGTCTATATCATTAGTCAAGAAGGCATAAGCAAAACCCTCAACTTCAGACTATTGGACAAATGAGGTATTAAAAGACAAATAATTACACTAGCAACCCTTTTTACTATTTTAATTTCAGATGTGCGTGGTTTTGACCATCGCACAAAGGGGGGAAGTGAGTTCAGAATAAAAAATATTAAAAAAAAAACAGTTGATGATAGATGATTTTTATAGAAGATTGATAGATAGCCAAATGCAATATTTGTGTTCAAAACAATGTCAGAAAAGGTGTGTATAGATTTGATTGATCAACCATGGGGAATACCAATTGAGTTTAAGCATAGCTTTAAGCATGAAGTAAAACAGGCTTTGAGTATATTTGTATGCATAACTTGATAAAATGAAGAATGGATGAATTACATTTATTGCAATCAACAGAAGTTCATTTACACACTGAAGGCACATTGAGAGCCTTGGGAGAACAGTTGGGAACTCATAAGCGACATGATATGGCAAAACAGACCAACATTAAATTGGTTATTCGCAGAGAAAGAATGTGTTGTATAATATTTGAAGCTAACTGTTTTACTTATGTTCCAAATAATACAGCTCCTGATGAACCATTCACCGAGGCATGGAAGAAACTGAATAATAAGGGTCACTGAAGTCACAGAAAATAGGAGATAAGCATATTGAGAACTAGTTATATATTTGGATCATAGCATAAATGACTTACTAAAATAGGAATAATAACTGCCACAGTAGTTGTTATTTTGCTGTTGTTGTTGTTTTTCTTTTGTTGTTCTGCTGTGTTGTGCCTTTTCTCAGATCCATGTTAGCCAACATGGCCGCCAAACAGATGATTAATGTGTCAGTCAAACCATCAGGAGTTGACATCGGGTGCACAAACACAAGAGTGCACCAAATTGGGCCAGGACTGGACGAGCTAGATGACTTCCTGTAAGGAGTTCTGGTGAAGGAGTAAGGAATGGGGTACCTTGTTACTTTTGATTTCTAACAGTTTGATTCTGTTTTTGATAGAGAGGGAGGTAGTAACACTGTGTATTTTATTTTTGGGGTAAAATTAGACAGATCATTAGAACATGAATAGAGTAGGGAGTTAGTTAGAGGGGTTTTAATTGTTTCTTTGATTTTTATAAAGGACCCCTTCCTGAGTGTTTTCTTTTTACACTTATAATCCTACTGAGAATATTTTTACATATAATCACACTAACAGTCACAAACATGAATATGTGAATGAGAGGGGACGATACAAGGTTTGAAGCAGGTCATTGCCCGGGGTACGAGGTAATGCAACCAGATATAAAGGGAAAAAATAATGTTTTTTACTATTTTTATCACTTACTAATCATTTTACTCTTATAACAGAGTTCTTTTAACATTTTAAAGTTTTTATGAATCAAAAGTGAAGTACATGCATTAGACTACTGGTAGATGTTTCCACGGGGTAAAAGGAGAAATTAATTACAAGCGCGGTCGCCAATTGCTGGACCAGCAAGGGCAGACTCAACTGGTGGTTTAAAAACCCGCTGTCTGCTCCAACACCAGATAGTGCCCAGGGCACCTCTGGCAACGATGGAGCAACCCAGATAGCACTCCAGGCCACCGGAAGCGCCTGTGCAGTTCCTCTGGCACCGTGGGATAATCCTAACTCCAAGTCTGTACACTGAGATATGTTGATTATGCTGAAAAATCAAATGTTTGAAGTAATCTATCCCTTCAAGACTGATAATAGAAAATGAAGGTGGGATCTTTTACTCCGCTCTAGTCGAGTGGGGGCGGAGATGTTTGGTCTCACTATTCCTTCAGGGTGTACCTTCGTGAGTGGGCTTATTGATAAGAGAGATGGATGGTCCATATTGGCCATGATTGAAAGATAATGGAGAGAAGCCTGATCATGAAGATACATTCTGGGACAGAAATGAAGGTGGGACTAGGATTAGTCCCAAAGGGGGGATATGTTGGAGAATTTTCCCTTGATTCATGTCTAAGTATGATGCAATGAAAATGACAAGCATGAAAAAATAGGTCTGAAAAGGATGAGAGAATGGAAAAATACCCAGTATGCAAGGTGTCAAAATACTGTATGAAACAAAGCACCATTATGTGAGGTTTGACCAATAGAGAAGACATTTCTAACTGTGTCAAGGTCACCAGGCGTGACAGAGGGGAAGATTTGAGGGTATCCATTGGAGACTTGATGATATGAAAAAGATATAAAAAATGAGTGCTGGATGTTGTAACTTCAGAATGACCAGCTGGCTTCTCCTTTATTGTTTGTACAATAAAGTTAATTCTTCTGACCTGGAACCTCGACTCTGAGAAACTTCTTTGAGACCTGAACCAAAAAGAACGTTGAACTTTGAAAAGAATTTGCCACAACAATTACAGGTTCGCGTTTAAAGTCTTTAATAACAAATGATCGTTGCGACGGAAGCGAATCAATCAAAACTAACTTTAGCTGGAAAATAACTTTATTAAAGAACCGCTATAAAGCCAAAACAATCTCTGTTACCTTAAATTATACGTTTATCTCTGTAAAGCTGCTTTGAAACAATCTACATTGTTAAAAGCGCTATATAAATGAAGATGACTTGACTTGACTTGACAGTGTAAGTACCCTCCCCGAAATTGGTTGGTTCCGGTTGCAGAGACCCTAATGCAGGACAAATCGTCGCTATTCCTTTCTTAGCACTGCATTTGACACTATCAACCACAACATTCTTTTGAATAGGCTCGAAAATTATTAATGGAATTGCATTGGCATGGTTCAAATCATACTTATCTGATCATCATCAATTTGTAGCAGTAAAGGAAGATCTATCATATATATTATGTAGTATAAGCTCAGTATTGAGTACTGCAAGGCTGAGTTCTATTTCTAAGTTCAGTTCTGTTTGTGTCTTTGTATGGTCTCGTTTCTATTACGGCTAGATTGCTTGCCTCTATGTTGGACTTAACCTGTGTGGATTATTAAAGATTACCTGTTTACTCATCTTCATCTTCGTGTTTACACAACCTGATCGTTACAGTTAGATTGTACAGATTTACAGCAGTGATTTATATGATTTTTTTTTTGTTATGCAGCTATATGTGAGTGTTAATATTAGAAACAATTTTTATCCCGTACATATGCAGATTATCACATTAACATACAATGTGGGGGTGGATAAATAAATAATTGGATTTTTAATACCTGATGTCACAGTCACAGTCGTATATGTTAACCGGTTGACACTTATTTAGGCCAAATAGGAACCTTTAAAAACTATAACATAGGCCTAAACAGAACCAATAGTCCCTTATATTGTATTAACAGGTAAACATGAGTTTGCCATTAAACATTTTAAACAAGTGTTCGTTTTTTTAAAACAATAAATCTATTCTGTGTCTTAAGTACAATAAAACATTAGCCAATAGATCCTAACTAAAATTACCATGGTAAACAGAATAAAATAAGATAACAGTTAGCACTTAATATTTCTTTAATGCGGCCAAATATTTCACAAAATTGTACATAAAGGAATGTGCATGCTCAGGCTTGAAACGTCTACGCCAATAAAATTGCTGTATTCTAAACCAATTAAATTGGGGGTGGGCGGAGGGACACACGTTGCCCTGCCTCATAGTCCAGACTGCACTCTGGAGTACTACCCCATTCAGGAAAAGCACTGCTATGATTCTGCTGCTGACTTCTTTGAGTTATTTTCCTTCAAGCCTCTTCTTTAATACATCCTCATGAGGGAAATAAGCTGTTTTTGGGAGGCGAGGATTTGCTTTTCAAGCAAATGAAGGGAAAAACTGTGTGGTCCGGGATGCGGGATGCGGATGCGGATGCCAATGCCAAATTGGCTAAAAGTTTTGTCAAAATATTTACTACAACGACAACAGCTGGAAAATATGCCTCTCAAGACGTCACAAAATCCGACGGCACTGCTTGGATATTATAAGTAAAACTGCTGCGCTATTTTGAAAAATAAACTTTGGTGACAGGCCCAGCTGTTTGTGAGAGTCTAATGTATACAATCTTATAGTTTTACAAAAATAAATGGTGCTCAGATTGCATAATTTCTTGAAGAACAATGATGGAGAGCAGATCATTCAGGCAAAATATGACGTAAACAATGGACAATATATCAATATTTCATGGATTTAACATTTTTGTCGACAAAAAGTGCAGTTGAATGTTTTTCACTGGTTGATACCTCAATAGTTGTCATGGACATTTTAACCAAGTGTAACAGATTGGATTCATCTCGTGATCGCTATTTTATAACAAAGGTTTGGAGTCCTGTTTTGATTCTGCATGTTGTCATTTGCACTCTCTACACAAATTACAATATTACTTGCTGAAGCATCTATATTGTAAAACAAACACCGTAGATTGACACTAAACCCTTAGAACTTTCAAATGATGTATACTTTATCATTCTTAATATTTTTAGACAATATTCTATATAGTAAATGTATACCATGGTAAACAAAGTGACGTCAAGCCCAACGTCAGGACAGTTATCATCAAGAGGTTAAGTGTCAGGGCCTTTAAGACCAAGGGGCCTCAAGCCATTTTTTTTTTTTTTTTTTTTTTTTGACTTATTAACCTCTAAGTGTATGTTTTAAACATAACAGATGGACAGATTATCCAAAGCTCTTTTTGTCCTTTTGATCAATAAAAAAGTAAGGTCTATGGTCTGGTCTATTGCTTTTCCCTACATTAGAAATATAACAGTGAAAAGACCAATTAAAAAGATGGGAAAGAGACATGAGATTTTAAGCGTAGTCAAGTGGCATATATAGTATGGGACTTTTATCAATAAATTGGATCAATAGCATGAGTGCAATGTAACTTCACATTGTGAAAGCAGAACAAAACGAAAACAAAAATAACCCAAATCAAAGTGCTTGATAAAATTAAAAGAGCTATTGCCAAATAAATTCTTGTGATGTCAATGTCACATAAAACCTATCAAACGTTAAAATATTTAAAGTCAAGTAAAAAACAGAATTAAATTTAAAATTTTAGCAACCCAGGTCATCTGAGTGTTAGACGATTAATATTTATAGTGCAACCTCTGTGCACACACTTACCTTCCATGCAAAGTTTCTTATGGTAACAAAATTATTACAAATTTGCCAAAATAACCCGTGAACTGGGTTGCAAATTGACTGGGTGGTGAATTTTTGGACATGTCAGTATCACAAGAATGCCCAGTAGACTAGATGTTTCGTTTTTAATTACATTTATTCTTAAAATTCTGTAACATTTTATGTTAAAGGGATGGTTCACCCAAAAATGAAAATTAGCCCATGATTTACTCACCCTGAAGTCATCCTAGATGTATATGACATTCTTCCATTCTTCATTCTTCCGGCAGAGCTTTCAGTCATTATGTTGTGCATCAAGTTCAAGTGTTACTCGTTTGGCATAAGTCAATGCGTACGGCCGTCTGCTGGAAGCTAGTTACTTTAGTCGATAAAGTTTTAAATATGGATATTTTTCTTACACGAACGCATCACTTCACTTCAGAAGACCTTTATTAACCACCTGAGACACGTAGAGCACTTTAATCATGAATAGATGTGCTTTCATGAACTTCCAGCCATTCACTGCCATTATCAAGCTTGGAAGAGCCAGGAAATGTTTTAATATTCATATAATTTAATATTCAATATGATTGTATTCGTCTGAAAGAAGAATGTCATATACTCCTAGGATGACTTCAGGGTGAGTAAATCATGGGCTAATTTTAATTTTTGGGTGAACTATCCCTTTAATACAACCTCTGTTTGTGGGGGGCCTAAATGGGGTATCAGTCCATGGGCTGTTCAGTTCTATATACAGTACCTAGAAAGAAATGGTTCAACTAATTAGCCAGACAGCAAAAAAAAAACATACCTCCTCCAGTGGTACCTCCTGGTCTTGGTTCATATCCATGACAGGAAACAGTGGCTCAGGACTGTCCTGCAGCCAGATGAACAAAAAGCCCTCAGGAACACCCTTCTGCAGCTGTAGTAGTTCCAGCTCAAACAGCAACACTGCACTGCTGGGTACACCCAACGCTGGAGGAATGGAGAGAGAAACAGACAGACAGAGGGAATCAGGGAAAACTGCGATATCTAAGAGACCAAAACCTAGACGGTATACCATACATAAAGCCAGTACTTATTTTGCATACCATTGTAGTTATCGTGGCTATCAGTGGGCAGTAATGATTTAAGTTTTTTACATATGAGAGTGATGTAGAAACAAGGTGTTGCTGTTTATGGTTTTCAAGTAACATCACAACAATTTACATTAAAGTAAATGTACCATGAATTTCTCACTAACCGCCCTCAGAAGGCCTCACTCTCTACCTCTCCTCCACCCTCACTCTCATCACCAGTTCCCCACAGGGATGTGTGCTGAGTCCACTACTCTACTGCCTCCATACAAATGACTGTATCCCCACACACTCACATCATAAAATTTGCATATGACATCAGTGATCAGTGACTAAAAGAGTTAGCTGGCCTGAATTCCAGGCACGATTCGTCGACCAAAAATGCATGCAGGTCCCCTACCATCTTGATAGAGGCCAATGCAAGCAGGAGAACTGTCTTTAACGACATAATTGTTAACTCGACTGACTGCAGAGGCTCAAAGGGAGGTCTCTGAAGTGCGGTCAGCACCAGAGATAAGTCCCAAGAGGGTATGGAGGGGACGCAAGGCGGATTCAATCTCCTCGCTCCCCTAAGGAACCTGACGACCAGGTCGTGCCTTCCCACGGATTTCCCATCCACTGCATCGTGATGTGCGGCAATAGAGGCAGCAAACACTTTGAGGGTGGAGGGAGACAGCCTTCGCTCTAACCCCTCTTGCAGGAAAGAAAGCACAGTCCTGATTGAGCATCTTTGGGGTTCTTCTCTGTGAGAAGAACACCAATCAACAAACAGGTTCCACCTCAATGCGTAAGCATGCCTCGTAGAGGGTGCTCTTGCAGAAGCGATGGTGTCTACGACTGACTGTGGTAGATTACCTAGAACCTCTGCGTCCCATCCAGGGACCAGACATGAAGCTTCCAGAGGTCTGGGTGCGGGTGCCATATGGTGCCCCGTCCCTGTGAGAGAAGGTCCTCCCTCAGAGGAATGGGCCAGGGAGGGGATGACGAGAGGAGCACAAGTTCGGGGAGGTCCTGTCAGGCCAATAAGGGGCAACTAGCAAGATCTGCTCCTCTTCCTCCCTGACCAATGCACAGTGTCTGTGCAAGATGGCTCACTGGGGGAAACGCATATTTCCGAAGGCCCCGGGGCCAGCTGTGTGCCAGTGCATCTGTGCCGAGAGTGCCCTTGGTTAGGGAATAAAACATCTGGCAATGGGACGAGTCCGATTGGCAAACAGATCGATATGTGCGGCTCCAAAGTGGTCCCAGATCAGCTGAACCACCTGGGGATGAAGTCTCCACTCTCCGGGGGCCACATGCTGTCGTGAGAGCTCGTCGGTGGCACGATTGAGCAGGCCGGGGATATGAGTGGCACGAAGCAACCTCAGATGCTTCTGACTCCATAAAAGGAGGTGGCGGACGAGTTGTGACATGCGATGGGAGCGAAGACCACCTTGATGGTTGATGTACGCAATGGTGTCCGTACGGACCAGTACATGTTTGCCGAGCAGTGGCTTTTTGAGGTGTCTCAAAGCAAGGTGTACTGCCAACAACTCGATGCAATTGATGTGCCAATGCAGATGGGGGTCTGTCCTGTACGTGGCACCCTAGTTGGAGGCATCTGTGAAGACCAAAGCATGCCTGGACACTTGTTCTAGGGGCACTCCGGCCTGGAGAAACGAAGGGTCTGACCACGGGCTTAAGGAGCGGCGGCAGACTCGAGTGATTGTTACCCGTAGCGTGCCGCTCTGCCATGCCCACCTTGAGGCTCAGCCATGAAGCCAGTGCTGAAGTGGTCTCATATGAAGCAAGCCGAGCGGCGTTACTGCAGTTGCGGCTGCCATATGCCTCAGGAGCCTCTGAAAAAATTTCAGTGAGACCACTGTCCTGCTCTTGAACGTATTCAGGCAGTTCAGCACCGACTGGACACGTTCCTCTTGTGAGGCGTGCCGTCTGTTTGACTGAGTCCAGCTCCATACCGAGAAAAGAGATCCTCTCCCCGGGTGTGAGTTTGCTCTTTTCCCAGTTAACCCGAAGACCCAACTGGCTGACATGTTGGAGCAACCCTGTGTTCACACAACTGTTCCAGAGACTGAGCTAGTATCAGCCAATCGTCGAGGTAGTTAAGGACACAAACACCACACTCTCTCATGAGAGCAATGGTCGCAATCTTCGTAAAGACGCGGGGCGACAGGGCCAGCCCGAAGGGTAGGACTTTGTACTGATACGCTCGACCCTCAAACACGAAATGCAGGAAGGGCCTGTGTCGCTGCAGGATGGAGACATGAAAGTACATGTCCTTCAGGTCAATCGCTGTTAGCATCTTGAACGGAATCTTGTAAAGGGCCCGATTCAAGATTGGTCTTAACCCACCACCTTTCTTGGGTACAATGAAGTAGGGGCTGTAGAAGCCGTACTTCATTTTGGCTAGGGGAACTGGCTCTTTCGCATCCTTCGCTAGTAGGACTGCAATTTCCGCACGCATGACAGGGGCTCTTTCGCTCGACAACGAAGTGAAACAAACGCCTCTGAACATGGGTGGACGCCGGCCGAACTGAATCATGTAGCCGAGTCTGATGGTGCGGAGAATCCAGCTGGATGGATTGGAAAGCACTTTCCAGGTTTCCAAAAACCGTGCTAGGGGAACCAGAGGCACCACATACATACCAGGGGTGGGGCAGCGAAGTGGAGAGCAGGGACCAGGATCGGATGGCCCAGGGGCGGTCCGGAGCGGGGTCTAAGTGCGCAATGCAGCACTGACCTGTTTCCACTGGTCGGCATTGGGTAAGGCAGAAAGCGTAATTGGGTCCTTGGACCGTACCCATCTGCCGGCTGGCAACACAAGAGAGGATCGATGGTTGCGAGGCTTTACAGGGTCGCACACCATCAATCTGACCTTCTTGGAACCCAGGAATAGAGGAATTTGTTCTTCTGACAATTCGGGAACCACTGAACTCCGGGGAGCCGGCTGTGGAACAGAAACCATCTCAAGAACTCCTCCCCCCATCCCTGGGTGGCCTGTATCAGGGATGATTATTCTTGCAGGCTGGGCGGCCTGCCTGCGGCTAGCTGAGGCCTGAGTGAAGGCTGCTGCGGTGGCCCAGTGGGAGCGTGAGCGGCGGCAGGGGGGCACCCTCAGCAACGTGCAGGTGGAGGAACTACCACACATCCACAGCCCAGCGGCCCGCTGCTGCCATCACCCCACCGCCGGGCCAGGATGTGTTGGACCTGAGCAGCAGAGAACTGTTGGGCGCAGTTCTCCGCCGCGTCGCCAAACAACCCTACCTGGGAAATTGGGGAGTCCAGGAACCGAACCTTGTCCGCATCCGCCATATCAACCAGGCTGAGCCAACTATGGCGCTTCTGAACCACCAGGGTGGACATCGCTAGACCGATCGCACAGGCCGCAACGCTTGTGCTCCGGAGAGCCCAGTCAGTTGCAGTGTGGAGCTCACTCATGAGCACACGGTCTAGACACCAGCCACCATAGTCACATGTTTGCCAGGAGCCAGAGCGCCTGACATCAAAGCAAATTTAAAAGTGCTGGCTAATGCTAATCGTAAATTCTCTAAAATTATTATTCACGTCGGCACTAATGATGTTAGACTCCGCCAATCGGAGATCACAAAAATTAACATTAAAGAGTGTGAACTTGCAAGTACGATGTCAGGCACTGTAATTTGCTCTGGCCCCCTTCCTGTTCGCCGGAGTGATGAGATAGTTAGTAGATTGTCCTCACTCAATGGCTGGCTGTCGAGGTGGTGTCCGCAAAATAATATAGAATTCATAGACAATTGGAAAAGTTTTTGGGGCAGACCTGACCTGTTGAAAAGAGATGATATTCATCCCTCCTGGGATGGTGCTGCTCTTCTCTCTAGTAATATGGCACATAGTCTTAGAGCTCAAACATGACAATCTGGGCCTCAGGTCAGGAAGCAGACAGACTGGCTAAACCGACCGTCTGCTAGCTGTCTCACGTCACCAAGTCAGATAAATCCCATCATACAGAACCTCTTTCACCTAGATATCATCATATAGAGACTGTGTCTGTTCCCTGAATTAGGACATACAAAAAACTCCTAAACCCATTCAAGGGTAAAAATTGTATTGATGTTCAACAAAACAGCTCGGGTTGCTGAATATTCAATCCCTTACTTCAAAAGCACTCATTGTTAATGATATGATTACAGACTATAATCTAAATGTGCTGTGTTTGACAGAAACCTGGCTAAAACCAGACAATTATATTACTTTAAATGAGTCCACCCCACAAGATTAGTGTTATAAACATGAACCTCGTCTGAAAGGCAAAGGGGGAGGTGTTGCTGTAATTTATAGTAATATCTTCAGAATTACTGAGAAGTCTTGTTTTAAATATAATTCTTTTGAAGTGTTGTTGCTAAATGTAACACTATCTAGTGTAAATGATAAATCACGTTTAACATTTGTGCTGGCTACTGTATACAGGCCACCAGGGCACCATAAAGACTTTATCAAAGAATTTGCTGATTTTCTATCAGAGTTAGTACTGGCTGCAGATAAAGTACTAATTGTTGGTGATTTTAATATACATGTAGATAACGAAAAAGATGCATTGGGATTGGCATTTAACCCTCTGGGGACCAAGCTGTTTTTGGGGTCCTTGAGATGTTCTGACATGCCTTGACATTTGTGCTTTTTTCAGTTATTTATAAACATGTTAATGGCAAAGGTGTAAATTCACTCTATATAGCACAAACAGGGCTACCATAATATGCGAGCAACGTGTATGTAGATGTTTGTATTTTTAAGAGAATAATGTTTATGCGTGGTTATTGGAAAAAATTAAAATGAAAGTTGCTGAATTAAGACCACAAAACACATATTAAATATGTGTCCACAAGACTTTTGACTAATGGATGTTGTCCCTTTGAGTTCTAGCTTCAAAATGATGTAAAAATAGTCTTGCTTTATCGTTCACAAAAAAAAAATACATTGATTTAAATGGTGTAAAACAGGTTTTGCTTGGAAAGCCAATATGCGAGGGGGAGGAGTAGTTTACACCTTAGATTATGAATGTCCCACCCACTCTGCATAATTAGCCATTCACTCAGGTGTGAAACTGACTGAGCCACAATGCAAGGACAAAAGATGTATTTAGAAGAAGACTTATATTGACCATTTAAGATTTCGCTTACATCTCTCTTGTAAATATGTTTTGCTATTTTATTAAAAATGTTACAATTACAACAATAATTACAATTTCAACAATATTTCAAGTGTACTCTTTCTTTGTAAAAAAAAGAAAAAAAAAAAAAGATTATAGGCCTACATTTTATCATATGCATTCATTAGTTTGAATATAGCCAACATTGGAACATCTAACATCTTAGTCTATGAATTTATTTTTGACAAAAATAGTATTTTTTTTGCAGTTTAATACGTTGCTTATACAAATACATTTTATTTCAACATATTCCAGTCGATTTTTACTCATCTCAGTAGGCTATAGCAAAGCAGTTTATTCTTTCACACACAGACGCGCGATTCATATTTAGGCTAAACAGTCTTTACAAATATGTCCCCTTCATTCATCTCACAGAAAGGCGAGTCATATTATAGAAATGCGATTCATCTTTTTGCGGTTTACATAGGCCTACACTAACGTTATTCCATAACGTTATTCCACACGTGAGAAAAGAAAACAGCCTACCTCACTCCTCAGCGGAATCTGCTCCTCATTTCAGGAGATATTGCTCCTCATCAGCACTGTTCTGAGGAATCTTTTCTCCATAAGGTAGGCTATAATGTCTCACTCGCGAGGAGTCGCGACGCGCTTTGTTTACAGCTGATGTGGGCGTTTCACAGCTCTGAAATAGTTCTCAGAATTTGCGTTTGAATAGCACGCGCTCTCCGGGGAGTGGTCACATTACTGTGAATTAGGTCGTAATGAGCTCGACAGGAGTCGCTCTCTTTTTATACAGATTACAGAAGCTGAGAATAATTGTTTTTTATATAAATGACTTCATTTAAAAGATGCGATCTCAAGCTTTATGCCCGTGGGTCTGTTTGCCTGTTTGACTGAATTTTCGCGGAGTTATAGATCATTTTCGAACGCGTTTCAAATGGGAGTTTACTGACAGAGAGAAGGCAGAAATCGCATCATGTTAATTTTTCTTTATTTGTCAAAAAGCAAAACACTTTATTTTTATTGTGAGTATACAGAAAAAAAATAGAAACTGAACAGGATCGATTGATGTATTACACGAAAATGAAAGATCAAAATTAACAGAGCATTTAGTGTTTATTTTCATTGCTAAAAAAAAAAAACGAGCAAAACGCGCGGGCGCGTTTGTGGTCCCCAGAGGGTTAAAGACATTCTGAACTCTATTGGAGATCTAAGAATGGCTTCTACGCTAATATTAGTCTCTCTGTTTATACCGAGGTTTACCGCAGTCCGCCGGATCCAGGCCGTATCCAGATCTGATGAAGGACCAGCGCCTGGACGCGACGACAACGCAGTCCTGAAGTGTCAACCAGTCTCTCCGTTTACTGAAGTGAGGTGGACCCCGGCCGTATCCAGATCAGATGGTGGATCTGCACCTGGACCTAACCATGACGCATCCTTGAAGTGCCAGCCTCATCAGCCCTGTGAAGGCCTCATCGACACTACCAATCTGACTTCTGACCTGTAACGCTGCCTGGATCATAATCATACACTGTTCACTCGTTGGCCAGAGGAGAACTGGCCCCCGACTGAGCCTGGGTTCTCGCAAGGTTTTTTTCTCCATTCTGTCACCTGATGGAGTTTTGGTTCCTTGCCACTGTTGCCTTGGCTTTTGGCTTGCTTAGTTGGGGACATTTAATATTTAACAATATTATTGATCTGCCTTATTAAGGGTGGACGATGATGCAATTTTCTTCTAAAAACAAACTTTGTTGTATTATTTTCATGTTATCAATGTGAAGCTGCTTTGATACAATCTGTATTGTAAAAAAGCGCTATATAAATAAAGGTGACTTGACTTGACTACCCTTGTGCATATCCATGATAGTTTTGGCCTGGTAGACCTGTAACAACGCCATGGCATGCAGAGAGGAAGCAGCTTGCCCACAAGCTCTATTAGCTCCGTCTGTAAGAACAGATGAAAACTCACAGGTCCGCGAGGGGAAACGAGGCTCCCCCGACCCAGATGCAGCAGCCGCCGGACACAGGTGTGCCGCGACAGACCACTCCACTGGAGGGACAGCCATGTAACCTCTCACTGCTTCTCCTTCAAGGGTAGTGAGGGGGAAGAAACTATTCAGGTCGTTTCCAGCAGTAAAAGGTGCCATCCACGACCTAGTCAGTTCTCAATGCACCTCGGGAAAGAAAGGTACTGGGGCAGCGGGCTGAGAACCAGCACGGCCCGCCCCAGAGAAAGCGATCATCCAACCGAGACTGAGCGAGACACGGTGGAGGGTTCCACTCGAAACCGACAGCCGCGGCGGCCCGTTTCAGCATAGCTGATAACTGTGGATCCGGCTCGGGCAACGTTGTACTCCCCTACAACCGGCTGTCAGACAAACAAACACAAACAGAAATTTGCTTTGCTGTTAAAACAGCAGTTGAGAGCTTAGAAAGCTCGCGACCACCACTGTCACGCGCTGTAAAACCACCAGCACCGGGAGAGACTTCCTGAAGAAGCACCGACACACCCGCTTGTTGTAATACAACACACTCTTCAATGACATCGACATGAAGACCGATCGGCTCCGAAGCGTAATCTCGTACGCCAATGTGCATAGGCTCATTTTACAATACTCGAAGATGACAAGCTCCCGAGCGTGATCCCAATCAGTCGACACGTCAACTACATCAAACGTGCCCAACTGAAAGGGAATCATAACTATGCAACTGTCTACTACATTATTGCATCTGGCAGTGTATTGTGGTCTCCTTGAGGAAATTGTTTATTCATTCATTGCTATATGAGAGGAAGAATTGTCTAAACTCGTTAATTCATCTAAATCGACAACCTGTATGTTAGACCCTATTGAAAGAGATGCTTCCAGAGGTCATAGATCCTCTTCTTAATATCATTAATTCATCTTTGTCATTAGGATACATACCAAAAACTTTTAAGCTGGCTATGATTAAACCACTTGTTAAAAAAACGCAACTTGATCCTACAGAATTTGTCAATTACAGGCCGATCTCGAATCTACCTTTTCTGTCAAAGATACTAGAAAAAGTATCCTCAGAACTATGTTCCTTTTTGGAAAGAAATGGTATCTGCGAGGATTTTCAGTCAGGATTTAGACCGTACCATAGTACTGAGACAGCTCTCATTAGAGTCACAAATGATTTGCTCTTATCATCCGATCGTGGTTGTATCTCTCTATTAGTGTTACTCGATCTTAGTGCTGCATTTGACACTATCGACCACAACATTCTTTTATATAGACTCGAAAATTATGTTGGCATTGGTGGAATTGCATTAGCATGGTTATCTAGCATACTTATCTGACCATTATCAGTTTGTAGCAGTAAATGAAGAGATGTCTTATCGATCAAAAGTTCAGTATGGCGTACCACAAGGTTCAGTGCTAGGACCTTTGCTGTTCTCTTGTACATGTTACCTTGTACATGTTACCCTTAGGAGATAACATTAGGAAGCATGGCATTAGTTTTCACTGTTATGCTGATGATACTCAGCTCTATATTTCTTCACGCCCTGACGAAAATTACCAATTCACAAAATTAACGGAATGCATAGCTGAAATAAAAAAACTGGATGGCTAGTAATTTCCTAATACTTAAATCTGAAAAAACAAACAAACAGAGATTCTAATTATTGGACAAAAAACTTCCTCACATAATAACCTAGAATACTGTCTAACACTTGATGGCTGCTCTGTCAAGTCTTCGTCGTCGGTTAGGAACCTGGGTGTGCTCTTTGATACTAATCTTTCATTTGAAAGTCACGCGTCTAGTATCTGTAAAACCGCATTTTTCCATCTTAAAAATATTTCTCAATTACGTCATATGCTCTCAATTACGTCATATGCTCTCAATGACAAATGTGGAACAATCAGTTCATGCGTTTATGACATCAAGGCTAGATTATTGTAATGCTCTTATGGGTGGTTGCCCTGCACGCTTAATAATAAAACTACAGCTGGTCCAAAACACAGCAGCTCGAGTTCTTACCAGAACCAGGAAGTATGACCATATTAGCCCGGTTCTGTCAACACTGAATTGGCTCCCTATTAAACATCGTATAAATTTTTAAACATTGCTGATTACTTACAAATCACTAAATGGTTTAGCTCCCCAGTACTTGAGCAAGCTCTTAATGCATTATAGTCCTTCACGTCTATTGCGATCTCAAAATTCTGGCCAGTTGATAATACCTAGAATATCAAAATCGACTGCTGGCGGTAAATCCTTTTCCTATTTAGCACCACAACTTTGGAACAGTCTTCCTAACATTGTCCAGGAAGCAGACACACTCTGTCAGTTCAAATCTAGAATAAAAACACATCATCTATAGCAAACCAAAGGAACAGCAGCAGCAGGAGCAACGAAGAACAATCCTGTGCTTTCCATTCTGTGACAGTTCTAAGCTAGAAAAATAAAGACGGCGTCTGAAAGTTATGGCTGGTCATCAGTTTGTGTGTAAATGTAAATTTTTCATTTATCTGTGGCAGGTGTAATGATGGCTGACTGAGGGCAGGTGGGGACCAGAAGGGATGCTGGAAAATGTAGTTCTGGTGACTTGGCTGGTGACTTAGGATTGTGATACTAATAAATTACACCAGCATTCATCCCCTTTGTTTTAAGGCATTCTTACAATTAGTATTGTTAGACATATTAAAATTAAAACGATTTCTATACAAAAAAAAAAAAAAAAAAAAAAAAAAAGGAAAAGGGGAGGGGGAAGCCCTCACTCAAGACTTCCAGACCTTAAACATATCAATATGCCACCTATCTTAATGAAACATTTCCAGAAAAACATGACTATACAAGCTAAATATGCTCTGTAAAAAATGGGGTACTTATAGGGTCTAAACTCCCACTACAATATATTTTACATTTACATTATTCAATTTGCAGACACTTTTATCCAAAGCGACTTACAAATGAGGAATACAGCAAGCGAAGTAGGACGGTGCAGAGCCTGTGGTAGATCTGTAAGCCTTGAACTTGATGCAAGCAGTAAGTGGTAGCCAGTGCAGAGAGATGAAGAGAGGTGTGACGTGGGCCCTTTTGGGCTCGTTGATGACAAGACGTGGTGCAGCATTCTAAATCATTTCTAGAGGTTTGATCGCACATGATGGAAGTCCAGCCAGAAGAGCATTGCAGTAATCAAGCCTGGCCAACCTTGATGGGGTGATTGATCATGAACCTAGCTGGATGGTGAAATCATGCTGTAGAGTCGCATTGGCATGGAGCTGCAGGTGATGTTTTTTCATCTGACAGACAGCTTGGGATTCGTGCAGCTAATGTGGGAACATCTGGTTGAAATGAAAGGTAGAGCTGTGTGTCATCAGCATAGCAATGGTAGATGAAACCATGTGCCTGTATAATGGGTCCCAGTTATGTAGTGTATATGGAGGGAGGGTTCAAAGAACTGAGCAATGAGGACCCCCTGTGATCAGTTGATGTGCTTTGCATACCTCTCTCCAGGCAATCCTGAAAGACCTACCTGTGAGCTAGGATTCAAACCAGTAAATAGCTGTTCCTGTAATGTCCAGTGATGAGAGGGTGGAGATAAGTATCTGATGATTCACAGTGTCAAAGGCAGCATAGATCCTGGAAAATGAGAACTGATCATTTGGAATCAGCTTTCGCAATCCGTAGTGCTTCAGTGACCGACAGTAATGCAGTCTCGGTTGAATGGCAGTTCTTGAAACCAGATTGGTTGACGTTCAGCTGGTTATTCTGTGAGAAGAATGAATGAATGAATGAATGTATGAATGAATGAGGCATTTATATAGCGCTTTCATATGTACTACTGTACACCCAAAGTGCTTTACAATCATATCAGGGAATCTCTCCTCAAAGATGATACCTGGTTGAAAAGAACTAATTCAAAAGTTTTCGATATAAATGGTAGGAGAGAGACAGTTCTGTAACTATCTACAAGTGACGTGTTTAATGTTTTTGTTTTTGTTTTTTTAGAAGTGGGGTTTCCAGAGCCTGCTTGAATACTGTAGGGAAAATGCCAGTGCAGAGAGATGTGTTGATGATGTGTGTAAGTGCTGGTAAAAGTGTAGGAGAGTTGGCTTGTGAGGGGATGTGATCTAGAGGGCAGGTGGTAGGATGACTGGAGAAGAGAAGTTTAGATTCTTCTGCCTCAATGAGTGGAGAAAAGGAAGAGAGAATATTTCTGGCTGTGGATGTGGTTGGTCTAAGTTCCTGTGTGTGTGGAGCTAAGAACTGACTGCTGATGGTTGTTGTTTTGTCAGCAAAATCATCAGCAGGAGAGAGTTGAATGTTTTGAAAAGTGTGCATGTGTTTGAAGCGCTGGTGATCTTGTCGTGGAAATATGAAGATTTCAACAGAAAAGAATGAGAGCCAAGATTGATACATAGGCTACTCAGGTCAGATGGGTCTTTTGATTTGTGCCATTTTCTTTCTGCTGCCCTGAATTTGGTCTGGTGTTCACAAAGAACATCAGATAACCAGGGGTTAGATGGAGTAGCACACGCTGGCCTGGAAGAGAGAGGACAGATATTGTCTAGACAAGAAGTTTAAGTGGAACATAAAGTGTCCGTTGCGGGTAATCGCATCCAGAGATGAGAATTGTGAGGGAAGAGATGATGACACAACAGAGGAAAGATGGAAAGGAGAAAGTGAGCGCAGGTTTTGTCTGAAAGTAACTGGTAGAGGGTTTGGTGGTGCACAAGTAGTAAGTTGTAGATTTAAAGTAATGGAGAGATATGCAGAGGTTTCACCAAAGTGTTGTCTGTGATGCAGTTGCGCTTATTAATTGGGTGATGTTTATTAGTTTATTGCCAGATTTGTGAGTACCTGTGGTGATGAGCCATTTGAGATTGAATGAGGTGTAGCAAATTAGCTATATGAAATATTAATAATCAATAATAACTGGTTATAATTGATTATGAATATTTGGATCAGTTAATATAATTAACTTAATGTCGTAAATTAATATTGCAATCAATTAACCTGTTTGTCCCGTGAACACTCAGGATTAATTGTTTATTAACTCTAAGAAATGTACATTTCTGGGGCATGGAAAATGTCTTTCTTAATTTACAGTACTACTAAGAGCAGTAGCCAAAATCTATATGATTAGTGACTCCAGTTATGAGCTTGAGACACGGACAACTTTACGTGTGACATGAACAAGATTTTATTAACTAGTCTAAACACTTAAACTACTCTAACATACACATGCATACAGTTTACCAAGGGAAAGAGAGCTGAAGCAGAATACAGGAAAGCAAGAAGTTATAGCATTGTTTGAAATTCAGCAGATCAACAGCCTTGAGCAAACCAAACCATCAGTTTAGTTCTAACACACCATTCTTTAAAAGGGGTAAGGATACTTAATGTATCAAATAATGAGACTAAGTTTGATACTTGCATGTCTCGCCCATTTGAATTAAACTGTCCTGATGCAATTTGTCCAGTTGATATTTGCTGAAGTGGTCTTGATGAGAGAGAACCAGTGGTAGTCAGAATATCTTTGGTGAATGGAAAGACAAGGCCGCAGCCTGGCACAAACTTGGAGGGTCCTTAGAAAATGAAAGCTTTAGCGTAAGTTCTGCCGGGAAGACTCAATTGTTGCGTCACTTATTATCATGTTCTAATACTAGAAGTATAAAGGACCAGTACTTACACTTGTCTGAGTTCGCAGATGCTGAACGCTTTCACTCACCACCATCCACCCCACCACCACCAAGATGGTTTCTTCCATCCACCAACAAGATGGCTTCTTCCCTCCATCTTCTCTACCACCGCAGGATGGTCCCTTCCCCTCCAACCTCCCCACCACCACCAGGACGGTCCCTTCCAATACCTCACGGGGGGTCGGCTGTATTGCTGTATTTATCGCATATATTGCTTGCTGGGTCATAAATGCATGATTGTTACAATATCTATTCTCCCAAGTCTTTCTGGTAGAACTTCTAGTTCAGCATCGTCTTCACGTCAGCATCTCAGAGAAGAGTAAGAGAAAGCTAAGAGAGCTGATCTTGTGTTTTTAAGGCGTGAAGATGTCACACCCACTGGGGGTGCAAGAGCCAATGAGAAGATTTCCCTTTGGAGGGAATTTTTACTTTACGACCTATTGTTCAAGCAGGCTTTTGAACATGTAGTTTGATTGGATGTTTAACACAAGAATCTTTAAGATGCTTATAATACTAATGCGTCACAAAGTTAGCAAAATGTAATGTAAATTAACAAATGGGAAACGAAGATTGGAGTTTATAGAGACCATGCCACACATATGATTTTGGTTAACCATAATATGCAAAGTCTGAAACATTAACCCAATAGAGTTTACAAGAATACAAAAGCCAAACCACATAAAAGGAAAATCATGAGGTGGGAAAATTAGATACATGTTTACACATTTCTCAAGTGGTTATATATAGAATATATAGGATTAACAGGGTTTATTTCTCCTCCTCTGCAAGAATTTAAGTGAGAGTCGCAGCTCTCTGGAAATTCCTTTGGGTCGTAAAACTCTTATCAGTCTCAGTGTGTCCTGTAACAGGAAACCGGGTTCTGCCAGTGTGTTATGGCTCGTTTCCACTGAGCAGTACGGTACGGTACGGTACCACTTTTTGGGTACCCTTCCGTTGGGGTACCTAGCACAGTGGTACGGTACTAAAGGGTGGAGCTAGACTCACTGCAGAACGTTGATTGGTCGACAGAGAATCGTCACTTGCGCGTGCTACAAGGGGAATGACAACATAAGCCATTTTTTAATATACAGTTTAATATAATACTACTGTTTCTGTGTCACGAAATGTAATTTTAAGAGTTTTTCAGGTGAGAATGTAGTTGTTTAAAGCTCAAATCTGTGGTTTATTTATAAAGATTTATGAAAATTTTATCCAGGTTGTGAGATCCAGGCAGTCACCGGGCGCTCGGCGCTCATGTACCCCGCCTGGAACAGCCTTTCCTCGGCGGGTCCTTCTGACGTTTGCCGCTGACTCTGACGTCTCTGTAGTGGTTAAACATGAGATATAATTTGTCTTGTGTAGACCTAACGGGCGATCTTTGGTCTTGTGAATCTATAATTTGTTCCCTGGCCAAACTGAGGGCTAAGTGAAATTTCATAACTTTATATTTAGGCTATTTAACTTTACCGTTGACTTTGTATGTTTGACTGAATTGTTTGCTTTATTTCTTATTGTATAGCTTCTTGTACTTTTTACTTATACTTTTATAATGGCTATTATTGATAAAACTCTCTTTAACAAAAAGAGACAGAGTTTAGTTTTTTATTTTTTTTTATTTTATAACACTGAAGATGATCAGAGTACAAATGCACATATTGCCTGAACCATATTAATAAGTTTAATATTTTTAAAATTTAAACGAAAAGAGGCAGGGTTGTGTTAAATATATATTTGTTTGTTATAAATAGGCTAACGTTACATGCAGTGAATATAATCAATACGCGTTGCCTGAACCACATTTGTGTGGCTATAATGTTTAAGATTTCTTTAAATGAAAACGTAAAGAGGCAGTGTGGTGTTTTATAACATATTTCGTTTTATTGTTGCCTAAAATGTACATACAGAGATAACCGGAGTAACGTTAGCAGAGTGAGCTGAGTGACGCTTTGAAGAACGCGCTGTTCCATTTGCAGAATTACCGGACTCGCGTCCTCGGGAGTCATTCTCCTGAGCTGGACTTGGCAAGTCCGAACTTTGCGTGCTATTGAGAAATGCCTAATGTCGGCGCTTGGCTTCTTGTGACAAACATACCGAGAAGCAAGAAACAGATCTGCTGTATGTCATCCATTGTTGTTTATGTAATGTCATTAATGTCATTACATTTGTAAGTTCACCGAGAGACACACGGAAGAGAAGTTGCCTTTGTTACCTGTTTTTCACTCCCTGGAGTTAACGCGGTCAATGAGTTCTCACGGCATGTTTGATGGCATCGAGGATGACATTGTAGCAACAATGGGTTGTACATTAATATTAATATTAGCTCAAATGATCTATAGGGAATTTTAATAATTAATCATGAATATGATTAATATTTTGTATGTTACAGTTACATTAATTTATCGCAGCTGAACTAGATTGATATATGAATGATTACCATAACGGGTTATGGTTCGTCGTTAATACATCAATAGTCTTATTTCAGCTCGAAGTTATGGGATAACTTTAATGGAATTAATTTAGTTATCAAACAATCTGTTTGTTTAGCAAACATTGAACGTAAGATTAACTTAACTCTCAAGGAAAATTATCCTTCTTACAAACCCGAGAAAGAGTATCTTTTCCAGGCCTTGAAAAGACAACTTTCTGAGTTTGTAAAATTAGGTTACTTAAATCGTACCAAAATAAAGCATATAGCTAAGATCGAACATTTCAGGGACTAAGTAACATGGGCAATTAAGTCGGTCAAGGACATATGGAATTTAATAATTGGACTAATACATCGAACTAAGGAATATATCAAACTACACAATACACACGGATTATATGTCTATGTACATAAAATACAGTTAAACAATACAAGATAACGAATAACAGTGAGAGAGAGGATAAAATGATCAGAATTAGAGAAAGATAGAATGACATAAAAGGATGAGAGAGCGGATGAGAGAGAGAGGGAGAAGGATGGGAGATGAGATCGGAAGTGAAAGCAAAAATCTGCGATCAGAGATCGCAGTAGGCTATGGCAAAAATCACAGACAGTAACCCTCGAGAGACCACAAAGAAATTACATTAAAAGTTCAATTCAATAATCGATACTTGCATTGCATATGGTTCTCTTTGTATGAGGAAGGAAGGCAGGGTCCTGCGTGTCGTCTGAGGGGAGGCGTGCGCGTGCTGTGTCTTCCATGCGAGCGCGGGAGGTTCAAAGGAGGTTCTCTTCTCTTCCTTTGAGGTGAAGTTGCCGGGAATGATTCAGGCTAAGTTCATTCAGCTCGTGAATGAACAGAGGCGAATAGGAAAACGAAACTAGACTATAGAAAAACATAAAAAGAAATAAAAGAGAACAAAAGAGAAGCAGGCCGAAGCCGGTCCGGACTTGGGTTTCCAAAGTTTTTGAGGAGGGAGAAGAGAGAGAGAGGAAACTGAAGGTTTTGGCTTTTATCAGTGTCCCGTGTACCGTCCCCTTTTTCGTGGTGGACGAATCCTCTTCGAGCATTCTGAGCAGAAGATTTTCTTTGTGTGTTAATGCAGCCCGACCCTCGTGTGGAATCACACGAATCAGAAGTATGATATTATGCTCAGGGAATTAAAAACGCATGGAACCATAACGTTTATCACAGTCTCTTATCAAAAATCTTCTTCGTCGTGCAAAGGGGATCAAAACAATACTAAGGACGAATATTGACAAAGATAGCAACATAGAGATACATTCTTTTGTTGAACAAAGGCACTTAAAGATTACATTACTGTAATTCAAAAACACAACTATTCTAATATCACACTGGTGAACATGCAAATCACCTGGAACACTCTTTGTACATTTTTAATAGTTAGTAAAATGAAATTTTACTAGTGGAAGTCCATATATGTCAATGTGTGTGTGTATATCTGTGAGGTCGGCATCTGTTGCATCTCGTGGTGCATACCACGTGAGGGGTTGGGGGCTATTTGAGAATGTGTTACTCGGCAAAAACAAAGGTAGTTCTGTGGGCAGACTAACTTGACAGCCTGAGGCTCATGATGGGGGAAGGCAGGTGGTTCTTGGAGCTGAGGCTTCAGCTCGATGAGGTTTGGCATGGTCTCTGACTTGACACCCCCTTTCCGGGGATTCCATCTGAGACCTTCGGACACCGCTTTCGTGAGCTTGGCTGTATCGCATCTCGCTGAGTCTTCTGTACAGGATGGAGGCCAACCTAGTGTTAGGGTGTGGCTGATTACCTGCAGAGACGCACAGCTCAATGTCGGCAGCATTCCAGCCTCGGACCACAGATGAAGTGTTCAGAACGGGCCGTCGAGCCGGTGCTCGGAGGGCTTTGTTGGCAGGAGCAATGTCAATGAGTTGGGACCCCCTTTTCTCACTACGGAGTTCTAGTTCTGGATCTAAGATGAGGTTGTAGTTCTTGGAGGATGGGAGTTTCAGTGCTGTCTGGTATTCTTTGCTCGGAAGAATGTACAATGCTAGGTCATCAAGGTGTAGGGTGACACCTTTCGGTACTTGAAGTCCCGTATTCTGGTTAAGCATGTTGACACGGCTGGTTATGTCATGCTGGTCGTGAGTGAGAGTGGCTGTGCGCACGGAAGTGTTGACGAGCCCTCTGTCACCTGCAATCTCTGCTTGCGTCTCGGTGACTTGTGTACGAGGCTTAGCATCGGCAGGGCAGAGATGATGAATGTCTTTAGTCAAAGTACACATGTGCGGGTTTGAACCTGAGTACCGTTGTGTATTGCTGTCGTGGTAGGCCCCCACGTCTGGAGGGTGTACCTTGATGTGGGTGTCGCGTTCCCAAAACCTGACTTTGACAATGTCTGTAAGTCTGTAGACTTGGCTTGACTCGATGATAGGCAGATTTAGGAGAAAACCCACTTCTCTCTGCTCGGGATAGACGTAGAGTGGGATGGCGCTACCCAGAGAGTAGGCCAGGTGTTTTTGTAGAAGGTCAGCTGGCATGTTGACGGCGGAAGCCCGCACAGTGAGCACGAGGCTTGAGGGTATCAGGTGCGGTAGGATTACGCCTGTGGCTAGGCTGTTACTGGAAGAGTTAACCTCCCACAGCATGTCTGTCGTTAGCGCTGTAACCAGCTGAGTCTGGACAAAGTCACTCTGTAAGACAGTAAACAGCGGCTTCATGGAGTTTGTGGTCTGGTTCGCTGCATTTACACTGGACATACCAATGTTAAACAGAGTTCTGGCGGCAGCTACGACTCGGAGCAACACTCCCAGGAGCCGTCTGGAGTGGTGGTTGGTGCTTAGGAGTCCCGATTGTGCGACAGTCACTTTCTCCAGTTGGTTGAGCATGTGTTCGACCTTGGCCTCGGCATGAGAGAGGGGGTCCTCTGTCCGTCGGGCACTTGTCCAGATGTATTGGGCTACGGAGCTGGGGTAGTGTGCTCTGTAGACCGGGCAGGGCTGGATGAGTCGACCATGCATTTGCTGGGGGTAGGTCCTGTCGTCGGTGATCTGGAGTCTCAGTTGTTCTCTCTGTGGCAGCTGTCCTCTGGTTGGCTGACAGTACAGCATGGCGAACCACAGCAGCAACCTGGTACAGACAACAGGGAGAGAGAGAGAGAAAGGGGAGGAAGAAACCAGCGAGGGTTGTCTTTGGTTGGACAGGGCAGTCTTTTTACTTCGTGGGCGGCGACTGGGTTTAGTTTGCCTTGGCCCATGTTTTGCCACATCTTGCTGCCGGCTTGTCGCTTGCTTCAGTGTCTCGTCAGTGTCTCTGGTGCTGCGTTGTGTAGCACATGATGCGTTATAGACGAACATTAGCAGTTTATCCCCCTTTGTGCGCCGTGGCATTACAAGCCTTGGCATTGTGATGTCAATCGGTGCACAACTCAGAATGTTGTTTTCACGCAGCATGTGCGTGGTGTCATGCAGTGGTCTGAGGCACTGGTTGTCAGTGAGGTCAGATGGCATGCAAGGGTGGTTGGAGGGTTTTGAGAGGTGGGTATTTAAAGTCTTTATGTGGATGTCAGAAGCCCGCATGTCCGTTATGGTTGTCTTTGCAAACAGCGGAGCCAGCGTAAGCGGCTCTGAGGTAGGCAGTTGAGCTTGTAAAGTTCTTATGTTGTGTTTAATCTTCCCTTTCTTTAGGGTGGGTGGGTGGGTTGAAAGTGGCCACAGCTTGTTGTTTAGTGCGCCAGGCTTGTCAATGGCTTGAGTGAGGTCATGTCGCTGCAGGTCAGTCATGACCTTGAGGCAGCAGGTGTCAAAGTCTTTGGTGGGCTGTAAGGTGCAGGGTAGCACAGTTGAACCTTGACTTGGTGCTGAGTCTGTGTCTTCATGGCTGGCTGTGGGAGTTCCCATGAACTCTGTGACCTGAAAGTCTGGCTCTGCGGAAGTTCCCGTGACCTTTGTGACCTGACCGTCTGGCTGTGACTGGAGGGAGTCAAGTTCTTGTACTTGACTCCAGACCTTGAGCTGTTTCAAGTCCAGTAACGGTTCAAAACGATCTAGAAGGTCTCTGCCGATGAGGAACGGAAAAGTGTCCATTTTTGAGATGAACACTGGATGGAGTAGACTCAGAGGACCAATTGTCAGGTGAATGTGAGCTACCTGTTCGAGCCGGATGTCGTGTTGACTGTATGAATGTACGTTCAGTTCACAAGTTTGAGGTGTAAGAGTTTGATCTTGTTTCTTAGCTTCAAATTGGAGTCTTTTGAAAAGTTGATTTGAGATCACCGTAATGTCTGATCCTGTGTCTATCAGGGCTTCCATGCTCACTTCCTTTTCCAACGTGATGACTAGGTAGAGTTTTTGGGCCACCCCCTTTTTGATCAGGTTGCCCAGGAATGTTGGCGGTACTTTGGGATGTTGGTGCCAGGTGTGAGGGATTGTGCTGTCTCGTTCAAGGTGTGCAGCTGTCAGCTGTGGAGCTTGGGTGATGCTGTCACCTTGTAATGTGACAGTTAGCTCTGTGGTCTGTGGATGACGAGCAGTGTTCGGGGTGCTTGGCTCAATCAGATGGCGGTCAGACGGTTTGGTTTCAGTTCTTATGCTTAGACATAAGATGTCTGGCTCGTCCTTCTTGTCTTTCTTGCGACGTTTCTGGTGAAGAAGCTCTTTCAGCACCCTTAGGATCTCTGCTGTCTCAGACGTGGCTGCACTGTGGTTATCTGATGTGAGCTCAGGCTTGAGCTTACCAGTGTCGTGTCGAGAGTGGTTCCACTGCCGGTTGTCGGGGCTTGGTGTCCTGGACGGTGGAGATCGGCTCTTTTGGGGTCGCCGGTCCCAGAATCTTTCAGAGCGCTCGCTCTGGTGCTTTGGACGAGCACCACCGCGATTGTGTTGCCCTCTGCTGCTGGCGTAGCGTGAACAGTGCTCAGAGACAGAGTAGATTGTGGGGTTTTTTACGGTCTTTTCAGAAATAGTCTTTTGCTTGGTGTAAGCTTTATGGGCTAAGTCACGCAGCTGTTGTGTAGACATGCTACGTGGGCACGCGGCCACGCCTAAATGGTAACTTAAAGTAGGATGCAGGTTCCTGAGGAACAGAGTCTTAAAGTTGATGTCCTGTTCCATCCCGGGCTCATTCCGTGCTCCGAAGAAGGCTTGTCGGAGTCGGTTGTAGTAGATCTTGGGGTGTTCACGCCGACCTTGCTTGAGGTCTACAGCAGCGATGAAACCTTGATCGGAGTCTGGATCAGCGAATTCACGGATCAAAGCTTGCCGTAATTGTTGGAAGTCCGTTTTGACAGTCTCAGGTTGGCGGTCTAGGAAGCTACGAACATCACTACTAGCCGTTATTCTTAACAGATACAAATTGTCCCAAGCTGTCACGTTGGCGACAGTTTGCACGTGAAAGTCAATGTCTCTTAAATAAACATGAACGTCACGACCTCCTGCAGAATCTGGATCGAACATAGGAATGTTTCGAGCTAGCTTGTCAAGTTCTCGGGGGACCATGCCGTGGTAAGTGGCATGGGTTTTCTTGAAGGGTCCTCCCTCCTTCGCTGCTGACAGGTGTTCTTGAAAGCTGGCTGGTGATATCTTGAGCCGTGGGCTTACATCTCCCTTTTCAGCTCTGGGTTCTTGGCTGAAAGGGTTGGGGTGGCTGGCCGGGAGAAACTCTGTGATGTGTGTTTCTCCGTTCCAGCCACTCGCAGTCTGTAAGAATGTCTCAGTTCTGCATGAACAGTGTCAAGTTCATCTTGGAGCTCGTCTCTCTGCAGAGTAAGCTCACTGATTTTAGCTCGGGCCTTTTGCAAATGTTTTTCGCAGGCCCTGGCTTTTGCAAATGTTTCTTTTAGTTCAGTCTCGGCTCTCTCTAGGAGAGCGTCACTTTGTTGGAGTTTTTCATCTAGTTCTTTTCTGGTTTCTCTCTCCAACTGTTCACTTTGGTCTGTGTCGAGGCGTAGATCTTGCAGGGCATTTCGAAGTCTTTCTACTTCTTTCTGTAGCTCTGGATCTGTGGCGTCCTCTTTCTCGCGCCGGTACTGGGTCTCGAGGAGGAGCTGATCTAGACGACTCTGGGTTCGGGCCTGGTCCCTCTGGGCCTCCTCCGCTTGAAGCTTAAGCGTTGCGGCTTGCTGCTCCAGGTCGATGTTGCTCCGTTCGCTGAGCCGTGCCTGGGCGACGAGGAGGTGAGCTAGGGTCCCGGTGATCCTGGCGAGTTCTTTGTGGGTGTAACTCTGGCTAGGATCCTGTGCCATCAGCTGGTCCAGCTCAGTATCCAGCTGCGTTTGGTTCAGATGCTGCAGGTCACTGGCGTCCTTGGGCAGGAAGGTGTACGTCGTCGCTCCCAGCCATGTCGCTAAGTGCTCCCGACGGACCGCGGGACTGGATGCACGGGACATATTGGCTTCGCTGTAGGCGAGAGAAACACAGCACACACACAAAGAGACCAGTGCAAGTTCGTTATAAGGTTAATGAGCTATACTCATACGGGCTATGCCGTTTATGAGAATTTTGGGCTAACTGATGCACAGTTAGACAGTTAGCGGAGCCAATTGACTTGGGTCGAAGGACCCGAACTAGAGATTTGACAGGCAGTAGCCTCGCGGGTCACGTGATGACACCGGCTGCTTGGTTTGTCGCCCTATTATTTAGTTTCCTTGGTGGCTCTCACAGGTCACTGTCGCTAGGTGAAAATGAAAGAAACAAATCACCAGAACAAAGGATAGAAAAGATCAAAGTGAAACAAAACACTTGAAATGGGATGAAACAATAGTAACACGGTATGTGTTAGGGAGAATAAGGAGGCCTAAGCCTACTACTAGGGTTTACTAAATTTAGATTAACCTGTGGTGAATTGAAGCCGCTCTGGTGGGACCCGTGGCTCAGTCGACCCCTCCGACGGTTCCCAACACTTGACCGCAGTGTTCTAGGGCAACTTCGTTTTCTCCCTGTACCTCGCTGTGCCCTCTCAGACAACTTGCGACTTTAAAACACAACCTGGCAACACCAAGGTTTCCCCGGCCAGACAATACAGCAAAATTGGGTTTTAGCCCGGAACTCTCTTGAAGAGTGGCCCACTTTTAGGCCTCAGTTCGGGTTTATTGTCCCAAAATTGCTTTGTGTGTGTCGGCTGGCGCGGTTGACCTTTGGAGTGCCAAATTGCTAATGTCACAGTTGCGTGCCGCAACGATGGTACGGGATTTGGAAGTGTCCGAAACAACACGTACGGCCAGCGTCAGTAACGCCGGTTGGGCAACCTCGCTCGCGGAAACCAACCCGAGATGACTGCAACTCCCCACCGTGCTCTAGTGAATGCCACCTATAAATACACAAAGGATAAACAAGTGAAACTTAAAGTGAATTAAGGCTAGTTTGTTTAAACCAAATGGATTAATTATTTATGTGGCAATAAGAGTCAAAGGTTTTACTAAATAATAATAAACAAAAGGAGATTATGATAATGTTACTTATCAAAATGACCTAACCCAAAAGAGAGAAGGCAAAGAATAACAGTAGAAATAAAATAATGGAATAAAAATTAAAATTAAAAATAAAATAAAAATGAAATGAAATGAAATGAAATGACAGGATGAACCCAGGAGAAGAGGCAGGCCGCAGTAGTGGGTTTTCACCACAAGGGGGCGTGCTCCCTCTCTGTGCTTAACCTGGCAACAGAAAACTTAATTCAAATCAAAAATTCAAAACTTGTTTAAATTAAAATTTAAAATAAGCATGTAAGGAAATGTAAAAATCAGAATGATATCTTATAATAATCCAGATACACTAAAGTATCAGTCCTATTTATAAAAATAATCAGGAAAGAAAGACGATATAAAAGAGTGAAAGGAGGAAAACAGTGATGCCGACTTAGTATCCACAAGGCCACACGGTGGCGCTGTTTCCTCCAAGTGGATACCAGGGGCTGAATAGACAACTCAATTTAAATTTAAAATTCAAACCAGTTCAAATCAAATTTAAATGAGCATGTAAAGAAATGTAAAAATCAGAATAGTATCCCATAATAATTAATGGTAACAGTGAAGTGTCATCCATAACTATAAAATAAATCAAAAGAGAAAAGTGGAAATAAACAATTCCCGACAGGATTTGAAGAGAGAGAAAGGAGAGCTGAGTGAACCGACCTAGCGGGAGGCGGCCACTAGGTGCCGTTGTTTCCTCTAAGTGAATATCAGTGGCTGACAGACAAACACAATTTAAATTCAAGTTCAAAACGGGTTTAAAATCAAATTTAAATAAGCATGTAGAGGGGATTGAAAAATCAGGATGATATCCTCTAATAATTAACGATAACAGTGAAGTTTCATTAAAAATTATAAAATAATCGAAAAGGGTAAAATTAGAAATACATAATTCCAAACAGAATTGGAAAGAGAGACAAGAGAGACTGAAAGCTTTGTGCCGACTTAGCAGGGGACAGCCACTAGATGGCTCACTTCCTTCTAAGTTGGCCACTCAGTGGTTGACTTGAGACACTTAGTTTACACTATTAAACAATAAAATCTAAATTCAAATCGTGTTTGAACCAAAATCAAAGTAAGCGTGACAGTCAAAGGCAGGAAAAATTGTCTAACACAAAATAATATTTGCACAAGCCAAGCTGTGAATGCGAATAATTATTTAGAGTCTAGACATTTAATTCAATAATAACAGGGAAATAGACGTTCGCAATAAAAGAGCCTTATCTGAAAACGGCCACTAGATGGCGTTGTTGCGCTCATGCAGGCGGAAATCAGAGGGGCAAAGGGGTAATTTGAGGCTGCTAAACACTTAAAGAACGCCCTCTGGCATTTAGTAAATGAAATTACACCACATTACCATGTGATTTAGAAGCTAAGAGCCTTCAGCTCGCGTCACGCGCTGATTTTCTGCAACAATCACAAATAGAAAAACACTTCAGATCTCAGCGGATCTTTCTGTGTCAGTTAACTGCACAGAAGGGTGTCTGCGGGATTTTTTTCGCTGCAAAAACACACAAATGTGAACAACAGGAATTTTACGTCTGTCGTTATAAATTTAGATTTTCCTTAAATCTAAGCTCCAATTTACAAATCTATCATCAAACCTGTGTTGTTTATATGATTTTTGATTTGCGTGGGTTCACAGTGAGTAGCTAAGTCACTGAGTAACCCACAGGAGAAATCGTCTTAGCTGAACATTATTGGACTAACCATAACTTCAAACTAGCGATAATTTATTCAGGCCTTACTTACTGCTGAGGGGGGGAACCTCGCCCCGATCAGACTTACGTCTCGCACTAGAAAGAGATTTCTTCGTCTTAATAGGCGGTTTATTTAAAATTATACTGCAGTGTACTTAAGCAATTTAACAGTGACTATCAATGCTTGGACATTTTTGACACTGTTAATTTGTAGAGCTGAGCTGGCTTAGTGCCTACTGTCAGCTGGGTGAGTTCGCTTTTTAGCGACTTATCTCACAATTCAAAACGCGCGTGTAATGTTACAATTATCAATAGCCATAATACGCATTTGACTGAAACTGAATTTGCCCATAAACAAAGTTTGAAATGCCCCGCATCCATTCCACCAAAACTGTAGCAACAATGGGTTGTACATTAATATTAATATTAGCTCAAATGATCTATAGGGAATTTTAATAATTAATCATGAATATGATTAATATTTTGTATGTTACAGTTACATTAATTTATCGCAGCTGAACTAGATTGATATATGAATGATTACCATAACGGGTTATGGTTTGTCGTTAATACATCAATAGTCTTATTTCAGCTCGAAGTTATGGGATAACTTTAATGGAATTAATTTAGTTATCAAACAATCTGTTTGTTTAGCAAACATTGAACGTAAGATTAACTTAACTCTCAAGGAAAATTATCCTTCTTACAAACCCGAGAAAGAGTATCTTTTCCAGGCCTTGAAAAGACAACTTTCTGAGTTTGTAAAATTAGGTTACTTAAATCGTACCAAAATAAAGCATATAGCTAAGATCGAACATTTCAGGGACTAAGTAACATGGGCAATTAAAACAGAGTCGGTCAAGGACATATGGAATTTAATAATTGGACTAATACATCGAACTAAGGAATATATCAAACTACACAATACACACGGATTATATGTCTATGTACATAAAATACAGTTAAACAATACAAGATAACGAATAACAGTGAGAGAGAGGATAAAATGATCAGAATTAGAGAAAGATAGAATGACATAAAAGGATGAGAGAGCGGATGAGAGAGAGAGGGAGAAGGATGGGAGATGAGATCGGAAGTGAAAGCAAAAATCTGCGATCAGAGATCGCAGTAGGCTATGGCAAAAATCACAGACAGTAACCCTCGAGAGACCACAAAGAAATTACATTAAAAGTTCAATTCAATAATCGATACTTGCATTGCATATGGTTCTCTTTGTATGAGGAAGGAAGGCAGGGTCCTGCGTGTCGTCTGAGGGGAGGCGTGCGCGTGCTGTGTCTTCCATGCGAGCGCGAGCGCGGGAGGTTCAAAGAGTCTCTTCCTTTGAGGTGAAGTTGCCGGGAATGATTCAGGCTAAGTTCATTCAGCTTGTGAATGAACAGAGGCGAATAGGAAAACAAAACTAGACTATAGAAAAACATAAAAAGAAATAAAAGAGAAGAAAAGAGAAGCAGGCCGAAGCCGGTCCGGACTTGGGTTTCCAAAGTTTTTGAGGAGGGAGAAGAGAGAGAGAGGAAACTGAAGGTTTTGGCTTTTATCAGTGTCCCGTGTACCGTCCCCTTTTTCGTGGTGGACGAATCCTCTTCGAGCATTCTGAGCAGAAGATTTTCTTTGTGTGTTAATGCAGCCCGACCCTCGTGTGGAATCACACGAATCAGAAGTATGATATTATGCTCAGGGAATTAAAAACGCATGGAACCATAACGTTTATCACAGTCTCTTATCAAAAATCTTCTTCGTCGTGCAAAGGGGATCAAAACAATACTAAGGACGAATATTGACAAAGATGGCAACATAGAGATACATTCTTTTGTTGAACAAAGGCACTTAAAGATTACATTACTGTAATTCAAAAACACAACTATTCTAATATCACACTGGTGAACATGCAAATCACCTGGAACACTCTTTGTACATTTTTAATAGTTAGTAAAATGAAATTTTACTAGTGGAAGTCCATATATGTCAATGTGTGTGTGTATATCTGTGAGGTCGGCATCTGTTGCATCTCGTGGTGCATACCACGTGAGGGGTTGGGGGCTATTTGAGAATGTGTTACTCGGCAAAAACAAAGGTAGTTCTGTGGGCAGACTAACTTGACAGCCTGAGGCGTCATATAATTTTGCTGAGAGAAGCAAGATAGTCCTAGTTGTCCCAAAACAACTGAATGGGGTAAGTCTTGCAATTTTCCTTCAGTACACAAAGAACAAACGTTAGACACAGTAAGGGAATTGTGGTCGCAGCACGTGATAGTATGAGAAACAAACAGGGGCCTGTTCGTTGATTTCATTAGGTCGGGTAAAACATTAACCAGGGCCTGCTTGTAGAGACTTGTGTCAGAAAGCTAGTCAATTAGGGCTTTCTGAATATGAACGTGTAGTGTTCACATTTAGTCAGCATGAGAAGAACAATCATGATTCGCTACTTCAGAACATCTGACCGGACAGACGGTCAGTGTCGTTACAACATGGTTTGACTAATAAATGCCCGTAAACAAGAACGCCTTGTGTCCGTGTCTGTTGACTGGAGGGAGCTACAGTGAGAACTCAGCCTGCTCGACATGAGGTGGAGACGTGGGGGAGATGATGATCCGCGCCTGCCGTCCGTCGACGGAGCTGCATGTACGTATACATAGAATGTGAGCGTCAAAAGATAAGACTGTGCATACAATGTTAACATATTAAGAGGCAAGCAGAACCCGGGAGCATTGCATGGTTAAACCTACAAGAAGTTGAATATTTAAAACAAGTTAAATATTAAGAAGTGGAATAGCCTTCAACTGCTAAAGGGGCTCTATAAGTGCTAAAAGTTAAATGTTCATTTGTGATGTGCATGTTTACATGTTGAAGTGATTGCTCTACTCACCAAGTTATTTACTGCTAAGCTATTTGAAGGGTAAATAATTATTTAAAGGGACAATCATAATATTTCCAATTTGTTTTTGGTATTATTTTGGTGTTAAAGAGAAGTGTTTATTCTGTTTTAAGTGAAAATAAGTTAATTTGCATTGTGGAAAGTGTTTCTAGCAGAGTACACTGTAAAAACTTGGTTAAATCTAAAGGTAAAGTTTAGGTACATTATTACAATGTAAACAAAAGCTTACTGGTAACATTAAGCTAGGTTTGTCACTTTATTTAGCTGATTTTAAGTTTTAGCTACTAAACATATAAAAAATGTCTGCGCACGAGTATGAGACAAATGTAAAGGGCTTAGATGCTAACAATGGAGCAACAGGTTTACAGCAGCAGTTTAAAGACCTTGATATAGATGCAAACCCATCAAAAGAGACTGAGGTAGCTGTAGAGACCCAAGCTGCTGTAGAGGAAAGTCTAAGAAGAAGCCAAAGAACCCGAGAGCTTACTGAAAAGGGTCAAGAACTGTATGACAGACAAACTAAAAAGCTTCAACATCGCTTTACTACCTCTTATGACAAATGAAAAGTTCTTGCTAAAGAGACTATGAAAGCAAGCGATGGAACATTCTCCGCTGAAATCCTGCAAACCTACATAACCAAGATCAGTAACGCTTCAACAAGTGTAAAACAAGCTTATCAAGATTTACGCCAACACACTACTCCGGATGGCAAGACGCGCCGCCGAGTAGACACGTGTGATGCTGTCTCAGGAAAGCTATTGGAACATGCAGAGGATTCTCTTGAATTAAGAGAAAAGATACCAGATACTCACAAAGAACGAGCATACTGGACTGAGACTGGCTCAGTGCTTACACGCGCAACCTCCAAAAGGTCTAGTATTGCAAGCATCAGTTCAAAGCAATCAAGCCTGACCTCTTCAAAGAAACTGGAAGCTGCAGCAGAGCTAGCTGCAACTCAAGCCACATTAAAGGTATTAGAGGACATGGAACTTAAGGAACAAGAGCTTGGGAACCTCGAAGTTGAGAACAGAAAGAGGCTTGCACTGCAAGAAGAAGAAAATGCTGCAAGAAAAAATTTATTAGAAGAGAAGCGCAGGCAGTTAGAGCGCTTAGAGACAGTTAAGAAAATGAATGCTGCAAAAGCACGTCTACAGGTCTACGAACAGGAAGTGAGTTCGGACGAAGAGATATCGGAGTTGCTCCATAGCAGTAAGCATGTGAAAACCGAAGCTAAAACTACCCAAAGAAGTATTTCTGTGCATCATGTGACAACACAACAAAACGCCACACATGTACAACCTGCTATGGTGACACAGACTGTTGAAAGTGTGCAACCTGCTGCCTTTGCTCATCAAGAAGATAGCACTAAAGCACTTGCCAAAGCAATAACAGAGTCGATCAACGCAAGCCATCTCCCAATACCAGAGCCTTCTGTTTTCAATGGAGATCCACTAAGGTACAAAGACTGGAAAACGTCCTTTGAGACATTGATCGGTAGGAAGAATATTCCAGTGAATGAGAAGGTCTACTACCTCCGCAAGTATGTTGGAGGACCTGCAAAGAAAGCTATTGAAGGTTACTTCCTGCTAGGCACGGATGCAGCCTACTATTCAGCATTGGACATCATGGAAGAAAGGTATGGAAGCCCCTTTGTGATTGCCAAGGCCTTCAGGGATAAGATAACTTCATGGCCAAAAAAAGGACCCAAGGACAGCATTGAACATGCATTGTTCAGCATTGAAGAGAATTCTCAGATTTTCTATGAAGCTGTGAAGCAGCAATGTTGCAGATCAAGAGTCTTGCAGTCCTAAATGACTGCAGTGAAAACCAAACAAGCTCAACAAGCTTCCTGATTGGCTATTAGCCAGATGGAACAGAAAGGTCCTGGCAGTTGAAGAATCAACACATGATTTTCCAAGCTTTAGCGAATTTGTTCAGTTTGTTGCAAGAGAAGCCAAGATAGCATGCAACCCTGTGACATCTCTTCATGCTTTGAAGTCTGGTGATAGTGAAAAGGCACCAAAGCCTCGAAATGTTGGTGCAAAGGTGCTGGTAAGCAGCTCAGAAGAAAACCCAGACCCTAAAACATGTGTCTTTTGTGAGAAGTTGCACCATGGCATTCAAACATGTCAAAAGTTCAAAGAAAAGTCAATCTCAGAAAAGGTCAAGTCTGTGCAAACTAAAGGACTGTGTTTTGGATGCTTGAAGACAGGACACCGTTCTAAGAACTGTGAATGGAGGAGTGTCTGCGACACATGTAAAAGGAAGCACCCAACCTGTTTGCATGAAGACCGGGTCAGGGATGACGGAAAGAAGGATCACAGAGATGATGAGAGAAAGGAGAGTTGGAAACAAGTCAAAGAGAAGGAGAGGTCAAAGGAAAGGACAGATTCTAAGCAGTCAAAGGAAGCTTCTAAGGAAGCCACCTCTAACCGTGTGGTGCAAAACATGAATGGAACATACACGTCCACCGTTATTCCAGTGTGGTTGTCAACAACAAGTAGCCCAGAGCATGAAGTTCTCGTATATGCTTTACTGGATAACCAAAGTGACACCACCTTTATCCTGAAAGAAAAGGCAGACGCTCTGGACACACAGAAGGAGCCAGTGCAACTAAAACTCTCAACATTGTCATCGAGAAGTACAGTCATTCCAAGTCAGAAGGTAACTGGGTTGCAGATCAGAGGTTTTTATTCAGTGAAGAAAATCACTCTTCTGGTAACCTATTCAAGAGACTTCATTCCTGTCAATGTAAGTCACATTCCCACACCCAAGACAGCAAGAGCATGGCCTCATCTAGAGCATCTTTCAGAAGAGATTGCTCCTTTAATTGACTGTGACGTTGGTCAAGCCCTGTTACCCAGAGAAGTTGTGTCAGGCAGAGATGAGGAGCCTTTTGCTCAAAGAACAGACCTCGGCTGGAGTATTGTTGGCCCTGGTAGTTCCTGTGTCGACTACGGAGATGCAATTGGAAGCAGCCAAATAACTATTGTCAGACAAGTAATGTCATGCCTTCAGTCGTCTGCCAATCTGACAAATGAAGTCCGATACATATGTCGAACACAAGTCAAGGAGTTAGCACTCCACCAAATGTTATGAAGATATTGGAGTCAGACTTTAATGAAAGAAGCGTGGAGGATGCTCACTTCTCACAAGAAGATCTTCGCTTCATTTCAATAATGAAGGAAGGAATCAAGATCAAGCCTGACGATCACTGTGAAATGCCTTTGCCATTTAAAGAAGACAGGCCGAGTCTGCCAGACAACAGGAAAACACTTAGGGCTGTTCATTGCCTTAAGTGTTTGAGGAGGAGATTTGAGAAAGACAAACAGTACCACAATGACTACTTAATATTCATGAACGAAACAATGACGCGTGGAGATGCTGAGAAAGTTCCTGAAGAAGAAATCAACAAGAGCCCTGTTTGGTACATCCCTCATCACGGGGTGTATCACCCACAAAAACCAGGCAAGATACGCGTTGTGTTTGACTGCTCAGCAAAGTTTCAAGGCGTGTCATTGAATGATCATCTGCTTACGGGGCCAGAGCTGACCAATACATTGGTAGGTGTTCTCTGTCGTTTCCGCAAGGGTCCAGTAGCAATAATGTGCGACATAGAACGCATGTTTCATCATTTTCACGTAAGAGCAGAAGACCAAGACTATCTAAGGTTTCTCTGGTGGGAGAATGGGGACTACCACTTCAAACCATCCATCTTTCGGATGAAAGTGCACTTGTTTGGTGCAGCCTCGTCTCCTGGCTGTGCAAACTATGGCCTCAAACACATTGCTGCACAAGGGCAAGGTCTTTTCAGTGAAGCATCCGTCCGCTTCATTGAACAAAACTTTTATGTGGATGATGGGCTGACCAGTGTGTCAACAGAAGAAGAAGCAAAACAGCTAGTCAGTGAAGCAAGACAGCTTTGTAGCGATGGCAAGCTACACATCCACAAATTTGTTTCTAACAGCCAGGAGGTGCTAGAATCAATCCCCAAAGAAGAGTGTGCTCAAACAGCAATACATCAAGACCAAGCCTTGGGAGAGTACCAAATGGAGAGAGCCCTAGGGGTTAACTGGTGTATTACCTCAGATCAGTTCAGATTCTGAATAGTGGTGAGTGAACAACCGTTCTCTAGAAGAGGAGTGTTATCGACCGTTGCGTCTGTCTATGACCCTCTTGGCTTTGTAGCACCGTTCGTTCTAGTCGGAAAGCAGATGCTTCAGCAAATGTTCCGGGACAAGGTCGGATGAGATGAACCACTGTCAGATGACCTACAGAATCTAGGTGATCTCAAGATAGACAGATGTTACCTTCCAGCAAGTTTTCCAGAAGACCGGAAATATGAGCTCCATCACTTCTCTGATGCTAGCATCACAGGATATGGAGAGTGCAGCTACCTGAGAGTGATCGGGACATCAGGACAAACTCACTGTGCTTTGGTGATGGGCAAAGCCAGAGTGGCTCCTACGAAAGTCACAACCGTTCCAAGACTTAAGCTTTCAGCAGCTGTTGTTGCTGTGCGTACAAGTGATCTGCTCAGAAAGGAGTTGGATATAGCAGAGGTCCAGGAATTCTTCTGGACTGACTCCAAGGTTGTTCTTGGCTACGTCAACAATGATGCAAGAAGATTCCATGTTTTTGTGGCAAACTGCATTCAGCGCATCAAGGACAGTACCAAACCAAGTCAATGGAGATACGTGTCCTCGGAAGAAAATCCAGCTGACCATGCGTCAAGGGGCCTTAAGGCAAAAGAGCTCATTGCTTCTAACTGGTTTAACGGTCCAGATTTTCTTTGGTGTGAAGAGCTTCCCAGTCGAGATAGTAAGGTGGGAGACATTGCAGTTTAAGACCCAGAAGTTCGTAAGGTCTTTGTGCATAAAACATGAATGAGCTAAGGGCTAACGGGATCTGGATACTTGGATGCAGTCATGCGGTGTCGTCCTACATCTACAAGTGTGTCAAGTGTCGAAAGTTCAGAAGGTGTACAGAGGAACAAAGAATGGCAGACTTACCTCGTGAACGTATGGAGACAACGCCCCCCTTTACATATTGTGGGATGGATTGTTTCGGGCCATTCTACGTTAAAGTTGGAAGGAGGGAAGTGAAGCATTATGGCTTGATATTCACTTGTCTGTGTTCTCGTGCTGTGCACATAGAAGTGCTTGATGATATGACGACCGATGGATCAAGAATGCCTCAAGCAATTGGGCTGTGAGTTTGTCATGAACCCTCCGTCTGCTAGCCACATGGGTGGAGCCTGGGAAAGGCAGATCAGGACAATACGAAGTGTGTTGACATCCATTCTAGATCAGGCATCCCAAAGACTTGACAGTTCATCTTTGAGAACTTACCTTTACAAACTAATGACAATTATAAACAGCTGACCTTTAACAGCACATTTGCTGAGTGATCCAGCTGGGCCACAGCCTCTTACGCCCAATCACATTTTGACGATGAAGTCTTCCATAGTCTTGCCACCACCTGGAGACTTTGTGAAAGAAGACCTTTATCTTCGCAAAAGATGGCGTAAAGTTCAGCACTTAGCCAATGAGTCATCCTCAGGGAATGAGGTCAGCAGCACATCCAGCTCCTCTACAAAGGTACCCATTTGTCCTGGGGGGCAATTAATTACTACAATATGTATTTTAACAGGAATTGTAACTGTAATAGCATGAAATTCAAACGAATTGTTATTGCATATTAACAGATATTATTGTTATTTACACATTGACCAAAACTACTGTGTGATGACAAAGGACTTTTTATTTTTTATTATAGATTGTTTTAATCTTACACAGTTGATTAGTGGCCCAACACACAACAAAGGTCATACTTTAGACCTTGTGATTGCAAATGATTCATTTGTGTCTCAGCTGTCTCCTGTTGATATTGGTCTTTCTGACCATTTGGCTATCTTTTTAAATGTGGAACTTCCTCTTCCTTGTACATCATCTTCACGTTCGCCTTTTTCGCTTTTTTCAACAATATTATTGATCTGCCTGCACTGACACCATTATACATGTATGAGAACTGGACTGAGCTGGACGATGACATTGTGGTTTTCTTTAGAGCGGCTATATATATAAATTAACCAAATTAATAACTTTTTAACAACAAAAATTAGCCATAAGTGAACTTCCTTAAGCTGGACTGTGACGCTATTTTCTTCTAGAAACAAACTTTGTTGCATTATTTTCCTTTTATCTCTGTAAAGCTGCTTTGAAACAATCTGTATTGTAAAAAGCGATATATAAATAAAAGTGACTTGACATACTGTTAATTTTCGTAAATGGAAATCCATTAATCTTGCTCAATCTGTTGTTTCCTCTCTTCATGGTCTTTCATCAGCTCCTCTTGAAGACAAGATTTAACAGTTGAATAATGCTCTTGTCTCTAATCTGGACTCTTTCGCTCCCTTAAAGTCACACAATGTCACTTTTGCTCATACTGCCCCTTGGTATAATGACAAACTGCGCTCAAAGAAGGCAGGTTGATATAAAATGGAGCTTAAGTGGCGTGACTCTGGCTTGGATGTATTTGATCAAGTTTGGAAAGACTGCTCGGGGGAATGCAATTGAGTCTACTAGAACTGCTTATTTTTCTCAGACTACTGATAATAATCAAAGTAATCCTAGGCATCTCTTTCAAACTATAAACAGACTCCTCAAAGTTAACATTGGCACCTCTCTGCCTGTTTAAAATCAGTTGTGTAATAATTTTCTTAATTTTTTCAGTTCTAAAATTTACAATGTCCATACCCTAATTCATGCTACAACTGTTTCCTCTTCAACACTCTGCTTGCCTAGTTTCTCTGGCACATCTTTTACTAAATTTTCTCAAATAAACTCTGAGTTGCTTACTAGGGAGGTATCACGAATGAAAGCCACCACTTGCACGCTTGATCCCCTCCCTACAAGCTTATTTAAATCTTTTTTTAACTCTTTGTGTCTGGCTGTTCCCAGCATTATTAATGACTCTTTGTGCACTGGTGTTGTACCAGCAGCATTGAAAACTGCTGCTGTAACACCAGTTCCAAAAAAGCATAATATTGACGAGTTGTGGCTTTACAGCTACACAATCATCATACTGTTAATAATATTTTTGAGCCCCTTCAGTCTGTTTTTTTTTTTTTTTTTGTAAACTCCATAGCACAGAGACAGCTTTGGTCAAGGTCTCCAATGATCTGTTATTAGCTTCAGATTCTAGTTCTCTCTCCATCCTTATCCTTCTTGATCATAGTGTGGCTGTCAATCACAACGTCTAACTCAGCCAAAGTAAAAATGTCTTTGGTGTTTCTGAGACTGTTTTAACCTGGTTTAGATCTTATCTGTCTGATCGCCGCCAGCATGTTTTTATGAGTGGTTTCAGGTCTGGGCTTTGCTCTGTCACTACAGGTGTCCCTCAGGGTTAAATTTTAGGTCCCTTGCTTTTTTTAGCATTTATATATTTCCTCTTGGATTGCTCATAAGATCACTTAGGCTTAATTATCACTTTTATGCAGATTAAACTCAGATTTATATTCACTCTAAGCATGGTCGAAAAGTGGATGTTTATTTTCTCTCATTGTATTTCTGAGATAAAAATATGGATGACCCCAAAACTTTTTGTGTCTTAATAGTGATAAGACAGAGGTCTTGGTTATTGGCTCTCGCCATCAGCTTCGTAAAGCTGGTTCACTAATGTTAAATGTAGATGGCTAAAAAAATGGCTATCTCAGTGACTCTCCCCTCTTCTTCTTCTTCTTCTTCTTCTTCTTCTTCTTGATGTTCATGTTGAAAAGACTAAGAGGTCCGTTTCGACCTCAACGCCGTGGGACCCCACTTTGCCCCGGACCCGGCCTCAACACAACCGCCATGTTGTAACTTTCCTCTCTCATGACAATGACTGAGTCAGGCTAACATGGCATGATCTTAAGTAGTACCGAACCAAGTAAGAAAGACATATTTTTCTGTGACCACGAAAAATATCCTTTCTAAGAGTTGATAGATGATCAATACTGATTGTTTGCTGAATTAACAGGTTAATTGATTGTAATATTAATTAGGTAAAAATTTAGAATAATGGTCCGTCATTAATAAGTAACTATGCAGGAAGTAATGCAGGACTAGGACTATATTTACACTTCAGCTATTACTATTAACTTATATAGAAACAAGCTTAACTAATCAGTAAGTCATATCCAATTTAGGAGATAGTTCCTTATTAGGTGATCAATAATTACTTAATGAGATTAATCTAGACAAATCAAGTCAAGTCACCTTCATTTATATAGCACTTTTAACAATATGGATTGTTTCAAAAGCAGCTTTACAGAGATAATAGGAAATTACCATAACAGATTGTTTAGGCTTTACAACAGCTCTAGGATAAAGTTATTGTCCAGGTAAAGTTAGTTTTGAAATATTGAAATATTGATTCACTTCCATTGCGAAGATCATTAGTTATTAACTTAGTGGCCGCTAACACAACACCATCCACACAAACAGTGCCTGGTGTCTCGAGAACGTACTCCCTGAAATAGGTTAGAAGGTGCAAACAATTATCCGTTATCTCTGCGCAAACCTCAAAACGCAAACCCGTGAAAACGCGCACATGCGCACATGCGCATTTCGTGTTCAGTCCAAAGGTATGCGCATTTGAATATATGTGCACAGGCGTGTAGTCCTTTACAAATCAACCCTCAATAAACTATTTGTCGGGCCTTAAAAATGTATAATACAGAATTTTTTTGTTGCGTCTGCGTAGCCACGTGAACCCGAACTATCCCGACAACATTTTATCTGTACAGAGGTAAAGGGAAGGGAAGGAGGCCTTCACAAGGGATGGCTTGGTTTACACTTCAGGACTGTGTTGTCATCGTGTCCAGGCAAAGGTCCTTCATCAGATCTGGATACGACCTGGATACGGCGGACTGCGGTAAACCTCGGATAAACAGAGAGACTAATATTAGCGTAGACGTCATCCTTCTTATGATGTACAGGTACATCAGGATTTATGGGGAGTGTTCCCGGTTCCGGCTGACCTAATCAGAATTAGCCCCATTAATAACTATTAACTAACTGACAAATTATAAAGAACATTATCGTGTGTCTGAGATGTAATCAGTCATCATTTTAACTTTGAATATAGTCATAAAATACATCACTAATTACTCAAGTGTTACCTAGTCAGAAATGGGCCCTCATTAAATTATGGAATAATTTAAAACAATTTTTTAAAATTGGCCTATTTGTGGAAAAAAATATGTAATATTTGAGTTACATAAAAGCTTTTAATTTGTTTTCTTCCTAATTGTCCTTGAAATAGTGGTCAAGAACCCCCCCACCCCCAACACAAAAATGGTTTGGCCACTGATCAAAATTTGATGTTGTCATTTGATTTGACGTTCAGTACGCTTAAATGTCCGCTCAGCACAAGTCCGGTGCTCAGAAAAGGAAAGAAAAGAGAAGAAGAGAAGAATAAAATAGAGCCCTGGGAGATTTTCTAAACAAATATTTAAAAAAAGGTGGTGACGGTGAAGCTGTAACTAGTAAAGTCAACGTAGAGCAAGGTAAGAAACAACGTTTACGAGACTTGTCAGGGGTTTTCCTGCATTGAATTTTTTTTGGCGCCCGCCAAAGCACATTTTTTGTCCCGCCAAAGCCTTATTTGATCGGTGAGTTATGTAGAATAGAATGACTACTGCGCCTGACAGGGCGATAACGAGCAGAGAGAACCCCAGCCGCGAGCGCGCACTCTCACGTCTTCAAACAACACGAGCGCTGTCTTGCTCTCTCTCCCTCGCGTATATTGACACGATAGTAAAAGGTCGGAAGACCGCAGTTTCACGTGGAGCATTTGGAGATTTTTTCTCTTGAATTACCGCGGGGTGTGAATTGTGCTAAAAAAAAACATTGCCTTATCTTCTCTAAAAAGCATTCTGCCCATTCAGCTGACAAACCACAATTTCAGTAAACGAAAAAACCTATCCAGTGATGATTCTGTGTTGACACAAATATTGTGCGATGTCCTAAACACCCGAGATAATCACACAATGACAGGTCCGATATGCAAACGAATTACTCCTTTGAACCATTCACTTTAATGAACGGTTAAAACAACTGATCTGTCCAACACTGAATTGGTGTATAAAAAAAATTGGTAACACTTTACAATAATGTTTCATTTATTAAAGGTGCTCTAAGCGATGTCACGCGTTTTTTAGGCCAAAACATTTTTTGTCACATACAGCAAACCAGGGTTCGAATTACAAAGTGGCTTTCGGGGGAGCCCTATTTTCCGATCCTCCCTGACTGACTTTAACGCTTTTGGTGCATGTTCGGGCATTTAAAACAATAGGTTTACAGTAAACCTATTGTTTACTTAGTAAACCGTTTACTTCAAAACGCAAGCGTCAGTCAGTGTTGTCAGTGTTAGGGCAAACAGCTCTGTCCACGGTTCTGAATCAACAGCGCTTAGGCCTACATCATGCAAATCATGATAAAAACAGAATAACTCACATAACAATCATAAAAAAAAATACATCAATATTAAATAGGATTAGGGCCAATCCTCACAAACGCACAGATCAAGTAAGTAATTCCATGATTCTTACCTTAAATCAGAAGTGACCACAGAGGCCTGGGGTCTTCTGTCTTTGCTTTCCGTCCTGTAACCCAGGATGTTGAGGGTCGGTGACCGGCTTTAATCCAAGATGATACAAAAGGCAGAGGGTCAAATTGCTCCAAAGGGGGTCCATTCAGATCCACGAAGAGAAGCGAGGAGAGGCTTTGTTCACGCAACTTGTTGCGATACTTGCTGTCAGTAGAATTCACGGCAGAAAATCCCCTCTCACACTCAGCTGAGGACGGCAAGTAGGTCAGACTTGCTGTTTGAAGTTTGACAGGCGTTTTCCCTGGTGCTCTGTTTTGCAATTTAAAGTCCCGGAACTCCTCGACAGCCTCTCGGGCCGGTTCTCCCAGTGTTTTTGCCAATGCTCGAACTTCAGTTTCCCCATATTGTCACGATTCATGGATTCATTGACTCGCCCTCGCTATGTGAGTGTGTGTTGTATGAATGGGCGCGGCTCATCAGCACGGCTCGTTATCGCTGATGAGCTGATCAGCGCCAGCTGTTCTGAATGAGAATGTCCTATATATTGTTTGTCACCTCGTCTTGTCTTTGTCAGATGGTTGTGGAGGTTCACGGGCTCTGCTCACGGTCTTTTCTCCTAGCTTTAGTTCCTGTGTTCCTGTGTTCCTGGTCAGTTCCTGTTCTGAGGATCGGACGCGAGTTCCTGTGTTCCTGTTCAGTGATTCATCTGCCTGTTATGAGAATCGTTTGCGGATCGTCCGTTTGCTGTCTGCCCACTGAGTCCTGTGTTGCCGAGCCTGTTATTCTGCTATTCTGTCTTCTGAACCTGCACTACCGCTATACTTTTGTGTTAATAAACACCAGTATTCACTTGCTATTGAATCCTTGACTGTTCCTTTCGAGCCATGACAGAACCATCTGACCAGACCATGGATTCAGCGAGTGCAGTCAGTTTTGAGCAGATGTTTGTCGGTAACCACGCCCGCATGGATCGTCAGGATGAACAGATCGGTGCCTCGGGTCGGGCAATACAGGCTCTGGTAACGCAGGTGTCCGAGCTCACCTCTCAATTACAACATCTGAGAGGTCCCACTGCGCCAGCACCGCCCCCGCCTGTTCCCCCAGGAAATCCCAACATCAACCGACCGGAGCCGCGCATCCCCACCCCCGAGAGGTATTCAGGAGAACCTAATATGTGTCGAACCTTTTTAACTAAATGTTCGATTTACTTCTCTCTTCAGCCTGTGACGTTTTCCTCCGAGGAGAGTAAAGTGGCACTTGTCATGACGCTGTTGTCTGGATGCGCGGCTCTGTGGGGAACAGCGGTGTGGCAAAATCAACACAGCTGCTGCTCCTCGTTCCAAGCACTCGAGCAGGAGATGAGGCGCGTGTTCGACCGCGGGGTCGTCGGACGCGAGGCGGCCCACCAACTTGCATATCTCCGTCAGAACAACAACTCTGTTTCCGACTATTCCATCCAGTTCCGGACGTTGGCCGCCGAGTGCAAATGGAACGAGGAGGCGCAGTGGGACATGTTCCTGCATGGGTTGGCTGACCGTGTTCAGAAGGAGATTTACACGCTGGATCTACCCAAGACTCTTGATTAACTGGTTGAACTGGCACTACGGGTCGATGCACGTCTACAACAGAGAGAGACTCGACCGTATCCGACCCCAGTGGGGGATTTCACGGAGTTTCCCGGTCCCAGAGGAGTGAACACGGTCAGTCCCTCGAACGATCCTGAACCCATGCAGGTAGGTCGAGCTCGGCTCTCCTGGGAGGAGAGAGAACATCGTCGTTCGAGAGGTCTGTGTCTCTACTGTGGAGAGGCCGGCCACTTCATCTCCACATGCCCTTTAAAAGGCCAAGCCCGGCGGTAGGACGGAGGCTACTGTCGGGCGGGATATCCATGACCAGACCCTCGAACGCCACCTTCCTCCCGGTGAGACTCCAGTGGGCAGACCGCTCCTTCAACGGCCAGGCGCTGGTGGACTCGGGTGCGGAGGGCAATCTTACAGACTTTTCTTTGGCGCACAAGCTTCACATCCCCATCACGGCCCTGGAACACACCATCACGATCCACGCACTAAATGGACAGGAACTCCCTGGGATTACTCACGTCACTGGTCTCATCACACTCATCACCTCGGGTAACCACTCTGAGAGGGTCTCACTCTACCTCACCCAGTCACCTCACGCTCCCATTGTCCTGGGTCATCCGTGGTTGGCTAAACACAGACCCAGGATAGAGTGGGGTCCGGTTGGAGTGATCTATGTTATGCCTCATGTCTTTCGTCTGCTGTTCCGTCTGTTTCTTGTTCTGTGTTGCAGGAGGAGCCAGTGAATCTGTCTAACGTGCCATCGGAGTACCTCGACCTGAAGGAAGTGTTCAGTAAGTCCCGGGCTGCTTCTCTTCCTCCGCATCGTCCCTATGACTGTGCTATAGATTTACTTCCAGGTACGTCTCCACCTAAGGGCAAGTTATATTCGCTTTCTGCTCCAGAAAGGGAGGCTATGGAGAAATATATTTCTGATTCTCTAGCAACGGGGTTCATCCGTCCTTCCTCTTCTCCAGCGGGGGCGGGATTCTTTTTTGTGGGGAAGAAGGATGGTTCTCTGCGACCTTGTATTGATTACCGGGGGTTGAACAGCATCACGGTAAAGAATACTTATCCTTTGCCGTTGATGTCTTCAGCTTTCGAGAGGTTGCAGGGAGCATCAGTCTTCACAAAATTGGATTTACGTAATGCATATCATTTGGTTCGCATCAGGAAGGGGGATGAGTGGAAGACTGCGTTCAACACCCCCAGGGGGCACTTTGAATATTTGGTTATGCCGTTTGGCCTTTCCAACTCCCCAGCGGTCTTCCAGGCACTTGTCAATGACGTGTTGAGAGACATGGTAGATCAGTTCATATATGTTTACCTGGATGACATATTGATTTTTTCTTCGTCTCTCCAGGAGCACGTTCAACACGTCAGACGAGTGCTCCAAAGGTTACTAGAGAATGGGCTTTTTGTCAAGGCGGAGAAATGCGATTTTCATGCACAGTCTGTTCCTTTCCTAGGGTACATCGTTTCGTCTGAGGGAATACGGATGGACCCTGAGAAGGTTAAGGCTGTGGTGGAGTGGCCAAGTCCAGATTCCCGTAAGGCCCTACAGAGGTTTCTGGGGTTCGCCAACTTCTACCAGCGTTTTATTCGCAACTTCAGCCAACTAGCCGCGCCTCTGACTGCCTTGACCTCCCCCAGAACGGCGTTCAGGTGGTCAGACACAGCTGAGGCTGTGTTTGCTAAACTGAAAGGCCGCTTCGTTTCAGCCCCCATCCTTATTGCCCCTGATCCATCACGTCAGTTCGTGGTGGAGGTCGATGCGTCAGAGGTGGGGGTAGGAGCAGTGCTGTCCCAGCGTTCTCCCACAGACGACAAGATGCATCCCTGCGCGTTTTTGTCCCAGCGCTTATCGCCTGCTGAACGTAACTACGACATTGGTAACAGAGAGCTGTTGGCAGTAAAGTTAGCGTTGGAAGAATGGCGTCATTGGTTAGAAGGGTCGGGGGTACCTTTTATCGTCTGGACCGATCACAAGAACCTGGAATATATCAGAACCGCCAAAAGATTGAACTCCAGGCAGGCTCGGTGGGCACTTTTTTTCGGTCGTTTAGATTTTTCTCTCTCGTACCGCCCGGGTTCCAAGAACATCAAACCCGAGTCGAAGGTCAAGTCGGCCTTAGAAGGGGTAACGCCTCCGCCCGGTTGCCCACCGAATCGTTTGTTTGTGCCGGAGGGATTACGGTCCGACGTTATTCAGTGGGGTCATTGTTCCAACGTGGCTTGCCATCCAGGAGTTAATCACACTAGTTTTTTAGTCAAGCAACGATTCTGGTGGCCACTGATGGCTCGTGACATTCACAGTTTTGTTTTGGCTTGCTCGGTTTGTGCCACTGGTAAGACTTCCAATCGACCCCCAGATGGGTTACTCCAACCGCTGCCTGTCCCTTCGAGACCCTGGTCCCACATAGCGCTAGATTTTATCACCGCCCTCCCACCCTCTCAGGGCAATACGGTCGTTTTGACCGTGGTGGACCGGTTCTCGAAGGCGGCTCATTTTATTCCCTTGCCCAAATTACCCTCAACCAAGGAGACAGCGTTGACCGTTGTTGATCACGTCTTTCGCTTACATGGCCTCCCGATAGATGTGGTTTCTGACAGAGGACCCCAGTTTGTGTCCAAATTTTGGCGAGAGTTTTGTAAGTTACTGGGAGCGACTGTCAGTCTGTCCTCAGGGTTTCACCCCCAGAGCAATGGTCAAACCGAGAGAGCCAACCAAGATTTGGAAAGGGTGTTACGATGTTTGGTCTCCAAGAATCCTTCCTCCTGGAGTCAGCAACTTTCAATGGTGGAGTACGCACACAATACGTTGCCAGTGCAGTCCATGGGCCTATCTCCGTTTGAATGTAGTGTAGGTTACCAGCCACCAATTTTTCCCAGTCTGGAATCTGAAGTCGCGGTCCCCTCCGCTCACGCCTTCGTCCAGAGGTGTCACCGCACATGGACTAGAGCCCGTGAGACTCTACTCCAGGTAGGGGCGCGCACCAAGGCTAAAGCCGATTGCCACCGGTCTAAGCCTCCCGTATACGTCGTTGGTCAAAAGGTGTGGCTTTCAACCAGGAACATTCCTCTCCGCTCCGTTTCTAGTAAACTTGCTCCCAAATTCATTGGCCCGTTTACTGTCACCAAAATCATTAGTCCGGTGGCAGTCCGCCTCAACCTTCCTCCAGCGTACAGGAGAATTCATCCCGTCTTTCATGTGTCTAAAATAAAGCCCGTTTTTCGTTCTCACATTAATCCGCCGGCCCCGGTTCCCCCCCCGCCGCGACTCGTAGATGGGGAACCTACATATTCGGTTAATCGTATACTGGACTCAAGACGGAGGGGACGCGGTTTCCAGTACTTGGTGGACTGGGAAGGTTACGTCCGGAGGAGAGAAGTCGGGTTCCTGCTAGGGACATCCTGGATCACTCCCTTATCGATGATTACAATCGACAGGTAAGGGTGTCTGGGAACGCCAGGCGGCGTTCCTAGGAGGGGGGGGGGGGGGGTACTGTCACGATTCATGGATTCATTGACTCGCCCTCGCTATGTGAGTGCGTGTTGTATGAATGGGCGCGGCTCATCAGCACGGCTCGTTATCGCTGATGAGCTGATCAGCGCCAGCTGTTCTGAATGAGAATGTCCTATATATTGTTTGTCACCTCGTCTTGTCTTTGTCAGATGGTTGTGGAGGTTCACGGGCTCTGCTCACGGTCTTTTCTCCTCGCTCCAGTTCCTGTGTTCCTGGTCAGTGATTCATCCTCCTGTTATGAGAATCGTTTGCGGATCGTCCGTTTGCTGTCTGCCCACTGAGTCCTGCGTTGCCGAGCCTGTTATTCTGCTATTCTGTCTTCTGAACCTGCACTACCGCTATACTTTTGTGTTAATAAACACCAGTATTCACTTGCTATTGAATCCTTGACTGTTCCTTTCGAGCCATGACACATATAGGATACGGCGCTATGTTGCTGTGGCCAAAAGCGTTTATCCAGCGGTTTCAGCATCTGGACAAGGTCCGGTTCGGGCAGTCTCTTCTTTAGGCTGTTGATAATAGACTGATTGAACTGAAGACGGTTTATCTTCGGCCTGCTCTCTGAAAGCTCAACATCTTTGAACAGGCCAGTCGATATGCGTTGTTTGGCTTTTTGTGTGGATTTTCCTCCACTTGCTTTCATGGCTGTCAAGACGTCAATGGTCTGCTGAATGTGGCAACTTGCATCAACTAAAGATGTTTGTTTGCGTTGCAGTTTTAGCGACAGATTTTGTAGTTCTCGCAGGACATCCTTCATACATGCCAAATCAGCCAAAAAACCTGTGCTTGTAAGGAGTTTGTGCCGGCCCCTGAATTTCTGCCTCTCTGTGTCGCAGCGAGATGTGTCTTCCATGGCTGTTCTGAATTGGTGCGCCAGTGCAGGATAATCGTTCCATACTGCCTTCACAGTGCGAAAACTACTAGCCACCCAACGAATTGTAAAGATTTGACCTATTTTTAGGATTTGCATGTTCAAACCTGTAGCTGCCTCCTGGAGCAAACGGGCGTTTTTTGATGACTGGTTATAGAGGGCGTAAAGTTTTGAGATAAAAAACTCAAATTGGTTACATCCAGCTACTTCCTTAAGTGAGTCTTTGACAGCTAACTCAAGTCGGTGAGCTAGACAGTGTATTGACTGAACTTTGGGGAAATCTTGTTTGAGTTTAGTGACGAGTCCGCCGACTCTGCCCGTCAGTACCGCTGCTCCATCCGTTGCAATGCAGATGAGATTTTTTCCCAGAAACTCATCATCCAGTCCCGCTTGTCTCAAGCTTTTCCTCAAACTTTTGTATATCGATTCGGCATCCGTGCCTTCTGAAAGCTCAACGATATCTAAAAAAACATTATCCACTTCCCCCGTTCCTGTCATGTCACACCGCACATAAATGATCATATAAGCCAGGCCATGAACTGTGCTCTCATCTATCGTGATACTGATTCGTGATCCCAGTTCTTTTACTTTTGAAACAAATTTAGCTCTCATTTCACTGGCGATATGTCAGATTATTTCAGCACAAGCATGCTCTGATTTGTGCACATTTCCCACGTTTGCACCATTAAGTTTTTGAAGGGACATTACAGCAGGGAGCTTTCTGTAGGCCATTTTTTCCTTGGCCACCATATAAGCAGATCTGAAAGACGTAGCTGTTTCTTGCATTAAATTAGCATTTACTTCAAGCACCTTGTTTGGGAGCACATCCTTTTCCTTCATCTCCGAAATCTCAACCGCTCTTTTGTGTGCCAAACTGTCCCGATGCTTGTAAATCTTTTTCCGCAGGTTATTCTGTGACTCGCTGCTGACCTCTCCATTCATCCATTCCTCTGACAGATGTACTCCCGTTGCTCTTTCGGCGAGCAACAGGCTTTTTGCCTCCATGCATACTGTACATCCTAACTTCTGATTTTTGGAGTAGAGCCATGTATTCCTGATTCTCCACTCACTCCATTGCTTTGTTGTCCAGTTGAAAGGTGTTGCATGATCGCCTGGTCCGCTGCAGGTCGCAGCGGTGGTTTCTGGCGCCCAAGTCTCGCTATCCTCGGTGCTGGTGCTGTCACTAGCAGCATTGCATTTATTAGTGGAGACAGATGTTCGGAAATAGAAAAAAAACCAAAACAAAATAGATGTTCGGAAATAGTAATGTAATGAGCGAATAAACACACAACATTGACACATTTTTAATATCATCATTTATTTCAGGAACCTTAATGTACAGAAAATCAAAATCTATATGTGACACAAAAAATGGACAGTGTTTTAGAGCTCCCCCTAAATGTCTCAAAGTAGGCTTTCAGGGGAGCCCAGGTCATTTTCAGGGGAGCCGAGCTCCCCTTAGCTCCCCCGTAATTCGAACCCTGCAGCAAACATCTCCTCACCATCCGCTAGCTGCCTGTCCCCTGAACACACTGTGAAAAAAACGCGGTGTCTGTAGACAGCTCAGGCTTCACAAACCGCAAGAAAAACAAACTGGGCTAACCTGCACCACGAAACATAACAAACTGCTCCAGCCAATAACCGACAAGAAGGATCTGGGGTGGGGTTTGGGGGGTTAGTGCGCGGATGAGGAGGAGGGAGGGTCCAGCTAGCCTCCATTTTGTTTGACAATACTTCAAACGTCAACAAGAAGTGACGTCACCCAACACTTAGAGCACCTTTAAACTATAGTTAACTACATTAGTTAACATACTATTAATAAACTGCATTTCTACAGCATTGTTAATATTACTTTTAATATTTAGGCTATTAATAGCCTACATTATTGAAATCAAAAGTTGTATTTGTTAACATAGTTAATGCAGAGGAGAGGAAGAGCAAGGGAAAAGGAGAGATCTGGGCGCAGGGGGGCCCATCTAAGATTATCTCGTCCCGGGCCCAGGCAAGACTGTCAGCTGGCCTGCTTTCCGACAAGGCCACACATGTCTTCTCCAGAACAAGTAGACTCTTGTTACATTAGTGTTGGTTTTAAGTGAGGTAATCTTGTGACTATGGTCAGAGACAGTGGATTGAATCAGATATATCTTAACTTCCACTGATGAAATGGCAGCTTTAAAAGAGTCTATTAGCGAAACCGGTGGCCATTAAGTGAACTGCATTCATCAACTTATTGCACTTGATGTACAAGAGACTGATCGTGATTGAAGGCCCCGATATAAGGCAAAGTTTGGTTTATTTCTTCACTTAAAAACCATATTAAGTTCAGTGCCATTGTCTCCTAAAGCATCAGGTTTAGGATCCTTCTTATGTTGCTTCGACTATTTAGAAGTCATGGCAAAGACATAAAAATGCTCTGATATATTTCTGATCAAATTAGAATAAAATAAAAATGTAGGGTAGTCTGAAAATAAACAAATATTACACTTAAGGGGAGCAATTGACACACGTCTAACTCCATTTGCAAGTAAACTTTTTTAAATGTATTTATTTACTTAGCATCAAATACACAATATCAGCAAATTATAGCATGAAAAAAGTGAAAGAGAGAGAAAAAAAGATAAGATAATTTTTATAATTAAAAATGATTGCACAACAGCCCAGGAGGTGGTGACATGCATAACTCACCAATCGCCATTAAACAGAAGAAGAAGAAAAAATGAAGTATGGCATGTTTCTTAATAGCGTCTGTTTCCATGATGACTGTGAAATCAGTGATCCATTGACAATTGTCTTTATGTACTCACCATGCACGCAACGATTCAGCTATGTCTATTAAACCTTTGACAAGTACGATCACAGTGGAACATTCAAATCTGCATTGGCGCTGCTGTTGACCCAGAGAGAGCAGTTACGTATGTACAAGTATGAAACAGCTTAACAAACAATCTTTTCAACCACACAGTATCATTATTTCTGTGTTAGAATAATTTTAATTATCACAGTAGTTCTGGGATATAAGTTTATAGTTCGGATATAAACACTGAAGCACACCAGTTAGCGAACAGACTCCACTTTCGAGAGGGGGCTCTAGCCTGAGTGATGGTGTCAATCACCACTGGTGATAGCCTACTCAAGTCTTCCACATCCCGTCCACAGGCCAGACGTGGAGATGCCAGAGGCGTAGGTGCGGGTGAGCTTGCACAACACCTGTGCAAGCAGGCTTTCTGGGGTAAAGGCATATTTACGTAGACCCCGAGGCTAGCTGTTTGCCAGTGCGTCCATGCTTAAGGTGGGCCTTGATCAGGGAATACCACAGAGGACAATGGGAGGATTCCTGGAAAGCGAACAGATCTATCTGTGCTTCGCAGAATTGACTCCAGATCAGCTGGACCCCCTGGGGGTGGAGTCTCCACACACCTTGAAGCGTCATTCGCCGTGACAGTGCGTCCACTGCGCGATTGAGCTTTCCTGGGATGTGACTGGACCGATTCCAGAGGAGGAGATGATGGGCGAGTCGCGACATTAATGTAAGCCGCCCTGGTAGTTTATGTATGCAACCATCGCTGTGTTGTTTGTCCGGACCAACACGTGCCTGTCTCAGCCGAAATCCCCACAGGGCAGAAATACTGTCAGCAAATGGGGCAGTTGTAGCCTAATGGTTAGAGAGTTGTACTTGTAACCCAAACATTGCAGGTTTGAGTCTCAGTACCGGAATATAACCTGAATATTCCGTTTTTAAATGGAATTTGATGGGAATGTCAATAGTCAATATTTTTCTTGACCCTTGTTTTACTGAGCTTGCAATGCATTCTGTGTTTGGGATTCTAAGTAAAGGATATAAATGTAACGCTTCCTTGAACACTTCCTGCAATAAATATATATTTCCGAAAGTAGCATATTTTTGGTGATAACCTTTTGGAACAGCGTTCGGAAACCTAGTAAAGAGATTCACTATGTCTCACTATGTTTGTGGTGCAATTACATTGAAACATCACTTTGCACAATCTGCATTGAATTTATTTTAAAAATATAATTATATTATAATATTTATATTATATATTTATTATAATTATTTATTTTAATAGTATGGTTACTGACCTCCATTGGTGCCATGTGCGAGGTGGGGTGGCACAGTGATCTCTCTCCTCTCTAACACACACATGCCCTGCAAACCTTCATCCAGACCAGAGATCAACTTGCCTTGACCTAACGTGACACGCGGGGGTTCTGGGTAGTCATCTCTGCAGACAATTCATTAATAATGCTAACAACATTTCTAAAATAATAATAATAATAATAACTGTACACAACAATAACAACAACACAGTAAAACTCAAAAACAGGTAACACATTCAACTTGAATTATAAACAGACTTTCACTAATCCACAGAAAATACTTTGCAGTTTTCCCGAGATTTAGATTTAGAGTTATATAAATATGAATAAATATAAATATGAATTATCAGGTTGATCATTCAGCCGTGGCCAAAAGTATTGGTAATGACATACATTCTAGGTAATTGTGCAGATCAGATGCATTTTAAATAATTACAGAAAGTTTCATTGGCCAACATAAGTTAACTTTACAACAAAATCCCAAAATTAACTGTTTATTGGCCCTGGCACAAAATGACCAACTAACATAATTTCACTAATCATATCACCAACACATGGGAAAGTGTGAACAAGTACTAGTCAGGTGAAATTAGAGGCAACCACTTCATTTTAATCATGATCCAAACAAAGATGCTACACACATGTAACATGAGCAATTATTTTTTAATTAAAAATAATAATAATAATAATAATAATAATAATACATTTTATTTATATTGCGCTTTTCTCAAACCCAAAGTGCTACAACAATAATAATGAAAACAGTAAAAAAGATTTGAAAAACAAGATTACAAAGAATACAAACAAACAAGCCCAAAAAAAAAAGAAGTCTTTAGTATAGAAGCAGAATGGTCTCAATAATATCGGATGCAAAAGACAATGTACACATGCATAGCCAATTTCACATGCATGAAACCTAATTCACGTGCACAAAAAACAATTCACATGCATGAAAAAAATGTTTTGTTTCCACTTGCAAATCACTTTTCACAGGCTTGCAATGCTTTTGTGAATTTCTGAATATATTGCAGTTTTTTTGACGTATTTATCAGAGAGACCAGAATAAAGTGCATTGCAATAGTCAAGCCTAGACATAATAAAGGCGTGAACAAGCCTTTCTGCAACAGGCAAGGAAAGAGAAAGTCTAAGTCTGGAAATGGTCTAAAGGTGGAAACAAATGTAGTTCCCTATCTGTCAGTCACTTTGACGTTGTGTAGATGTGATGATATTAGGGGTCACACTTGGGAGCCCCAAACATCTCTGAAACTTCAGAAAAGGCCAATGAATTTGCATGCACCACTCCCCGAGACATATTGGTATAAGGGAGGCAGTGAGCCCAGTGTGTCTACTTAACAAGCTCATTCCATTCATCTTTGTTTGCTGGGAATTCTTAGATAAGTTAGATAAGATAAGATAAGATAAGATAAGCGCATAGATAAGTTTAGTGAGAGCTTCCCCTGAGTGCTTCAGCAAAAGAGCAGTTATCCTCTAAAAGAGCAAAATGCTGACAGAGAGTGTCTTTTTAAAGATGTCTTTCCTCTGGTGTTTCTGGTTTCTGGAGAGACTTTATTGGCCTCTGACGGCCACAATCTCTGTCTCTCTGCAAGTCCATCAGGCCAAGGAACTCAAAGAGCTACACGAGGGTAGTTCTGAGTCGGGATTGATACAGGAACTGCACTTGGTGACTGATTTCACTCTCAGAGTAACTAAAGTCATAGTGCTGCCTCTCAGCCAGGCGATGTCTACCATGGTGGTCCAGGAATGCCATTTCTGGCTAAACATTGCTGAGATGAGGGACTCTGACAAAGTTCTCTTTCTTGACGGTCCCATCTCATAGGGTGGCCTCTACAGCGACACTGTCGAGGGCTTTGCCCTGCAGTTCTTGGCAGCCATCAAACACATCTTGCCCCAGCATGACTCTAGCACCACCTTTAGTCTGTCGACGGCACGCACCCCATCTACTTGTCGCCGAGGGCAGCTCGCCTGCCACACCAGCTCCGCTGCAGCCCGAGTCCACAGCCCTGCCACAGCGTCGAGCCTCCCGCAGGAAAGTTGCACCGCCCGCTCATCAGGTGACAGCCAAGAACCTGAAGAAGGCCTTGAAGCGTCCCTGAGATGGGCAACCTAGGAAAGGCAGGGACTGCTCTGTTCCAGGGAGCGGTGTGCAGGCCACTCCTTCCCCCGTTGGAGGGCCAGGGAAAAAAAGCGACACGAATTTCCATCTTACCACCCGCCCGAGTGGCGACAGCCACCACATTTTCAGAAAAAGAGCAATTTTCTCATTATCTTGGTTACACAGTTCGAACTTTCTAGACACGAGTATCTCGCCTTTCATGTTCAACCATGACTCACACAAATTCTCGCTCTGGCCAGTATGACATGCACAGATTCCTCTCCCATCTCAGGCCAGTTGCAGTGGGGATACAAGGAGCAAGGTAGGTGTCTATATGCACCCAGAGTCACAAATTCAGGATACTAAGCCTTCTGACTTGGCAACCATTGCTACGCTTTGCCGCCCTACCGCAGGTACGTCAGTAATGATTGTCCCATATGTACCACTCATCAGGAGTCTAGCTATATGATTGGCACTTCCCAATCCATCGCACTAGCTCATCATGACAGTCAAACTTGGCTATGTGATTCAGTTCGCCAGGCACCCACCCAGGTTCAGTTGCATCCTATTTACCTCTTTGGCAGAGAAAGATGCCCCTGTCCTGAGTGCAGAAATTGCAGTCCTCTTGGCGATGGATGCAGTAGAGCCGTACTGAAAAAAGGCGAGACCAATCCTTCTACATTGGTTCACAGCAATAGACCTGAAGAATACATACTTCGATGTCTCAATACTACCACAGCGTTTCTTTGGTTTGCTTTGGAGGGTCAGGCATATCAGTACAAGGCCCTCCCTTTCGGACTGTCCCCGTCACCTTGTGTCTTCATGAAAGTCGCAGAGGCTGCCTTTGTCCAATTGAAGGAAGTTGGTATCCACATTCTCAATTATTTCGAAGACTGGTTGATTCTAGCTCACTCTTGAGATATACTGCGTGCACACAGGAACCTGGTGCTCAGACAACTAAGCCGATTAGGGTTTCAGGTAAACTGGGAAAAGAACAAGCTCAGGATGGAGTTGGACTCAGTACACATGGCAGCGTGTCTCATGAACGAATGCGTACAGTCGGGCTGAACTGTCTGAAGACATTCAGGGGGAAGACAGTGGTTCCACTGAAGCAATTTCAGAGGCTCCTCAGGTAAAAGGCATCCTCCGCACTGGCTTCATACTCGAGTCCCAAGATGGGCATGGCGGCCCGGTACACATTGCATGGTCATCACGCAGATCTATCACCGTACATTCATACATACATCTGTTTTTCTGGGGTACCCTGACAGCTATGGTCATAAGGGTCATTGAAATCAATAGTTTAAGGGACCATTTCTCAGTTAAAGCTTTACTTTACTGTGTTATATTAAAGTGTCCTCTCCTTGAGAGAAAGAACGTATTATCTTGATGTTTTGAGAATACTCTCCTGTTTATAGTTAGAGCCTGGCCAAATCCAACCTTGAAGAAGCTGTGTGTCAGTGTGTGTGTTAGTCTTTTTGGTTACAGGTTAAGGAACCACTGGCATTATTGGAGATTGACTGAGTTGTTGTTCGAGACAGGCTGGCGCCCAGCAACCAAAATATGCGACCTGGAAGGTCAAGACGTGCCTAACTTCAGGGTCCGAGTGTCAGTTGCCTAATCCAGGGGTTTTCAAAGTGGGGGCCGCAGCAAGTTGAAAAAAAAAAAGCGGAAAAATAGTTACAAAACGTTAAAAAATAAATATTTGCTAATATGAGTATTGTTATGAAATAACATTATAATAATTTGTTGCATAGCCTATCTGAACATTATACTTTTAATGCTAATCTTTTAGAGATGAACTGATTGATCGGCTAGTGACAAGCTGATTTTCACGTGATTTTCAGTGTGACATGCCGATTCAAATGCACTCTGGCGCCGCATGAATAACATCGCGCAACATCAGCATCACACATGCACACAGAACGCACATGTAGGAAACCTTGTGAATTACGGCCGTTTCAGACCGCGAGCGGTGTGTAAGCAGCGCGTTTTTTTTTCGGCGTGCATGTTCAGTGAGTGCATTCACACCGCGAGCAGGAGCAGCGCGTGAGCGTCAAGCAGGAGCGTCGCATGAGCAGTAGTGAAGCGGAGGGTTTCGGCGCTGAGTCTATTTTTGCTGCGCTGCTCACACTCTTTTAAAGTCAAGTATATTTGTATAGCGCTTTTCACAATACAGATTGTATCAAAGCAGCTTCACTAGGGATGGGAACCGAGAACCGGTTCTTCTTCAGAACCGGTGCCCAGTGAATCGATTCCTTGGAACCGTTAGTATGCCTGCTTAACGATTCCGCTTATCGGTTCCGCTCGTTCAAATGTGACACGACGTCACACACGTGCTGCGTTGTTTTGGTTCAGAACGTAGCAAACACTATGAGCAAACATGGCATCGAGGCAGAAGCGCTCTGACCGCGTCCTAACTACATGCGACGCGACGGCGCGACACGCGATAAAAAGTATAATTTTCCATGTTAATCAAAGTTTAACCAGCCGCGACACGCGACGATTCTATTTGAAACGAATCCTATTTTACTGCGACGTCGCGCTGGAACAACAATCTCAAAGTGTGGCTATGATAATATCAGGTACTATTTTTGTGCTTTATTTAATGTTAAAAGCGTGTATAATGTGACTGAATATCATTTAGTGCTCCCAGCTTTGTAGCTATAAAAACAACAATGGATAAGTCACATCAGATCTTGAAATTAAACAAATGGAAACAAAAACGTTCAAAATGTGAAGAAAACCTGTGTATTATTTGACAAAGATTGTTTTAGTAACTCAATAGCCTAATCCAAATGAGCACTGTTAATATTGCAAAAGACACAAGCTCTTCCTAAACTGTTTTCAGTCTGTGTTTTTAGTTTTTATGGCACATAAATGGCAGTTTTATTTATTTTTTTGTCCGGACAAATGAATGTGAAAATTGTCAATTTCCTAATCCTAAGGCACTCTTCTTGATAATCTTTCAAGGCACACACTAGTGTGCCATGGCATACTGGTTGAGAAACACTGCCCTAGGCTATACTGCCCTACAAAGGCAAAAGACCTTAACTCACCAGAGTGTGAAACTGAGAAAAATGACTTTAAAGTTTTTTTGTTGTCCAGCCAATTGTATGATAGGTAGGACACTGAAAATTTGCCAAGTAGTTGTCATAATGAATATATTTATCTACATAAAAAAAAAAATTGAACTCAAACTTGACCTTTGACCCTTATTCGGAAGTTACTGCATTCTGCCTTTGCATTATCTGCAAAACAATAATGGCTCATACAAAGGCAAAGTACCTTAACTTCTAATTTATTGACCATTTTGACTTTTATCACTCTATAAAAACATTTCTATGATAACAATGATAGTCTTAAAATAACATTTAGTGAGTTCTGTTTAGAAGGCTTAATATTACATCAATAGAATATTATAAAATAAAAAATAATGAGAAGGCTACTGTACTGGATCGTTTTAAAACTTTATCGGTGTTCTTAATTTAAGTAAAAAAACACTAAAGAAGAAGTTAAAGTAACCTTTCACAAATATTTCTTACATTTGAAAGATTTGATTTGACACACACACACACACACACACACACACACACACACACAGAGGCCTCTGTTTTCTGACGTGCTCTCTGCTTGCCGTTGCGGATTGAGGAACGCGCTGATTAGCCGGTTTCATATGTTGTGTGTGCAAAGATAAGCGCCAGTAAATTTAAAGTATATGCTTAACGGCCCAAAAACCAGGACATTTTCATCACTTTATAATTTTTTTTTTAAAAAACAGCCACGACGGCCAGGACAAGACGTGAAACCATGACATGTCCTGGGAAAACAGGACGTTTGGGTCACCCTAATTTTAACTGTTTAACCGGACGTCTGCCTACTAATAGCCTATACAGCGACACTTAAAATGTCAACCTCCTTACAACTTGCACTTTGATAGATTAGGTTAGCCAGCCGGCACATGATGGATTTAAACAATGGATTGTCTTCTCAGTGGATGTCGTTTTCCATGGATTTTGAGTTTGACCATGTTAAAAAAAAGGTAAGCTGCAATCTAAGTTATATCTGCTGGGTTTGTTTGTTTGCGTGGTAATGTTTTCTCCTCCCCTTACTTATCGTGAGGCGTCCCCAACCCACTCAATTACATATAGGCATTGAATATGCAGTAATATATGTACCTATATGTAATATGTACCTATAATATACATATAGGTATTACATTACACCGTAACTTCAGCGCGGCAAAAATTTAACGTTGGTAAAACAAAGGCAGAGTGCCTTAACTCCAACTGTAACTTGATTCCAGCATTCTAGAGTGCAGCGGAACAAAGCTAAAAGACCGTAACTGATGTTAAGGGCTTCTGCCTTTGCTTTCCCTCTGCTTTTGGAAGTTATGACAAAAACAACATCTTATTTTTAGCAGAAAAGAACAAAATTAACTCAAGATATTTTTCCACATGATAAAACTGATGTCCATTGTTCCAAAAATGGCAATAACTAATTTTGACCAAAATTGAAGTTAAGGTCTTTTGCCTTTGCACGGCAGTATAGGTCCCTGGACTTTACTTTGAGAAGTAGCTCACCTACTTTTAGGTTTGTTCTGAGGTTGCTACACATAATTTGTGTATACTCTGTGCTGTGTCTTCTGATCAGATATTAAAGCGAGTTAATACAAACAAATTTGTACTTATTCCCTCACCCAATAAGAATCGATAAGAGAATCGATAAGGAATCGGATCGATAAGCAATATCGATAATGGAATCGGAATCGTTAAATTCTTATCAATTCCCATCCCTAAGCTTCACAGTATTAAATCAAAATAACACGTTTCTAGTGGAAAAAACGTCCACGTTTGGTAAGGCTGATCAATAGTATTATTGATTGATTAAATTAAATTAAATTAAATATCCCCACTTTTATTATATAGCACACTTTTGATGGACAAAATAAATATGATTTCACACAAAAAGTACCTAAACTGCACATAATTTGCATGTATAGTGTGTTTTAACAAGAACTGGAGTAGGCTATGTCAGAAAAGAAAATGAAGACAAAAATATTTATAGAAAAGGTATCCATTTAAACTTGTTTTTATTAATCAGTTTGGGTAAAAGTGGTGTTTTACTATATATATATATATATATATATATATATATATATATATATATATAGATAGATAGATAGATAGATAGATAGATAGATATAGATATAGATATAGATAGAAAATAAATATTTGTGTGTGCTGTAAAGTGGTTAGAAAAAATGAAATCAGAATCGGCTAAAATCTGTATCAGCAGGTCAAACTCAATGAAAAATCGGAATCTGCCTTGAAAATTGTAATCTCTATAATCTTTCTGATTGGCTGGTATCAAACACCATCACATAATCTGATGTTCACCTAGATGTTTTATTTATTTATTTCTACATGTGCCGTAGTATTGTCGATGGGTTCAATAACACATCCTGCAAAAGGGGGGCCTTGGCCAGAACCTAGTGGTATTTGGGGGGCCTTGGCATGGAAAAGTTTGGGAACCCCTGGCCTAATCGATGGAGATATGCTTCAGTCTATCTGTATATGTGTGGAAAATTACTATGTTTATCTATTTCTTAGCCAATGAGGATCATTCAACCTGAAGCAAGGACGTAGCTTAGACCTTAATGAAGAGTATAACTGCTGTGATCTTTGTAACTGTAAGCGAGACCTCCTACAAACTCCTTGTGAGTCTTGAAGCTGACTTCTGCTGATGAAACCGCAAACTATCTTCAGTAAAACTTTTCTTCAATTTATTATAATTCTGACTCCGGGTCTTCATTCATCATATTTGGTTCTGGGTCTTTGACTGTAAATCCCCTTACAGTCCCTTAATGGAAAAGGTGTGACTACAGTCTAAGTGGAAGAGAGGTGGTATGCAGAAGGATGTTAAATGCCTCAGGAGGTACGTCACTCTAAAAGGTTTGAGAACCACTGGTTTAGAATATTGCCAAAAAAGTATTCTGGTGGTGGTTTGGAAAGTGAGAAATGCATCGGTAAAACTTTAAAGACAGTTTAAAGACTTCTTACTGTGCGCTTTAAGCAAAGAAGTTCATCATTGTGTGTCTGATGCCAGCAGCCAATCACAGCACTGGAATAGAGAAGGGCCAAATAGCAATCATCTCCTCATTGGAAAGGGATAAAGGTACCCTTCCAGCAGACACCTTTCTGAGTCCTAGCCTACAAGGGTGAGACCGTAACAGATCAACCACATTTTGGGTCTCAGTCCTGTATGAGGAGAGACATTAACAGATACACTACAACATTCTGAGTATATGGCCTGTTACAGGGACAACAGATACAAGATCAGATTCTCAGGCTTGCGAAGGTGAGACAGAAACAAATCAACCAAGTTCTGAGTCTACCATCAGGTGAGACATAACAGATACACCGTTCTGAGACTCCGGTTCGTCCAGAGACAAAAACGGATTGACCAAGTTCTGAGTGTCTGGCACAGACACTTCAAGGTTAACATCTTAAGCTTCACAAGGACTGAAGCATTCTTTGTTGATATTAGTTCAAAGTTTTAATGTAAAGGATTGTACCCAGATAGCATGGTGACATTGATACAATGTTTAGTTTTGATCCAAACCATCATTTTGGATCAGCATTGACATTTTGATGAAAGCCAACAGCACACATGGTTGGAGACAGTGACATTGAACTAACAGTGATTTGTAGTTGAGCACAAGATCATTCAGGCATGTATCTCTGCAGAACACTAGTGGGTGTTACTCAATCAGTGAGGCGTTTTCACTTTGATTTCAGCAAGTCTGTTGAAAAATGGTTGAAAAACATTTAAAGCTTGTTCGACTTCATACAGCGCTGCGCAGACCGATCGGTGGCTGACTTAAAGCAGTGCATGCCGGTTAGAAATTGTGTCCGACTTAATACAGTGCAGACGCCACGTGACTGTGACGTATGCCATCAAAGTACCGCGAGAGCGATTCGTGAGCAGCCAACTGATTCATTCTGTGCAGCTTCTCCAGAGCGGCTGCATGAGCTCTGATGACGACACAACTATTCCACGATTGGCTGAATCCACCGCATGACAACGATCAAGTGTGTTTTGTGTTTATTCGAATACCTTCAGTTCCACTTATGTTCACAAATCTGTTTTTTATAACAGTAAAATCTCTTTTCATGTAATCGCGATGTTATATTGTGTCATGTTTATCAAAATAAAACTGATTAAAAAAAAACTCAGACCCCACTACATTTTATTTAAATAGTATAGGCTTATGTTCAACTTTATTCTTGTACAAACAGACGCTGTATTTAGCAGTACAAAGTATTAAAAGGAAACATATCTGAAACGTCTGTGTATTTGACAAATATTAAAATTATTTCACTTCAGCTGTGATAAAGTATGCAAACGCAGCGTGAGAGTCACTACGGGAATCAGAAAGTGACTTTATTGTACTTTCTGATTCATGTAGTGACTCTTGCTTTGTGTTTGCATTCTTTATCACTTCACGTCTCCATTTTCAGCTCCTCCCCGCCTGTACGTGGCATCTCTCGCAGATTGGTTTGTAACACAAAGTTGAGATGTTGTTGCGCAGAGAGAAGAACAATAAATTGAGCGTCAGCGTCAGTTCTGGCAGGCCAGGTAGTCAAGACGCTGCTAATGCTGTTTGCTAACAACACTGTCCCGTCAGCTGATCTGCTCCAGCTGAGCTGCATTAGCTCGTTAACTCCCCTCGCTGCTCAATGGCCAAGCTCAAACAAGGCGCCCTATTTAAAGCACATTCAGTTTGCTCATACATGCTTGCTGCTCGCTTCTGCTGCCCGCCACCTCCCCAGCTCCTCCTTATGCATAATGTGGCATTTGCTTTATGTCATGTTGCCTGCTCTGTTCACAGGGGGGATATTTTAGCTCTCACAGTCCTAAACTGTGTGAGCGTTCCCTAATGCTGCTGCTGCTGTCCTCTCTGCTATTTCATGGTGCTCATGAAAGGTCAGAGGACTCCCTGAACAGAGCCATACCGCCAAATTTCAATTCAGGAACATCAGCTTGTTTGCAATCTATTCAATAAAAATTCTTTAATTATTTTTATTGTCTGTGTTCTTGACTTAATGGACCTGACAGAAGTGGTGTCGGAGGAAAATATGCGCGAGAGACGAGAGATGGCGTATTTTCCCCGGGTTTAATAAAATGACTTAAACGCCACGCTCATCCGCATACATGGGGATTGAGTGAGAAAAAGCATACTAATAATCATTCAACTCACAAATAGAAAGGGAAAAAAAAGAAAGTGTACAAAAGTCAGTAGAGCAGTTATCTCTTCTCCTCACATCTATTACAGATTCACTCTACGCACATGTGCAGTTCTCATTATACCTTAAAAAGTGCAGGAGACATGAACATGAGCAAGAATGTTACACTGCAAACATAGCCCATGACTGCATCCATCAGTGCTTGCAGAGCACATTGCTCCTTTTAGTTGGAGTGAAGGCAGATGAAGATGGACAATAAAAAAAGAGAAGCACCCTCCTAATAACGGTGACAATGGCTATGTTTACATACACGACTTTTGTTTCAATCGGACTGAATTCATTCCGATTGATGAATCTGAATGTAGTCCATACATGAACGCTAAACATGTGATCGGGTTGATGTGCGAGCTTATATGTCACAAGCTTCAAATCGGAATAGATTTTTTGACATGCGCACACTGCACGAATATACAGAATTTCTCGCTGTTTGCGCATACTAACTATTCTCTTACATTGGTTCTTTATTTGTTTTAAACAGCAAACTTAATATTTATCCATTTCTGCTCATAATTGGAGACAATGAGCATTTGAACTGTTGTGCCGTGCTGCGTATATTTATCACGCCGTAATGCCCCTCCCCACGCCCAAAACCAGTCGTCTGTGGATGAGAATCCAAAACAAGGACTGGTGGGACGTTCTCCTGCTCCACTTCACAGACGCTGAGTAAAAGAAGAATTTTAGGATGAAGGGACACTCATTTATCTGACACTTTACTCAACAGGAAGAACAGCTCGTTCAAGCGCGTCATACATCATTAAGCTACTTCAACGTCATTGCACATGCGCAGTCCTTTAAGTTTCGGTTTTCAATCCGATCAAGTGTTTACATGTCCTCTCGATCGGATTAGAAAAGGAATAAATCACCCCTTTCAATCTGATCGAAATTTTTGGAACATTTGGAACAAGCTCAATCGGATCGATTAAGGTGTTTATATGAAGGCTTTTCAGTCAATCGGTCAAACGGACATGGTTGCATGTAAACATAGCCACTGATTATTGTTGTCAACAGCATAATCACCTGACCTAGGACTTGATGATATCCTGTGCCTTATCACTGCTTAATCAGGTAATCATTCATATTCCTGAATCTATATTAAATTTGAGAAATGTAACTGATTTTCATTCAGTTTAGCTTGTTTCCACTGAAACACAATCACAAAAAAACATCTTGTGTTTATTGAGAAAGTGACTGACATGGCTATTTTGTGAGATTTAAAGAGATTAATGTCTAAGGTGAATCTGCAGCTTTAAAGGGATAGTTCAGCCCAAAATGAAAATTATGTCATCATTTATTCACCCTCAAATTGTCCCTAACCTGTATACATTTCTTTCTTCTGCTGCAAAAAAAAAAGAAAAAAGAAGATAGAGTGAAGAATGTTGGTAACCAGACAGTTGATGGTAGCCATTGATTTCCATGTTATTTTTTTCCTACTATGGAAATCAACTTTCTGGTTCCCAACATTCTTTAAAATATCTTCTTTTGTGTTCAACAGAAGAAAGTAACTCATACAGGTTTGGAACAACTTGAGGGTGAGTAAATGATGACAGAATTTTCATTTCATGGTCAATTATCCCTTTAAAGAAATTCTTATTGAAAAAACCTAAGCTCTTTTATTCTACAAGATAAACTTGTTACTTGAATGCTATGTAGTTTCACAGAAAATTAACTGAGATATAGTTAATGGCTATAGCTCAAAGGTGTTTGTTCCTCTTCATGAAGAGCTTAGCTCCAGCACACCTGCCTGGAAGTTTTCATTTATCCTAATGACCTTGATTAGCTGCTTCAGGTGTGTTTAATTAGGACTGGAGATAAAATCGGACACCCCTGCCATAGTCTTTTCTTTTGATATTGAAGCATTAATAGATTTTAGAAAAGTAAATTAAATAAATAGAATTTAACGATACTATAATCGTAGTTAGAATAATTTGTGTTCAGCAACTTTTTTTTTTTAAGTGAATCATATTGTGTATATTAGCATTCTTGAATGTGACTGTATGTATGACAGCTGAATTGACTTGTTCTTAATTAACATAATGTTTTCTTTTTCAGATTTCAGAGAACCCAAAGGAAAAGAGGCAGTAGTCTGATGTAAGACCGATTTTTAAAAACCTGAACCATTGGACCACCTGTAGTTATGACATCAGACTTCTGAAGCCAATTTTTTATTTTTAAAGGTTGAAATGCTTTTGTCCTATTTCTCCCCCATTCTTTTTATAAAGAATGATCTTTTAATATATTTTTGTCATTGATTGATTAAATAAAATAAATTGACTCTACTGCTGGAAAGGTGTCATTTATATTTTAAAAGGTTTTCCCCAAACTTTGAAATGGTCAGTAATTTGTTGACGCACCATTGAAGTGTAGTTGAAATATTAATGATATAGAATCAACATCACATTGTAACATTGATCAAACCATATTATCAAAGATTATTTTTGTTAATTTCAGTGTTGATTCAACAGCAGTGATGTAGAATACATCACAGTATAACATTGATTCAACAATATTACCATTGATTAATTTTGTTAATTTTGATATTGATTCAGCATCAATGATGTAGAATCAATCATAGTGTAATGGTGATTCAATAGCATTACCATTGATTTTTAAAAATTTTTTTTTACCATTGTTTCAACATTAACTGAGGGTGCAAAAGTGATATTGATAACATATCACTTTGTAATGTTGAATCAATACTATTACTGTTGATTTGTGGTTTAAATCTAAACAGTATTTCAACATTAACTGAGGGTGCAAAAGTGATGTTGATAAAATATCACTTTTTAATGTTGAATCAAAACTATTACTGTTGATTTTTGGTTGAAATCTCAACATTGCTTCACCATTAGCTGAGGGTGCAAGAGTGAAGGCTGATTTATACTTCTGCGTCGGACCTACGCCGGAGCCTCTACGCTGTAGGCAACGCGTTGGTTTTCATTTATACTTCTGCGTTGTTGTCCGCGTTCACGCGCGCAGAGGGAGCATGTGAAACCCGAGGGAGCGGTCCTAGCAGACCAATCACAGCGCTTGCGTCCGCGTAGAGTTGACGCGTTGTTACATTTTTGGAGAGGTGCACGTCAGGGTACGCCGAAGGGTACGCGCGCTACACACAGCCTACGACATAGCTACGGCGTAAGTTCGACGCAGAATAAATAAATGACACTAATATTTATACATTTTTAACATAAAATGTGGTGCTTTGACTGTGCAGTACCACTGAACTCTCTCATGTACTGTGATTCATTCAAACTGAAAACTGGAAGGCGCTCGAGACTCATGTTGAACAGTCATATCATGTGACATTCCAGGAACTCCTTTACATAAACAAGGCTTCCAGAGATTGCTGTAACATGCAGATAAAGACGTTTTGGAGACAATATACACAAGATTGCAGCGATATATGATTTATCTGTGTTCTTCAAGCCATGTCGTTTTTTTTCATAATAATAATTTATATTTATAATGCAATGCTAATTGATAGCCTTTATCACTGTGCAGAATACTATAAAATAATCTATTTTGTCCAATTTTTTTAAATATTTATCTGAAGCCACATCAGATCACTGAAGGTTATTTAAAACACTTGACCTGCGTTATAAAGTTTAGAGCAAAAACATTAAAACATTTTAATCTCATAAATTGTTGTCTATTAATGGTTTGCTAAGCTAACATGTTAACTAGCCCTAAGATGCACTTGCCACCTAGATGAGCAAATACGTTATTTTTATGAACAATTTTGAATAGTAAAGCTCACTGAAATGTTTAATTTTTCAAGAAGGGCATTTTGATACAGTTTCAAAGAAGGTGAAGTGAGAAGTTTGATCAAATAAATGAGGGATTAAATCAGTGTGAATAGAAAGTTGTCAGTAATTATAATGAAGACAAAAGAAAAGAATAATTAGAGCCATACCAGGCTGGAGAGGTGTGAATGTGTGCAGGGAAGACTGAAACTGAATGGGGTTAGTTTGCACCACAAAACAATAGAGACAATAATGGATGCTTAGAAAATGAGTATTAGACTTATCATCTTCAGATTTGAAATATAACATGGTCAGACATGTGACATGCTTCAGTGCATTTCTAGATAAAAACAATGCCACCTTAAATTTTAGTTTCATAAAGAATATTTCATAATATTAAATAATATACTATAATAATAACTTTGAAAAGATTTGAAGCTGTTTATAACTATTTTTTTCATTATGACAATAATTAATTCTGTTTTGACAATAAACTGCCAAGTGTCAAATGAGACCATACTTGTGCTTTTAGTGCAAAGGGTTCATGAACTGTATATGTTTAAGTTTGGTTCTGTCAGGACCACTATCGTGAAATACGATTGACAGTAGCAGTTTGGATTGGCGGTATGGTTCTGTTCTGGGCAAGAACTCCCTGCGCATCCATGCAGCCTAGCATGGATAAGAGCAGGGAGAGCAGCAATATATGCATCGTATGCACTTTATTCTTTTGTAGGATTTAAGAACAAGATAATGGCAGAAGTTGATTGAGCCCAAGACAAAGATCTAAAACATACCACCTTCTTCTTAAGGACTTCTGAACGACCCCAGGGTTGAAATCTCTTAAAACCACAGAGACTGAGACTTTACATATCAAAATACACAAAATCATCCCAAAACAATTCTTGACGGACTTATAATAAAACATTGTTCAACTACATAATTCTATATCATGTCTACAACATATATGTGACTGCTGAGTAGCCATGACGGAGTAGCCATGACGATGAAAACCATGTAGACGAGAAGACGAAAGAACCCAAATCAAGATCAGAAGATCATGGGTTAAACAGCTTCATTCAAGCCATCTAACTACTCTCGTCTCACTTTTTTTTCCTCTTACTTAGTTTCTTTTCTTTTCCGTTGACAGTCTCAGTTCTAAGTTAAGTTTTGCTGTAAAGTTTCGGTCAACGATTCGACTGCAAAGCCCGCTTCCAACTTCAAAGACTTTCCATCCAACCACCAACACACCATGTGACTGGCCGCCCAAGACATCAATCCAGGCACGACAAGACTGCCAGTCAGTCAATGAACCCGAATGCCAACAAAGGAAATCCCATTTTCGAGCAACTCAACAAACACAAGTAGCCTCCAGACTCTTAGCTGAACTGGTGCATTAATATACATCTTGAGGGCACAATTTTTTTATTTGAATTCATAACCAGCTTATTTGACGTTTACGGTCACTCCTGAGAATGGAGATGAAGATCGATGGATAAAGGGCTGAATTTGGATCTGTTCCTCGCAAACATATGGAATCTAAAGATCTGGATTTCTGTGAGTGAATAAAATGTGTGTCTTTTGTGAATTTATGTTGTGTTTTGGTGTATTTTATGGTTCTATTGTCAGTCGTCAGGAGAAAAAGCCTTTTGTGTCTCACAGCAACCACACTAAATATTACAGAATGGTTAAACGATTAAATAAATGTTAATCATTTTTATGGTTTTAAAGTGTAGTGTTGTTTAACATTATGTAATCCTCCGAAAAAATGATGATGCTGAGACGGCTTCGGGCCTTTCTCAGCATTCAGCAACCAGCTCCATTGGTCCCGCGCACGGCTCGGAAGCCCGATCTGCAGCCTCTTCCGCCCATGACAAGGACCTGATGTCCGAATTATCTGGCTCCGAGGAGTTCGATATTTTGAGCATTGAGGCAGGAGAATGTGAAGATTTGCCATCCCATTCTCCTGCCTTCGAGGAGGTTGTGACCAGGGCAGTGGCTAAATTAAATATTGTATGGCCATCAAAAAAAAAAAAAGTAAACTCGATGAACGCTTCCTGTAAACTCGGTCACAGCCTTCGTGGCAGAGCCTTCCTTTCTTCTCTGATCTCCACACCGAGGTGTCGAGATCGTGGAGTAAACCATTCTCATCTCGATTATTTAGCCCCCATGTTAATTTTTATTCATCTATTGTGGGCTTGAAGGAGAACGGCTATGGGGTGATGCCACGGGTGGAAGAAACTCTTGTATCATATTTTTCACCCGACGCTGCATCATCCCTGAGAGCTCCGTCGCTCCACTCCAAGCCCTGCCGTACTACATCGGCCTTGGTGGGGAAGGCATATATGGCGGTGGGTCGGGCTGGTGCATGCCTGCACACGATGGGGTTATTGCAGGCATACCAGGACGACCTCCTCAAAGAGGTGGATGACAGCTGGGAGGTTGCCCTCAACGGTATTACCAAACTTCGTCGAGTGGTTGACTTGTCTCTCCGTGCTACTAAAGAGATGGCCCATGCCATTGGCCGCTCTATGGCAGCATTAGTAGCCACGGAGAGACACCTGTGGTTGATCATGTCGGGCATCGGGGAGAAAGACAGGGCCTTCCTCCTCGATGCCCCGCTCTTGCCTTCTGGCCTTTTCAGCGACACAGCCAATACTGTTGTCGAGAGGTTTCAGGAAGCGAAGCGACAGTCAGCTGCATTTAAACAGCTAATCCCCCACTGTCGTTCCAGGTCTCGTGGGTCTGCTGCCAGGGGGCAGTCTCACGAGGCAGCCGCCAGCTCCTCGCACCTGCAGCAGCAGGAGAGTGTTGCCTCTCGTGCACCCCCACATAAGGCCTGGGGCCTGAGACAGCACTTTCAGATGAAGTCCTCCAAACTGAAGGCAGGTCTGAGGACTGTCATTCAGGTGAGGAAGGTTTCGGCGAAGGGGTCCTGCCGTGACGCGCAAGCCTCTGAAGGCGGTCCCCCCGCGAGTGAGCATCAACATCTCGCTCCCTTGCGGAGCCCTCAGGAAATAGATGTTTGCTTCCCGCTGCCACCAGCGTTTTGGGATGCATCAGTTTCCAGCGAACGCAAATTGCAGTGTCCGCCCGAAAACGTTGCGGCCCTGTCGAGTTCGTTTCCTCTCAGGAGGTCTGTAGAAAATATAAATCGGTTAATTCCTGCCAGTCAACTGCTTCAGGTCACCAAAATCGCTCAAAGTGCAACAGCCGAGGCCAGTCCCGAGAGACTGATCCCCCTAGTAGTATATTTAGACACCTGGAAGAGTCTTCAAAATATATCTCAGTGGGTCCTGTGCACAGTGGAAAAAGGGTACAGAAGTAGTATCGTCCACCGAAATTCAGCGGGGTGGTTCACACTCTTGTCAGCCCCGAGCAGGGTCGGGTCATAGAACAAGAAGTTCAGTCCCTCTTAGCAAAGGAAGCCTTAGAGCAGGTTCCTCTTTAAGGCGAGACACTAAAGGTGAATAGGGTAAAAAAATTAACTAGCAGATATCACCATGAAACTTTCCCAGTTGATTACCTACATTAAGATGAGAAAAAAATGTATTACAAGTTTTCTGTAATTTAATGTTTAAATATGCAAATTAGGCAATATCTAATCAAATATGCACTAATTTGCATATATTTTAAAAAACGAAATCTGAGTATTGGATAAAGCCAGGTTAAAAATTATTTTTTAATTGTGTTCACATATTAGATGGGAAAAAAATTACAGAGGGATTTATGGATATCTACTTTTGTTATCCTGTAAATCAGAAAATACTGTCAATAGCCTTAAAAAAATGATTTTCGCCATGTTTTTTGGAATAAAATGTTATATAAATCAGGTTAGGAATAGTATATTTACAAATCCCTCTGTAAATGTCTTCATAATATAACTAGGTACAAGACTGGAAAGTTTGGTGTGTATAGGTGCTACTGAAGTGGAGATTTCAGACTTGGAGTATGAGAGAAAAGTCATTTTGAGAAAACGGGCTTTAAAGATTTATCATCAGCCAATGAGATTGCGTATTCAGCCCTTTTACTTTCACGATTGGTTGCTGATAAAAAGGAAATGACCATATTTGGATCCGACAGGATTGTACACGAGAGAGAGCTTCCTAACGGTGCATGTGATGACAGACTGACGGCAGAGATCGCGGAGCAGCATGTTGATTTAGAACACAAACTTTTGTTGAATTTATGAGAAATCTACAGACGCAAACAGACAAAGTGTAATAAAATAAAGACCTAAATGTGTATTTCGGACTTTTTTTCAACACAAGTCTGAAAGAAGACATTTTATTGAAGACAAATATCCCAAAATCTCAAAATTGACCAGTAAAAAAAAAAAGATGTTTTTGCCTGCCGTGTCTCGCCTTAAGAAAGGGAATCTGGGTTCTACAGGGAATCCGGGTTCTGAAGTTGTTGAGAATCCGGGTTCTACAGTCAGATCAGGTCCGAGGACTGGTTTGTCACGATAGATCTATAAGACGCGTAATTCCTCATATCCAGCCTTTCCCATCACAGGAAGTTTCTGAGGTTCGCTTTTGGGGGAAAAGTGTATCAATACCAAATTCTTCTATTCGGCCTAGCATTGTCACCTCGCACCTTCACGAAATGCATGGATGCTGCTCTAGCTCCACTGAGATTTCAGGGCATTCATATTCCCGACGACTGGCTCATTCTGGCACAGTCAGAGGAGATGGCGGTTCAACATCGAGATGTTGTTCTGAGCCATCTGAGGTGCTTGGGGTTGAGACTCAACGTCAAGGAAAAGTTCACCAATTCCTCTTCAGAGAATAACATTCCTGGGGGTAGTGTGGGATTCAGTTACGATGCGGGCACAGTTGTCTCCTGCTCATATAAACACCTTCTTGACCACAGTCATGAATATCAAGCTAGGCCAGGCCATCACTGTCAAACATTCTCAAAGAGTTTTGGGTCTTCTGGCAGCAGCGTCCAACATAATACCTTTTGGCCTGCTGCACTGCAGTGGTGGCTCAGGACCAGAGGGTTTTCCCCGAGGGGGAACCCATTTCGCACGATCAGAGTAACGCGCAGATGCCAACTACATTCTCGTTCTCTGGTCATGTGGAAGAAACCATGGTTCCTGTCCCTAGGCCCTGTGTTGGGAGCACTGTGTCAAAGAATTTTTTTTACCACAGATACGTCCCTCACAGGCTGGGCAGAGGTCATGGAGGGCCGCTACACCAGAGGTCCATGGAAGGACCACCATCTCTCGTGGCACATCAATTGCCAGGAGATGTTGGTAGTATTTCTGGCTCCCAGACATCTCCTTCCAGACCTCAGAGGCCATCATGTTCTAGTACGAACAGACAATACATCGGTGGTCTCATATATAAATCGACAGGGGGGCCTGAGATCGCGCCCTCTATGCAGACTGGCACACCAGGTCCTTCTGTGCTCCCAGGACAAACTACTCTCAATCAGAGCAATGTTTATTCCTGATGACAAAAATTTGGGGGCAGACATCCTGTAGAGGGAGGGGCTGAGGCCCGGGGAATGGAAACTCCACCCCAAGTTGGTGGAGTTGATATGGAGGAAGTTCGGTCAGATGGAAGTGGATCTGTTCCCCTCTCATGTGAACACCCACTGTCCGCTCCGCTTTTCCCTCACCCATCCAGCTCCTTTGGGACCAGATGCCATGGTGCAGGCGTGGCCGAGGCTACGTCTGTACGCATTTCCCCTGATCGCTCTGCTCCCAGGGGTTCTAGAGATGGTCCGGCAGTACGGGATCAGCTTGCTCCTAGTAGCCCTGTACTGGCTGGCCCGAGTATGGTTTTCGGACATCATGGCTCTTCTATCAGGCCCTCCTATGACAAATCCCGACCAGGAGGGACCTTCTTTCTCTTTCTGTGGGTCTGGCCCCTGAGGGGGACCAAGTCATAAATGCTGGTCTCTCAACTGAGGTTGTTGAGACCATCTTAAACTCTAGAGCCCCCTCCACGAAGAAACTGTATGCGTTAAAATGGAATGTATTCAACGTATGATGCAGAGAACATCAGTTGGACCCAGTTAACTGCCCAGTGGCTTCAGTACTGGAGTTCCTCCAGAGTCACTTCTCTGACAGGCTCTCCCCGTCCACGCTTAAGGTCTATGTGGCGGCCGTAGCTGCCTTCCACACGCCTTTAAGGGTGGGCACCTTGGGGATACACCCACTTATTGTACGTTTCCTTCGTGGAGCTAAGAGGATGACGCCTGTCATCCAGTCCAGGGTCCCCACGTGGGACCTGGCAGTGGTTCTTGAGGGGTTATCCCTGGCACTCTTCGAACCCTTGGATGAGGTGTCTGAGAAATTTTTATCTTTAAAGGTAGCTTTCCTGCTCGCTATTACTTCCCTGAAAAGAGTCGGCAAATATACAATTTGCTATCCATTGCTCCCTCTTGCCTCGAGTTCGCTCCTGGCAGAGTGAGAGCCATTCTCCACCCTAGACCCGGCTATGTGCCTAAGGTGCCTACAAATGTGGCACAGTATATAATTCTTCAGGCATTCCATCCTCCACCGCATGTGTCGGCTGATCAAGCTAAGCTACATCTATTATGCCCGGTCCGAGTTCTGGAGGCCTATGTACATAGGTTCTCGGGCTGGAGGAAGTCGGACCAAGTCCCCTGCCTCTAAACAAGCTATTAGCAGATGGATAGTAGAGGCCATTTCTTCAGCGTACGAGGCGTGCAATTTGCCTTCGCCTCTCCTGATAAGAGTCCACTCAACTAGAGGAGTGGCATCCTCTAAAACCCTGCTAGCAGGGGTTTCCCTTCAAGAGGTCTGTGATCCCGCTGGCTGGGCCTCCCCACACACCTCCATAAGACATTACAGTCTGGATCTGCCCTCTACATCGGGTTCACAAGTTCTCTCGTCTTGAGTGTGCCAGATTGCTTCACACCAGGGCGCGTACTACTCAGTGTGGCGCTGTGGGCATTTCGTTCCCCAAAGTGACGATTCTCGACGCAGCGCGAGTTCCCTCGAAAGGGAACATCTCGGGTTACGACTGACGCATCATGCTGAAGGCGTTCCCCAACGTGTCGAATCGACACTTTGTCAGTCGTAACCCGAGACGATTTGTTTAATGTACGGATCTGTTTTGAAATAGGATGTTTTTCTTTTGTTGCTATGGTTATTGTCTGGAAAATGTATTTACTGGAAAAAACGGTAACACTTTATAATAACTGCACACTATTAATCATTAGTTAAGCATTAGAAAACAGTTAATTCATCATTTATAAAGCATTACTAGACATTAATAAGCAGTTTATAAATACAGCTATAAATGCTTTATACTTGATTTAAAAGCATATCTATAATGTGTTTAATAATTGTATTTTCATACTTTATTAATGATCAATTTATCATTTCTAAATGAAGTATTGCATTATTTACACACAAGTTATTTAGGAGTTGTCAATGGTTCATAAGATCACTTAGAAATTGTAAGTAAATGATTAATAAACTATTTAAATGTACATTCATACATATTATTCAGACATATAGTAATAGTTACTTAGTGTGTTAATAAATGGTTTATTAACATGTATTTCTACTGTAATTCAGGGTTTATTCAAGTAGTTATAAAACATTTAGTAGTTGTTAGTTAACTATTTTTGTGAGCTCATCTAAAGTGAGGACTAGTTATGCCTTGTAAAGCATTTACAAAGGCGATTTAAAGGCTGTTAATATTTCTATGTTCTGTATCACTGTGTTGTGTTTGTTTCTTTTTTCTGTTTAGAAGATAACTGAGTATTTAAATCTCCTTTATAAATGCTTTACAAGGCATAAATAGTCCTCACTTTAGATGAGCTCATAAAAATAGTTAACTTATGCTTAAAGGTACAATATGTAAGATTTTTGCATTAAAATATCCCAAAATCTCAAGGCCAGTGTTATATATTTTGTTAAGTTGATTACTTACAATATCCCAAATGTTTCCAACTATTTTTAAATCGTGAGAAAATTGTGATTTTAACCAAGGAAACGGGGCGTTAGAGCAGGGGTGAGCTGGGAGTCGCCAGTCAATTGCGTCATATCCGCGTTACTCTCGGTTTCCGCTCGTACTGCGTGGATTCCTGGACAAATGCGGAAGTTGTAGTTGTAGCGTCTATCAAGCAACAAACGTTAGCTTGTTTCATGCAGTCGTTATGGAACACAATTATTCTTTACCGATTGCAGCTGGTTCTGTCGACAAAGCATGCTTAATTTTCGGTATTATTGCTTTAGGTTTGTGTTTAGTTTATTGACATTGTTTATCACGTCTGGTGTTTATGGCCATGTAAATAAATATAGCATGTGTTATACATAAAGATTAATCAGTATTTTGGTAAATGATGTGGGTATGTTTGAATGTACTTTTACAACAATTGTTTAGAACACGTAAAACTGCGCAGCGTTATCACAACAATGAATTCGACAAATACAGTAACATCTATGATAACCAATTTAGTATTAAACCTTACTTTTCTTGCTGTTAATTCATTTTAATGAAATAAAAGTGTGATAAGGTTCAAGAGTCAGGAAGGAAGAAGACAGGGGTCGGCGTGACTGGAACTCGTACTTTATTAAAATAAAACAAAACAAACAAAAGTCGCGCACAATGCGCATTCACCGTGGCAACCGCGACGGCACAAAACAGTTCAAAAATGAGAGCTCGGATCCACCGGTTTTCTTTCTCTGCGTCCAATTTTCTCTCCAGTCTCTCGTACGAGTCCTCAGTCCATCTCTCTCTCTCTCTCTCTCTCTCTCTCTCTCTCTCCAATAATACTGCAATAAGACACAGGTGTTCGTCATTTGCACTTGACCTACTTACGTCCCGCTCTTCTCGTTTCTCTCTCTCCCGTTACAGACTGAACCACGCCCCCCTCGCCACAAAAAGCATGTCATTAAACGCAACATTTATAAAAATAGAACTTAACCTCATCCATGAACATGATTTTTCGATTCCCGTCTGACTGAATTAGGCTACATCCACGGTGGAGTTGAAAACAACAGTTCCCATCATTCCACGCTCCACATCGTCATCAAGCTACGCCGTTGATGTTGTTTGGAATGTAGCGCCCTTTAGCGGCAGAAAATGTTGCATATTGTACCTTTAAGTTATAAATGCTTTATAACTACCTGAATTTACTACATTTACTTACAATTTCTAAGTGATCTTATGAATCACTGGCAACTCCTAAATAACTGGTTTGTAAATAATGCTATACTTTATTTATACTTAATAATGCTATAGAAATGATAAATTGATCATTAATAATGTATGACAATACAATTATTAAACACATTATAGATATGCTTTTAAATCAAGAATAAAGCAGTTATAGTTGTATTTATAAACTGCTTATTAATGTATATTAATGCTTTATAAATTATGAATTAACTGTTTACTAATGCTTAATTAATGATTAATAGTGTGCAGTTATTATAAAGTGTTACCGAAAAAACTAATACAATGACGATTCTCTTTTTGATTGATGTTTTTTTATTTGCTTATTAATTAAAGAATTGCCAATAAAGAACTCTTGTACAAATCACATAGTCAAAATGGAGGAAACTCTCATTCTGCATGCTCACCTAATAGCGCACCGCCTTTTTATCTCATGCTCTCACAGCCAATCACAAGCAAGATCAAAAGTCAACTCAAACAAAGTTAACAAATATACAATTTGCTTACAAACAAGTTTACAAAAAAGTGTTAATACACTATCCTTGTCAATCATCTCAATTTCACGAGTAAATCACAAAACAATAATTTAGCAGAAGACAAGCTTCTTCAGGCCATTGCGACTTTCTGGTGTGATAGCCTGACAGAATACAGAGACAACAGATACACTGAGCACCTTCAGAAGGTTTTTGTCAGTTGTGGTACAGCGCAACGGAGACTACTGGAATGTAGCAAATTTATTGAAATGATGTAACTTGCCATTATTTATTACAGGGCTTCTCAACTGGTGGGTCGCGACCCAAAAGTTAGCTTGACAGTTTTGAATGGGTCGCGGAGTGTGCAGTCAAAGAAAAAACAACAAATGTAATTCTGTTTCCTTTCAGTTTGTCATGTTCGGCGTCACATAGGAATGTACTGACGAATTGGGAAAACGCCTGAGAGATCCCAGAGAGAGGCCATTTACCCTGTGAGCTTCAGCACTATACAGAGAGCTACATTTCCCTGAAAGAGCAAGCACGGGTGTGATGTTGTGTCTTTTTAAAGATGTCATTCCACCTGTGTGTTTCTGGATGCAGTCGTTACCTGGAGCTGGCTGACAGTCACAGACCGTTCCTACGCTTTGCATTCGAAGGGCGGGCATATCAGTACAAAGTCTTCCCCTTCGGGCTGTCCCAGTCACCTCGCGTCTTTACAAAGGTCGCAGAGGCGGCCTTGTTCCCCCGAGAGAACGTGGCGTTTGCATCCTAAACTATCTCAATGGCTGGCTCATACTGGCCCAGTCACGAGATCAGTTATGGGAACACATGGGACATGGTGGTCAGACACCTCAGCCAGTTGGGGCTTCGGGTATACTGGGAAAAAATCAAACTCTTACCCGTGCAAAGGATCTCTTTTCTTGGAATGGAGCTGGACTCGGTCAACCAGAGAGCATGCCTCACAGAGGAATGTGCTTGGTTGGTGTTGAACTGCTTCAACTGCTTCCTTCAATGTACAACGGACATGCAGTTTCGGGTATTTGGACAGGTCCCCAACTGCATTGGCACATCAACTGCCTTGAGTTGCTAGCAGTATGTCTTGTGCTGGGCCGAACTTCAAACTAATTTAAACTTCAAACTACTTTAAACTTCAAATACTTTAAACTTTGAAATGAGAACTTCTTCAAACTTGTTCAAAGTATTTGGTCCGGCATATCCATTACAAAACATGCATATATCGATGAAATATTGAATTAAAAGCTTGAAAATCTGAAATTTCTACCATGTTTACTTTTCGTGTTTTCAGAGGATGGACGCTTCGATAATATCACAATACACTGTGTGGGGTGCTTTGATTAATCACCAAAGGCGTTATTGCAACTGGTTAGCAACAAGCTGGTTTTGTTTGCATCAGCATGGGTTTGAAGAAACTGAAAAAAAACGAGACAAGACGCTTGAAGAAATCTGCCTGCAAAGTTACCTGAAAATCTATGTGCAAGTGTACCTAGGACAAAAGCTGTTTTAAACACAAATGGTGGTCACTAGGGTTTCCAAATTCTGAAAAGGAAAATACGGGACAATCATGGTTCTTTATATGAAAATAAGGGACAGAATAAGGGACACTCAAAATATTTGTACTGTACCACACAGTGCATGTCATTTCAGCATCTGCAGTTAAATATGTGTACAAAAGATGTATAAAAGGTCATTTCATGTCATAATCAACCAAATTTAAGAAAGAGTTCCCGGCTCAAATTTTTGATTTTGAAAAACAAATGATGGATGGATGTATATTTACTGAGAAATTTTGTAAGTTTTGTAAAATGGGTCAAAGTGACAATTTCTACCTGAGATTTGGAGTCAGATTACAGGGGGGTTAAAATGACTTTAGAACAGCATCATTATTTTACTTTTATTTTCTGTATGGCTTTCATACGGGACGCTTCTTTGATGCCTTCAATACGAGACAATTCCGAATTATACGGAACGGTTGACAACCCTAGTGGTCACACCAAATATTGATTTGTTAGCTGTTATGTTAGCTGTTATGCCATGTTAGCTGTTATGCAAGCCACAGGCCATGCTTGGCCATATAGTCACCTTGTTAAATTAATAAATAAACACAAGTTGCAAATGGAGAGCACTTACGAAGAATAGAGACGTGTGCCATCCAGCAGAGAGCAGTTGTACTGGTATAAAATCAGGTCATTTTCAGCACTTGTCAGGTTGCAGTCAGCTGGTTTGTAGGTCACTTTGATGTCCACTTGGTCTTTAGGGTTGTGAAAGTCAATGACGTGCAGGTGAAAAATTAGTACGGCAGATCCTGGGATCAGCTCACCTGAGAAAATTTTCGCAAAGAATAGAGCAGATGAGAAAAATTTGGTCACATTGAATATGCAGTATTCTATCATCAGTCTCAGTCTACCTGAGTCTACTCCGTAGACTCTATACAAACTACAATTAGAAATTGAGTACATTTTGAATTTTAAACCATGAAGACTTATTGAAACTAAACTGAAATCTTAAACCAACATACTTGTTTGAACACAACAATGCATCCTGTAACATTTCCAAATAAATAATATTGTTTAAAATTATTAAACAATACTAAACATTTTAGCATGCTTATGTTACATTATGTAAATTAATAGTGCATAATTACATTACATAAAGTGCTTTATTCCTCTCTTCTAATTCGTTTCTAAAAGTCACCTGATCCATTTTCTCCATAGGCCAGATGAGGCGGCACAGTGACTCGTCTCCACTCACCCACACATACCCCCTGAAGGGCTTTGTCCATGCCAGCAATCACATAACCCATGCCAATAAACGTGTTGTAAGTGCTGTTTCGAGAATAGCTAGGGATGAAAAAATAAATAAATAAAAATAAAAAATCAAGTGAAGTACAAAGTTGACAGGAGAGTTTCAACAATCTTGTGAAATCAAAATGCTCAGCATTTTTCTAACAGCACTTTGCACTGCACTGCACTGACACTGAATGTTAAACAAACAAAAACAAACATGTGCAATACTCCTTGTTATGTGAAAATATTTATTTTCCAGATGAAAGACTTACCTGGAATCGAAGACAGTGCCATCTTGAAATGTTCCATTATAATGGTAACGTATGAAATCTCCCACCACTGCCTTTCTCCTACATGGCTGTGGAATCTTTTGAACCTCCACGTTCACATCATCCTTCACGTTAAACACGTCCACCAGTAACACATCAAAAATTACAGTTGCATATGGAGGGATCGTTGCACCTGAAGATGAAGTTCCTTCAGACTATGCTTCAAAACAAATCATATTTACACAAAACCAGGATCTTGTTAAACACAGTTGATATAAAAAGTCTACACGCCCATTAAGGAGGGGATGTTAAAAATTAAACAAGGATAAATCATACAATAACTTTTGCACCTTTAATGTGAAAATTACAACCTATGCAATGCCACCAAAAACCAGGGACCAGAAGAACCAGGAGCCAGGAGGAGCAGGAGGATGACTCAGAGCCATGACAGGTAGAAGTTCCATGGTGAAGCCTTGGTGGGAAAACTAATCGGAACCAGCGTGACTGACAGAGGTGGAGCCGGTAGAGTTGGAGACCCAGGTAGAGCCGAAGAGCCAAAGAGACTGGCAACACTGAAGTTCCTGAAGGCCAACGCAGAGACGTGGTGACGAGAGGCAGAGGTGGAGCCAGGGTGACAGAGGACTGAGGAGGAGCCGCTGAGGCCGAGGGCCAAGACGAAGTCCGACAGAGTGAAAGGGGTGGAGGGACAAGGCGCAGCCAACGGTCCAGAAGTCTGTTGTATTGGCAGAGCTACGACTGACCAAGGCGAGGAACGATGAAGCCTGGTGAACATGTGAGAATGATGGTCCCAGGTGGAGCCAAGGGAGCCGACTCGTCGACATCCCGAGTTTAAGAATGGGAACCACTTGCCAAGGCATACTAGAAGACCCGAGGCGGATCCGTGCAGCAGAGTGGAGCAGAGGAACTGAAGGGGGACAGCAGAGGTGGGGCAGAAAAATTGGATGGGTTTGGTAGCGAAGGGGGGAGTGGGAGGCTGGGTGTGACCATCCGTTATGAAGGAGACTTGGAGCTGGGCAATGAAGACTTAGTGCTAGGCTTAACCAGGGATGACTTAAATACTTATGCAGCAATGAATTGGAGCTGGACTTAACCAGCAGAGACACAGAAGACTTGGAGCTGGGAGGGACCAGCGGGGGCGGTAGACTTCAGGGAAAAACCTCTTCAAATTCATCAACATTTTTATAGAGATCTGGCACAGCTGGCACAGCTCAGGGAGTATGGACGGGGCTCCAGGTGTGTAACAAACAAGCATGAACCATGACAACTAATAATGAACGAGAACTCAGGCAAATGGTGACAATGAAAACAAAACTAAACAGAACAGAACAAAAAAAGACATGAACTTGATACTTTCATCCTTTGGTTTTATTATAGCATTAGGAGTCTATCAGCTTGGCATATCTTGACTTAGAATATTTTCCCACTCTTCTTTGCTAAAACATTCCAGATCTGTTAAATTGTGAGGGCATCTCCTGTGCACATCCCTCTTCAGGTCTCTCACATATTTTCTATAGGATTCATGTCTGGGCTCTGGCTGGGCCATTCCAAAAATTAATCTTCCATTGCTGAAGCCATTCTTTTGTAGATTTATATATGTGTTTTGGGTTATTTTCATGCTGAAAAGTTCTCTTTATTTTCAGCTTTCTAGTAGATACCAGAAGGTTCTGTGCCAACATCAACTGGTACTTGGAGCTATTCATGATTCCCTATCCAAAGCATAACACATTTTACAGTATGTATTTTAGTTAGAAAAGGCTTGCGTCTTGCTACCCTATCCCATTGCCCAGACATATGGAGAATACCGGATATAGGTGTCCCATGTAGGGAGCAACCAGTAGGCTACTTGTTAGAAATGTTGATGAATTGTTAAAGACTGTGCCTTAGAATTTTATTTTATTTATTTATTTATTTTTGTAGCCCTCACCTGAGCGATAACTTTTACCAATGAGATCCTGTTCGTGCTTTATAAGCTCTTTGTGGCCCATGGCTCTTGTAGCATGCAGCCAAGAAGATCTTACAAGAACAGCTGAGATTTATTTAAAGTTTATCTTAGTGACTCAAGGTGAAGATAGGTGTGTACTATTTCAAATGAGCTTGGTAAACAGTTTGTTCTGAAAACAGCCCCAAGCCCAATTATAAAAGTTATTACATTTTTTACATTACAAAAACCATCTGTTTTAGGGGTGTGTAGACTTTTTATATCCACTGCATAAAAATATTACACTTGTCAAAAATGTCACTCATATACTTTATTATTATTATGCATTATTAATTTTACAGCTGTACAATAAAAGTATAATAATGTATGCATAATAAATGAGTCAAGAAGATTAATCAATATATATCATATAGATGAAAGCAATAATTATACCATATCCTTTGTCATCATAAGCCAGAAATGGTGGGATAATAATTGATCGCCTCTCCCCAACACACATGCCCAGAATGCCTTCCTCCATGCCTTTGATGAGATTGCCCTCTCTCACATATGTGTTGTATGTTGAGTTATGAAGATGACTGTGATAAGAATTTATAGACATTATAATAAAAAACAAGAGACAGAATACAGAATATTAATATTCATAATTACATACATTTAACAATTACATACTGTACATAAAGTGACCCCAGTATGTATTTGGACAATTTAAGCCACAATTAAACATGTATTAATATGTTTGCTTTATTTATCAAAATATCAAAACAAGTGGCATAGTGGCATTTGTTTAAAAAAATAGCACAAGTCCACCTTTTAATCAAAACATTATAGAAAATGAAAACATTAACCCGAAGTATTCCCCTCAAAAAAGCAGATAGCAACAATACAGAACAGCAGCTGGAGTAAGGTTTGTCTAAAGCACCTAAAAGAATTGTGCAGTGCGAGGCTGTGGGTATGGTGCTCATGGGATAGTGCAAAGTATTTTACAATACTTATGTGTTGGAGGATGGACTGCATTAGAATGTATGCATCTGGGGAAGTTAGAATGAATTGGGCGTGCCAAAGGGTATCAATTTGGACGTGTGCTGGACGGCCTGGTGAGGGATGATGAAGTGGGTTTGCAGGTGATGCTAATTAGTAGATAAACTGATTAGGGTTTGCTGAGCTTTACTGATGTGGAAGCGGTAAGACCTGATTAGAGATAAAACAATATGAAAATTTCATATCACAAATAAAGTGAACCAAAATTATCACGGTTATCAATATCATGATAGTATTTTTTTTTATGTGCTGGAAATCTTTAAAAAAAAAGTAGCCTACTTATACAAACACTGATATAATTTCTCCAAGTTTTTTGTACTAAAACCTAAAAAAAAAAAAAAGCAGCACTATATGAAACTTTTGTTTGAATTAACATTAAAATGATAACATTAAAAAACAATGGCCAGATTTTAAACTAACAAAGAAAATAATTGTCTGGGTCAATTACCACATAACATATCTACTAACATGTACTACATTGTTCAAATAAGGTTTTGACAAAACAAACTTTTATAAAAATGATAAACCTCACCTTTCAGCCTTTAAATAATTTTTATAAAACAAAGTTGAGTCAAAATGACAAATTATAGGTGTTTTATCTGCTCCTTAAACAACATAAGCTGCCTTATTATTCAAACTGTTGAGAATTTCAGAAAGCACATTACCTTATTTTCCATCTACCGGTTAACATTTTTTTGCATTCATCTGAACAAAAAAAGTAGACAGGCTAAATTAAAGGGTTAGTTCACCCAAAAATGATAATTCTGTCAGTAATTACTCACCCTCATGTTGTTCCAACCCCGTAAGACTTTCGTTCATCTTCAGAACACAAATTAAGATATTTTTGATGAAATCTGAGAGCTGTCTCACTCCTCCATAGGCTTCTTAAGGGATTGAAACTTCCTGGCCCAGAATAGTTATTAAAGACATCGTTAAAATAGACCAAGTGACTACAGTGGTTCAACCACAGTTTATCAAGCGACGAGAATACTTTTTGTGCGCAAAAAACAAACAAAACTAACGACTTTATTCCACTATTCATTATGTTCTCCGTGGGCCTGAGTGTGTTTACTTAGTAAAACTGCGCAGCGCGTCTGTGTTGCACGTCACCACGTAGGCTCACTATTGGCCGACACTGGTTATGTGTGTGTGTAACGATGTCTTTAATAACTATTCTGGGCCAGCAAGTTTCAATCCCTTAAGAAGCCTATGGAGGAGTGAGACAGCTCTCAGATTTCATCAAAAATATCTTAATTTGTGTTCCGAAGATGAGCGAAAGTCTTACGGGGTTGGAACAACATGAGGGTGAGTAATTACTGACAGAATTTTCATTTTTGGGTGAACTAACCCTTTAAAGTCAAGTCAAGTCAAGTCGCCTTCATTTATATAGCGCTTTTAACAATATGGATTGTTTCAAAGTAGCTTTACAGAGTTAATAGGAAATTACCTTAACAGATTGTTTAGGCTTTACAACAGCTCTATGATAAAGTTATTGTCCAGCTAAAGTTGGTTTAAATTGATTGATTCACTTCCGTTGCGAAGATCATTAGTTATTAACTTAGAGGTTTCATTGTCTATTTATTACCAGCAAATCAGAATTTGTAGGATGGACTTTTGAGTTAAAACTGGAGTTGAAGGTGAGTTCAGAGCAGCGAAGAAAACCGAAGACAGCTAAACTGAACAATGCGTCGAGTGTATGTGAAGTATTGATGGAATGGTAGCCTAGGCAGAGAGTGGAGATACATTTGGTAAGTCTATGGTTAAGGGTTGTCTGGAATTTGGGCGGGCGGCCGGGCGGGTGGGCGGGTGGTCGGACTGGGTTCTCTGGATACCTTTAATGAGGAGGGAGGTCTGAGGTTTGCTTATTGCGGGAGAGGTTTGCTGTTAAATTTGCTGTGAAATGTTGATTCTCTTCATATACAGTACTGTGCAAAAGTCTTAGGCATGTTAATATCCCCCCCCCCCCCCCCCCCAAAAAAAAGTTTTAAGTCAGATATTTATATCTTTTGCTGTAGTGTGAGTAGGAAATATCAGTTTACATTTCCAAACATTCTTTTTGTCATTAATTGTAATAATCCAGTGAGATTTCTGTATGCACAAGGAATCTGACAATAGCCAGGATGATCTGATCTCACCATCATCGAGTCTGTGATTACATGAAGAAACAGAAACAACTGAGACAAACTAAATCCAGAAGAACTGCGGGAACATCTCCAAGATGCTGCAAAGCTACAGTACTGTGAAAAGTACTGGAACTTGTGTTAAAATGCTGTAAAGTGAGAATGTTTTCAAAAATATTAGGGGGGATATTAACATGCCTAAGACTTTTGCACAGTACTGTAAACTTAGATGGATCTGGCTTGGAGTCCTTTGCCACTATTAAGATAAGAAATGAAAGACGTGACAGATAGAAGGAAAACATCAGGAAACGGGAGGTTGTAGATGCGGTGAGATCATTTACAGTCCAGTAGGTTTGGAGTATTCTTGGCAAGGCGGTTTGTAGGAGTTGAGGGAGATGTCAAGAAGTGGTTTTAGCAGGTGATTTAAGTAAAAATTAGGTACCGAGGCTGGGGTTGAATTCGCCTCTGAGTTAGGGAGATTTGGTCCTCCAGAGCGGGAACAGAAGACTCGAGGAAAAGAAAATGCGAAATAAAGGGTCGGCAGAGCAGAGAGAGAACTTTGCGTTTAGAACAGTTTAAGTTTAAGGAGGTTAGATACGATCAAGATAATTCTGTTGATTTTTTTCCTTAGGCAACAATGCTTGGAAATTAATCAGGGAAGGTTAATGCCTATAAACTCAATGAACGTGGCTGGACGAGGCATTTTGTGATTATTTATATTATACAACATGTCTAGGGGTATTAAGGGGTGCTGAATCCAAATCTGATGTATATGAAGCTCAAAAATGTCCCAAAATGCCTAAAAAATGCCAAAATTGAGAAATTCAAAATGGCCGCCACCGCCAGGCTGAAATCTATTTTTCAGTATATCTTTTTGACTAAACAAGGTACAAACATGAAATAAATGTGCTTTTGTAAGTTTTCCTACATGGGCAATTCAATGCCATATTCAGATTTGAGAAGTAATGTGAAGAAACAGCTTAGATATTGCAAAAATAGTTGTTTTTAACTATGAATAATTACTCAGTTATAATTATAATTATAATTATTATTATTATTACTATTATTGTTGATATTATCAGGCTACATTTACTTTGTATTTTTTTTTTTTTTAGGTCAAATGTACAAACAAATACAAAAAGTTACAAACTTTAATTAAATGTTCACAGGTTTTCACACATGGGGAATGTAACATCCTGTCCTGATTTAAATCAAGTGTCAATAATCAGCTTGAAAATCACACAAGTACAGAGAAAAAGGTGGTCATTAGTGATAAAGAAGTTGTCAATCAAATAAGATCCAAAAGCAGGAAGATCCATGGGTCATGGTGATATTCATTGAACTATATCCCAGTAGAAGTTACAGTGACAGCTTATTCACAGTCCTCTTCAATGTTCTGGCAAGTGTTGTCAAGTTTCCTGCAGTTGCATGCGTCTATACATTCCATGCGACTCTTTCTGAATAATAGAAGAATAGAATAGAAAGATTACAACCAGTACAAGTACAGGTACATTGGAATACCAGTCTGTCTTATTTGTACATTCTTGTACACAATGATCAACATCACCTAATTCCCTATACACATACCTGCAGCTGCAGCGTTGGCTGAGGCATCCCTTGGTTACACCCACATGAAGTGAACTCCCTGCAGGCTTTAGGCATAGGTGGCAGAGACATTAGCCGTGGCACTAATAGTGTGAATGCATGATATGAAACTTCACTGCATCTGAGGTTGGGAAGGGCCCTCTCACAGAAGATATTGTGAATTCAACAGAGAAATTCATCTGTAAGATGTATGGTGTGCCCAAGGTTGATACATGCAACAAAGCAAGAGTGAAGTTGTTTTGCAAAGGTCGTCCACAAGAGACTCCAACCTCAGATGCAGTGAAGTTTCATATCATGCGTTCACACTATCAAGCAACAATCTGGAACCAAGCTCACCTGCCACATCCTGATCTTCCTCCAGTGGATGAAATGGGATGGATGCACAAGGTGTGCAGCTAATGTCTCTGCCACCTATGCCTAAAGCCTGCAGGGAGTTCACTTCATGTGGGTGTACCAAGGGATGCCTCAGCCAACGCTGCAGCTGCAGGTATGTGTATAGGGAATTAGCTGATGTTGATCATTGTGTACAAGAATGTACAAATATGATAGACTGGTAGAGCATTCCAATGTACCTGTACTTGTACTGGTTGTATTCTTTCTATTCTATTCTTCTTTTATTCAGAAAGAGTCGCATGGAATGTATAGACGCATGCAACTGCAGGAAACTTGACAACACCAGAACATTGAAGAGGACTGCGAATAAGCTGTCACTGTAACATCTACTGGGATTTAGTTCAATGAATATCACCATGACCCATGGATCTTCCTGCTTTTGGATCTTATTTGATTGACAACTTCTTTATCACTAATGACCACCTTTTTCTTTATACTTGTGTGATTTTCAAGCTGATTATTGACACTTGATCTAAATCAGGACAGGATGTTAAATTCCCCATGTGTGAAAACCTGTGAACATTTAATTAAAGCTTGTAACTTTTTGTATTTGTTTGTACATTTGAACTAAAAAAAACCAAAACAAAGTAAGTAAATGTAGCCTGATAATATCAACAATAGTAATAATAATAATAATTATTATTATAATAATAACTGAGTAATTATTCATAGTTAACTATTTTTGCAATATCTAAGCTGTTTCTTCACATTACTTCTCAAATCTGAATATGGCATTGAATTGCCCATGTAGGAAAACTTACAAAAGCACATTTATTTCATGTTTGTACCTTGTTTAGTTAAAAGATATACTGAAAAATAGATTTCAGCCTGGCGGTGGCGGGCATTTTGAATTTCTCAATTTTGAGGCATTTTGGGACATTTTTGAGCTTCATATACATCATATTTGGATTCAGCACCCCTTAATACCCCTATAAATGTTGTACAATATAATAATCACCAAATGCCTTCGGGGTTCTGATTTTGTGAAAATTGACCCTGTCTATATGGAACTGCATAATTATTGGAAAAAATCCAGCATATTGCTTCAGACAACATCTCCACAATTTTGTGGGTGCTTTTGCTGCAGAAGGTTAAACAAACGGTGAAATAAAATCTCGACCCAACGTACCCTGAATAAATGCCATAAATCTGGATGGATGGGCATTACTTTAAAGGGATGGTTCGGAGTAAAATCAACCTAGGGTCCTTTGCACCATGACATTGAGCCCCCCCGAGAATGTCATGGTGCAAAGGACCCTAGGTTGATTTTACTCCGAACCTTTAAATGCTGAGGTGATGCTGCAGCTGATGCTTTTAATTATTGTTATCGTTTGGTTGATGTTGTGGTAATGAAGAGAATATTCTTTGAGTGGGATAAAGATGTTAATGATTATCTATTATCACTAGTTTTGTCCCAGATAATTTGTTATTAGCCACTCAATTAGGGCTGATATGGAAAGACTCAAAGGAGGGGTGTTTTAAAGGAGCCATTCATGAAGCCTAATTTAACTTCTTTTTCTTCGTTTTTAGGCTCTTTATTTTTGACAGACTTCAAAACGAGACAAATAGATTGGGCGTGTGCACCACCTCAGTAATTACAGACATGTAAGAAATGGTAATGCTGTCTAGTACATTTAACATCATTGTGCTATGATGATCTATTATGCCCCTTTTTACAAGATGTATTTACAAGTCTCAGGTATCCCCAGAATGCATCTGTGAAGTTTCAGCTCAAAATATCCAGCCCGTTCTCATCCCTTTTGACATTTCGTCTACATCCAACGCACATGGCACCCTTTAGCGTCAATATGAGACGCAGATAGATATGGGCCAGAAGGCGCCTCCTAGCGGTCTAACCCTAATCCTACCCCAGACCTAAACCTACCCATAACCGAACAAAGCTCTGTGCGTCTCATATTGACGCTAAAAGGTGCCATGTGCGTTGAGTGTAGACAAAATGTCAAAAGCATCAGTATAATGACGCCCTAGGATGAGAATGCGTTGAAATATCCCACAGACTATCCCACAGACCCACAGAAATATCCCACGGATTGCAGCGGAGATTCCTCAGAGATGAAAGATTTTGTCAGACAGGAATACAGCACAATTTGGGATATGATGGGCACTTAGGGCGGGGCCAAATGACGGAAAACTGTTTAGGAACGGAGGTGGGAGTTGACTGTTTATAGGCTTCCTACTGTGCTGATTGGCTACATTACCTGAACATGCTTCTCCCGAACTTTGTTAAAATGAACTAAATTTAAAATAAAGACAAAAGGAAAATGTTTTTGTTAATGTAATAAACAACACCTGTGAAAAAAGATCTGGCATAATTTGCTTGCTTGTTTGCAGATGCCACTTGGTTTGATATTTTGTATCTAATGATATGAAATTCAGACAAAGTACTTTATGCACATAATGCAATAGCTATCATTGTTCTCTCTATTTTTTTTCCCAAACAGTCACATTTGTTATTTTGGCCCACCTGGACTCAAACACGTTTCCCACTAACAAAGATCCATTGTAATGATAACGGACAAAGTCAGCGGGCATCACTGTCCGTGTGCACTTCTGCGGTCTGTGAAGCGTACGAATTTGAACTTTGTCTTCTTTATTCCACAAATCCAACAAAAGCACATCAAACACCAATGTTGCATCAGGTGGGATAACTGAACCTAGAGAGAAACACCAGTGTTGAGCTACAGGTAGATGGGATAACGGAACATAGAGAGAGTGTGAAAACTTAACCTACCCAAAACATGCCCACTTGTTTTGTGGAAAATGTTACACCCTACTAACTTACTACATCAAGGGCCTAAAATTAGAATCAAGTGCATCAATTAGTAGAATAAGTGCTCATTATTAGAACATAATTAAAAAGGATGACCACACTGGGGGTTTAAAAAATATATAAAATACACCATTACAGTATGCATAAAATAAAATTCACCCAGTGCAAGACACCCCAGGAAGTCTGCAAATTTTCCAAAGACATGCTTTGGGTGTAGATTCCAGGTCATTCTTAGTTCTCTGTTGGCAAGTTTCCACCGAAAAGATCATTACAACTCCAGCCCTAAAAACTTGAATGGAGTCGAATGGAGCTGGGGGCAGGGGGCTGGAGAATGCTGACACTGTCTATGAAATAACGTTGCATTACATTGCTCTGTATGTGTGTGCAAGAGAGACTCGTGTGCGACATTGCGAGTTAATCAACGGTTTCAGTTTAAATATAATTGCAGCAAGGACAAAAGAGGGTTCCAACAGTTTATATAGAGCTATTAGTAAGCTGGAATCACTACTAGTACTGTGAAAAGCAAAATGTAAGTGTCTGTACAAACAGCCAGACAAGCAATGTTAAGCTAGTTGTAGTCAAGTAAACAACATGTAGCAGCATGTATGACACTGCTTGTTTCTTGGGAAGTCTTTGGGAAAACTCAGCCGTTTGTGACAGGCTATACTTTCAGGGTTGCCAACTTTGGGACTTTGGCTGGAGTGAGACTCTGTAAAACATCAGTGCGCGCACGTAACCCAACCCTAATTTTAAAAATGTCAGTCCTTGTTTACTTAGTATAAACCCTGAACCCTGAAAAAGTTTCAAAATGTACAATTAATTTATTGATTGCACTATAAAAAAAATAAAGATAGAGGTGATTAAATAACAAACATGTAAAACAACAACTTCAAAACAATAAAAAATCTCAAAACAAAAGGGACACATAATAGTTACTCCACCTCCCCAGAAAACCACAACACAAGTTTCACACATTAGGCCTGTTGTAGCCTATGCCGCAGTGGCAGTGTTGGCCTGCTTCACTACCTCTGCAGGAGGCTCGTATCTGAAGCAGGGTTCAATCCGTTCATGAACGTTCATTGCGTCTGTCACGTGACAAATGAACAAAAGACTCGGAAGGTAAAGTAATTATTTATGTTCCCTGTAAATTATTTTTGACTGCATTATAATGATTTCTTAATTCAGAATATGATAAAGACTGCGTAGGTGGATGTGTTCTGGGAATTTGGCTGTTAAAAGTATAACATTTAAAGCCACTTAAATGAACGAAATGACTCGAAAAAAGATTCGTTCATTTTAATGAACGAGATCGAACAAGCGAGTCAGTAAAATGATCCAAACTTCCCATCACTCACAGGGTGCCATCAAGTGACAGTCTGTTCCTGGTGTCAGTCTTGTTTAGGCCAATAACTGAAAAGGTTCGCTCAGCATCCGAATTTGAGGTTGGCAGGCTCAACACAATCTGGGCAACCTTTGATAATTTGGGGAATTTTAAAATGCCACTTGCCCGATTTGCCAAAACGTAATTTGTACCATGAGCCTATTTTTGTTGAGCAATTTAGCTAGCCCACATAACGCACGTCAGACAACGTTCGCAACTATAGTTGAAGTCTGTACTCTCGGCACACAGTCTGATTAGGCAAGGCTACGTCTGTAGTGAAAGGCACACCATTTTATTATCTGCTTACCTTGATTGTCATCCAAACTTTCAAACGCGCATCAGTGGGCTCCGACTCGGACTCCGAACCTATGCTCTGAACTCTCTCTGAACTTTTCACACACTACTGACGTATCAGGTGCAAGGTTTTCAGCGAATCAACGATCAGAGAATACTGCAGTGAGAACATTGTAGGCAGATATTACAGCTGTGGGCCTTAAACTCCTCTCCTGTCATTAATATGCTGTGGTCTAGTCATCGACAGAAAATTACTCACATTAGTAAAGAAAAATAACTCCAGATGGATAAGGACGTGTTTGACACAAATATATATGGATGTTTTTATGGAACAATGGATCTTGAAGTGTATGTCAGTTTGAATTGCTATTGACAAGGGTGTTCTAGAATTACCTCAGAGGTTCGAGATTATCTACATGTAAATAATATAAGGACAATGAAATAATATAAGGACAATGAAAGCATTTAACCAATACTGGAGGTTAAATAAGTAACAATATTATGAAGAAAACTGAGGATTGCACAAGTACTAAAAGACCAGTAAAAATGACTGAGAAAGCAAAGGAAGAACAGTTGCAAAACTTGTGCAATCAAGGAAAGCTAAACTAGTGTAACTGGTCAAATATGTGCTTCCACTTGCTACATTTATTTTCATGTATGGCCCCTTTAATTGCACTCTCCGCCCAGATCTGGTAGTATGATGAACTGGTTCCGATAGGGCAATTTAGCTTTGCGCCAGCCGAGAGAGTGAATGGCTGCGGTGAGTGAGTGCTCCATGAGTAAAATATATTGTAGTAATTGTATAACCATTTAATGGGTTAATACTGAGTTATACGTGTATTTAGAAGTATGTTATATGATTTGGGTTCGTGCCACTGTTATATGTATTGTAATATCAAGTTTAATGTTCACCTCCATTACAGAATATGCACGAGGGTGATTCGTGAATCTGATCACTGCTGTTCTATGTTGTCAACAGGTACAGACCATGAGTTTCAAATTTGTTGATTTATAACTGTTTATTATGTAGTTTATGTAAACGAGAGTTAATTTAGATTTGTGACAGCCAAGAGAGTGAATGGCTGCAAATATGCACGAGGGTGATTCGTGAATCTGATCACCGCTGTTCTATGTTGTCAACAGAATAAAAATCCATCATAAAGCATCAATTGGTGTCTATCATGAGTTAAACACAACACAACGCAGAGACAACACTGTTACACTAGCTCAGCTCACAAGTAAATCTGAGGAAATTGAACAACTTATAGATGCTGCACATGTTGACACTGTTCAAACTAAATTAGAAACTGAATACAAAGATTTGCATAATGATTTCTTTCAGTTGAATCACGCTATTGAGGAATTTATGTCTGATGAAGATTATGCAAAGGACCAGCATACATGGTTTAAACCAAGAGCCTCCTCATGTGAAATATTCATTAATGCAGTCAACAAGTGGCTGAAACAGTTTGCAGAAAATGCTGAGTAAGCAATACAGTGTGATCTAGAAGTAAATCAAGTTTGTTTCAAGTTTGTTTTTATTTATATAGCACATTTAAAAACAGCAAACATGGCTGACCAAAGTGCTGAACAAAACACAAGGTAAAAAGACAAAGGCAAAACCACACATTCATGACAGAAGCTCACAATGAATTAAAAGCTAAAGAAAAAAATTAGGTTTTAAGAGAAGATGTAAAAACAGTTAAAGACTGTGCCGATCTGATGTAAACCGGAAGGCTGTTCCACAGCCTAGGGCCGGCAATAGCAAAGGCTCTATCTCCTCTATGCTTTAATCGTGATCTGGGGACAGATAAAAGTCTCTTATCACCAGACCTCAGATTTTGTGTGGGATTGTGTGGACAGAGTAGCTCTGACAAATAGCTCGGTAGCTATTTATACCAGATTATTTAAGGATTTTTTTAAAAAAAAGAGAGAATAATTTTAAACTCAATTCTAAAATGCACAGGTAGCCAATGCAGTGATTTCAAAATCGTAGAAACGTGATCAAATTTACGTTTTCTTTTGAGGAGCTTTGCAGCGGCATTTGGAGATGAGCAATAGAGTGTTTGGTCATGCCATAGTAAAGAGAGTTGCAATAATCCAACCGAGATGTAATGAGCGCATGGATAGCAATCTCTAAGGTTTTCTCAGACAGGAGGATTTAATCTTAGAGAGAAGACGTAGCTAGAACTAATCATCACATTTATTTGTTTTTCAAATTTGAGGTTCTGATCCCAGAAAACACCTAAGTTCTTAATGCAGGATGAAGTAAAGGGAGCAAGGTAATCCAGGTCAATGTTACTGCTCTTAAAGTTTCCATGGGGGCCAAAGACTATAACCTTGGTTTTAGATTCATTCAGAAATAAGAATTTTTGAGAAAACCACATTTTCACTTCATCTAGGCATGTAAAAAGAGTTTGCAGAGAAGAATGTTTGTTTTGTTTCAGAGGTAAATAAATTTGGGTTTCATCTGCATAGCAGTGACATGATACCCCAATGCTTTTCTGAAAATGGAGCCCAGAGGAAGTAAATACAGGAAAAAAAGAATCGGTGTGAGAATTGAACCCTGCGGCACTGCACAGCAGAGTTGAGCAGGCGACGAAGAAAAATTACTGTCTAACAGAGAAACTTCGGTTAAATATGATTTAAACCAACTGAGGACAGTTCCCTGGATGCCCACAAAACATTCTAGTTGGGATAAGATAATTTTATGATCAACTGTATCAAAAGCCGAGGTTAGGTCTAACAGTATTAGGATCACAGAGTCACCAGAGACAGTCGCTAACAGTATATCGTTAAAAACCCGTAATAAAGCTGACCCGGTGCTGTGCAGAGGCTTAAGCCAGACTGGAAAGTTTAAAATGTTTGATTTGAGCTAAGAAAAGACTGGAGTTGAATGAGAACAGTTGTCTCCAATGCTTTGGTAATAAAAGGAAGTGACGAGATTATTAAAATCCTTATCATCAAGTGAAGGTTTCTTGAGAAGAGGTGAAACAATAGCTTGTTTTAGGCTGTCAAGGATAGTGCCTGAGTACAAGCATTTATTCAGAAAAGACATGGTCAAACCGAATCAAAAATTTGTTTCAAAATACGGGGAGAAAGAACATCATGACAGCTGAAGGAAGGTTTACAAATGGTCAATAATTTCTCTGAGCGACAGAAGAGAAACTGGGTCACACTCCATATGGCTGGAGAACAACACAGTTCAGGTGGAACATTAGCAGATGGGTGTAACTGAGATCTTAGAGAGGTGATCTTATCACAGAAAAACCTTGAGAAACCTTCACATAATGATACTGAGGAATTTGAAATCACATTTACAGGAGGATTTAGAGCAGAATTTAACACAGAAAATAAGGTTTTAGAACTATGATGATTTTTTGCAATTTAATTAGAAAAATACTTAGACTTAGCAGATTTCATAGCTTTATGAAAAGCACTAAAACAGTTTCTGAGCATTTCATAGGAAATTTGTAATTTATCCTTTTTCCATTTACGTTCTGCTCCTCTAAAGGCTCGCCTCAGAGAGCGGATGTTATCATTGAGCCATGGTTCAGTTTTAGGTTTTAACTTCTTAGGTTTTAGAGGAGCAGTGGTATTTAAAACCTCTGAGCATGCAGTATTAAGCAGACTAAGATGTTGTTCAGCATCCAAGTCAGGTAAAGATGAGTCCAGGGACAGAGACAAACACACCTCGGTAAAGGTGTTAGTGAAGTCATCACGAAAACAGGGAAAAAAGGAACCATTGCAGGAGTCCATTGTGCAGTAGGAGTAATGTTCAATCTTGGTGGATGAAAGTACATAGAAAATAATACAGGCATATGATCTGAGATCAGAGTGTAAAAAACCTGAGCATCAGTAATAGAAAAAACATGAGAAAGAACCAGGTCCAAAATATGTCCATGAGTATGCGTAAGATCTTTCACCCACTGAACCATGTTAAATGAATCAATTATGTTTAAAAACTCCATTGTTAGAGGTTTTGACTGACAACACATATGGACATTAAAGTCCCCTAGCAGACGAATATTGTTATAATTAGTTACACATTCACCCACAAAAGCAGTAAATTCATTTATAAAATCTTTCACTAGGTGAGGGGGCCGATACACCAGTGCTAACAGAACAGGATCATCACATTCCAATCGCAACAGCTGTACTTCAAAGCTACTGTAAATTGTAGATGGAACAGAATGACAGTAGTTACTACAACTGTTTTTTTTATTTTTTTATTATTATTACCACTAAACCACCCCTACGGCCAGAAGAGTGGGGAAAGTTCAAAAATGTGCAGCCTGCCGGAATCAAAATCCTGATGATAGCATTTCCTCTGTGTCAGTGACTTCAAGTAAGAAGCATAAGAAATCAGTAGATGGCCGATCTACAGCTTCTACAACTTCTTCTGCACGTACAGCAGGGGTGGATGGTGTATAGGGGCGATTTGGGCGATGCACTACCAACTGGGAGAAAGAGGATTTTTTTTTTTTCACAAATTCTATCACAGCAAAAGTAGTTTTCAGTGTTCTAGACATATTATCTGTCATTGTCCAATCAGATTCGTCAGATTCAAGTCACGTTTCAAATGGTCACACCCGCGACCCCCGCCTCTCTGGGCGAATTGCCTAAGCCTAAGCATTCTCCCATTGACTCTCATGTTAAAACTTTTTTTTTCGGAAAATGAGCCTTCAATGCATTTTCAATGAGGATTTGGGACTCGCACTTACGCGCTTGCATCATACGTAACTGAGCAAAGAGAGCGAGGGGGATATCTTCGATCAAGTCACTTGCTACTTTCAAGATGGCTGTTAATGTGTGCAATTCCGTTGCGTCTCTGAAAGAAGTTCCTTTCAGTCGACGATCCAATTCAGACAAAGAGGCATTAAAACAATCAGGACCTCCAAAAATTAATTATTAAACAAATTTCTATAAAGGCTGGAAAGTCCTACACCCGAGGATTTTCAACAAATTGGTATGTGAAAAAAAGCTGGCTAGCAGGTTGTGAAGAAGCTAACGCAGTCTTCTGCTACCCCTGCCTACTCTTCCACCCTGACACCATGACGACAGACAGCACTGCTTGGGTTTCGACTGGTGTGACAGATATGCACCATCTGTCTGAGAAAATCAAGAAGCATGAGATGTCAAAGATCCACATGGATAGCTGCTTGAGATTTGCGACTATTGGGAGGGTGAACATTGCCACTCAACTGAATGAGGGATACAGGCTAGCTGTTCGTCACCACAACGATGAGGTGAGCAAGAACCGACACATCCTCAACCGGCTCATCCAATGTGTGAAGTTTTGCGGAGTGTTCGAGTTGGCTTTGCGAGGCAAGGATGAGACGGAGGGCTCCACAAACCCAGGTATTTTTCTTGGATTGGTGGACTTCGTGGCAGAGTTAGATGAAGTTTTTGATGAGCACCTGAAAAATGCCACGGTGTTCAAGGGCACATCCAAGACGGTGCAGAACGAGCTTTTAGAATGTATGCTAGCGGTTGCGCGGGAAAAGATTGTGGAGGAGGTCAAGTCAGCTAGCTATCTGGCCATCCAAGCTGATGAAACTACGGACGTCTCCACGCAGACACAGCTGGTTCTTGTGCTTAGATACATTGATGACAACCATGCAGCGCAGGAACATTTTTTTTAGTTTATTCCCATCTCGGATTCAACGTCAGTTTCAATTGCCAGTGTACTTTTGGAGAGACTGAACCAGCTTTTGGCCGACGACAACGACAAAATGAAACTCGTTGCACAAGCTTACGATGGTGCCAGTGTGATGAGGGGAGAGAAGGCTGGTGTGCAGCAAAAAGTGCGTGAACATTTTAAGAATGCCCATTATGTGCACTGCTATGCACATCAGCTTAATTTGATCATACAGCAAGCTACCTCCCACATCAAAAAAGTTAACGTTTTCTTTTCCGATCTGAGCGGTATTGCGTCTTTCTTTTCCCGGTCACCGAAACGGTGCAGCGTTCTGGACAAGATTGTTTCACGAAGACTGCCCAGAGCTTCATCTACAAGGTGGAATTTTAACAGCAGGATCGTCAACACTGTTTACGAGAACCGAGATTACCTCCTTGAATGTTTTGAAGCCATCAAGACGGGTTCACATGGTCCATTTGACCAGCTCAGCGTGAGAGAGGCATCTGGCTACGTGAGGATGCTACAGGACGAAGATTTTATTTTTTTTCACAAAATCATGCCCCACGTCGACATTCTGTACCAGAAGCTCCAGAAGAAGGACATTGATGCAGTCTTCATCAAAAGGACCCTCGAGAGCTTCACAAGCAGTGTGCAGACCATTAGGTAAGATAACATTTATATTATTCGATCCTTCTCAAAGCAGAGCTTTGTTATGAGAACAGATGCATGAAAGGAGACTGTATTTGTGTTCTTTTTTTATAATATATGTTCTTTTTTATAATATATTGCCAGTGGTGTAATCTAGCTTGCTTTACTCTGCGCTGGACATCCTGGTTAGGTGAGGCACAATGGATAGCTTAAAAAACAGTGTTTAACAATAACATTATGCATCCCTGCCCATTTTAACCCTCTGATGGTCTTCAAAAGAAGTGACACTCGTGGTCTTTGGGGTCTATTGGACCCCAGACAATAACATTTAATTTTGTAACATAACAATAGGTTGTTTTTTTTAACAAACATAATTTTACTCTGTTTAGTAATGTTTTTACTCAACATTTGTTTTTGGAGGATTTATGATATTTTTTAATAAACAAATAAATATTTATTTAAATAGGCTTTTTACAAAAAAAAAAAACAACAACAAAAAAAACCACAACATTTTATGTTAAATACACTTTATAAAAGACCCAGATTTCTAACTTTCATTCCTGGGGATACCATGGATAATTTTACAAGGTTTAATGTAAGATTTTTGCCCATTTTTTGGAAAATACAGTTTAAAAATTGTAATAAATCACTTTAAGCACTAGATGGCTATAGAGCTCCACTAGGCCTATATGCTATTTGAATTACTGAAAGATATAGTTTCAAAAGTTGGATTCAGTTGGATTCATATCTAAATATTATAAAATCACAATTCTAACAAAATAAAATACTTTTTGTCAAAGTTTTGTCAATTTTTTTGTACTGAAAACAACAACAGTGTGCCACTTTATTTCTGTCATTTCTGTCTTTGTGTTCTGCGTTGTTTCTGATTTTGATGATGAATTTTGTCTATTTTGAGTTCAGTGATAAATAAATATTTATTTATTTATTTATAGAAATTTAAAACATATCATAAATCCTCCAAAAACTGTACAAATGTTGAGTAAAAACATTAATAAACAGAGTAAAATTATATTTGTAAAAAAAATATATATATATATTGTTCTGTTACAAAATTAAATGTTATTGTCTGGGGTCCAATAGACCCCAAAGACCACGAGTGTCACTATTTTTGTCACGCCTACATAAAAACAGATAACATTCCATTTAAATTTTTGTTTTTTTTGTAGATCTAGAAAGTGTTGAGAGCCGTAGGAAGTTTCATACCATTTGGAAAAAGAGAAAAAAATTTTTTATTTAAGCAAAATTCATTTGGGGTCCAATGGACCCCGAAGACCATCAGTGGGTATACTGACATCTTTGTACTGGATAAAGTGTGAACATGTGCATCACGTAGACTACAGTACTGTACACAGCCTAACAAACACATTATTGGTTTGTTTGCATTCAGAGACTCTGACCAGCTGCAAGAGCCATCAGGAACCGACAGACCAAGGACGGCTTTGACAGAAGAGGCGAAGCAGAGGCTGTCTGAAGAGGTCTGCGACACCATCCTGGCTCACACCAAAGCGAGGTTCTCTTTCACTGGCCACCTTGTGTCATGAAATGATGGGAGGAAGCAAGATGCAAGTAAACTCTTTTATTGTGATATAAATGACGTAACGTCCAGAGAACAGGCTAGTGGCGCAGGGTGGTGAAGGTGCAGCAGTGCGATGAGGTGAGTCCAGAGGTGAGATAATCCAAAGTAAATCCACAGGAACACGAACAGGAACACGGAAGGCACAAGACTCGAACGCAGACTGGAAAACACACCGGGATACCACAAACAACGATCTGACAAAGGAGATGAGAAAGTGGTGAGTATATATAGGGTGATGAGATGAGCTGCAGCTGGTGACGGGGATGATGAGCTGGATCGCTGATGAGCACTAATGAGCCGGCACGCCCACACAATCAGCACTCACACACACACAACAACAGAACACGAGACAAGAAAGAGACATAGGATTTATGAACCGTGACAGTACCCCCCTCCCTAGGAACGCCTCCTGGCGTTCCCAGACTCCCTTACCTGCCGATTGTAATCATCGATAAGGGAGTGATCCAGGATTTCTCTAGCTGGTACCCAACTTCTCTCCTCCGGACCGTAACCTTCCCAGTCCACCAAGTACTGGAATCCGCGTCCCCTCCGTCTCGAGTCCAGAACACGATTGACCGAATAAGTAGGTTCCCCATCTACGAGTCGCGGCGGGGGGGGAACCGGGACTGGCGGATTGGAGTAGACTCCACTTGGAGTAGAGTCTCACGGGCTCTAGTCCAAGTACGGCGACACCACTGGACGAAGGCGTGGGCAGAGGGGACCGCGACTTCGGATTCCAGACTAGGAAAAATTGGTGGCTGGTACCCTACACTACACTCAAACGGTGATAGGCCCGTGGATGACACTGGCAACGTGTTGTGGGCGTACTCCACCATAGACAGTTGCTGACTCCAAGAGGAAGGATTCTTGGACACTAAACATCGCAACGTTCTCTCCAAATCCTGGTTGGCTCGCTCAGTTTGACCATTGCTCTGGGGATGGAACCCAGAGGACAGACTGACAGTCGCCCCCAGGAGTTTACAAAATTCTCGCCAAAATTTGGACACAAATTGGGGTCCTCTGTCAGAAACCACGTCTGTCGGGAGGCCATGTAGCCGAAAGACGTGGTTAACGACAATCAACGCTGTCTCCTTGGCTGAGGGTAATTTGGGCAAGGGAACGAAATGGGCCGCCTTCGAGAACCGGTCCACCACGGTCAAAACTACCGTGTGACCCTGGGAGGGCGGTGATAAAATCTAGAGCGATATGGGACCAGGGTCTCGAAGGCACCGGCAGCGGTTGAAGTAACCCATCTGGAGGTCGATTAGAAGTCTTACCCGTGGCGCAAACTGAGCAAGCCAAGACAAAACTGTGAACGTCACGAGCCATAAGAGGCCACCAGAATCGTTGCTTGACTAAAAATTTAGTGCGATTAACTCCTGGATGGCAAGCCACATTGGAACAATGTCCCCACTGAATAACGCTGGACCGTAAACCCTCAGGCACAAATAAACGATTCGGTGGACAACGAGCCGGAGGCGTTACCCCTTCTAAGGCCTTCTTGACCTTCGAGTCGATCTCCCATGTGAGTGTAGAGATGAATAGAGTCTCTGGTAGAATGCACTCGGGAGTAGACGGGCATTCGGAATGGTCAAAAATACTCGATAAAGAATCGGGTTTGATGTTTTTGGAACCCGGGCGGTACGAGAGAGTAAAATCAAAACGACTGAAAAAAAGAGCCCACCGAGCCTGCCTGGAGTTTAGTCTTTTAGCAGTCCGAATGCATTCCAAGTTCTTGTGATCGGTCCAGACGATAAAAGGTACCCCCGACCCTTCTAACCAGTGGCGCCACTCCTCCAATGCTAACTTGACCGCCAACAACTCTCTGTTGCCAATGTCATAATTGCGCTCGGCAGGGGATAAACGATGAGACAAAAACGCGCAAGGATGCATCTTGTCGTCTGAAGGAGAACGCTGGGATAACACTGCACCTACCCCCACCTCTGACGCATCGACCTCCACCACGAACTGACGTGATGGATCAGGGGTTATCAGGATGGGGGCTGAAACGAAGCAACCCTTCAGTTTGGCAAACGCAGCCTCGGCTGCGTCTGACCACCTGAACATCGTTCTGGGGGAGGTCAAGGCGGTCAGAGGTGCGGCTAGTTGGCTGAAATTGCGAATGAAACGCCGGTAGAAATTGGCGAACCCCAGAAACCTCAGTAGGGCCTTACGGGAATCTGGACTTGGCCAATCCACCACAGCCTTGATTTTCTCAGGATCCATGCGCATTCCCTCATCCGAAATGATGTAACCTAGAAAAGGAACAGACTGTGCATGAAAAGCGCATTTCTCCGCCTTGACAAAAAGCCCATTCTCTAGCAACCTCTGAAGCACTTGTCGGGCGTGTTGCACGTGTTCCTGGAGAGACGATGAAAAAAATCAATATGTCATCCAGGTAGACACATATGAACTGATCGACCATGTCTCGTAACACGTCATTGACAAGTGCCTGGAAGACCGCTGGGGAGTTGGAAAGGCCAAAAGGCATAACCAAGTATTCAAAGTGCCCCCTGGGGGTGTTAAAAGCGGTCTTCCACTCATCCCCCTCCCTGATGCGGACCAAATGATAAGCATTCCGTAAATCCAATTTCGTGAAGATAGATGCTCCCTGCAACCTCTCGAAGGCTGAAGACATCAACGGCAAAGGATAAGTATTCTTTACTGTGATGCTGTTCAACCCCCGGTAATCAATACAAGGTCGCAACGATCCATCCTTCTTCCCCACAAAAAAGAACCCCGCCCCCGCTGGAGAAGAGGAAGGGCGGATGAACCCCGTTGCTAGAGAATCAGAAATGTATTTCTCCATGGCCTCTCTCTCCGGAACAGAGAGTGAATATAATTTGCCCTTAGGCGGAGACGTACCTGGCAATAACTCTATAGCACAGTCATAGGGACGATGCGGGGGAAGAGAAGCAGCCCGATACTTACTGAACACCTCCTTCAGAAACACAGGGACAGAAACAGACGGACAGGCAGACACAAGACAAGACTTATGACAATGACTGCTCCACGCCGACACAGACTTTGACTGCCAGTCCACTTTGGGGTTGTGACGGGTGAGCCAGGGGTGACCAAGGACGATGGGTGCTAGAGGAGTGTCCAGAATGTAAAAGGAGATGGTTTTGGTATGATTGCCTGATGTGATGAGGGTGATGTCTTCGGTGGCCAGTGAAATGGTGGGGAGTTTCTGACCATTGAGGGCGTGTACTGCAATCTGGTGTGTGAGGGTTCTGAGAGGAACTTGAAACTTGTGTGCAAAAGTGTGGTCCATGAAATTACCCTCAGCCCCTGAATCCAGAAGTGCCCGACAGTCGTGGAGGTGAGTTGACCATCGGAGTCTTACCGGAAGGAGAGTAGATGTTGATGAGGTCTTCTCGGCAGAGATCCCACCCGACAGTAGCCTCATACTTACTGTCGGGCTGGGCCTTTTAACGGACAACTGTAAGCGAAATGTCCAGCTCCTCCACAGTACATGCAAAGGCCCAGGGATCTCCGCCTCTCCTTCTCCTCCCGGGAAAGCCGGGCTCGACCCACCTGCATGGGCTCGTGATCGTAGACGGGGCTGACCGCGTCTCCGCCTCCGGAACGCTGTCCCTCGATCCCTCCAGAAGGACGATTAGGTTGACAACGTCGATCTACACGAGAAAGCCGTGCGTCCACTCTCAGGGCCAGAGCAATGAGGTCATTGAGTCTGGTGGGAAGGTCCATGGCGTAGATCTCCTTTTGGACGCGGTCAGCCAGCCCATGCAGGAACATGTCCCACTGCGCCTCCTCGTTCCATTGGCTCTCTGCTGCAAGGGTTCGAAACTCAATCGAAAAATCCGACACGGATCTTTCACCTTGTCGTAAATCTGCCAGCACTCTAGCAGCCTCTATTCCTGCAACAGCGCGGTCAAATACCCGCCTCATTTCTTCGGAGAGCCTCTGGAACGAGGAGCAGCATTCGTCCTGATTCTCCCACACCGCCGTTCCCCATAGCGCCGCTTTCCCAGTCAGAAGCGTCAATACGAACGCGACCTTGGTTCGCTCATCATGGAATGTCCTGGGCTGAAGAGAGAAATGCATCGAACACCTGGTTAGGAAAGCTCGACAGTAATTAGGTTCACCTGAATAGGCTTCGGGAACCGGCAGGCGGGGCTCCGACTGGGAGGGCTGTACTGGTGGTGGGGGAATCGGCGGCGTGGGTGGCGCAGTGGGAACCCGAAGCTGTTGAATCTGCTGGGTGAGCCCGGACACCTGCGCCACTAACGCCTGAACAGCGCGAGCTGTATCGTTGAGGTTTTTCTCTTGAGCGTCCATTCTGCTGTTGCTCACAAACGTTTCCACTGAACTTGAAGAGCCACTCGCTGCTTGCATGGTCGGGTCAGATCGTTCTGTCATGAAATGATGGGAGGAAGCAAGATGCAAGTAAACTCTTTTATTGTGATATAAATAAACGTCCAGAGAACAGGCTAGCGGCGCAGGGACCCCGATGGCCAGATGAACCCGGTGGTGAAGGTGCAGCAGTGCGATGAGCTGAGTCCAGAGGTGAGATAATCCAAAGTAAATCCACAGGAACACGAACAGGAACACGGAAGGCACAAGACTCGAACGCAGACTGGAAAACACACCGGGACACCACAAACAACGATCTGACAAAGGAGATGAGAAAGTGGTGAGTATATATAGGGTGATGAGATGAGCTGCAGCTGGTGACGGGGATGATGAGCTGGATCGCTGATGAGCACTAATGAGCCGGCACGCCCACACAATCAGCACTCACACACACACAACAACAGAACACGAGACAAGAAAGAGACATAGGATTTATGAACCGTGACACCTTGTGAGTGCTACCTTAGTACAGGGAGATATGTTTGAAAGGTACTGCCATTCATTTCCTGCTAAGGCTCTGAATGCCACTGTGAAGGCATATCCCACGCTGAACAAGGCAAAGCTCAAGACGGAACTGTCTCTGATCTATGAGAATCCTGAATTCAAGGCTTGCTGTGGTGCACTGGCACTGTACCAGGTTATCATGAGCTACAACCTCCAGGAGACATTCTCTGAGACTGTGAGTTTGTTGAACATTCTCATAACTACTCCCATGACAACAGCTGAAGCTGAGAGATGTTTCTCAACTTTGAAAAGAATTAAGACATTCCTGCGAAATTCAATGGGCCAGGAACATCTGAATGCACTGGCCATGCTCTCCATGGAGAGGGAACTAGTCCTCAAAATGCATGATTTCAATGAGAAAGTCATTGACCGCTTTGCTGCACTGAAAGAGAGACAAGCAACATTTCAGTACAAGTAATGTAGTCTCTCTCTCTCTCTCTCTCTCTCTCTCTCCCTCCCTCCCACCCCCCCCTTCCCGTGAGGATGGACACTGGGTTACAGCAGCCCTCAAAACAAAAAGGGTCTTCATGACTAGTGCTGTACCAATTGACAGAAAGGTTGAAGATGACGAGAGACTTTCAATTCAAAGAGCACAAAATAAACATTCAAGCAGCCAGAATAAATAATGTCTTCTTTTTAAAGGACTACAACACAACCTGGAATCTTGAAGACGTTTTGCGAAGCAAGGGCTTTGTGTTTTGGCTGTTTAAATCATGGTCACATGAGTAAACAATGCAAATAATGACTTAGCTGCAGTGAATGTACTTTGCCACATCCAACCATACTGCTTTTGAAACCAAAGGAAACTGCAAGTTCAACATTCCACAGCAAAAGTATTTGGAGAGATGGCCGTATCTTAAAGAGGTTTGTCTTCCTAGCATCGAAGCAGAAATCGAATTGCTAATATAATCTAATGTGCCTGATGAACCTTGGCAAGTCATTAGAAGTAAAGACAATGGACCTTCTGCTGTAAGAACCAGGTTGGACAGTTAATGTCAAGTCAAGTCACCTTCATTTATATAGCGCTTTTAACAATATGGATTGTTTCAAAGCAGCTTTACAGTGATAATAGGAAATTACCGTGACAGATAAAGTTATTGTCCAGCTAAAGTTAGTTTTGATCGATTGATTCACTTCCATTGCGAAGATCATTAGTTATTAACTTAAGGGCAGCTAACACGACACTGTTCTAACAGGAAAACCCTTAACGCCCTCCGGCCGCCCATCCGCGCAAAACAGTGCCTGGTGTCTCGAGAACGCACTCCCTGAAATAGGTTCGAAGGTGCAAACGATTATCCGTTATCTGCGCAAACCTCAAAAATGCAAACCAGCGAAAACACAAATGTTGCACACATGCATATTGCGTGTTCAATCCAACGGTATGCACGTTTGAATATATATCTGCGCAGGCGTGTAGTCCTTCTTTACAAATCAACCCTCAATAAACTACTTGTCTGGGCTTAAAAATTTATAATGCAGAATTTTTTTGTCGCGTCTGCGTAGCCACGTGAACCGGAATTATCCCGACAACATTTTATCTGTACTGAGGTAAAGGGAAGGGAAGGAGGCCTTCACATGGGAGGGACTGGTTGACACTTCAGGACTGCGTTGTCGCTGTGTCCAGGCGCAGGTCCTTCATCAGATCTGGATTCGGCCTGGATCCGGCGGACTGCGGTAAACCTCGGATAAACAGAGAGACTAATATTAGCGTAGACGCCATCCTTCTTATGATGTAAGTAGTACATCAGGATTTATGGGGAGTGTTCCCGTTTCCGGCTGACCTAATCTATGCAGCCTAACATTGAATTATAGAAGTCTATAATGTGTTATGTGTATGTTAGGCCAAAGAGATGTGTTTTTAGTCTAGATTTGAACTGACAGAGTGTGTCTGCTTCCCGGACAATGTTAGGAAGATTGTTCCAAAGTTTTGGTGCTAAATAGGAAAAGGATCTACCGCCAGCAGTCAATTTTGATATTCTAGGTATTATCAGCTGGACGAAAATTTTGAGATCGCAATAGACATGAAGGACTATAGCTCGCTCAAGTACTGGGGAGCTAAACCATTTAGTGCTTTGTAAGTAATCAGCAATATTTTAAAATGTATATGTTGTTTAATAGGGAGCCAAAGCAGTGATGACAGAACTGGGCTAATGCGGTCATACTACCTGGTTCTGGTAAGAACTCTTGCGGCTGCATTTTGCACCAGCTGTAGTTTGTTTATTAATCATGCAGGGCAACCTCCCATAGAGGCATTACAATAATCTAGCCTTGATGTTCATGAACGCATGAACTAATTTTTCTGCATTTTTCATTGCAAGCATATGACATAATTTAGATATATTTTTAAGATGAAAAAATGTGGTTTTACAGATACTAGACAAGTGACTTTCAGCTGAAAGATTGGTATCAAAGAGCACACCCAGGTTCCTAACCGACGACAAGGACTTGACAGAGCAGCCATCAAGTGTTAGACAGTATTCTAGGTAATTACGTGAGGAAGTTTTTTGTCCAATAATTATTTCTCTTTTTTTTTTTTTTTTTGAATTAAGTAGTAGGAAATTGCTAGTCATCCCATTTTTTAAACCAGTTATGCATTCCGTTAATTTTGTGAATTGGTAAGTTTCATAAGGGTGTGAAGAAATATAGAGCTGAGTATCATCAGCATAACAGTGAAAACTAATGCCATGCTTCCTAATTATATCTCCCAAGGGTAGCATGTACAGAGTGAACAGCAACAGTCCTAGTACTGAGCCTTGTGGTACACCATACTGAAATTTTGTTTGATAAGACATCTCTTCATTTACTGGTACAAACTGATAACGGTATGATTTAAACCATGCTAATGCAAATCCACTAATGCCAACATAATTTTCGAGTCTATTTAAAAGAATGTTGTGGTCTATAGTATAAAATGCAGCACTAAGGTCGAGTGACACTAATAGCGAGATACAACCGGATCGGATGATACGAGCAAATCATTTGTGACTCTAATGAGAGCTGTCTCAATACTATCGTACGGTCTAAATCCTGACTGAAAATCCTTGCAGATATCATTTCTTTCAAGAAAGGAACATAGTTGTGAAGATACTACCTTTTCTAGTATCTTTGACGGAAAAGGTAGATTCGAGATCGGCCTGCAATTGACTAATTCTGTAGGTTTTAAGTTGTGTTTTTTTAACAAGCGATTTAATCATAGCCAGCTTAAAAGATTTTGGTACGTATCCTAATGACATTGATGAATTAATGATATTAAGAAGAGGATCTATGACCTCTGGAAGCATCTCTTTCAGTAGCTTAGTCGGTATAGGATCTAACATACATGTCAATTTAGATGATTTAACAAGTTTAGAAAATTCTTTCTCTCCTTTAGCAATGAATGAATCCAATTTTTCTCAGGGAGACTATAATGCACTGCCTGATGCGATACTGTAGTAGACGGTTGCATAGTTATAAGTTTACCGCAGTCCGCCGGATCCAGGCCGTATCCAGATCTGATGAAGGACCTGGGGCCCGTTCTTCGTATGTCGCTAACTCAGTTAGCTGGATTTGATTGTTGACGATTTGGCATGATCTTGGATTGTTTGGTTCTTCGAAGCTCATCCTAGACTTGCTGTCATAGCAACAGGTGTGCAAGCTTAAACCTGCTTGGGAGCAGGCTTATTTCATATTAACAGGATTAGATCCCGGCTTTATAAGCGGAGCTGATACGGGAAGTCCAGCGCAGCGCGATAGTGCACTTTCTGAGATATATATTTTTTCTCGTGACTCGTGAGATTGTAGTTTACATTATTAATTTGTTGGAAACGCACATTTATTTCCGACTTGTCGGAGTCGGGCTTTAACTACAGCACTGTTTGCATTGCCCTAAGATTATTTGCGAGTGGCTCTTTCCTTTACACTATTGGAGATGCAGAGAACTTGATGGAAAGTGCTGTCTGTCGTGTCATTCGGAGTTTACCTGGCACTTTTAGGTATAAAAAATAGTTTTAGTTTTTTTTGTAGCATTTCCAAGCCACTTAAGACCCAATGTTTTTTTAAAGCAGTTTTTTTGTTTTTTTTTAGGCTATCATAATTTTTTATGAAGATCACGCAATCATGACCATGCCGATTACAGTATATGTCACTCAGGCTTCACTAACGTGATTGGTACCATAGACTATAAGCTGCCATCAAGGCCTCAATGAAGGGGATTATGTGAACAGAAAGGGGGTTCACAATGTAAATGTGCAGCCCAGTTACTATTGTGATTCTTAATATTCCAGATTAGTAATATTATATCAAATAAAAAAGGCAGTTGACTAAAATCTTCCATATCACAAATGTGAAAGCAAAATGGCCAGGATCTGTGCATGACTTAAGAATTTTCAGAGATTCACATTTATGCACATTATTTGAAAGTGGTAAGGAAAGTTCCACAATTAAATATCAAGCTCACTGTATTACATACTTATGCTGATCCTAACAAAACTGCATTTTTTCATAGGTGATTATGACATGTTCCTGCCTGCAGACAGGTGTTTTATGACCCCATTCCCTGACCCAAACCAGTTACAATGCAGCTCTAGCCAGGACAAGGGCACACAATGAAATGAACTTTGGCTAACTAAAGGGAAGATTTCAGTGTCTGAAAAGTCTGAGGGGTTGCACACCTGACAGGGCCTGTGGCATTGTTGCATGTGCCATATTACACAACATTGCCAAAAAAAAAAAAAAAAAAAAAAACACTTTTCATTAAATGTTTAATAAAAGACAAATATGCTTAGTTCCTTGAGTTTTGTTTCAATTGTTCTTTGTAAAGAAAAGCCAGTGGTCAAGTGCCTGCAACAAGAGATATTAGACACATGCCTCATGCAACAAATAAAAAGGAAAAGTTGGCTATACACTGCCCACCTGTAGGCCTATGTCTCCTCTGTCTGTGCAGACTCTTCTGTAGGCCTTTCTGTAGATGTGGAATCCTGCAACTTATATTGCAGCCATAAAGCATACAAGTATAATTAAGTAAAGTTATTTATGCACTTGCAGGTAGGCTAGTTCCTCCATATGACAGTTATCTGAGAGGGTTTATTCACTGTCCAATGCAATGGAAACAAATGAACATTACAAAGTCTTATACTTTCTTTCCTTTGGAAAGTTAGAAAATGTCCACTTACTGCACATATTTCAGCCACCACTTTCTTGGGAACAGATACAAGTGTTGGTGTATTATGTAAAAGTGCACAAAAGAGGAAAACACAATGTCATTACAATGAACTACACTCGGGGAAAATGTGATCACTCATGGCAAAATATTTTTACATTAACATAAGTTTATCAGTTTTCACTTTCACAAGTCAAAGCAATTCATCATTACTCAAGATTTAACAGTTGAAATGACTATACAGCCTTAATTTAATGCAGCAAAAATTATTTTTACAGTGTAGGTTACTAAGATCTTTTTTTTTTTTTTCAGCCTTTTTCTTGGTTGTTTTTATAAACAGACAACCATTTATTTAACAGTGCCTTTTATAAAAGAGACTATAATATAACTAAAAATTACCATTATGTAGAATATTTTTGTACTTCACTTTTATTTGTTCCCATGTTCTAGTGTGGTGACTCTGACATTACAATGAACAAAGTAATTATGCAATTATTAATACAAATTAATACAAATATATAGGCTATTAAGTGATAAAAACATCTAACATGGCCACTTCTAATGGATTTAAATTGTCTGCTACTTTTTGCCAGCCCTCTCTCCTGGCTTTTGCAGACTTTGAGGTGTTCCCTGGTGTTTTGATTAAACATTAAAATTCCGAATAAACTTTGACTATTAGTTCTTGCTCTGCTGAGGAGAAAAACTTGCGCGCTCTTTGGCCACGCTGAGCAGCCAATAGCAGCATTGCTGATCAATGTTTCTACTATCGATACATATCCCCTTTTAAACCAACGCATGAACGCGCAATTATCTCAGATAACTCAATCCAGCGATACTAATCATAAACAACAGGTGTGTTCGAAGAACCCAATTAGCCGGATCATGATTAGCACAATGATATCATCTTGGATGTCTCATTTGATCTCGGATGTTTTAAGCAACGTACGAAGAATGGGCCCCTGCACCTGGACGCGACGACAATGCAGTCCTGAAGTGTCAACTAACATTGTGATTCAGTGAGAGTGAGACCAAAACATTGGAAAGTATGTCTTTGTGACATTTCTTTATTTACATGTTGTCAAAAAGAAATCAATAGCAAACTGTAACTGATTAAAAAAATAAAAAAATAAAAAAATACAAACAAAAAAATACAAACGGAAAATTAAAAGTTGAAAAGATTTAAACAGAAGACCTATAATTATTTTCCCCACCCCTGATAGGCATGCGATGTATATCAATCCCGCATTTTCCCCACCCCTGATAGGCATGCGATGTATATCAATCCCGCACCACGGCGGCATTGGACACTTGAGGGTCCGGGAGTGGCAATGCGCGATGTGCTCCTGGTGGAACGGGTGGACGGAGATGGAGTGGGGGGAGGAGGAAGGGGCACAACAGGTGGAGGAAGAGGCACAACAGGAGCAGGTTGTGCGTTTGGAGGCCCTCGTTTCATGGCTGCAGCAATCCTCTCCAGACTTGAGGGGATGTGCCAGAGAGGCCGCAGCAACATCGCCATGTGGTCAAGACTTTACCGCATCCCGGACAGCTCCCGCTCCAGCATGTCAAACCCGGTTTGCTGGAGCTGCAGGAACGGGTGGTCCTCCGGTCTGACGATGCTGCCACGGCGTGTAGTGGGTCTGGATCCTCTGCACCTTGGTGGTTGCGCTGCTCCCTCCTCAGCTGGCCCATGCGCACTGCTCGCGAGGCCAGGGTCTTCCTGCGAAGCTGCGTTACATTGTTTTTATTTATTGTATGGCTGTGTCATGTCAATAATGAATAAAAATATTTTCATGAGAAATCTTTATGTATGTGAACTTGATTTGTAAGTGTACCTTGGGGTTGGACAGCTATTGTATCGGGTTGGGTGCCGATTTCAAAGCCCCCAAATCCCTCAACGCTTTCAGCGGTTAGGGTGGATGCAGCGATGTCCTCTGCTGGCGTCAGGTCCTGAGCAGAGGCAGATCCACCTCCAGTTATAAGGCGTGTCCGATTGTTGCTAGCAAGCTTGGACTTCCCCTGTCTTCTGACATCGTTGTAGTGCTTGCGGCACTGGTGCGATGTCCTGGGGATGCCAGCTGTGGAAACAATTGTGGCAATTTCCTCCCACACCTGTTTAACCGAAGCTGATTTGGGTGGGTTTCTCCCATCCCCATACAACGTAATTTCTCTGTCTTTCATGGCCCTGACGAGAACGTCGGTCTCCTCGGCTGTGAACCGCTCCTGGTGAGTGCCTGGCAAGTCCACCATAATAATAGCATCCGCCATGGAACAAGTGCGCCTGCTCTTAAAGGGAATGTGAGAAGACGCTCTGATTGGTTTATTGCACGTTACGCCCAAACCACACCTATGAATAATGAAGCTACTTCAGACCAACCCATTTTAGATTTGCGTCGGGTGCAAGAGTCATTTATCCCGCCGGTATAATAGCAACAGCGCCCAAGACCCACCCACAAAGTTACTTGCATTTCGCGCTTGATACTTGCATTTCAGATCGTTAAAATAGGGCCCATTATGTTTTAATGTGACCCCGCCCACGGAGAGCGCGCTATTCAAACGCAAATGATCTGAGGCGATCCATGCAAACCTGTGAACGCCCACATCAGCTTGCGAGTTAAGTACATGAGTCAGACAGACGCTGTGCGCTGTTCTGAAGCTACTACAGCTGGCAAAAAGACTGTTTAATAATGAATCGCGTTTTTGTGAGTGAATGAATGAACAGCTTTTACCCAACTCTATTGCTATACTGAGATGAGTAAAAATCGACTAGAAAAATTGGATAGATTATAAAGTTTTTACTGTAAAATACTGCCACATCAAATAAGCTTATAATGTTGCCAATTTCTGCTCATATGTTAATATATATATATATATATATATTTATTATGTTTTGTCAAAAATAAAGTCATCAACTAAGGTTTTATTATAGTGTTTGTTCCAATGTAGGCTATATACATACTAATGAATTCTTAACTTTGAAATACGTATGATAAACTGTATACTTTAGTTTTTACAAAGAAAGATTACACTGGAAATATTGTTAAAATTTTAATTGTTGTTGTAATTGTAACCTTTTTAATAAAATACCAAATATATATATATATACAAGGATAGATGTAAACAAAATCTTAAAAGGTCAATATAAGCGTTCTCTTTAAATTATTTTTATTGTGTTTTATTAGTGACACATTTGGGGAGAGAATATATTCCAAAACTTTCTGAAAATACAGTATGAGAATTAACTGCACAATTACTAGAAATGTTTACCTTGAATATTATACAATTTGCAAGCACAATTTGTGAAAAAACAACAACAACTGTGTTTCCAACTGTGAACCAATTCCAATATATATATATATATTTATATTTATATTGTCCTTGCATTCTTTCTTGTGGCTCAGTGACACACCTGAATGAAAGGCTCATTATGCGGCTCATTATGCAGGTTGTTATCTTCTCAGGTGTGATTCACGCCCCCACGCATATTGCCTTTCCAAGCAAAAACTGTAGGCGACAACACCCATTAGCCAAAAGTCTTGTGGACACATATTTAGTATGTGTTTTGTGGCCTTATTTCAGAAACTTTAATTTTTTGTTTTTTCAATAACCATGCATAAACATTATTCTCTCAAAAATACAAACATGTACATACATGTTGATCACATATTATGGTAGCCCTGTTTTTGCTAAATAGAGTGTAATTACACATTTGCCATTAATATGTTTATAAGCAACTGAAAAAAGCACAAATGTCAGGGCATGTCAGAACATCTCAAGGAACCCAAAAACACCTTAGACCCCAGAGGGTTAAGGCCAGACAAGTAGTTTGTTGAGGGTTGGTTTGTAGGTGTTTGGTGTTTTATGCCCCCAACGGCGCCTTCCAGGCAGCGAGGGGATGGGTAGGTTTAAGGTTGAGGGTAGGGTTAGCTGCCTCTAAGGAGCCATTGGGGGCTTAAAACACCATCGAGCTGGTTTGTAGGTAAGGACTACACACTTGCGCACATTTATTCAAATGCGCATACCTATAGACCAGTGGTCTTCACTATTTTTTTCATGAGAGCCGCACTGATAGTACAAAGTCAGTAGGAGAGCCATTTTACCGCAAAGTATAAAAAGTTACATTCAGTCAATAAATACCATGTCTGCTTATCAATCTGTCACCCCTGAACAGTCAATATGCAATGTAATAAATACAAAAGTGTGAGAAAAAAAAAAACATTATGATGTCTTTATGATTTACCAGTCAAATTTGCAAAAAAAAAAAAAGAGAGGAGGATTTCCAGAATACATTCATCCCAGAATGACTTTAAGCATTTTTTTTCTACATTAGCCCATCATGTATCCAACCATCCAAGAGCATATGCAGCGTTAAGAGCTGGAAAGACCACCATAACTGGCATCTCTGCAGAGACTGGATATGTTTACATGCACAACTTTTGTTTCATTCGGACTGAATTCATTCCGATTGATGAATATGAATGTATTGCAGTTTACATGAACGCTAAACATCGTGATGTGATACATGATCGGGTTGATGTGCGCGTTTATAAGTCAAAAGATTCAAATCGGAATAGATTTTTTTGACATGCGCACACTGCACAAATATACAAAGTTTCCCACTGTTGTTGCTTAATAACCATTCTCATACATTGGTTCTTTATTTGTTTTAAACAGCAGACTTAATATTTATCCAATTCTGGTCATAATTTGGAGACTATGAACATATGAACCGTTGTGCCGTGCTGTTTGAATTTATCACGCAGTAAAAATGAATATGTATATACAGTGAGGAAAATAAGTATTTGAACACCCTGCTATTTTGCAAGTTCTCCCACTTAGAAATCATGGAGGGGTCTGAAATTGTCATCGTAGGTGCATGTCCACTGTGAGAGACATAATCGAAAAAAAAAAATCCAGAAATCACAATGTATGATTATGTATTTATTTGTATGATACAGCTGCAAATAAGTATTTGAACACCTGAGAAAATCAATGTTAATATTTGGTACAGTAGCCTTTGTTTGCAATTACAGAGGTCAAACGTTTCCTGTAGTTTTTCACCAGGTTTGCACACACTGCAGGAGGGATTTTGGCCCACTCCTCCACACAGATCTTCTCTAGATCAGTCAGGTTTCTGGGCTGTCGCTGAGAAACACGGAGTTTGAGCTCCCTCCAAAGATTCTCTATTGGGTTTAGGTCTGGAGACTGGCTAGGCCACGCCAGAACCTTGATATGCTTCTTACAGAGCCACTCCTTGGTTATCCTGGCTGTGTGCTTCGGGTCATTGTCATGTTGGAAGACCCAGCCTCGACCCATCTTCAATGCTCTAACTGAGGGAAGGAGGTTGTTCCCCAAAATCTCGCAATACATGGCCCCGGTCATCCTCTCCTTAATACAGTGCAGTCGCCCTGTGCCATGTGCAGAAAAACACCCCCAAAGCATGATGCTACCACCGCCATGCTTCACAGTAGGGATGGTGTTCTTGGGATGGTACTCATCATTCTTCTTCCTCCAAACACGTTTAGTGGAATTATGACCAAAAAGTTCTATTTTGGTCTCATCTGACCACATGACTTTCTCCCATGACTCCTCTGGATCATCCAAATGGTCATTGGCAAACTTAAGACGGGCCTTGACATGTGCTGGTTTAAGCAGGGGAACCTTCCGTGCCATGCATGATTTCAAACCATGACGTCTTAGTGTATTACCAACAGTAACCTTGGAAACGGTGGTCCCAGCTCTTTTCAGGTCATTGACCAGCTCCTCCCGTGTAGTTCTGGGCTGATTTCTCACCTTTCTTAGGATCATTGAGACCCCACGAGGTGAGATCTTGCATGGAGTCAGTCCGAGGGAGATTGACAGTCATGTTTAGCTTCTTCCATTTTCTAATGATTGCTCCAACAGTGGACCTTTTTTCACCAAGCTGCTTGGCAATTTCCCCGTAGCCCTTTCCAGCCTTGTGGAGGTGTAAAATTTTGTCTCTAGTGTCTTTGGACAGCTCTTTGGTCTTGGCCATGTTAGTAGTTGGATTCTTACTGATTGTATGGGGTGGACAGGTGTCTTTATGCAGCTAATGACCTCAAACAGGTGCATCTAATTTAGGATAATAAATGGAGTGGAGGTGGACATTTTAAAGGCAGACTAACAGGTCTTTGAGGGTCAGTGCCCGGTTGCATAAAGCACCTTAAGTGTAATTTTAACGGTCATTTCCCTAAGTATAACTTAAGGTTTGGAAATCGTAACCTTAAGAGTAAAACGCGGACAAAAATAAGACGACATGGCTGAATTTATGGAACCAGCTGAAGATCATTATGTGCCAAGAAGAATTTTTAGGGATAGGGAGAACCCTTTGGACCATCTTAGCGATGAAAAATTGTTGCAAGAATACCAATTTGATTGACGTGCACTATTTGCGCAATACATCGCTAACAAACTAGAGAGCAACCTTGACCATGTCACACATCGCAACCACTCTTTACCTGCGGTGTTACAACTGCTTAGCACTGCGTTTTTTTGCAACTATGAGTTTTCAGTAGTGGGATATGTTTTACACGTGCATAAATCGGCCACCATTCAATAAATGTAGGCTACAATTAGTGTGTATCGGATTTTCAGGTGATATTCTCAATTCATTCAGTTAACGGACGCTCTGAGGTAAAGTGTTCAGACTGCAGACTTATAGCAACGATTGTATTTAATTGTACAGTACAGTACAGTCATAACATAACGTACAGACATTATCTTAATTCCATAATGTCCTTAAACATAACAATATTGCTGGCCATAAACTGAGAAAGTGCGCGTCTGGTGTGTGATACAGTTGTCCTAGACGCGACGCGGCATGTTAGTGTTTTGCGTATCTATGGCAACAACAGACTTTTATAACGTGAATCCAGGATCGCTGTCGTGAAACACTTAAATGTTTCCCTTACCTAAGAGAACCGTTTAAGAGATTATATACAACACCCTTAAGTTATTCTCTTAGGTAAGGGGAAATCGCCCCTTAAGTATCATACTTAAGGGAAAAACTTAAGGTGCTTTATGCAACCGGGCACAGAATTCTAGCTGATAGACAGGTGTTCAAATACTTATTTGCAGCTGTATCATACAAATAAATAGTTAAAAAATCATATATTGTGATTTCTGGATTTTTTTTTTAGATTATGTCTCTCACAGTGGACATGCACCTACGATGACAATTTCAGACCCCTCCATGATTTCCAAGTGGGAGAACTTGCAAAATAGCAGGGTGTTCAAATACTTATTTTCCTCACTGTATATATATATATATATATATATATATATATATATATATATATATATATATATATATGCGCAGGGAACTGAGCACTTTTCCTTTCTCTCTTTCTCTTATGATTGTGTGCAAACTAATTATGTTTGTTTGTACACTATTATTTAGGCTATGGTTCTTTTTGTGTTTCAGATATATAATATGAATGTTCAGCCTGTCATTAAGACCATGTATTCTTGTCTGCTTGTTTCTGGCTGCATTTCCTTTTGATTAAATTAAATGTTAAATACTCTTCTGATTTGATGTCTGTATTAATACACTATATTCAGCCTTTCACCTAGACCGTTTCTACTTGTCTGGTTGATGTTTGGCAGCATTTAATTTTTGAAAAATAAATAAATATGTACTCCTCTGATCTTTGAGGAGTTTAAATGTCTGTATTAATATACTATGCAGCCTTTCATTCAGACCGTGTTTAATTGTCTAGTTGATATTTAGCTGCATTTCATTTTTGAGAAAATGAATATGTACTCATCTGATTTTTGAGGGGTTAGATGTCTGTATTTATTTAGTATTCAGCCTTTCATCCAGACCGTGTTTACTCGGATTGCTCCTGTCTGCCTCGCTGCCTGCTGTTAGTTTGTTTGCTTCGGTGCTGTAAGCTTCGTCTTAGCCTCGTATTTCTTTGTTTTTAACCATCATTTACTACAATTTCTAGTTGTTTATACTACTAAATACAGCTTACCCAACATCTCAGATTAACCTGACATCGCTAGCTTCCATTACTACTAGCACAACACGCAAGTAATTCGCTAGCCTGTTAACGCGCCACCCGTGCGCTCAGCTATTTTTTATTTATTTTTCTCTCGCGCCTTTGAGTTGATAAAAAGCTCAGGTGAGTAAGAATCAGTCAACAAACACGGTGAGTAATGTCTTGTCCTGTTATTGTCACCTGCACTTCATGTCACATGTTTAGCATAGCCTTCTCTGTTGGCAATATAGGATTTATATGTGATAAATGCAAGGAGACAGTTAGGCTGACAGAGAAGATTTCAGAACTAGAGACACGCATCCAAACTTTAATTGAGGACAGTAAGAGTACTAGAGCTTTAGATACTGCTTTGGATGCGCCTAGCATAGTGAACTCTTTACATGACTCGGTTCTGGCTGAAGTAGAGCCCATGCAGCAAGGCAAATGGGTGACAGTGAGGGATCGCTCTAGTCGCGGATAAAAAAAACACTCTTCCGTTCCGATTACCATAACAAATCGATTTGCCCCGCTCAGTGAAACACCCACTGAGAATTCTGTTGATTGTGCCCTAGTAATTGGTGATTCGATCACACGGAACCTGAAAATAGAGACACCAGCCACCATAGTCACATGTTTGCCGGAAGCCAGAGCGCCTGACATCAAAGCAAATTTAAAAGTGCTGGCTAATGCTAATCGTAAATTCTCTAAGATCATTATTCACGTCGGCACTAATGATGTTCGACTCTGCCAGTCGGAGATCACCAAAATTAATATTAAAGAGGTGTGTGAACTCGCAAGTATGATGTCAAGCACTGTAATTTGCTCTGGCCCCCTTCCTGTTCGCAGGAGTGATGAGATAGTTAGTAGATTGTGTTCACTGAATCGCTGGCTGTCGAGGTGGTGTCCGCAAAATAATATAGAATTCATAGACAATTGGAAAAGTTTTTGGGGCAAACCTGACCTGTTGAAAAGAGATGGTATTCATCCCTCCTGGGATGGTGCTGCTCTTCTCTCTAGTAATTTGGCTAATAGTCTTAGAGATAAAAAAAAATGACAAATTGGGCACCAGGTCAGGAAGCAGACAGACTGGCTTAACCGACTGTCTGCTAGCGGCCTCGCGTCACCAAGGTCAGATAAATCCCATCACATTGAGCCTCTTTCACCTAGATATCATCATATAGAGACTGTGTCTGTTCCCCGAATTTGGAAATCCAAAAAACGTCCAAACCCATCTAAGGTTAAAAATTTAATTGATGTTCAACAAATAAAAAACAGCTATAATACAGATGAGCAAATGATAAAGCTTGGGTTGCTGAATATTCGATCCCTTACTCCAAAAGCACTCATTGTTAATGATATGATTTCAGATAATAACCTAGATATGCTGTGTTTGACAGAAACCTGGCTAAAACCAAACGATTACATTACTTTAAATGAGTCCACCCCGCAAGATTACTGTTATAAACATGAGCCTCGTCTGAAACGCAAAGGGGGAGGTGTTGCTGTAATTTATAGTAATATTTTCAAAACCACTAAGAAATCAAGTTTTAATGTACTTAATGTAAAAATATATAGTGTAAACGATAAATCACGTTTGAGATTTGTGCTAGCTACTGTATACAGGCCACCAGGGCACCATAAAGATTTTATCAAAGAATTTGCGGACTTTCTATCAGAATTAATATTGACTGCAGATAAAGTACTAATTGTTGGTGATTTTAATATACACATTGATAATGAAAAAGATGCATTGGGTTTGGCATTTAAAGAAATTGTAAACTCAATTGGAGTTAGACAACACATTTTAGGACCTACTCATTGTCGTAATCATACTCTAGATCTAATATTATCACATGGAATAAATGTTAATGCCGTTGAAATTCTGCAGCAGAGCGATGACATCTCAGATCATTATCTAGTCTCGTGTAAATTACACTTAACCAAGGCTGCAAAGCCGACTCCGTGTTATAAATATGTTAGACCTATCACTTCTGCCACTAAAGATTGATTTATCAATAATCTTCCTAATCAGTTTCATCATCTCAGCATCCCAGATAGCTTAGAAGAACTTGATATTGCAACAGAAACTTTTAACTATCTGTTTTCCAGCACTTTAGACACAGTTGCTCCGTTGCGCTTAAAGAAGATTAAAGAAAATAGTCCAACGCCGTGGTATAACGAGCACACTCAGGCCCTTAAGAGAGCAGCCATAAAAATGGAGCGCAACTGGAAGAAAACAAAACTAGAGGTATTTCGGATTTCATGGAAGGAGAGCTCGATTACGTACAGATAGCTTTTAAAAGCTGCTAGATCTGCTTATTTTTCAACCCTATTAGAAGAAAATAAACATAATCCTAGGTATTTATTTGAAACGGTGGCTAAACTAACGAAAAAGAAAGCTTCAAGCCCAGAAGTTTCCAAGCAACACAGCAGTAATGACTTTATGAACTTCTTCACTTATAAGATTGATAATATCAGGGACAAAATTATAACTATGCAACCGTCTACTACAGTATCACATCAGGCAGTGCATTTTAGTCTCCCTGAGGAAAAATTTGATTCATTTATTGCTATAGGAGAGGAAGAATTTTGCAAACTCGTTAATTCATCTAAATTGACAACATGTATGTTAGACCCTATTCCGACTAAGCTACTGAAAGAGATGCTCCCAGAGGTCATAGATCCCCTTCTTAATATCATTAATTCGTCTTTGTCTCTAGAATACGTACCAAAAACCTTTAAGCTGGCTATGATTAAACCGCTTGTTAACCTGTTAAGCTGCAACGCCACTTTTGAAAAATCCCCAGAAATGGCATATCCAAACTGAAACAGATACAGTTCATGAACCCTTTGTACTAAAAGCACAAGTATGATCTCATTTGAAAGCTAACACCTGGCAGTTTATTGTTAATGTAGAATTAATTATTTTCATAATAAAAAAATAGTTATAAATAGCTTCAATGTTTTGTAAAGTTATTAGAAATTTATTTTTATGAAACATCTTCATGAAAATAAAATTGAAGTTGGCATTGTATCAATCTAGAAATGCACTGCAGCTAAAGCCACGTCTGACCATGTTATATTTAAAATCTGAAGATGATAAGTCTAAAACTCTGTATTTAGTTAAATGTTTTTCAAGATCATGTCATATGACTTTATTTTGATTAGACTCTAAAATGCAACTGATGATTATTGTCATCTTCTAAAGCATCCATTCAGTCTTTTGTCTCTATTGTTTTGTGTTGCAAACGACCCCCATTCATTCTTAGTCTCTCCTGGACACATTCACACCTCTCCAGCCTGGTTATGGCTCTAAATATGCATTTCTTTTGTCTGCATTATACTTACTAACGACTGGCTATTCACACTGTTTCAATCCCTAATTTCTTTTATCAAAGTTCTCACTTCACATTTGAAACTTTATCAAATGCCCTTCTTGAATAAAGAAACATTTCAGTAAGCATTCCTATTTAGAAAAAAAATCATAAAAGAATAACTGCTAGGTGGCAGGTGCACCTACAGCTAGCAAGCATGTTAGCTTAGCACACCATCAATACACGACAATTTATGAGATTAAAACCATGTTTGTGCTCCAAACTTACTTTATAGCGCAAGTCGAGTGTTTTAAATAATCTTCTGTGATCTAATTTGGCTTCAGATAAAAAAAATCAGACAGAAAATATATTATTTTATAGTATTCTGCACGATGATAAAGTCTATATCGATTAGCATTACATTATAAATATAATCTGTTATTATGAAAATACCTGACATGGCTCGAAGAACACAGGTAAATCAAATATCATTGCAATCATGTTTATTGTCTTCAAAACGTCTTTATCTGCATGTTACAGCGATCTCTGTTAGCTTTGTATGTGTTCGGGACTTCCTGGAATGTCACATGATTATGGCTCTTCTTCATGTTCCATATATGGACTATAATGTGTAGGGATGGCCCGATACCGATACTGGCATCGGGGATCGGGCCGATACTATCCTCATACTCATAAAAATTCGCCGATACCACGTGCATTTTGCGAGCACATCCCTTTAAACAGACATCAGTGGAAAGTTTGTTCAGTCAGATGTCAATGGCAAAGAAAATGAAACGAGGCATGTAGCTTATTATTAACGTTAACTGACGAGAGAGAGAGAGAGCGAGCGAGCGCACTTCTGTTGAATGCTCTTGATTGCTGATCGTTCACTCAGCACGTTATTTGGATGAAAACTAAATCGTATATGTAAGTAAAGTAAAACATGAACTATTACCTGATTTAAGTATAACGAGTGGTTCCCTACATTATTACAGGACGTGTGCAGGTCAAGAAGTTCCATGAACGCAAACATCCAAAGCGCGCGCCCCGCAAACCAGCGTCTCAGCGCGCGAATACTGAATTAAATTGTCTTTCACGTCTTGCACTTGTACAGACAAATTCACACAAAATTATGTAATAACGCCCGTCTTGGCGGGTATCCTATAGAAAACAAAGTCGGTTATATCTCAAATGAATGTAGCATGTTCAAATGCGGCCCGTGCGTTCGGTCTTAAAGGGGCAGCAGTTTAATAAACCTGCTTCTGTGTTTTAATGTTAATCAAACAAAGGACAAAGAAATACTCACTGCTCTTGACTAAATAGGCTACCCTTTTCAACTTTACAAAAATATCTATCTGTGTATAATTTATACTGTAATGAATATGCTTTTTTTCACATTTGATTACTTTATTCAAATTTCTGTAACGTTAGATCTACCTGAAAAACTCTAAAAACAGTTTATTTCATTTGTAGCCTTTCTTTGTTCTATTGTATTTATTTGTCCTATTTGTAATTCGATTGTTTGTTCTTATTTTGTTACTGACTGCTTACTTGTTTTAAATTCACATTAATTAGGCTGGTAGTTTTTGTTGTAGTATCAAAATTGGATTAAATAATTGATATTTCACTGGTTTTGACAAACATTTGAACCGCTGACGATCCTCAGCACTGAGCCCTGCTGAAGCAGCTCTAAATATGTGCTGTGGCTATTAAATGAAAGATAAAATATGATAGAGCAATAGAATGAACAGTGACAGTAACAGAAGCTCATACAATGCATTTTAGCAAGCTTAATTAAGCATTAAAATAACTGAAAGAAATATATATTTGATGAACAAATTAAGCCAACTAATATGATTTATATTCTTTTGGTTTATCTACTAATACATTTAAAAATTACAAATGCAGTGAAAATTCAGGGATCGGTTACGGTATCGGTATCGACGAGTACCAAAAATGAAAGTATCGGTATCGGACTCGTTCTGCAAAAAGTGGTATCGGGACATCCCTAATAATGTGCATATGGCGCCCTCAGGCTGCTGGTATGGATTGAAAACACAGTACATAAGAGTATCCAGCGCTCATAATGATTACATCAACGCATTTGGGTATAAATTCAATAAATATTATTCCTGTCTATAGAAATTTGATGTAAACCTATGAGAATATATCAATATTTCTCCAAATCTGCACATTTTTGAGCTAAAAGCCATGAGGGACGTTGTTTTGTCAAGCGCTGTCATGACGACAGCACAGGAGTTTTTTCTGAATGGGAGCGGCTGACGGTCATAATTCATATTAAAGGTATCGACTCTTTCATTTCATAACTCCTGACACAAATTAAGACATAACTGTCACTATAAGTTTCTCAGAATACAATAGTGGTCAAATACTGAAACTTGAGTCTTATATCTTTTTAATGATGTATAGTTTGTCAAGGTAATAACATAAAGGGCCCTATCTTGCACCCAGCGCAATTGACTTTGTACACCGACGCATGTATCATTCCTATTTTGCACCCGCGCACAGCGGACTTTTCCCTCCACAGATGCACGTCGGTTAACTAAGAAATACACTTGCGCTCCCGGGGGCGGTTCAGCGCAAAGAGGCGGCGTGTTCCGGAGCAAACGTTCCCTCATGCTATTTTGAAGGTTTAGAAAACAATTCCGCCACTAACCGAAAAAAACTAGTTTAAAGTCAGTGGCGCGTTGCGCATGTTATTCATATGCTATTTTAAGGGTGCATGCTTGGCCATAATCAATGTAGCGTGTGCACAACGCGCATACACTTTGATTCTCTCATCTACACAGAAGCAGCAGTTTTCATTTTTGCAAATCATACATTATTACGATAGATAGATAGATAGATAGATAGACAGTTTATTATAAAAGCATACATCTAGCTTATACATTTACCCAAATTATCATACGCATGTTTAACCGAAGCTAATTTGGGTGTGTTTCTCCATCCCCAATGTCACTTCTCTGTGTTTTACCGCCCTGACGAGAACGTCGGTCTCCTCGGCTGTGAACCGCTCCTGGCGCGCACCTGGCAAATCCGCCGTTATAATAGGAATCCGCTTTAGAACAAGCGCGCCTGCTCTTAAAGGGAATGTGAGATGACGCTCTGATTGGTTTATTTCACGTTACGCCCAAACCACACCTATGAATAATGAAGCTACTTCAGACCAACCCATTTTAGATTTGCGTCGGGCGCAAGAGTCATTTATCCCGCCGGTATAATAGCAACAACGCCCAAGACCCGCCCACAAAGTTACTTGCGTTTCGCGCTTGATACTTGCGTTTCAGACCGTTAAAATAGGGCCCTAAATCTGATAGTAACTTTGAACTATTAAAAAACAAACAAAAAAAAAACGCTTCAGTGCGTCCGCGCACTGGTGAAGCTTAACAGTTTAAAAAACTGCAACTTGATCCTACAGAATTAGTCAGTTACAGGCCAATCTCGAATCTACCTTTTCTGTCAAAGATATTAGAAAAAGCAGTATCCTCACAACTATGTTCCTTTTTAGAAAGAAATGATATCGGTGAGGATTTTCAGTCCGGATTTAGACCGTACCATAGTACTGAGACAGCTCTCATTAGAGTCACAAATGATTTGCTCTTATCATCCGATCGTGGTTGTATCTCTCTATTAGTGTTACTCGATCTTAGTGCTGCATTTGATACTATTGACCACAACATTCTTTTAAATAGACTAGAAAACCATGTTGGCATTAGTGGAATTGCATTAGCATGGTTTAAATCATACTTATCTGACCGTTATTAGTTTGTAGCACTAAATGAAGAGATGTCTCATCGATCACAAGTTTAGTATGGCGTACCACAAGGCTCAGTACTAGGACCGCTGCTGTTCACTCTGTACATGCTACCATTAGGAGATATCATTAGGAAACATGGAATTAGCTTTCACTGTTATGCTGACGATACTCAGCTGTATATTTCTTCAAAACCTAACGAAACTTACCAATTCACAAAACTAACGGAATGCATAGCTGATATAAAAAATTGGATGACTCGTAATTTCCTACTACTAAATTCAGAAAAAACAGAGATTCTAATTATTGGACAAAAAACTTCCTCACGTAATAACCTAGAATACTGTCTAACACTTGATGGCTGCTCTGTTAAGTCTTCGTCGTCAGTTAGGAACCTGGGTGTGCTCTTTGATACCAACCTTTCATTTGAAAGTCACATGTCTAGTATCTGTAAAACCGCATTTTTCCATCTTAAAAATATATCTAAATTACGCCATGTGCTCTCATTGACAAATGCGGAACAATTAGTTCACGCGTTCATGAACTCAAGGCTAGATTATTGTAATGCTCTACTGGGTGGTTGCCCTGCACGCTTAATAAACAAACTACAGCTAGTTCAAAACGCAGCAGCTCGAGTTCTTACCAGAACCAGGAAGTATGACCATATTAGCCCGGTTCTGTCCACACTGCATTGGCTCCCTATTAAACATTGTATAAATTTTAAAATATTGCTGATTACTTACAAAGCACTAAATGGTTTAGCTCCGCAGTACTTGAGCGACCTCTTAACGCATTATAGTCCTTCATTATAGATCCTTTTCCTATTTAGCACCAAAACTTTGGAACAGTCTTCCTACCATTGTCCGGGAAGCAGACACACTCTGTCAGTTCAAAGCAAGATTAACCCTCTGAGGTCGACAAACGCGCCGACGCGTTTTGCCGGATTTTCTCCACATTGTAGCACTATAAACTTAAATTACTCCATCATTTATGGTCATACAGAAAAAAGAAATATAAAAAAAGAATCTGTGATATTTCTCCTTTTGTATGTGTCCACTTACAATCAAATCAAAACATTGTGCTTTTGTAAAATAAAGAAAATAAACAGGGTGTGCGTTCTGCCTCTCCGTCGCGGTGAACTTTTTTTTCTTGAGCACGTCTATAAACTGAAACAAAACTCAGCGAATACTTGTCACACTTTTATGAGCCATATACCTTTATAAACATTTAAGTGTGTACTTTTAAATGATCGGATTCAAAACGAAAACAAATATTCTCTGTTTAAGTAATTTGTATAAAACCAACAAGATGTCCAGCTTCTCAAACGCTTGCTCATTACAGTTAATTTGGCCACGCCTACTCGCGCAAAAGATATTCACATGCAAATCTCCACATGGAACGCGAACGCGCTCGTTACCTCAACAACAAAACACTTCACTTCACTTTTCGTCGAGTTTGAAAGACGTGCCTGAGCTTACATTGGATTTAGGCTACCTCAGAAGAAGAACGCGATTTGAAGACAAGAAAGATAAGGTAAGAAATTCTTACATAGTCTAGTTTGTTATTGTTGCATAAATGTCATGTTGCAGTTGAACTGTTGCTAGATATATGGGGAATATTATAATATTTAGACCCGTGTTTACTGTGTTTGTGGATATCTGCTCAAACATAGATATGTTTATGGTAACCATAATGTTTTATATTTGAGAGTGATCGCGTTTGAATGTATCATATTTTGCAAGCGATCGCGTTTGAATGTATCATATTTTGCAAGCGATCGCGTTTGAATGTATCATATTTTGGATGAAAGCAAAACGCACCAAACGGCTTCATGTTTTTATTATTATCTCATTTCATATCATCATAACGGATGGAAACATTTGAAGTAACATGATAATCAATATATTTTTCTCTAGCTTAGTTGTTACTGGAATCTTTTGGAAGATTTATAGGCTGCTATAGGTTATTTATTGTTATTATTATTTTATCCGCACTGCGCATATACCTTATGCCTACAAGGCACAACAAACCTGGTGTTCATTATATTATATATCGTTGGAAACGTGTGTGTGTGTGTGTGTATTCTGTGAATTTTAAAAAGGAATTTTAAAAAGCAATTTTAACCAGAAAAATCTAATATTTATTTCCAAAATCGTGCAGGCCTTTCTCTTGATATCAGTATGTTCACTTTTTTTTTTTTCAGGTCCCAGATGCCACTGAGGACTTCAACATTCACATGAGTCTCAGTACGTGAACATGGTAAAGTGAAAATCTTGGAAATGAAAGGTATGTACAATGTTTTTAGGAATGGCACAAAGGTCTGTCTTTGAAGTGCTTTTTTGGCATTTGTTGTGTATCTTTGGATTATGTTGTGTTGTAAATAAATCCAAACAATTTAAAAGCCATTCTTTTTAAAATCTCCTCATTTACAGTATTGTGCAAGGTTGCTCAGAATGATAGGGGCCTGATAGCTCCTAATAGGGCCGTTAGGGGAGGTTTTTTGTCTTTCTCAGGTGAGAAAAGCTTACATATTAATGAGCTCTCGCATAAGGCTTTTTCACACAAAACACGTCGTAAAATTTTTAAATCAATATATTGTATTATCTGAATGAGCAGTCAGGGTGATTTTCACATAGTTTTGCAGCAAATATTCTAGGCTACGTCATACAATTTTCAAAAGTCTTGTGAAGAAATAATCAGTATGGGTTTCATGGCCTTATTTCAGTGAGAATTTTTTTTTGTATTTTCAAAAACCACGCATAAATGTCATTATCTCAAAACTACAAACTTTTACATACATGCTGCTGATATATTATTGTAGCAGAGTTTGTGCTGAATACAGTGTAATTAGACTTTAGCCATGAAAATGTCACAAGTAACAGAAATAACCAGAAATGTCAGAGCATGTCAGAACACCTCCAGGGCCCAGAAAACAGCTCAGACCTCAGAGGGTTAAAGACACATCTCTTTGACCTAGCATTCACATAATACATTATAGACTTCTATAATTCAATGTTAGGCTGCATAGATTAGGTCAGCCGGAACCGGGAACACTTCCCATAAATCCTGATGTACTCGTTACATCATAAGAAGAATGGCATCTATGCTAATTTTAGTGTCTTTGTTTATCCCAAGGTTTTCCTGCAGCCTGCCAGATCCAGGCCGTATCCAGATCTGACAAAGGACCTTCGCCTGGACCCGATGACAATGCAGTGCTGAAGTGCCAACTAGTCTCTCCCTATGGAGGATCCCTTTATCACTCCAGATAAAGCGTTGTTGGGAAATTCGTTTTCGCGTACCTACCCCGAAGTGATAAAAAAAATAAATAATTCTGTATCAAAATTTATAAGAAAAGCCCAGTTCTTTGTTTAGGCTTGGTTTGTAGGGAATTACAAACCTGCGCAAATATATTCAAACGCACATAACTATAGAACCAATTCTTAATGCGCATGTGAACACCATCAGCGTTTATCACAGGTTTGCATTTAAAGTCTGTGTAGAGAGAATGGTGTCGTCTTAGCGGCCCCTAATTTAATAACAAATGATCGTTGCGACGGAAGCAAATCAATCAAAACTAACGTTAGCTGGAAAATAACTTTATTAAAGAACCGCTATAAAGCCAAAACAATCTGTTACCTTAAATTATACGTTTATCTCTGTAAAGCTGCTTTGAAACAATCTACATTGTTAAAAACGCTATATAAATGAAGATGACTTGACTTGACTTGACTTGTCTGGTTGATATTTGGCTGCATTTAATTTTTGAGAAAATTAAATATGTACTCATCTGATCTTTAAGGAGTTAGATGTCTGTATTAATATACTATGCAGCCTTTCATCCAGACCGTGTTTACTTGTCTGGTTGATATTTGGCTGCAATTAATTTTTTAGAAAATTAATTATATACTCATCTAATCTTTGCGAAGTGATTTAATTCTGAGCAAATTAATGGCGAATTCCCGGGGGAAATGGATAACACCTCATTATACGGTGCCCTCAGGGGCTGTTCTGCCAACCCCACAACCCACATGTGCTTTGGAGCGCAGCATTCTCCAGTGAGTTCTAGTCTCAGTGTCTGACTCGCAGAAGGAGGGTTTAAGAGGGGTAAGTTTGGTTGTTCCTGCCAGTCATCCGTTTAAGGAAACTGGATTGGTTTTTTTGAGCTATACTAGAGCCCAGTCTTGAGAGGCTGGTACCTTTAGTAATCTCAGCCGTAGTCGTCTTGGGATAAGACAGATCTGAGGAAAATCATTATCTCAAAGAAGGCTTCGACTAAGAAGAAGTCCTGATGGTTATGGAGCAAGAAGTACAGATTCTTCTGCGAAAGGAGGCTATAGAAAGGGTTCAAAATGCTTACACTCAAACAGATGTGTCACAGATTCAGTTAGAGGACTGGTTTGTTACGATAGATTTGAAGGACGTGTACTTCCATGTAGCCATCCATCCTCATCACAGGAAGTTCATGAGGTTCGCTTTTGGGGGAGAAGCGTACCAATATTGGGTTTTTCCCTTTCGTCCTAGGTTTATCACCTATCACCATTTATCACGAAATGCGTGGATGCACTTCTGGCTCCACTGAGACTCCAGGGCATTTGCGTGTAGAATTATATAGACGACTGGTTGATTTTAGCTCAATCTGAGCAGATGGCGGTTCGGCATCGAGATGTCGAAAGTTGGGGCTGAGGCTCAACGCCAAAAAGAGTGTGCTCCTTCCAGTTCTAAGGACCACTTTTCTAGGTGTGGTCTGGGATTCGACGACGATGCAGGCACAACTATCCCCTGCTTGTATAGCATCGATTCTCTCAGCCGTAAATGGGGTAAAACATGGCCAGTCACTCATTGTGAAACAGTTTCAGAGACTGTTGGATCTTATGACAGATGCGTCCAACGTAATAACTTTTGGCCTCCTGTACATGAGACCCCTGCAGTGGTGGCTCAGAAACAAGGGGTTTTCTCCGAGGGGAAATCCGTTTCGCATTATCAAGGTCATGCGGCGATGCCTACGTGCCTTAGTCATGCGAGAGAAACCTTGGTTCCTCGCCCAAAGCCCAATGTTGGGGGTTTCTTGTTGTTGCGTAATGCTAATGACAGATGCTTCCCCCACAGGTTGGGGGGCAATCATGAATGGTCACTCGGCACAATGTCTGTGGCAGGACCATCTACTTTCTTGGCACATAAATCAGCTAGAAATGATAGCTGTGTTTCAAGCTCTCAAACACTTCCTCCCAGACCTGAGGGGCCATCATGTGCTTGTCCGCACGGACAACACATCGGTGGTCTCTTACATCAACCATAAAGGGGCTCTAGGGTCATGTCACTTATGCAAACTGACTCACCAGATCCTCCTTTGGGCCCAAGAGAGTTTGCTCTCTCTAAAGGCAATTTACATCCCTGGGTATTTAAATCAGGGAGCCGACATCCTGTTGAAGCAGGGGCCGAGGCCCAGGGAATGTAGACTCCACCCTGACTCCACCACCAATGAAAAACTTTGGTCAAGCAGAAGTAGACCTGTTCGCATCTTAAGAGATGACACACTGTCCACAGTGGTTCTCACTCTCAGCCTGCTCCTCTGGGGCTGGATGCTATGTTGCAGACGTAGCCGAGGTCACGTCTGTAGGCATTTCCCCCGATCACTCTGCTTCTGGGAGTTCTGTAGAGAGTTCACCGTGATGGGGCCCGTCTTCTATTAATAGCCCCGTTTTGGCTGGCCCGGGTATGGTTCTCAGACCTAGAGTCTCTCCTCGACGGCTCTCCTCTGGAGATTGCGCTCAGGGGGGACCTTTTCTCTCAGACGAGCAGGTTGATACTTTACCCCTGCCCAGAATTGTCGAAACTTTGGGCTTGGCTTCTGAGGGGGGCCAGCTCATAAGTTCAGGTCTCTCAACCAAGGTTGTTGAGACCATCCTCCAATCCAGAGCTCCCTCCACGAAGAAACTCTACACCTTGAAGTGTATATTTTTTCACTTCTTGGTGTGGAGAGCATCAGCTGGACACAGTTATCTGGAGTTCCAGCAGAAGAGTTTCTCTAAAGGTGTAAATAGCGGCCTTAGCTTCTTACTATGCATCTATGTATCAGTATGTATATATTTTATCTATGTATATATGTATCTTTGGGGAGACGCCCTCTAATAATGTTTCCTTCATGGCACTGTGAGGCATCAGACCAAGAGACTAGGAGTATGGCTGCTTCTAAAACATTATCGTCAGGAGTTTCCCTCCAATATATTTGTGATGTGGCGGGATTTTGCCTAGCCGCACACATTAGTGAGGTTATATGAATTTGACCTCGACTCCACTCCAGGGGCGCAGGTGCTTTCGTCTTAGCGTGCGCAGAGAGGTGCACACGGACAGGCACCTGTTACAATGGCGCTGTGGGTATAGTGTTCCCACAGCGCCTCAACGCAGCTCAAGTTCACTTGAAAGGTAACATCTCAGGTTACGACTGTAACCCTGGTTCCCTAAAGAGGGATCGAGACGCTGTGTCACCCTGCCATACTCCCTGCATGCCTGTGAGCGACTTGCTTCAGCCAATCAGAAGCTAGAGGCTGTTTGTTCCAGGTATGCTTTATAGTTTCCTGGTCGATGACGTCACCTTCCGTCAAGCCATTTCATAGGTGCTTTGCGACGCAATCACACAGAGGCGTTCCCACAGCGTCTCGACACAGCGTCTCGTTCCCTTTTCAGGGAACCAGGTTTAGAGTTGTAAGCTGAGACGTTTTCCATCCCTATTTGTTGAAAACAGTGTTTTCAAACATACTGATAAAAGTTTGTAATTGTTTCAGGTAACACTTTAAAATACTGTTCCATCTTTAATGAATAACTACACAAAAACAAATAAGTAACACACTATTAACATTCTAGTAACAATTGTTAACTAACAATAAACTAGTGTTGTCAAAAGTACCGGTACTTCAGTACCAAGTCAGTACTGACATTTTTAAAATGTGACGATACCAGCATTTCTGTAGTACCGGTACCCACTAATAGGCAGCTGCTTTCGTGTTTATCTAAGCGCGGGGCTCTAGACTAACTTTTTTACTAGGAGCACTGTAGCCGATATATACCATGATATATATAGTGTCTGTGTATATTAAACCGCAAAAAGACTATTTAAATATTAACCCTGCATGTTCTGCTGGTCTCTGTGTGAATGAATGGCGCAGATGCGCGGTTTCATTTACCTCACACACACACACACACAGTGAGTGACGCTTGCGCTGTTTTCAGTCTCTGCTGCCTCACGATATGATGACATGATGAAATTCGAATCACTTCATGAGCATTTTATCGTTTCATTTGAGAAAAACTATCGTCATATCATACACACACAGACACTCAAAGGTCTTCACGGCAACCCATCAAAATAAAAGTTTGGTTTAACTTGAAGAAATTGACAGAAATAATTAGATTAGGCTACTGTCCAGTAGATTTAGCTACGTCTCCGTGCATTAAAAATACTACTACTACTACTACTACTAATAATAATAATAATAATAATAATGTGTGCATAGAAGGTTGCTTATTTTTCACTTGATTTTTAAACCGCATGTAGTCTTCAATGCTTATATGTATTATTTACTTATGTTTACCATCATAAATAATAAAGTCGTTGAATTGAATTCAATATTTTTTTTCAAATAGTTCAATAAAATAGAAAAATAGTTCCAACAGATCTTGCTGTGGTACCGAAATTGGTACCGTGAACCGTAAAATTTTAATGGTATCGGTACAGACTACTGGAATTTTGGTATCGTGACATCCCTACAAGAAACTCTGATTAACGAATTAGTAAGTAATGTCACAGGTTGAAGTAATGGTTGAAATGAGGACTCAAGGATGCAGAGGAATATGGGCTCTATTAATATAAAAGTAAAACAAAACAGAAACTACCCCGTGGGGGGGAAACAATACAGACTAGACTACATTAGGTAAGTAGACTCACGACACGACTGACTAGGCAGGAAACATCAGTCTCCTCGCGCCCCTCAGGTACCTGACGATCAGGTCGTACTTCCCCACGAATCTCCCATCAACTGCAATAGAGGCAACATACACTTTGAGGGTGGAGGGAGACAGCCCTCGCTCCAACTCAACTTGCAAGAAGGAAAGCACAGTACCGACTGAACATCTTCGGGGGGCTTCTCGGTGAGAAGAAAACCACTCAATGAACAGGTTTCCACTTCAGGGCGTAAGCATGCCTCGTATAGGGTGCTCTCGCAGAAGTGATGGTATCTACTACAGCTTGTGGTAGATCACCTAGAACCTCCGCAGGTGCCATACAGTGCCCCGTCCCTGAGAGAGAAGGTGCTGCCTCAGAGGAATGGGCCAGGGAGGGGCTGTCGAGAGGAGCATTAGTTCTGGAAACCAGGTAGAAGAGATAACTAGCAAGACGTACTCCTCTTCCTCCCTGACTTTGCACAGTGTCTGTGCGAGAAGGCTCACTGGGGAAAACGCATACTTGCGGAGGCCCCGGGGCCAGCTGTGTGCCAGTGCATCCGTACCGAGGGTCCAACTAGAACAACTGGCAATGGGACAAGTCTGGAGAGGCTAACAGATCTTTCTGTACGGCCATGAAGTGGTCCCAAATCAGAGGAGGAGATGGCAGATGAGTTGCGACGGGAGCGTAGACCACCTTGATGGTTGATGTATGCAATGGTCGCAGTGTTGTCCGTACGGACCAGTACATGCTTGTCGAGCAGCGGCGCCTTGAGGCGTCTCAGAGCAAGGTGTACTGCTAGGTGCCAATGCAGTTGGCACCTAGGACTCCGGGGAGCCAGCGGCGGAACAGAAACAGACAAAAAACAAAAATTCTTCACCCGGCCCTCCTCCGGAGTCAGGTTGAACCAGAGATGGCACTCCTGGACCACTGAAGTGGACATCGCCAGACCGACCGCACAAGCCGCAACCTTCGTGCCCCGGAGGGCGAGGTCGGTTGTGGTGCGGAGCTCACCCATGAGCTCACATTCTGGACTACCCTTGTGCATGTTCATGAGTGCTTTGGCCTGATGGACCTGCAGCAACGCCATGGCATGCAGGGAGGAAGCGGCTTGCCCACAGGCTTTGTAAGCCTTGCCCGTGAGAACGGACAAGAACTTAAAGACAAGAAGATGGCGCCGCTGTGGCTGGCATGCCGTCTATCACTAATCCTTTTATTTGTTTTTCTCCCAACTTGTTGTGCACTTCTTCTGGTGTATGACCGTCAAACATTACTGAATATTCGAACCTCTGTTCTCGCGGCAAAAAAGACTGATGCAGATCGTTTTATCTACAAACCTTACGGGTCTGTGCCTCTGGATATACCTAACTGTATATGTCGCTGGCCCCGCGATCTTGCTTGGAGAAAGCGGAGGAGGAAACGAGGGAAACGGGCGGGGATCTCCATCCGACGGAAATTACACCTGCGGGCTAGTTTCGTATCTAGCCTAGCGTCTTCGACGTGGAAGTCGGTCCGCGACGGTTACGCTGACCGCCGTTCGCTGGATTTCTCCCCGCGCTGGCTTCGCCCTATCCACCCTGTCTGCTGCTCGTCTTCTGGTCCAAGATTCGACTCTGTCATCCGCGTTCACCAGACGCGTCAAGGTTGGGTGAATCATTCAAACCTCCGCCAACTGAGCAGAGCTCATACGCTTAATGTCATCAGTCCACCAAAAATGGCTTTGATAAATGCTCGTTCCCTGGTAAATAAGACATTCCTGCTGAATGATTTTTTCACCTTGCACGAGCTAGACTTCATGTTCATCACTGAATCTTGGACACAGGTGGGAGTTTTAAGTCCCTTTTCTGAACTGGTCCCTAATGACTGCTCGTTTTTTAATTCGCCTCGTCAAAACGGCCGCGGGGGCGGCCTGGTGACGGTCTTAAAACAGTCTTTCCTCACTCATTGTAAAATGATCTCTGCAAAGATTTTCTCTAGTTTTGAAGTGCAGCTATTAAGGCTTGAGTGGAATGGCCCTGTTCTGCTAGTAGTGTTGTATCGCCCCCCACAGCTTGTAAAGGATTTTATTTATGAATTTACAGAATTAATGGGGGACATCACTACTAATTTTGATCGCTTTTTAGTAGTCGGTGATTTTAATATTCATGTTTCAATATTCATTCAAATGCCCTCTCGAAGGAATTTTTAAGTCTTATTGAGTCTTTTAATTTAGTACAGTGGATCATTTCTCCTACTCATACACATGGCCACACTTTGGACTTAGTACTTACCTATGGTTTTTCCATCTCGGAGATTGTAATATCGGACACACTGATCTCTGACCATAACCCTATTATATTTAATATGTCTCTCCCTAACCTGTTCTATTCACCTACAAATGTTGAAACTCTTGCTCGGCACTTTCCATCTCAGTTTCAAGTGAATTTTAACATGCTCTTTAATGATCTGAGTTCTCAATTGTCGCTGGATTCGTCCTTTCCTGATCTTGATGTCGACCAACACCTGGAGCTGCTAAAGGACTCATGGCTGGAGGTGTTAAATGAAACTGCTCCCCTGAAAGTTTTTAAACAAAAAACTAGAACTGATCGGTGGCAAACCCCGGAGACCCGCACATTAAGACAAGCATGTAGGAAAGCTGAGCGGAAATGGAAAAAGGACAGACTTCAATTGTCATCTAAGTTACTCAAAGATTCCCTACTGGCCTACCAGTTAGCTGCAAAGGCCGCGAAAGCTGCTTATTTCTCGAACATAATTTCCAATAACCATCATAGACCTAAGATATTGTTCTCTGTCATACATGCTGCCTTAAATCCACCTGTCAAGACTTTTCCAAATCCCTCATATGCACTATGTGAAAGCTTCTTGAGCTTTTTTATCGATAAAATTGCTAACTTAAGGCCTCAGACAACAGCATCATATGATGACCAGTATGCTCCGACTACGCCGCCAACATCATGGGACATTTTTAAACCCATTACTCTTCAATTGCTTACTGAAACCATCGTCACACTCAAACCCTCTTTCTGTCCTTCTGATGATATTCATCCTCGGTTTTTTAAAATGATAACAGAGTCGATTGGCCCTGGCCTGTTGTCACTTGTAAACAAATGTTTATCTACCGGCTCGGTTCCTTCATGTCAAAGATGGCTTTTGTCTCTCCAGTACTCAAGAAGCCTTCCTTAGACATTTCGGTTCTAAATAATTATCGACCAATCTCGGTGATCCCTTTTATCTCAAAGATCCTGGAAAAGACTGTGTTGTGCCAACTTCAGTCATTTTTAAATGCGTCTAAAACTGTAGAACTGTTTCAGTCTGGTTTTAAGTCTTTTCACAGCACTGAGTCTGCTCTGCTGAGAGTGTTAAATGACATTTTAGTTGCTACAGATGCTGGAAACCCCGTGGTTTTAGTACTTTTGGACTTAACTGCAGCTTTTGATACCGTTAACCATTCGCTGCTCTTATCTAGACTAAAGGATGTGGGGCTGAAAGGTTCAGTTTTAAAATGGTTTAATTCCTATTTAACTGACAGATATTTTTCAGTTACGATTGGCAGTTTCACCTCCTCTGCTGCTCTCCTTTAAACTGGTCTTCCACAGGGCTCTATCTTATCTCCCGCGCTTTTCTCTCTGTACTTGCTTCCTTTAGGCTCGATTCTAAGAAAGCATGGTGTCTCTTTTCATTTTTATGCGGACGACACCCAGATTTATTTGCCAATAAAAAGAAATGACCCCTCCGCATTTAAATCTCTAATGGACTGTCTCGATGAGATCAAGCTCTGGCTGGCTAGTAACTTTCTAACATTAAACGATTCAAAGACTGAGGTCATTGTTTTTGGCCCATCAGACAAATTTGAGTCTGACAACTACACCTTAGGTAATCTGTCTGTTTTTAACACAAGCTGTGTACGAAATCTGGGAGTTTTCCTCGACAGTCGATTAACCCTCTGGGGTCTGGGCTGTTTTTGGGGCCCTTGAGATGTTCTGACATGCCCTGACATTTGTGCTTTTTTCAGTTGCTTATAAACATATCAATGGCAAAGGTGTAAATTCACTCTATAAAGCACAAACAGGGCTACAATAATATGTGAGCCACGTGTATGTACATGTTTTCATTTTTGAGAGAATAATGTTTATGCATGGATATTGAAAAAACTAAAAACTAAAATTTCTGAAATAAGGCCACAAAACACATAGTAAATATGTGTCAATAAGACTTTTGACTAATGGATGTCCTCGCCTAGAGTTTTTTCTTCAAAATTATGTGAAAATAGTCTTGCTTTATCGTTCACATAAAACCATACATTGATTTAAATTGATGTAAAACAGGTTTTGCTTGGAAAGCCAATATGCGAGGGGGGCGTGAACGAGGAGTGGTTTACACCTTAGAATACAATGTCCCACCCACTCTGCATAATCATGAGACATTCACTCAGGTGTGAAACTGACTGAGCCACAATGCAAGGACAAAATATATATTTAGAAGAAGACTTATATTGACCATTTAAATTTAACTTCTGGCAAAGATGAAGTTGACGATAGGCTATTGACTCGCGATCTTCGCAGTAGGCTAGTGAACGCACCAGAGAAATGCACATTTATTAGGCTACATAGTTTTTTGTTTTGGATGGTTTTGTTTAGAACCAGCTTTCTGTAAATATATTTCACATTTTTTAGACATGTGAGGCGAGTAGGCTACGGTCTGGTTCATGATGATCTCCAGTTCAAGCACCTTATGTTGTGATTGCTAGCCTATATTTACTTTAAATCCAGGAAATTTGTTAATGAAAAAATTATTAAAATTAAGATACAATTGATACAAAACGAAATTCGTTTTAAAGAAAGGATTTGTACTTTGTTTTGAGGTCTCTGTGAAAGTTTGAAAGTCTTTTAGTGCTTTTTTTAGAGCGCTCGCGTCCATAATGGAGAACTGTCACGTAATATTGTTTTTTGCCAGCTGTGGTAAACAGCGCGCATCTATGCCGTTCATTCATTCATAAACAGAAACCCGAGAAGGAAAAAAAACTTACTAGTATTCCTCAGCTCGTATTCCTCATATTCCTCATTATTCCTCACAGCGCTGCAAGACCGTGTAAACAAGTAATGATCTGAATAAACTTGTGTTTTGGTTTTCTCGAGCTGATGGGGGCGTTCACAGGTTTGCGTGGATTACCTCAGCCATTTGCGTTTGAATAGCATGCGCTCTCTGTGGGTGTGTCACATTACATTTGAATTAGGTCTAATGAGGTCGACTGGAATCGCTTTCTTTTAATACAGATTTCACAAGATGAGAATATTTGTTTTTTATATAAATTACTTCATTTAAAAGAAGAGATTTCAAGCTTCATAAAGACATATCTCACGTGCCTGTGTGAGAAGTATTCGCTGAGTTATGATTCATTTTCGGACGCGTTTCAGAATGGACTACACGGACAGAGAGAAGGCAGAACTCGCTTCATGTTTATTTTTCTTTATTTGGCAAAAAGCACAACACTTTGTTTTTATTGTGAGTATACACAAAAATAATACACATTTAACAGAATCGATTGATGTATGAAACTCCTATGGAAAATCAAAGTCAACAGAGTATTTATGAGTTTCTTTTACACTGATAAAAAAAAAGCGAGCTGGTATCGCCGGCGATACCGTCGACCTCAGGGGGTTAACTCTAGAGAAACAGGTGTCCTCTGTTGTTGCGTCTAGCTTCTTCCAACTCCGCCTGCTTACTAAAATTAAACATGTCGTTACCGAAAAATCCTTGGAGACGGCTATTCATGCTTTCATAACAACACGCTTGGATTATTGTAACTCTCTGTACTGCGGCATTTCAAAATCCCAGCTTGCACGCCTCCAATTGGTCCAAAATGCTGCAGCTAAATTTCTTACGAAACACACAAATACGATCATGTTACACCCGTTCTGCGAGCTCTACATTGGCTACCTGTCCAATATAGAACTGACTATAAAATTCTCCTACTTGTGTACAAATGCCTGCATCATCTTGCTCCAAGCTATCTGTCCGAACTTTTGCACTTTTATAGCCCATCCCGTGTCTTAAGATCTAGTAATCTTAATACTCTCAATGTCCCTCGTACTAGGCTAAAGCGTAGAGGAGATAGAGCCTTTTCGGTGGTGGGGCCTAGCTTATGGAACAACTTGCCAGCACAACTTAGAGCAGCTCCTTCTCTATCAGTTTTTAAATCACTGCTGACAACTCATTTGTTTTCCTTAGCTTTCAATACTTGTTAATGTCTCTTCTATGTAGCCCAATGTTTTAAACTTGTTTTGTCTAATTGCCTCCATTTTTTCTTTGGTTCGATCTATACATGTAATCTCTTAGTCTCTTCTATGTTAGCCCATATGTTTTAAACTTTGTTTTGTCTAAATTGTCCTCATTTTTGGTTCGATCTATACATGTAATCTCTTAGCTGTTTTTACTTTAACTCTTATCTTACGCTTGTACAGCACTTTGGTCAGCCTCGCAACTGTTTTAAATGTGCTTTATAAATAAATGAACTGAACTGAACTTAAAGGCCTTAGAGGGGAGACGAGGATCACCCTTCCAAGAGGTAGCGGTCGCTGGACACACTTGCATTGCGACAGACCGCTTCACTGGAGGGATAGCCTCGTAACCCTTCGAGGAGGAACTAAGGCGGATTTTGGCAGAGAAAGGTGCCATCAACAACATAGTAACCTCCTCATGCACTTCGGGAAAGAAAGGTACCAGGGTGGCGCACTGAGGACCAGCACGGCCCGCCCAGAAAAAACAATTATCCAACCAAGACGGCCCGTTTCAGCATAGCTGACATTTCTGGATCCGGCTCGGGCACTGCTACTCTCCCAGAAGGAGGTAGCGCAGCCGAGTCGTCATCTCCAGAGTCTAGTTCCCCTTCCGATGCAGCGATCGACATCCTGTCCTCAGGAGGAGCCCTGAACGAAACGGCGGGTCGTCCACTACAGAGGGACCAGCACGTTCCACAGGGAGCTCCACCAGCTGCGGTGCAACAGAGGAGTGAGGGGCCCACGGGGACTGGTTAACGGGTGGGGAAGCCCTCACTGTGATCCTCAGATCACCCATCCCACACGGCGCAGAAATTATCTTCTGGGGTGGGCCAGAAGGGGCGCTAGAACGGGGCATGGGAATGGGGACTCCACCTTCATGGATGAAGGCGAGTCTCGATCTCAGCACCAAGATAGTCATGTTCCCGCAATGAGAACATGAACCATCCACAAAAGCTGCTTCAGCGTGCTGTAAGCCCGAACACGCATGTTTACTATGTTGTTACTTTTGTGGATGGGTCATGTTCTCATTGCGGGAACATGACTATCAGCTAGGGACAGGGAACGACCACATCCAGAAACGCACGGGTGGAATGGCATCTTGAAAAAGACGCAGATACACCCGTATTGCAAATCTCGCATGCCAATATGCATTGGCTTGTTTTTTTCAATACTCGAAGATGACAGGCTCCCTAAGCGTGATTCCAATCAGTAGGGTATGTCCTGAACGTGACCGAACTGAAAGGGAACAGAACACAACAAGACACACAGACAAAGACAGGAGTGTCAGGGCTCTGTCACAAAACCAAGAAACACACTAGACCGAGATGACAGAACCCTAACAAGTAATAGTGCTCAGTTGAAATGACTCAAGTGATAACAAATCCATCGGAAGGAATTACTCTCCAAAATCTTACAAAAACTTAAAAAGCTTACAATGACATCAGTCATTACCAAGGGAGTTACCATGCTTTTCACTTTAGAATATTGATCAAAATAATTTGTAGTCCTATCTAGGTGTAGTAACACTTGAGTCATTACTATCCAATACTTTACAAAAACCTCAAAAGCTTACAATGATTTCAGTCATTACTAGAGAGTTATGTTTTTCACTTTAGATTACTAGTGGGTGATCTAAAGTTAAGATCATGGTAAAGTAAAGTTACTTTAATAAATTATACATTATGCATTATTCATGTTAATTGAATTCTGTTATGAACCTGTATATAGTAGTCCATAGTAGTCCTTAGTAGTGTTGTCAAAGTACCGGTACTTCTGTACCAAGTCGGTACTGAAAATGTGACGATACCAGCATTTCTGTAGTATCGGGTATATTCGGTACCCACTAATAGGTAGCTGCTTTAAGTCGCTTCCGTGTTTTTATCTAAGCGCGGGGCTCCAGACTAACTTTTTTACATGGAGCACTGTCTGTAGCCGATATATACCACGATATAATATATTATATATATATAAATAATTAAAATGTCCACACGAGTCTCAGGGTTAAATTAATACTTTGTATTGTTACAATCGTGCAGCAGGTAGCATACAGGCAAGTGCTCAAACTAAAACTCCCCGCAACCGCGTGAGTCTCCTAGGGCAACGCCCCCGCGTGCGTACGTAACAGAATGCCCTTAAAGCTATAAAGTCACATTTACATGTGCACATTATATGACATCTCCCCTTTTAAGTTTTGTTTCTTTCTCTGAGGATACACAAGATACCGAAGATATCCTGACTGTTCCTATAACTGAACGGTACTGCACTTGATTAAACAGTAAGGCACTAGTATCAGTAGGCTTAACTCATCAAACATTACTCTGTGCAATATATAAACGAGCATTAGAACATAAGCTCTCTTCGCAGTGTAAATAAACTTCAGTCCACAAAATCAACAAACATTTCCTTTAAGTCATCTTTTCCCCTCCCCACAGTGCATGGCTCCAAATATGATCAAAATAGCCACACCTTCACAGATTCAACCCTTCAACAGGTTTACTCAGTCTACCAGACCGGGTATGGAACAGTCCAGTCTGAGTCTCTGGCGGTTTGACACTGGGGGTTGGTGATGCAGTGTCAGCGAAGACTGCGGGGTCAGGCTGCTGTGTGGCAGCACCTTGCTGTAGTCCATCTGGAGCTAGAGGGTGAGTGTCTCCAGTTGCCGGAGGAACATGCTGCAAGTGACACTGGTTGTGTCTCAAAGTTGCTCCCTGAGGTGTTTCAATAACAAAGTAGCGTGGTGTGGTGCTGTCTCCCCTGACAACAGCAGGTGTTCTCCAGGCTTTCTGATGATCCAGCTTCATGAGGAAGGGATCACCTGGCTTTAAAGAAGGCAAGGGCCTAGCTCCATGGCGCAGATTAAAGTAGAATGCTTGTTTCCCCTTTTCCCATGCATCCTTAGTCCTGACCATTTCCAGATCAAGCCATCGGGGCTATAGATTTGCCTCCAGTGTTGGAAGGACTGTCTTTATCTTCCGGCCCATGAGTAGCTCTGCCGGGCTCACGCCTGTGGTGGTGCAAGGCGTTGACCGAAAGCACATAAGGGCAAGCAGAGGGTCTTTCTGCGTCAAGATTCTTTTAGTGGTCTGAACCCCTCTCTCTGCATGTCCGTTCCCTTGAGGGTTGTGTGGACTAGAAGTGATGTGTATTAAGTCAAACTCTCTTGCAAAGTCTTTAAATTCCTGACATGAAAACTGAGGCCCATTGTCAGACACAACCTTGTCTGGACAGCCAAATCTCACAAACACTGTCTTCAACTTCAAGATTACCTGCGAGGCAGTGGTTGTCGGCAGGTGAAGTATTTCCAGGAACCGGGAAAAATAGTCAGACACAACAAGGTAAGTGTGTTTGTTATGATCACACAGGTCCATAGCAAGGCTCTTTCAAGGCCGGTCAGGAAGGGGGGTAGAGATGAGAGGTTCTTTCCGCTGGCTGGGTTTCATCTCACGGCATACCTGACAGCCTGGACTTTTTGTTGGATTGCTGATGAGATGCTGGGCCACCATACAGACGCATGGGCTCGCTCTCACACTTTGTCAAACCTTGGTGTCCGTCATGTATTCGGTTCAGTATGTCTTTTCTCAGCACATCTGGAATCACCATACGGCTGCCTCTGATGACGATCCTATTGCATTCAGATAATTCAGCTTTCATGGGAAAATACTTTCTGATTGCTGCTGGGACGTGGCCTATGTAATCTGGCCACCCTGACTTTATGTACTGCAACACCAGTTGAAGGTTACAGTCGGCTGCTGTAGCTGTCTTTATGGCCTCAAGCTTACGTGGGGTTGCAGGCAGGGCGTCTACAACGGCTGCTATATAGCACGCTACGTCTGAGTGAGTGTCAGTCTCCATTTCCAGGCACTGTAGTGGACTCCGTGAGAGTGTGTCGGCCACTGTTAAGGTCTTCCCTGGTGCATATTCAGCCATCGGTTTAAATCTCATAAGTCTCATGAGTAGTATTTGGCACTGTATTGGCATGTTGTCCAGGTCTTTCTGATTCATGAGTGGCACCAGAGGTTTGTGGTCGGTGACCAATTTGAAGCTCTCAAGGCCACACAGATACTTTCCAAATTTCTCACAGGCCCAGACGCTCGCCAAACACTCCTTCTCAATCTGTGCATATCTGGTCTCTGCATCAGACAGGCGACATGAGCAGTATGCCACAGGTTTCCATTCCCCTTCATGTAGCTGCAACAGTACTCCGCCTATGCCATAACTGCTGGCGTCAGCTGAGACAGCATTAGGCCGGTTCACATCGTAGAACTTCAGGACTGGAGAAGTGGACAGGATGTCTTTAATCCACTGGAATGCCTCCTGCTGAGAATGGTCCCACGTCCATACTGACTTGGACTTTAACAGGTCATAAAGTGGCTGACACACTGTAGACAAATTTGGAATGTATCTCCCCAAGTAATTGAACATGCCCAAAATACGCTTTAGGTCTTGCACGTTCTGTGGTGGTGGGAGCTTGCGGATTGCCTTGACTTTTTCAGGCTCGGGCCTCACACCTGTTTTGTCAATTACTTGACCCAAGAAGTGAAGCTGGTCCTGCCTAAACTTACATTTTTTCTTTGATTAGCTTCAGGCCGGCTGACTCGATCCTTTCCAGCACCTTGCTGAGACGTTGGTCGTGCTGCTCTGGAGTATCTCCATACACGAGGACATCATCCATGAAGATAGCCACGCCTACCAGGCCATTGAGGGTCTCTGTCATTTTGCGTTGGAAGATTTCCGGAGCACTTGTGATTCCAAATGGCAGTCTTTTAAACGCATATCTCCCAAAGGGTGTTATGAAGGCGGTTAACTTGGTGCTTTCAGAGTGCAGAGGTATCTGCCAAGACCCGGAGGCGGCATCCAGTGACATGAACATGGTTGCGCCACTGAGTTTAGCAGTAATTTCCTCAGAAGTTGGAAGGACGTACCTCTCTCTCCTTACAGCCTCGTTTAACCTCTTCAAATCAACACAGATGCGCACCTTCCCATTTTTCCTTGGAACTGGCACCATAGGCGCACACCAGTCAGTGGGCTCAGTCACAGGCTCAATCACCAATACTTTTTTCAGTAGAGGCAACGGGACACGATGAGCAGTGTGCACTGTGTATGGCTCAGCATTATCTTTAAACTCTTAAAAACCTTGTTACCTTCTGTTTTACTTATTTGAAAATGAGACATTTGTACCAGTCACACTGAGACATTTTAAATGATATCAAACACAAAATACTCTGTGATAATCATTCACATTAAAGGGGCCATATAATGCCATTTTTGTACAAGCTAATATGATTCTTTAGGGTCTAAATTAAAAGTTTGTAATATACTTTAATTAAAAATTCTCATTAGTATTGTAAGAAAACACTCATTTTACCTGGTCAAAAACAGCTCTGTTTTCAGCACGCCATTTAAGTGCATGTGTCTTTAAATGATAATGAGCTTTGCTCACCCCGCCCCTCTGTTCTGTGCGTACACCGTTTGTAACACAATAACCATAACGCGTTGTTCATTATAAACGTGGGATTATGAATTATATTGAGAACGTCGTACATAGAAAACATGCCGTAATGTACCCTGAGTGTAAACCTTAGCTGCATTAAGATTTGCAAAGATTAATATAAAGATTAATATAAAGGTCAATAAAATGTTACACTCACTTCAGTTCTTCTGGAGGTTCAGCAGGAACACTAATAGTCGGTACCGATCCTTTTTTCAGGAGCAGCTTCTTATACTGACCCTCGTTTGTAAAGCAGTCTGGTGTGTGAAATGATTTGCGCAAACATGAAAGCATTGACGTTGATCGTGGGGAATATTCCCTTCAAAAACAAAACTCAGCCACTGCGTCTTCAGCGGTTCGGATTTAGGAACATCAAAATGACTGCTGTGTTCGTTATTACACCCAAGAACAGAACACCACAATCGCTTAGACGCCATTCTGCTCATAGACAGTGCGCGTATCAACAATGACACGCGGACTATGATTGACAGCTCGCTCACGAGTGAGGGCGGGTCTGTGTTGTAACGCTGCTGTCAATCAACAATCGTGGGAGGGGCGTCGATTTTGTGACATCACAAAATCGAACGGCTTGATTTGAGACAGGGGTAAACATATAAGAAGAAAAAAAAAACACTAGATGGATTTTTATCATTTTATGATGGTTGTGTACAGGCACTGCCAACACACATTTCAGTACAATCAACTTGTAAAAGTGCATGTAACATTATTAAACAAACTTTAAACTATACATTTTCTTGGGTAATTTACATGTGGTTTCAGCATGTGAGAGGGGGAGTGAGGAAGAGGGGGAGAGATGTGTTCTGAGGTGAGACTTTGCCTCACAAAAGGTGAGTTTAAATGCTAATTTCCAGAGAGGTCCTTTTGTCCTCTCAGGGTCTGGTCGCTCTTTGAGCATTTCCTAATTTCTCAATTCTTACAATCTCTTAACAGGATTTTAACAGGTTCGGTTTTGAGTGTTCCGTGCTCACCAAATGCTGTGTGGACTTCCTCGACACGTTTCACAAGCCCTATGGTCATTGCAGTGGCTCTGTCTAGCAGATTGCTCGCGTTGTGGCCACCAATGACGTATACTGGAAAACAGTATGGCTTTCCTTTATATTCTGTGCTGGCTTGGAACTTTCCTAAACAGTCCAACTGACCACCTGGACTGCACAGTGTGATATTAGATGACTCCAATTTCTTGTCGGGAACTAGTTTGTTGAACGCCCCTGCTCCCACAATGTTTAGATCTGCACCCGTGTCAATTTTGAATTTGACCGGTGTTGTATTGTCCATCGTTCATCACAAACTGTATTGTCCATCGTTCATCACTTCTGTTTTCATTTGTGACTGCACCCAGGAAGTATGGTGTCTTGTGAAACAGTCTCTGTCACTTCTCTGACTGATTTACTATAACATTTCTTTTCCCAGTGACCCACCTTCTTACACTTGTTGCATGTTGAGTTCTTGGCTGGGCACCTTTCCGGATCTCTGTGTTTCAATTTTCCACATTTTCCACAGTTTGAGTCTCCTTGATCATTTTCTCTCTTTTTAGGTTTCCACTTAAGCTTTCCTCTGCCTAATCCTCTCCCACGGATTTCCTGTACTGATGTACTGTACTGGCATGTGACTCCCCTTCAGGTGAACTTGGAGTGCAACCTCCTCAGACTGGCGAACAGTTGTAATCGTTTGGGCAAGTGTAAGATCAGCCATTGGATGTGTTCGTCTCTATTTACACCAAAGTCGCAGTGTTCTGATAAACATTTCAGCTTTCTCACCGGGCCGCTGCGATCTCTGGTGAAAACAGGCGCGCTCGTGAATCACGTTGCGTTTAGGATAGAAGTATGTGTCGTATTTTCCCAACACAACGTCAATCTTCTTCTCATCCCCCTCCGTCTCAAATGTGAAAGACTTGAAAATGTTTTCAGCCTCAGGCCCCATGGCATAAATCAGCGAACTGACCTGCACTTCGCCGTCCTCTTTACTCAGTTTAGTGGCCAGCCGAAATCGCAGGAAACGTTGCTTTCAGTCAGCCCATTCATTTGGACGATCAAAAGCGAAACTTTCCGGAGGATGAAACTTGGCCATCTTTTCAGAGAAGCAATATGTCCGTCAAACGCTTCTGACACCATGTAAATAATTCAAATGTCCACACGAGTCTCAGGGTTAAATTAATACTTTGTATTGTTACAATCGTGCAGCAGGTAGCACGGTACAGGCAAGTGCTCAAACTAAAACTCCCCGCAACCGCGTGAGTCTGCTAGGGCAACGCCCCCGCGTGCGTACGTAACAGAATGCCCTTAAAGCTATAAAGTCACATTTACATGTGCACATTATATGGCAATATATATAGTGTCTGTGTATATTAAACTGCAAAGAGACTATTTAAATATTAACCCTGCATGTTATGCTTGTCTCTGTGTGAATGAATGGCACAGACGCGCGGTTTCATTTACCTCACACACACACTGAAGCACGAGTGACGCTTGCGCTGTTTTCAGTCTCTGCTGCCTCGATATGATGACATGATGAAATTCATCTCCAAAGCCACTCTGAGAGTCACTTCATGAGCATTTTACTGTTTAATTTGAGAAAAAAAAACTATCGTCATATCATACACACACAGAAACTCAAAGGTCTTCACGGCAACCCGTCAAAATAAAAGTCCGGTTTAACTTGAAGAAATTGACATAAATAATCATATTAGTCTACTGTACAGTAGATTTAGCTACGTCTCCATGGGATTTTTTTAATAAGCAATATTTATGTTTAACCCTCTGGGGACCACAAACGCGCCCGCGCGTTTTGCTCGTTTTTTTTTTTTAGCAATGAAAATAAACACTAAATGCTCTGTTAATTTTGATCTTTCATTTTCGTGTAATACATCAATCGATCCTGTTCAGTTTCTATTTTTTTTCTGTATACTCACAATAAAAATAAAGTGTTTTGCTTTTTGACAAATAAAGAAAAATTAACATGATGCGATTTCTGCCTTCTCTCTGTCAGTAAACTCCCATTTGAAACGCGTTCGAAAATGATCTATAACTCCGCGAAAATTCAGTCAAACAGGCAAACAGACCCACGGGCATAAACTATTTCAGAGCTGTGAAACGCCCACATCAGCTGTAAACAAAGCGCGTCGTGACTCCTCGCGAGTGAGACATTATAGCCTACCTTATGGAGAAAAGATTCCTCAGAACAGTGCTGATGAGGAGCAATATCTCCTGAAATGAGGAGCAGATTCCGCTGAGGAGTGAGGTAGGCTGTTTTCTTTTCTCACGTGTGGAATAACGTTATGGAATAACGTTAGTGTAGGCCTATGTAAACCGCAAAAAGATGAATCGCATTTCTATAATATGACTCGCCTTTCTGTGAGATGAATGAAGGGGACATATTTGTAAAGACTGTTTAGCCTAAATATGAATCGCGCGTCTGCGTGTGAAAGAATAAACTGCTTTGCTATAGCCTACTGAGATGAGTAAAAATCGACTGGAATATGTTGAAATAAAATGTATTTGTATAAGCAACGTATTAAACTGCAAAAAAAATACTATTTTTGTCAAAAATAAATTCATAGACTAAGATGTTAGATGTTCCAATGTTGGCTATATTCAAACTAATGAATACATATGATAAAATGTAGGCCTATAATCTTTTTTTTTTTACAAAGAAAGAGTACACTTGAAATATTGTTGAAATTGTAATTATTGTTGTAATTGTAACATTTTTAATAAAATAGCAAAACATATTTACAAGAGAGATGTAAGCGAAATCTTAAATGGTCAATATAAGTCTTCTTCTAAATACATCTTTTGTCCTTGCATTGTGGCTCAGTCAGTTTCACACCTGAGTGAATGGCTAATTATGCAGAGTGGGTGGGATCCTTGTAATCTAAGGTGTAAACTACTCCTCCCCCTCGCATATTGGCTTTCCAAGCAAAACCTGTTTTACACCATTTAAATCAATGTATTTTTTTTTGTGAACGATAAAGCAAGACTATTTTTACATCATTTTGAAGCTAGAACTCAAAGGGACAACATCCATTAGTCAAAAGTCTTGTGGACACATATTTAATATGTGTTTTGTGGTCTTAATTCAGCAACTTTCATTTTAATTTTTTCCAATAACCACGCATAAACATTATTCTCTTAAAAATACAAACATCTACATACACGTTGCTCACATATTATGGTAGCCCTGTTTGTGCTATATAGAGTGAATTTACACCTTTTCCATTAACATGTTTATAAATAACTGAAAAAAGCACAAATGTCAAGGCATGTCAGAACATCTCAAGGACCCCAAAAACAGCTTGGTCCCCAGAGGGTTAAACAGCATGTAGCCTTTAATGCTTATATGCATTATTTACTTATGATTACCGTCATAAATAAAGTAATTGAATTTAATTTAATATTTTATTCAAATAGTTCAATAAAATAGAAAAATAGTTCCAACAGATTTTGCTGTGATACCGAAATTGGTATAGAGAACCGTAAAATTGTAATGGTATCGGTACCGAACTACTGGAATTTTGGTACATCCTTAGTCCTTAGTAGTCCTCTGTGAGGTATGAAAAAAAAACAGTAGTCATTGATTAGCTAATAGTGAACTGCCTCATTCAACTGAGCACTATTACTCACTAATTCATTAATCAGAGTTTCTTGTTAGTTAATAGTAGTTACTAGAGTGTTAATATTGTGTTACTCATTTGTTACTGTGTAGTTATTCCTTAATGATGGAACTATTCTAAAGTGTTATCGTATTTAATTTGGATATGGCTATATTTATGTTATAAAAAAAAAAAAAAAATTGTCAAGTTTAGATTTTCTTTTTTTAAATGTTAAACTAATTATGGCTAAACAAATTGGTAAATAGTCTCAATGTATAAAGCAGGATTCTCCCAAAAGCCTATGTGTTATAAAGAGTGTGTTATCTATCTGTCTAACTCCAGGACGAGAGACATAAAAATGAGGGCAATTGGAACCCTAAATATACAGAAATCCACAATTTTGTCAAGTATCTTATTACTATTTCTAATTCTATGGTGATAGTTAATGAATTTTGTTTCTTGCAAGAAGATAAAATAATCATTTGTAAATAACTTTAATAAATCAGTCATTATAATGAATCGAATAACAAATCCATAGCAGGAGGACCACCCACTGTAAACACAACACTGTGTAAAATTGGGGATATGTATTGCCTTTTTTGGCCTCTCTGTCATACTAGGAAAATAATTGATTTATTAAGGCGAAAAAACAAAAGACATTGTTACCAGCTCCCAAGACTCCATAAGCCAGATGAGGAGGTACGGTGATCTTCCTTCGCTCGTTTACACACATGCCCTGAACTCCTTTATCCAAACCTGGAATGACTTTAGATTCCACACCCACCTGCCCCACGAATGGAAAACCCTTATCCAGGCTGAGAGAGAGAGAGAGCGCGCGAGAGAGAGAGAGAGAGAGAGAGAGAGAGAGAGAGAGAGAGAGACTTTATTTACAAAAACATTCAGGAAAAACATTTTTAGTAAAAAAAAAAAAAAAAAAAAGCTAGAAGGACCGCAATGGATAGAATGGAGAGATTTTGATTTTAGAAAAAAAAAAAAAAAAAAAAAAACGTTTATTACATTTTCAAGTTCAATGTAAAAAAAAGAAAAGAAAAGAAAAACACTTATTACATTTTCAAATTCAATGTAAAAAAAAAATATATATATATATAACATCAAAACCACTGTAAAAAAAAAAATATATATATATGGGAAGGGATGATTACAAGAAAAACAATTTACCTTCCTTGACAGTACACATAGAGCTTTGCAATTATGCTTTTCCCGTATGATGCTTTTCCCCTATGATGCTTTTCGGATATTACCTTTTATGTAGTGTGTTATATAGCTGTTTGTGAGTGCAAAAGTTCTGCAAAGTTTCAAAGATCAAAGTGAACGATAAATGGAGTTAGTGGGCCTCATTTATCGATCTAACACAGAAATGAGAGCCGATCCGAGCAAAGAAATCATCTTACAACAGGGTTCACGTGTGATTTATGAAACATTCGTATGCCGCCAATCCCATCATACGAATGATAGTATGTTGATAAATGTGTTCAGTGGAAAACAATCGTCATTTTAATATCACGCCCCTAAAAATTCATGGTTTAGAAGCCTTCCCTTATGATTTATAACATGGAGAAACATAACCCGGCAAAGAAGAGGGAGTATCTCATGAAAGAGAAATTGATCTTATTACAAAAACACCCCTTAACCTCGTAATTGCAAACAATTACATTCATTTTTATGTATATTAAATACCGGTAAATAAAAATAAACATTTACAAACATTATAAATACTATGCCTATACTATTTTAGTTCCCCTCACTCCACAACAAATCCTTTAAATTGAACAGTATTCAGAACAGAAACAACAATGAGAAATAAGTAGCTAAAAAACTATATATTAAACTATAAAATAAAACACAAATTGGGCTGAATGGGGACATTACATTTAACATTTAATTTTATATTCAACATTAATATTGATTTGCCTGCATTGACACTATTATACAAAAACTGAACTGAGCTGGACAATGACATCATAGTTTACTCCAGAGCGGCTATATAATGAACTAAATGAACCGGTAAATTAACTAAATTAATAACTTAAAAAAAAAAAAAAAAGAAACATCAGTGAACTTACTTAATCTAGACTGTGACGCTATTTTCTTCTGGAAACAAACATTTTTGCATTATTTTCCTGTTATCTCTGTAAAGCTGCTTTGAAACAATCTGGTATTCATAAACAACATACAAACATCAAGCTAAAATAAATGTATTTAAAACGAAACTGAAAGGGCATTGAGAAATATATCTGCAGAAACTTAAAATGTCTACTATAAAAACAAACCAATTCAAATTCGAAAACGAATACTCTCTGATTCTGTAATACGCATGAAAGTTGGATTTCTCTCTAAAGGCATGCCCACTAGTCAGGGGCAGCCCTAGAATTTACAGTATAATGTAGATGTCATGTAAAACGCACAAATTTATGGATCGATGGATAAATCGACAGTAGAGCTGTACAATAAATCAAATTAGCCTATGGTCTGTGAATATTAAAATGCAAAAATACTGCTATATCAATATGTAATCTGCTTGTTCTGCATGTCTCTTTGTGAATGAGATGTGCTGTTTCATCTACTCCATACTCAAGTATGCGTGATGCTCAGTGTTTTCAGTGTCTGCCGTCTCACAATGTGAGGACATGAACACATGAAAATATGCAGAGCTGCTCTGAGTGAAAGGCTTAATAGGGGCTTTCACACCGGAGGAATCTTTTCATAGTTCCGAGGAGTAATGGAGGAAGTTCCCGCTTTTTGGCGTGTTCGCACCATAGGAAATGGGAACGATTTTAGTTTTATGGACGCCTTTTGGGGAACAAAATTAGCTCCTACTTCAGAGGAGGGTCTAACCCAGCACAGTAGGTACTACCAGTGACGCAAGTGTACACTGATTGGCCTAACGCACGTGAAACACTAGCACCTGCCATTTTAAAAAAAGCCGTGTACACAATTAATAGCCTTTTATATTTACTCCACATAGTAACTCTAAAAACATGGAAATCAGTGATAGATGGACCTCTCAAACTTTAAGGAGAAAATCCAACACAACTTTGAGGGGACCAGGCGAAACACGATTGTGTATTTCTGCTCAGCTAGCGACATAGGGCATCAACCACACAGCAAACTCTGATACTTTACATATACTGTCTACTTTCTTTGTATAACAGTTCTATTGTTCTATTCTACTGAGTATCAATCTAATAACATATTAGACATGACTGTTAAACAGATCATAATCTAATGAAGATGGAGAATAGGAGTTTAAGGGCACAGTCAGAGACTCTTTTATCCAACCACCAGAGGGAGCCCTCTCCTGAATATTGACATCACTCCATTCCTTCTATGGTTACAAGTATTGCACGATTCCCTTCCTTACTGAGCATTTTCCTTTGTGCTATTGTCTTGTCTAGTCTATGGTATTGATCGTTTGTCTGGTCATTGGATTTACGGTTTTGGATTATTGTTTCTGCTTTGATTGCCTGTTGGACTGTTTGCCTGTTTTTCGAACACTGCCTGCCTTGCTGACTATGTTAATGCTCTTTGTTTTGGATGTGTTCAATAAACCCTTCTGCAAATGGATTCTAACCTCGCTTCAGGCCTGAGTTCATTACAAAATACTTTGCAGTCTTTGAATCCAGCAGAAGTATCTCAGCTCCAAGTGGCCTTCAACTATCAGAGTGAAGTCTTACTGGGATTACAAACCCAACTTGCCAGTCTGCGTGCCACCAACAAACATCTTATCCAATACATTCAATCACTCCCATCTACCAGAGGAGAACCGGTAAGATTTTCTCTTCCAGACAAGTTTGATGGTTCAGCGGATAAATGCAAGGGGTTTCTGCGCCAGTTCCCGATATATTTCTCAAACCAGCCTGAAGCTTTCCGTCTAGATTCTACAAAATGTTAATTCATGATGTCTCTACTTACTGGAAAAGCATTGGATTGGGCGTCGGCTGTCTGAGATGCAGATAACCAGGTACAAACATCCTTTGAGCATTTCTCTAAACAAATCAAAGAAGTGTTTGAGTATCCAGCGGGAGGACAATATGTTTCTGTACAGTAGGGCTGCACAATTAATCGCATTGAAACCGCACGTGATTTGGCAAAGGCTACGATTATTTCATGCACAGTTTGTCAGTGCAGTGCGGCTGATCGGTAGTAAATGCTGCTCCACCTGAACACCAGGGCGCTCTCATGAAGACATGCCAAATATGCCCCGCCACAGAAGTAGATAACGCCCATCATTCCAGGAAATCCCTATCGCTGTAGCTGAATAAACAGGAGATTGAAATTAAACATGACCATTAAACACACAACTGCCTTATTCTGTGTAAGAAGCCACATCATCTCACAGAAGGAAGCTCAACTGTCATTATGAACATTATAAACTCACTTTTGGAGTAAAAGCATGTTATTAAATGTTGTCTTTTTTTGGACAAGAGGTTATTAAATGCTTCTCATGTTTGGAAAGCTGTTTGACGCGTGTTGCTTTTTCAAATGCACGTTATAAGTGATTCAAACTCGCAGTGGAAAATATTCACAGCCTTTGCGATTTCAACATTTTAAGTGCAATTACATGGAAATTGCGATTAATCGTGCAGCCCTACTGAACAGCTGTTACATTTACATCAGGGAAAGTTTTCAGCTGTCAAGTATGCTGTCCAATTCCGTACGCTAGCTGCTCAAAGTGAGTGGAACGATATTTCATTGAAGTCTTCCATGAGGGGCTTAAAGGGATGGTTCGGAGTAATTTTAACCTAGGGTCCTTTGCACCATGACCTCGAGCCAAACACCCCCCCAGAAGTTTTTTTTCACTTGGTTGAACGTTATTAAAGTTAGAGCTTATTTAGAGATATCAGCCGAATGGCTTAATGCAGGCGCTAATGGATCCAAGGTTGTATCTCATAAATTACCCCACTAATAATGCCCGGAATGGTACCATACTTCTACAGTTTTACAAATAGGTTCTGTACTCATAAATGAGGCATTGGAACGTTTGTAAGTACATCAGAAGTTTATTTAAATAACACTTGCCTGATGGCTTATGCTACTACTAACCCGGACGTCGAGGTCACTTCCATGATTTGGGAAAAGCCATAAAAGTCCTTTGCAAAACTCACAAGTGTAAGGGAAAAGCTAGTGAATTTCACATTTCCATAGAAATGTATTGATAACTGGATGATATTCGAAATACTTTTTAAGTGTTGATCTGAAAATACAAGCATTTATAAAACTTGTAAAATTTAGGCAGAGGATTGTTGTGAGATAGTCAGACACAGTTACTTCAGACTACTGCAGCATGATTTAAAAGATAGGACAAGATGCCAAACACATGTATCTATCCCGGCTGCGGTATAAATACAAATATTAGTGCATTCCTTGAACTGGGCGTTGTTATACTACATCCTTATGCATCGCTTTCTGCCAGGACTTTTACAGGCTTTTCCCAAATCACAGAAGTGACCTCGACATCCGGGTTAGCGGTAGCATAAACCTTGAGGCAAGTGTTATTTAAATAAACTCCTGATGACCTTACAAACTTTACAATGCCTCGTTTTACGAGTACAGCACCTATTTGTACTACTGTAGAAGTTTGGTACCATTCCGGGCATTATTAGTGGGGTAATTTACAAGATACAACCTTGGATCCATTAGCGCCTGCACTAAGTAATTCGGCTGATATCTCTAAATAAGCTCTAACTTTAATAATGTTCGACCAAGGGAAAAAGGCTTATGAGGGGGTGTTTGGCTCGAGGTCATGGTGCAAAGGACCCTAGGTTGAAATTACTTCGAACCATCCCTTTAATCAGCAGTTACAAGCTGAACTAGCATGCAGAGACGAAACAACCACACTCTCTCAGTACATTTACATTTTACATTTATGCATTTGGCAGACGCTTTTATCCAAAGCGACTTACATTGCATTTCAAGGAACACATTTACATTCTGTCATGTGGGTGAAGGATGAACCCAAATGCAGACGGTATACGACACTCAAGGTTTATTAATACACAGAAAACAAGGAAAACAAAACCCACGAGGGGGTAAAACAAGGACAAGTCTGACGAGGGAAGACTAAACTAGACTAACACTTGACAAACTAGACTATAAACTAACAACAGAAACAGGATAAGTAATTCACTAGACAAAACTCTCACAAGGTTCTCACAAGGTATTCACAGGTAAGTTAACACTCAGGTAGGAATCACAATGAACCGACACAGGACAGCAAACACAAAGGGATTAAATAGGGAGAAACTAATGAAGAGAACAGGTGATACTGACTAGATAATAATGACAAGATGAGGATAACAAGGGAACGAGACAACGCAAGCACACAAAACATGGGTCTGTCATGATCCTGCCTCAGACTAGAAAAAGATAATGACAAGAGGGCAGAATCATGGGAACTGCGCTCTCTGCAGCGGGTTCAGGAACAGCTTTTCCTGCAGCAGAGTCCGGAACCGCGCTTACAGCAGCAGGCTCAGGAACAGCGCTCTCAGTTACAGCGGATATGATGATATGATATGAATTTTATTGAGGTGGCATTAGCTTCAGGTTTCATACGCCCTTCCACGTTTCCTGCAGCAACAGGATTCTTCTTTGATGAGGAAAAAGATGGTCCCCTTAGACCCTGCATTGATTACCGTAGCCTCAATTCCATTACATTCAAGAACAGATATCCGCTGCCGTTAGTTCCTTCTGCACTTGAACAACTGCGTGAGGCTCTTATTTTTCACCACATTACACCTACAATTTCGACCTTGAGTTGATAGTATTGGCCACAGCATTCTTTTAAATAGACTCGAAAATTATGTTGGCATTAGTAGAATTGCATTAGCATGGTTTAAATCACACTTATCTGACCGTTATCAGTTTGAAGCAGTAAATGAAGAGATGTCTTATTGATCACAAGTTCAGTATGGAGTACCACAAGGCTCAGAACTAGGACTGTTGCTGTTCACCTTGTACATGCTACCCTTGGGAGATATAATTAGGAAGCATGGCATTAGTTTTCACAGTTATGCTGATGATACTCAGCTCTATATTTCTTCACGCCCTGACAAAACTTACCAATTCACAAAATGAACGGAATGCATAGCTGATATAAAAAAAAACTGGATGATTAGTAATTTCATAATACACTGTAAAAACGCCAATTAATAAAATGTTGGAAGAGCAAAACTATTTAAGTTGAACTAATATTCATGCTTGGGGTTAGTTAAGAAGACATATTATATCAAGTCTGCAAACGTATATTTGAAAAAAAAATTAAATTAAGGTACATTTTCAACTGGCGTAGAAGGAATGACCAGGCTATAGAATCTGATGAAAGTATGAGGGGTGACCCATCCTGCTGCATCGCACACTTCTTGGATCGGGGCCCCTGAAATGAGGGCTCTAGAGGACGCCATGCCTCTGGTTGAATGAGCCCTCACAGCCAAAGGTGAAGGCAAGCTGTGCACCTGATAGGCCATAGAGATAGCCTGAACGACCCAGTTACTGATTGTCTGTTTGGATGCGGGAAGCCCCTTCTTGGGCAACCCGAAGCACACCAGCAACTGGTCTGATTCCGCCATGAAGAAGACCTCTGGATATAAATCTTGAGCTCTGACAGGGCAGAGTAAATGAAGTCTTTCTTCATCCGCCGTCACGTGAGGTGGAGGATGAAAAACCTGCAGAACCGTAAGCCGTGCCACATTAAATGGCACTTAGGCACATTGCCCGGCCTGGGATGCAAGATAGCCTTAATGTCGCCTGGAGAAAACTCCAGGCACCCATGAGATATAGAGAGCACCTGAAGATCTCCTACTCTCCTCAGAGAAGTAAAGGCTAATAAAAAAGCTACCTTGAGGGAAGGTTCTTGGCCTCAGCCGACTCCAGAGGTTAAAAGGGGGCCTCGACCAGCCCTTCGAGAACCACTGCCAGGTCCCATGTGGGAACTCCTGTATGAGCCGCAGGTCTCATCCTCCGAGCCCCACGGAGAAAACGTACGACCAGCTGATGTCTCCCCAGAGGCCCATCACAATGGCAGCCACGTACACCTTGAGTGTGGACGGGGTAAGACGAGCCGAGAGGATCTTGGAGGAGCTCCAGCACTGAAGCCAACCGGGCAGTTAACTGGGTCCACCTCACGCTCTCTACACCAAGTGGAAACACATTCCACTTTAGGCCGTACAATCTCCTTGTGGAAGGAGCTCTGGAACTGAGTATGGTATCAACCACTCCAGCCAACAGGCCAACCTCTAGGTACTGAGCCCCCTCAGGGGCCAGGCCCAAAGTTTCCACAGGTCTGGTCGAGGGTGAATATTGAATTCATCCCCATTAAACTCTTAAATCTACAAGGATAACAATCGGTGCTACTCCCCCTTTTGGAATGACTATGCACATTTTTCACATGTACATAATAATCTATCAGGTACCCAGGAACCAGAGGTGGACAGTAACAAAGTACATGTACTTGAGTACTGTACTTTAGTACACTTTTTAAGTATCTGTACTGTACTTGAGTATATTTTTTTCTGGAAATTTTTTACTTTAACTTCACTACATTTGAAAGACAAATATTGTACTTTTTACTCCACTACATTTAATTCAAGGTCCTTGAGTAGAAAGTAGTAACATTAGTCAGGGGATGATCTTGGTTGCAGTGGTTGCATTTTGGTTGGAAATGAAAGTCAGGTTGACGTCAAAACCCAGCTTCAGGTTGACGTCAACATCCAACGTCGGATAGACATTGGATTTTGGTTGGAAATGAAAGTCGGGTTGATGTCAGAACCCGACTGATGTTGGTTTCTGATGTCAACCCAATTTTCATTTTCAACCACAATACAACGTCTGTCCAATGTTGGAGATTAACGTCAATCTGATTTTCATTTTCAACGTTTGGTCTTCTAAATTTGGTCATTGTTTTGGAGCACACTAGCTTATAAATAACAGTAAGGCTAACATATTCATACTAAAAGCCAAAAAACTTTAAATAGGCCACTGTTTGAGGGAACAGCCATTTGGGTGTCCGAAACCATTGTGGACGTTATTGAGTGCACTTATTCAATCTCACATTCAATCCCACTACTGGAACTGTGTTCTAGAAATAAATTTGATATTGATGTGATAGGGTAGGTAGACAGGCATAGATTCAGAGGCATAAGGTACTGTAAGTATTACATACAACAATAATAAAACAATGCATTGACATTTACTTTTTACTTTTGATACTTAAGTACTTTTAAAAATGAGTATGTCTGTACTTTTACTTCAGTAAAAATCGGTCTTTACAACTTTTACTTGTAATATTGAATTTGATGTTTGTCATTGAGCAGATTGTTATGAAATAAAGGCTAATGTGTATTTTCAGTTGTGTTTTTATGTGAGTAATACACACCAGTAAATAATTTTATTAACCTCAGTATAAAATTTACTACAACAATGTCTAGTTAAGCCAAAATATTAAATCCTGATTAAAACATTTTAGTTAAATGTACTATAAAACTAGTTGAGCAAACATACTTTTTAAATTTGGAGTCAAGTTTGGGCCAACTAAAACATTTTTTGTTGAATGAATTATAAAACTAGTTGAGCAAACATACTATATTAATTTGGAGTCAAGTTTGGGCCAACTAAAAAATAACAATTGAAGCAACACTTTGAAGAGAAATTGAGTGAACATAAAAAGTCTGTGGAAGTAGTTACTAAATAATAATTAGTTGAGACAACTTTACATTTTTTACAGTGTACTTAAGTCTGAAAAAAACAGAGATTCTAATTATTGGACAAAAAACTTCCTCAAGTAATAACCTAGAATATTGTCTAACACTTGATGGCTGCTCTGTCAAGTCTTCGTCGTCAGTTAGGTACCTGGGTGTGCTCTTTGATACATCTTTGATACTTTGATCTTTCATTTGAAAGTCACGTTTCTAATATCTGTAAAACCGCATTCTTTCATCTTAAAAAATATATCTAAATTACGTCATATGCTTTCAATGACAAATGTGGAACAATTAGTTCATGCGTTCATGGCATCAAGGCTAGATTATTGTAATGCTCTTATGGGTGGTTGCCCTGCACGCTTAATAAACAAACTAAAGCTGGTCCAAAACGCAGCATTTAGAGTTCTTACCAGAACCAGGAAGTATGACCATATTAGCCCATTTCTGTCAACACTACATTGGCTCCCTATTAAACATTGTATAGATTTTAAAATATTGCTGATTACTTACAAAGCACTAAATGGTTTAGCTCCTCAGTACATGAGCGAGCTCTTAATGCATTACAGTCCTTCACGTCTACTGTGATCTCAAAATTCCGGCCAGTTGATAATACCTAGAATATAAAAATCGACTGCTGGCGGTAGATCCTTTTCCTATTTAGCACCAAAATTCTGGTCTTCCTAACATTGTCCTGGAAGCAGACACACTCATGTCAGTTTAAATCTAGATTAAAAACACATCTCTTTGACCTAGCATACACATAACACATTATCAACTTCTATAATTCAATGTTAGGCTGCATAGATTAGGTCAGCCAGAACCGGGAACACTTCCCATAAATCCTGATGTACTCGTTACATCATAAGAAGAATGGCGTCTACACTAATATTAGTCTCTCTGTTTATCCCAAGGTTTACCGCAGTCCGCCGGATCCAGGCCATATCTAGATCTGATGAAGGACCTGCGCCTGAACACGATGACAATGCAGTCCTGAAGTGTCAACTAGTCTCTCCCCTGTGAAGGCCTCCTTCCCTTCCCTTTACCTCTGTACAGATAAAACATTGTCAAAAGAGTTCCGGTTCACATGGCTATGTGGAATTGATAAATAATTCTGTATTATAAAGAATTTTTCTGCGCACATATTCAAACATGCATACTGTGACGGTTTCAGTGATTAACCTGTTATCTCTGAATTGCAGATGATTGGCTGAAGTGTATGGTTGTACACCTGAACGTAATTATGACGCTCTATTAAAGACTGGGACAGAGATGAGAGCGGGCGGGGGCGCTGAGCTTGGCCTGATTTCGTGCAGGTTTCCTTTGTGCTGTATTGGAACTCTTGTCAGTTTGAAGAACTGAAGAGATGTGAGGGATATGGGATATCACCGCCGCCTTTTGTTCCATCTCCCGTGGGATGGTTGGACTGTGACTTTTCATGAGTGATATACATTTGCACACAACTACTGACACACTGATTGTCATTTATACTGATCCTTAATGTTGTGTTGTCTTACACGAATTAATAAATTCATTGATCAGTTAGCTGTGGTGTGTGGTGACTCCCTTATTTTTGTTGCGACTCTGAAGAGATCGTAATAAATGGGGGCTCGTCCTAAAGCGAAGTTATATCATAAGATGAAATTTGATTCATATTTGGTATGATTTCGATTGAGAAAAATCAATACAGCCTTGAGCTTTCGGTATTGCACGTTGTTTTGAGACGCGTATTAGATACTGTGTTTAAACCATCTCGTGAGTTCGCCATTAGTCATTAAAGGTAAGTGCATTTTTCTTTTTTTCAGGTGATACATTGTTCACTTTCTCCCGAGTAGGAATTAGCAGCGCTTAGCGTTGATTTATTATTTTGCCTTTTTTATTTTTGTGCAGGCTTTTGGGCGAAGTACACCGCCGTGGTTTTTGATTGAGCTGTTTGTTAAATTTTTAAACCATCTGTATTTTGGTGTTTAAAGTTGCTTTGCTCTTGAAAGTTGCATGAAGACTAGGCATAGGTTAGTTTAGTGGTTGGTAGGCAGTTTAGGAAAGGGGGAGAGTGAATAAATTGTTTCACCTGTTTTTGTTCCGAAAGGGAATTAAATGCACTTGCTTCTTGTTCTGTAATATTTTTTTTTGGGAGAACACAATGGCGTCTATAGAAGAATTTATTAAAGATCCTTCAGAGGAGAAATTAAATTCATTTGTAAAACAACAATTATGGGACCTTGTAGATCATTTTAAAATCGGTGAGGTCGATAAGAAAACACGGAAAAAGGAACTACGTTCTGTTGTGAAAAATTGGTTATGTAAAAATAGCCTTATGGTGGCTTCTCCACAGAGAAAAAGCGGCATTGATGCGAAAGGTGCTTTAGATATTTTTTCCGGGTTATCTTTTGAGGAAAAAAAAGAGATTTTACAAATGCAGCAGCTTCACGATAAAGAGTTGATTAAAGAAACTAAACAGTATGAATTGGAGATTGAAAGATTGAGAAATGAGAATGTGCGTAGACAAAGCGAGCTTGATTTTGAACAAATTAAAATAGAGGCTAAGAAGTCTGCACGAGATCATGAGCTGCAGGTGGAGCGGTTGAGATTGGTAAAGGAAGGGAGAATGTCAGATGTCGGGGGGAGAGGTTTAGGTTTATCTGAAGGGTTTGACTTGGCAAGTAATCTAAGACTGCTTCCCAAATTTAATGACCATGACCCTGATATTTTTTTTTCTCTGTTCGAAACTATGTCCGAAGAAAGGAATTGGCCGAGGTCTGTCCGAATTGTCATGCTTCAAACGGTAATCACAGGCAAGGCACAGGAGGCATATGCAGCGCTCACAATGGAGGACAGGAAGGATTATGACAAGGTAAAAGTTGCTATTTTGAAGGCCTACGAACTGGTTCCTGAAGCCTATCGCCAGCGATTTCGAAGCTGGAGAAAAGGTGATCGTCAAACTCACTCTGAGGTGGTAAGAGATCTGGTTTCTTATTTTGATCGTTGGTGTGTTGCGTCTGCTGTCGATGACTTTGAAACGTTACGTGACTTGGTCATTTTAGAACAATTTAAAAATATTGTGCCCGATGACATTGCTACATACATAAATGAAAAGAAGCCAAAAGACGCAGTGGAAGCGGCAGTTTTAGCAGATGATTATGTATTAACGCATAGAAGGGTGTACAGAGAAGACCGATCGGGTCAACAGAGTGGTAACTTTAATGAAAACAGAGTTGGAGCAAAGAAATTTGAACAAACGTATCCTTCAAAATCAGAGAACAGTGGTCGGATGAAATCTGACAGAGACTTAGTGTGTAATTATTGTTTTAATCTGGGCCATTGGAAGAATAAGTGCCCAGTTTTGGCTGCTAAGTGGAAGTTGGGAAAAAAGAAATCACATATTAGTCCTGTGTTAGTGACTGATGTTACTGAAACTACCAATGTTCATGGTACTTCCTTAGAGGTGGGAGAGGAAGTATGTGACTCCAAAATAGTAGCCATGAAGAACTTTGTACCGTTTATTACGGAGGGTTGTGTGTCTTTGCCAAACTCTGAGAGTAAAATACCAGTTAAAATTTTGAGAGATACAGGCTCATCAGAATCTTTTATTCTTGAATCTGTTCTGCCCTTTTCTCAGGTATCAAGTGAAGGGAGGAGTGTTCTGATTAGGGGAATTGGATTAAATACTCTTTATGTTCCTCTACATAGAGTACACTTGACTTCCGACTTGATTTGTGGAGAAGTATCTTTGGGAATTCATCCGTCTTTGCCAGTGGATGGGGTTACTGTCATCCTGGGTAACAATTTGGCTGGAGGTAGAGTCTGGCGAGAGGTGATCCCACCTCCTGAGGTAGTGCTCATTCCAGTGTCTGAGAACTCCTACGATTTGCATCAAAATTTTCCTGAAGTATTTACAGCTTGTGTTGTGACTCGTGCAAGGAGTCGTGAGATGGCATTTGAGAAACAAGAAGTGTCAAAATATGTTGTACCTGGTTTATCCACCCTTTCACCTATTTCTCATAGGGAGTTGGTAGATGCGCAGCGTGAGGACCCTGAGTTGCAGAAGTTGTTTGATGCTCTCATTTCGCCTCAGGAGGTAAGAAGTGCTGTGAGTGGATGTTTTATCCAAGATGAGGTGCTTCTAAGAAAGTACATTCCCTGTAAAAAGAATTTACTGGAGGAGTGTATAATTCAAGTGGTGGTGCCGAAACAATTTCGAGACATAGTATTACAACATGCACATGGCGGAGTGGCTGGACATTTAGGAGTAAAAAAGACCTATGACCGAATTTTACAACAGTTTTATTGGCCCCGTTTGAAAAAGGGTATATCGTCTTACATCAGAACGTGTCATACGTGCCAGATGACTGGGAAGCCAAATCAGCTGTTGAAGCCAGTGCCTTTGAGTCCCATAGTTGTTACAAGCAAACCGTTTGAGCACTTAATAATTGATTGTGTGGGACCCTTGCCTCCATCTAAATCGGGGAGTGCATATCTGTTGACCGTTATGTGTCAGGCAACTCGCTATCCAGCAGCTTATGCTATCCGAAGAATTACCACCAAAGCGGTTGTCAAGGCTTTAACTCAGTTCATATCTATTTTTGGGATACCGAAGATTATTCAAAGTGATAACGGTACCAATTTTACATCTCGTATGTTTGCTGAGGTTTTGAAGGTGCTTAAAGTGAAACACAATCAGTCGAGCGTATATTATCCTCAAAGTCAGGGTGTGATTGAACGGTTTCATCAGACTTTGAAGTCACTTTTGCGTGTTTACTGTGTAGAGCTAAACCGTGACTGGGAGGAGGGTTTACCCTGGCTATTACTTGCTGCTAGGGAAGTACAGCAAGAGAGCTTGGGATTTAGCCCAAATGATTTGGTTTTCGGCCATCGTGTACGTGGACCTCTTTCTGTTTTGCGTGAGGGACTAGGTGAGGAGGATCCTCCGCAAAATTTGGTAGAGTATGTGAATGGTTTTCGTAGACGTTTGGTTTTGGCCGGATTGAGTGCACAGAAGAATCTTGTTGTTGCGCAAGAGAAGATGAAGAATCACTTTGATAAGCATGCTGAAGGTCGTGTTTTTACACCAGGGGATCAGGTGTTAATTTTGTTGCCATCTTCTGGGTCTACTTTTTGTGCTAAGTTTACTGGGCCATATACTGTTCTTCGGAAACTGTCTGGCGAAAATTATCAAGTTGCAACTCCCGATAGGCGCAAATCTAAGCAGTGTTTCCATGTAAATTTGCTTAAAGCTTACCGTTCTCGAAATTCTGAGATTCAACCAACTAAATCAGTTGCTCCTGTTGTCACAGCTTCTTTTGAGTCCTATCAACCTCTTGTTGAGGAAGGAGAGGAGATGGTTAAGGAGGACACAGTTGTTCCTGAGGATTGTGTTTTGTTACCTCGATTAAAGAATTCAGAGACTTCAGAACTTAGATGCTCTGTTTTCACATTTGACAGAGGTTCAAATTAAAGATCTAACCCAGATGTTAATGGAGTTTTCTGGTTTGTTTTCAGATATACCCACTCGTACTCATCTGATAGAGCATGATGTCGATGTGGGAGAGGCGCAGCCTATTCATCAACGTTTTTATAGGGCTCCAGTCAGTAAGAGAGAAGCATTGGAATCTGAGATTCAATATATGCTTGAGAACGGAATAGCTGTCCCATCGTGCTCAAGTTGGGCTTCACCTTGCTTGTTAGTAAGGAAAGCAGATTCAACTTATAGATTTTGTACTGACTATCGCAAGTTAAATGCCATCACAAAGCCCGACGTTTTTCCACTTCCTCGAATGGAGGATTGTGTAGATCAGGTGGGTACAGCTAATTTTGTGAGCAAGCTAGATCTTCTTAAGGGGTATTGGCAAGTGCCGTTAACCCCTAGAGCTAGAGAAGTAACCTCATTTATTACATCGTCTGGATTATACTCTTACTCAGTTATGAGTTTCGGTTTGCGAAATGCACCTGCCACCTTCCAGAGATTGATGAACCGAGTGGTATTTGGGCTGGAAGGGTGTGCGGTGTATTTAGATGATGTTATTGTTTTCAGTGAGACCTGGGAACAACACTTAGTTCGTTTGCGAGCTCTTTTGACTCGGTTGGCTGAGGCACGTCTTACAGTTAAGTTGGCAAAGTGTGAGTTTGCCAAGGCTACTGTAAGTTATTTAGGGAAAGAGGTTGGCCAAGGTAAAGTGCGTCCAGTTCAGGCCAAAGTTCTTGCCATTCAGCAGTTTCCTTCTCCGTCTACCAAGAAAGAACTCATGCGTTTCTTGGGGATGGTCGGCTATTATCGGGGTTTTTGTTCCAATTTTTCAACCGTGGTTTCCCCGCTGACTGACTGACTTAAGAACTCAGTGAAATTTGACTGGAGTGAGAATTGTCAGAGGGCTTTTGAAAATGTTAAATTATTGTTGACCACTGCTCCTGTTCTAGCTGCTCCAAGGCTGGATATGCCCTTTAAGTTACAGGTGGATGCCAGCCAGGTTGGTGCTGGAGCTGTCTTATTACAGACAGGGGAGAATGGTCTGGATTATCCCGTAAGTTTTTTTTCTCGTAAGTTTAACGGTTATCAGAAAAATTACTCTGTGATCGAGCAAGAGGCTTTATCTTTAATTTGGGCACTCCAGTTCTTTGATGTGTATGTGGGGGGAGGAATGCCCGTAGAAGTGTTTTCTGATCATAATTCTTTAACATTCTTGCATTCTTTACAGTCGCCGAGTCAGCGCTTAATGCGGTGGATTCTCTTTTTACAGCCCTACAATTTAATTGTCAAACACATTAAAGGATCGGATAACGTAGTGGCAGATGCGTTGTCCCGTGTTCCTGATTTGGTCAATTAAGTTGTTTCTGTTTCTCTGTGCTCACTTGTCACCTTAATTTGCTTTCAGGATCCAGATTGCTGGTGGCAAGGTGGGGCAGTGTGGGAGAATGGATGAAATTGTGAAAATCATGGTTGTACTGTGATTAGAGGTGGTATAACAATGAGTGTTAAAATATGATTTCTAAATTTATGGTGCTGGGTTTTTTGTTTTTTTTTGATCCCAGTTGTAACGGATCTCTGTGAAAGGGGTGTGTGTGACGGTTTCAGTGATTAACCTGTTATCTCTGAATTGCAGATGATTGGCTGAAGTGTATGGTTGTACACCTGAACGTAATTATGACGCTCTATTAAAGACTGGGACAGAGATGAGAGCGGGCGGGGGCGGGGGCCTGATTTCGTGCAGGTTTCCTTTGTGCTGTATTGGAACTCTTGTCGGTTTGAAGAACTGAAGAGATGTGAGGGATATGGGATATCACCGCCGCCTTTTGTTCCATCTCCCGTGGGATGGTTGGACTGTGACTTTTCATGAGTGATATACATTTGCACACAACTACTGACACACTGATTGTCATTTATACTGATCCTTAATGTTGTGTTGTCTTACACGAATTAATAAATTCATTGATCAGTTAGCTGTGGTGTGTGGTGACTCCCTTATTTTTGTTGCGACTCGGAAGAGATCGTAACACATACCTATGGACTAAACACGTAATGCGCATGTGCATGCTAGGGCTTTGACTCCGAACTTCGTTATTCGAATATAATTTGAATATATAAAAAAAAAAAAAGATATTCAAACAAATATTAGGCAGCCTTTAATATTCGAATCTGTTATGTGCATTTATTTTTTTTTGTAAATGGGTTTGCTTGAAATGTTATTTTCAATTCAAATTCTAAGGCTTTTTCACACCTGGTGAAGTTGTGAATCGCGAGTTCATTAACAAGGCTATTATTGTTCATCTGGGCCAACGTTAGCGTTGTAGCGTCGTCATAGGTGACGTCAGCGTCCTGGTTACTTAGCGCCTATTTTGTATACAAAAACAATGGCGCCTACAAACACACCTGAGGAGTTCGAAATATACACTCCTGAAAATCTAAAAAGCAACGTGTGGCGCTACTTTGGGTTCCCAAAAAAGGGAAACATTACGAGCAAGGACAAAGTGGTGTGTAAAGTGCCTCCTGGTGTTCTTCTAAAATGAGGGCGAGCCACAAATCCGTGAGTACAGTTTACAAACCAGATTGCGAAAGCGTGGGCACGATTTATGAATTTGTGGGTACAGATTGCAAAAACTGAAGGCACGTTTTACAAATCTGAGAGCGCGGATTAGAAACACGATTTGTTAAACCGGGGGAAGAGTTTGAGAATTCGTGAGTACGGTTTATATACTGGGCGGACGGATAACAAAACCGTCGCCATGGATTGTTTTTTTGTTTCTCCCACAGGTGACTTCTCACGGCCAGCCAGTAAGCCCATAATGGCGAGTTCTAATTTAGCCTAGGCTACATGTTTGATTGTTGGAGATATAGCACTGCATCTCAAAGTGTTCTAATCTACATGATTGATCGGGATTGGGGAGGGGAATGCATCCCAACTCCGAGTGTTCGATTTACAAATTCGATTCTCAAAGTGCCTTGTTCTCTTGGTAATTGCTGTCAGATCGCTAAACAATGTGTCAGTAATGGCTGGCTGGTAGAATATGTAAACAAAACAATCTGTTACTAGGGCTGCAACTAACGATTATTTTAATAATCGATTAATCTGTCAATTATTTTTTTGATGAATCGATGAATCTGTAAAAAAAAAAACCCAAAAAACCAACAACATTAATTTCCAACCCTTTATTCAAAAACAGAACTGAAAGTGCACAAACAGGTTGCTACTTGAACATCCCTGAGTTGTTAAAGTAATAATAAAAATAAAATAAAAAAAATGGATAAACAAAAAACATACATTTTTGTATGTAAGCAACAGTGATGCTTTACATCTGCCAAATATATAGGCTTTTTTTTTTTAAATAAAGTGCACCTGAGCTGTCAGAACAATAAATAATTTATAAAAAAATAAAGAAAAATACAAATCAGAAAACAGGATTTGTTTGAACGCAAGAACTTGTTCTCTTCACTACACTCACAGACGCACACACTCACAAACTCTCACACTCACAGATGCACACACTCACAAACTCTCACATTCAGACACACACACACACACACACACACACACACACAGACACACACGCACTCACTCTCTCTCAATCCCTTTGCAATACAAAAATGTGAGCATGTCCACAAGCTCCTGGCTCAGGCTTGCTCTTTTCTAGAAGGCTATGTTTCCTGCTGCAGAAAACAGCCGCTCAGATGGTGTTGAGGTGGCAGGGATGCATAGGTAAGACTTGGCTAGCCTGGCCAACATGGGAAATCTGTCATTGTTAGCCTTCCACCACAGTAATGGGTTTTTCTTCCTTGGCAAGGCTCTTTTCTCCAAAGTAGGTGAGGACTTCCTTCCTCACTTGGGTGTGGACATCCTCAGCTTCGCCTGCTCCATCCTCTTCTTCACAAGGAGTGAGTCAAGTAGAGTGGATTGAGGTGTTGATTTAGTAGCTGTAGTATCGGTGGAGGTAACACTGCAACTGCCATGCTGCCGCACATCCATCTTCCTTCTCTCTTCAAGTGCCATTGTTTGCACTTTAGTTTGAACATGTAGGACTTCATCAGGTGAAAGAAACTTCTGTTTCCTAAACATTGGGTCACGGACCATCGCAAGAATCACTGTGTTTGGTGCTCTATCTGAGAAAGTAGTCTCCCTTTTCCATCTCTCCTGCAACTGTTGCACAGCAGTGAGTTGGAAAGCCCGCAGTGGGGCTGACTCGTAGGCAGCACTCTGGGTGGACTTCAACAGCCCCTTCACAAGTGGAGGTATTGCAGATATTGTTGCATATTTCTGTCCACTCATGAATACAGTGACACATTCAAAAGGCTTGAGGACAGTTGAAAGCTCTTCCAGCAGGCTCCACTGGTCTGGTTTCAGATCCAGGTACCTTTTGCTTATCTGTGTGACAGAGCTGTTGGACAGTGTTGCTGTTACAGGCCACCTTTGCTCAAGCAGTCGGCTTATCATATAGAATGTGCTATTCCACCTTGTGCTTATGTCTTGAACAAGGCTGTGCTCTGGTGTGGCCATTTGTTGTTGTTTTTCTCTGAGCTTACTGCTGGCTAGCTCGCTTTTCTTAAAATGTTCTACCAGACATCTTGCAGCTCCGACAGCTTTTTCAATGCTTGGATGCTTCAACGCAGCATTGATCACAAGTTGCAAAGTATGGCCAGTGCAACGGACAGAGGACCACCCATGCTTCTCTTCCAGGATATTTGCCACAGCCACAATATTAGCACCATTGTCATGGACTATGGCAATGATTTTGCTAGGAGGAATTTTAAATCTGGCCACTACTTGCTCCAACCACTCTGCAATGTTAGATGCAGTATGTCTGTCCTGCAGTGGCAGGGTGGTGAGGCAGATTGACTGCATTTCCCAGTCATCCGTGATGTAGTGGCATGTAACGCCATGGTAGGCTTCAGTTGCTACACTCATCCATACATCAGCGGTGAGAGCAAGTTTGCTGTTGTTGGCGTTTATTGCAGACTTCACTTCCTTGAATGTCTCTTCATATTTTCTCTCCATGAGCTTTGTGAAGTGGGTCCTGGAGGGCAGAGTGTAACCAGGGTTCAAGGTGTGGATCATTTTAGTGAAGCCGTCATCTTCAACCATCTACAGAGGTCTCATGTCAGTGACGAGCATGTGGAGGATACTATCTGTCAAGACAGCGGCTTGCTGTGGTGTACATGATGCATTACCCATCAAGAAGCCTCTCATGGTTTGCTGTTTTTTTCTGGTATCAAAAAGATATGAGTATGTGTAATAGCACAATTTACATTAACTAAAAACATACTTCTTGTTTTAGTTACCAGTTGTGTAAAGGTAAGTAACCCAAAGAGCAATTACAGACAAGACACACACACACACACACACACACACACACACACACACACACACACACACACTTGTTCACAAGTTCACTTGAAGCTTATTCATTAAATTATTACCATCATTGTAGTAAGTGCAAGTTAAGTTCATTTACAGGTGAAACTAGAATTTGAATATTGTGCAAAAGTTCATGTATTTCAGTAATTCAAATTAAAAAGTGAAACTAATATATTTAGTATATATAACTCGTGATTATACTTTTCAGAGGGCTGACATTTCTGTATTTAAAATCCTTTTTAGGGCCCGAGCACAGATGGTGTGAGGACCCTCTTGGAATTGCTCTGTTTATTATTAGGGCCCGAGCACCGATGGTGTGAGGACCCTCTTGGAATTGCTCTGTTTATTAGGGCCCAAGCCCTGAAAGGGCGAAGGCCCTATTGTTTTCGGTAGGATTATTAGGGCCCAAGCCCTGAAAGGGCGCAGAGCCCTATTATTTTCGGTAGGATTATTATTATTATTAGGGCCCAAGCCCTGAAAGGGCGAAGGCCCTATTGTTTTCGGTAGGATTATAAGGACCCAAGCCCTGAAAGGGCGAAGAGCCCTATTGTTTTCGGTAGGATTATTTATTAGGGCCCAAGCCCTGAAAGGGCGAAGGCCCTATTGTTTTCGGTAGGATTATTTATTAGGGCCCAAGCCCTGAAAGGGCGAAGGCCCTATTGTTTTCGGTAGGATTATTTATTAGGGCCCAAGCCCTGAAAGGGCGAAGGCCCTATTGTTTTCGTTAGGATTATTTTTATTATTATTATTTTTTTTTTCTACTTCTCGGGCACTTTTGGGGCCCTTAACGTGCTCGAAAACTCTTGAAACTTTGCACACAGGTCAGAACCCGCGGCCATCAGGGCTGGGCTGAAGCTGGTACCCGGGCGTGGCAGGGGGGCTCGACAGCGCCCCCTGGAACGGGATCCGAACACTTGTCCATAAATCAAACACACTTGCATGTAATAATATGAAACTCGGTACACATATAGATCTCATCGGGCCGAACAACTTTCGTGCTCTAAGTTTTATGCCAGCCCAACAGGAAGTCGGCTATTATGGGTTGTTTGGAAACGCATGCTGTGGAATTTGATGTACTCCTCCTAGAGAATTCATCCAATCTCCTCCAAACTCGGTCAGCATGAAGTCAAGACATTGAGGATGCTAAATTGCGGACGGATTTTTGATATCTCGAACGGTTTGGCCATGGCGAGGAAATGAATTTATGGCGAATAATGGAAACAGGAAGTGTGTTATAACTTCTGCATACATTAACTGATCTTGATAAAACTTCAGCAGTGTGTTTGTTGTAAGAGGCCGATCACATGGATGTGACTATTGTGAGTCAAAGTTATAGTGCCACCAACTGGCAGCAGGAAGTGTGTCACTTTCAAAATGCTTTGAAATCACTCTCTTATTTTTACCCGATTTGCTTCAAACTTTATGTGTATAATGTAGACACACGGCAGATGTAGACCTGTGAAAGGATTATTGATATCTTAGATACTGTTGCCGTGGCAACGCATCAAACTTCAATATTCTTTTCGGATGCTTTTGAGACTCTTCACATGCTTGAAAATGCATGAAACTCGACAGACACATCACATTTATTATCCAGTAGACATGTGCAAAGTTTCAGAAATGGGCGTGGTGAGGGGCTCAGTAGCGCCACCTTTAGTCAAAAATGGGGGCTTAGTTTTTCCTAGAATTACAAAAATCGGTATGTATATTGTTCTCATCGAGCCGGACAACTTTCTAATTTACAGTTATAAGCTCTGACCAACAGGAAGTCAGATATTTTGGTTTGAATGTGATTTTTTGGAGAATTCTCTCTCTCTCTCTGTACCTGTGTCTCTGTGTGTGTGTGTGGGGTGTGGGGAATTTGTCTGTTAGGAGAAATCTGCTTTTATAATTGTTTTTCAAGGTTTCAGGGGCTTTTGGGGCTCTTAACGTGCTCGAAAACTCTTGAAACTTTGCACACAGGTCAGAACCTTCGGCCATCAGGACTGGGCTGAAGCTGGTACCCGGGCGTGGCAGGGGGGCTCGACAGCGCCCCCTGGAACGGGATCCGAACACTTGTCCATAAATCAGACACGCTTGCATGTAATAATATGAAACTCGGTACACATATGGATCTCATCGGGCCGAACAACTTTCGTGCTCTAAGTTTTACGCCAGCCCAACAGGAAGTCAGCTATTATGGGTTGTTTGGAAACGCATGCTGTGGAATTTGATGTACTCCTCCTAGGAAATTCATCCATTCACCTCCAAACTCGGTCAGCATGAAGTCAAGACATTGAGGATGCTAAATTGTGGACGGATTTTTGATATCTCGAACGGTTTGGCCGTGGCGAGGAAACGAATTTATGGCGAGAAAAGAGAAACACGAAGTGTTATAACTTCTGCATACATTAACTGATCTTGATGAAACTTCAACAGTGTGTTCGTGGTAAGAGGCCGATCAGATGGATGTAACTATTGTGAGTCAAAGTTATAGCGCCACCAACTGGCAGCAGGAAGTGTGTCACTTTCAACATGCTTTTGACAAAAGTGGGGGGGTTAGTTTTACCAACAGTTACAAAAATCAGGACATATATTAGTCTCATCGAGCCGGACAACTTTCTAATTTACAGTTATTAGCTATGACCAACAGGGTGTCAGATATTTTGGTTTGAATGTGGATTTTTGGGATATTTCAGACTTTTTCGTTTTTAGCTATTCTTCCTAAGTGGTTTATTTTATTCACACCAAACTTTTTCAACATGATGAAAATACATTAAAGATGCTAAATTGTGAACGGATAATAAACATCTCAAACGGTTTTGCTATAGTGAGGGATTAAAGTAATGTCCACAAAGGAAACACTAAAAGCCTCATATATTCTAAAAATGTAATTATACACCATTTATTTCTATATAAAACTATACAAATGTCACAACTAAACCCATTTTATTCTTTTTTTAAAAAGAATTTTATTCTAATTTTATTCTAAGTTTAAAAATACTAAATAATAAAAAAATAAAAAAATAAAAATCAGGTAGGCCTATTGTATCTATATAAAAATATACTAGGTATGTGACAGTGAGAATATTTTACCACCGGTTAATAGACGTGTGACACCGCTGGGGGCTTTTGAATCGCTTACTTAAAAATGAAAGTAAAATATGTTCGTCTGCACAGACATTGATAATGGTGCGGAGCTGAGCGAGCGTTTTCAAAGAATGCAGTGATTTTAGTTAAATTTTACAATTAGCGCCTTTCGGGGGCGGATTGCTTGAATTTATTTTACAAAAGCACAATGTTGTGTTTTATTGCGACTGTACACAAATATAAGTTAACACTTTGCAGTTTGAATAATGTCCTGTATGAAAAAAATGACGGAATAGCTTATGTTTTTATGTCTCTACTGTTCGAACGCGCCCACGCCTGCGCCACACACACACACACACACACACACACACACACACACACACACACACACACATTCCAGCATTGCAATCTTGACATCACAACCTGTTCATTATAGTCTTAATAAAATATATTAATAAAATAGTCAACCTAACATATAAAAATTACACTGCTCTGTTTAAATAGTCAGTAGTACAATTTGTACCATTCACGGTAAGCACCGCTCCACTGTGATGTTTCCAAGCAAATTTTTGCACGTATGAGGAGGATGATTTTTTCCGTCGATATTGGAACACAAATGAAGTACAAAGCCTATAATAAAGAATAGTTTAGCATCCAAATACATGGCAAATGTTGAAACATTTTCATTCTAATGAGAGGGTAACGTGAGCCCAACACTGCTTACTTTTGTTTTTATTTTTACATTACATTTAAAGGATTTGTTGTGGAATATTTTGAGTGTATCATAAAATCAGAATAAGGTAAGACAAGTAATATTTTCTGTCTTATATATATATATATATATATATATATATATATATATATATATATATATATATATATATATATATATATATATATATATTCTTGTTACATTTATATTTATATATATATATATATATTTATATATATAAGTTGTATATTTATATATATAAGTCGGCTATTTAGGGAATTCACCCGATCGCCACCAAACTCGGTGTGCATGAAGTCAAGGCATTGAGGATGAAAAATTGCCAGGGGATTTTTGATATCTCGAACGGTTTGGCCGTGGCGAGGAAACGAATTTATGGCGAATAATGGAAACAGGAAGTGTGTTATAACTTCTGCATACATTAACTGATCTTGATGAAACTTCAGCAGTGTGTTCGTTGTAAGAGGCCGATCACATGGATGTGACTATTTTGAGTCAAAGTTATAGCGCCACCAACTGGCAGCAGGAAGTGTGTCACTTTCAAAATGCTTTGAAATCACCCTCTTATTTTTATCCGATTTGCTTCAAACTTTATGTGTATAATGTAGACACACGGCAGATGTAGACCTGTGAAAGGATTATTGATATCTTAGATACTGTTGCCGTGGCAACGCATCAAACTTTATTATTCTTTTTTGATGCTTTTGAGACTCTTAATATACTTGAAATTGCATGAAACTCGACAGACACATCACACTTATTAGACAGTAGACATGTGCAAAGTTTCAAAAACGGGCGTGGTGGAATGGCTCAGTAGCGCCACCTTTAGTCAAAAATGGGGGCTTAGTTTTTCCTAGAATCACAAAAATCGGTATGTATATTGTTCTCATCGAGCCGGACAACTTTCTAATTTACACTTAATAGCTCAAAGCAACAGAAAGTCAGATATTTTGGTTTGAATGTGATTTTTTTGGAGAATTTTCTCTCTCTCTCTGTCTCTGTGTGTGTGAGGGGTGGGGGTGATTTGTCAGTTGAGTGAGATTTTACTTTTTCATTTGTTTTTCAAGGTTTCTGGGGCTTTTGGGTCCCTAAACGTGCTCGAAAACTCTTGAAACTTTGCACACAGGTCAGAACCCGCGGCCATCAGGACGGGGCTGAATCTGGTAGCCGGGCGTGGCAGGGGGGCTCAACAGCGCCCCCTTGAACGGGGTTCTAAAACTTGGTCCATATATCAAACACGCTTGCATGAATTAATTTGAAACTTGGTACACATATACATCTCATCGGGCCGAACAACTTTCGTGCTCTAAGTTTTACGCCAGCCCAACAGGAAGTCGGCTATTTAGGGTTGTTTGGAAAACGCTTGCTGTGGAATTTAATGTACTCCTCCTAGGAAATACATTGATTCGCCTCCAAACTCGGTCAGCGTGAAGTCAAGGCATTGAGGATGCTAAATTGCGGACGGATTTTTTATATCTTGAACGGTTTGGCCGTGGCGAGGAAATTAATTTATGGCGAGAAAAGAGAGACACGAAGTGTTATAACTTCTGCATAAATTAACTGATCTTGATGAAACTTCAGCAGTGTGTTTGTGGTAAGAGGCCGATCAGATGGATGTAACTATTGTGAGTCAAAGTTATAGCGCCACCAACTGGCAGCAGGAAGTGTGTCACTTTCAACATGCTTTTGACAAAAGTGGGGGGGTTAGTTTTACCAACAGTTACAAACATGAGTATATATATTGGTCTCACCGAGCCGGACAACTTTCTAATTAACAGTCATTAGCTCAGAGCAAAAGAAAGTCAGATATTTAGGTTTGAATGTGGATTTTTTGGATATTTCAGACTCTGAGTTTTTAGCTACTCTTCCAAACTGGCTTATTTTATTCACACCAAACTTTTTCAAAATGATGAAAATACATTAAAGATGCTAAATTGTGAATGGATATTAAACATCTCAAATGGTTTTGCTATAGTGAGGGACTGAAGTAATGTACAAAAATTAAACACTAAAAGCCTCATCTTCTAAAAATGTAATTATACACCATTTATTTCTATAAAAGTATACAAATATCACAACCAAACTCATTTTATTCTTTTTTTTTTTATTTAATAATTATTTATAAGTTTAAAAATAGTAATTGTACTATTTAGTCTCATAAAAGTCAAGTTATACATAGGGCTATACTGCCCTCTTGTGTTCAAAATCAGGTAGGCCTATTGTATTTACATAAAAATATACTAGGTATGTGACGGTGAGAATATTTTACCACCGGTTAATCGACGTGTGACACCACTGGGGGCTTTTGAATCGCAAAATTAAAAATGAAAGTAAAATATTTTCGTCCGCACTGACATTGATAGTGGTTGATAATAATAATAATAATTTGTTACATTTATATAGCGCTTTTTCTGAGACCTCAAAGCGCTTTACATAGATGGGGGGAATCTCCTCAACCACCACCAATGTGCAGCATCCACTTGGATGATGCGACGGCAGCCATATTGCGCCAGAACGCCCACCACACACCAGCTTACTGGTGGAGAGGAGACAGTGATGAAGCCAATCAGTATATCAGTACATGGGGATGATTAGGAGGCCATGATGGATAGAGGCCAAGGGGCAAATTTGGCCAGGATGCCGGGGTTACACCCCTACTCTTTTTCGAAGGACATCCTGGGATTTTTAATGACCACAGAGAGTCAGGACCTCGGTTTAACGTCTCATCCGAAGGACGGTGCTCTTTTGGCAGTATAGGGTCCCCGTCACTACACTGGGGCATTAGGACTCACACAGACCACAGGGTGAGCGGTTGAGCGGGCGTTTCAAATGAATTCCTATGGAAGTAGGAATAAACTGAAAAACGTTCACTCTGTTCTGCTCGTTCCTTGTCGTGGATGCGCACCATGAATGCCCGTGCAGCCATGAGCATTTTAGTTTAATTTTAAAATTAGCGCCTTTCAGGGGGTGGATTGCTTGAAATTATTTTACAAAAGCACAATGTTGTGTCTTATTGCGACAGTACACAAATATAAGTTTACACTTTGCAGTTTGAATGTGGTCCTGTATAATGACGTATGTTTTTATGTGTCCACTGTTCCATCGCGCCCACGCCACACACACACACACACACACACACACACACACACACACACACACACACACACACGGTTTACTATCTTTGTGGGGACTCTCCATAGACTTAATGGTTTTTATACTTTACAAACTGTATATTCTATCTCCTCACACTAACACTACCCCTAAACCTACCCATTACAGAAAACTTTCTGCATTTTTACATTTCCAAAAAGACTCATTCTGTATGATTTCTAAGCTTGTTTACCCATGGGGACCTCTATTTAGGTCCCCACTGTGACACGAGTCCCCATGAGTCTGTGTGCATTCAGGTTGAAGTCCCCACCGGGATATAAAAACATGAACACACATGCACACACACACACACACACACATTCCAGCATTGCAATCTTGACATCGCAGCCTGTTCATTATAGCCATATATATATATATATATATATATATATATATATATATATATATATATATATACATATATATATAAATATAAATATAGCTGCGAGCAGCGATGAAGGGCCAAAGCCGGCGGTACCGCCACCCCGGTGCCTTTAGGTAAAGGCTCCGGGGTTGCGGTGCCACCGGCTTGGGCCCGTAATCGCTGCTCGCAGCTATATTTATTATTATTATTATTATTCTTATTTTTCTGTCAACCTTTCGGGCACTTTTGAGACCCTTAACGTGCTCGAAAACTCTTGAAACTTTGCACACAGGTCAGAACCCGCGGCCATCAGGGCCGGACTGAAGCTGGTACCCGGGCGTGGCAGGGGGGCTCAACAGCGCCCCCTTGAACGGGGTCCGAAAACTTGGTCCATAAATCAGACACGCTTGCATGTAATAATATGAAACTCGGTTCATATATAGATCTCATCGGGCCGAACAACTTTCGTACTTTTACTTTTTATGCCAGCCCAACAGGAAGTCAGCTATTAAAGGTTGTTTGGAAACGCATGGTCTGGTATTTGAAACACTTCTCCTAGGGAATTCACCCGATCGCCACCAAACTCGGTCAGCATGAAGTCAAGGCATTGAGGATGAAAAATTGCCAAGGGATTTTTGATATCTCGAACGGTTTGGCCGTGGCGAGGAAACAAATTTATGGCGAATAATGGAAACAGGAAGTGTGTTATAACTTCTGCATACATTAACTGATCTTGATGAAACTTTAGCAGTGTGTTCGTTGTAAGAGGCCGATCACATGGATGTGACTATTGTGAGTCAAAGTTATAGCGCCACCAACTGGCAGCAGGAAGTGTGTCACTTTCAAAATGCTTTGAAATCACCCTCTTATTTTTATCCGATTTGCTTCAAACTTTATGTGTATAATGTAGACACACGGCAGATGTAGACCTGTGAAAGGATTATTGATATCTTAGATACTGTTGCCGTGGCAACGCATCAAACTTTATTATTCTTTTTTGATGCTTTTGAGACTCTTAACATACTTGAAATTGCATGAAACTCGACAGACACATCACACTTATTAGCCAGTAGACATGTGCAAAGTTTCAAAAACGGGCGTGGTGGAATGGCTCAGTAGCGCCACCTTTAGTCAAAAATGGGGGCTTAGTTTTTCCTAGAATCACAAAAATCGGTATGTATATTGTTCTCATCGAGCCGGACAACTTTCTAATTTACACTTAATAGCTCAAAGCAACAGAAAGTCAGATATTTTGGTTTGAATGTGATTTTTTTGGAGAATTTTCTCTCTCTCTCTGTCTCGGAGTGTGTGAGGGGTGGGGGTGATTTGTCAGTTGAGTGAGATTTTACTTTTTCATTTGTTTTTCAAGGTTTCTGGGGCTTTTGGGTCCCTAAACGTGCTCGAAAACTCTTGAAACTTTGCACACAGGTCAGAACCCGCGGCCATCAGGGCGGGGCTGAATCTGGTAGCCGGGCGTGGCAGGGGGGCTCAACAGCGCCCCCTTGAACGGGGTTCTAAAACTTGGTCCATATATCAAACATGCTTGCATGAATTATTTTGAAACTCGGTACACATATAGATCTCATCCGGCCGAACAACTTTCGTGCTCTAAGTTTTACGCCAGCCCAACAGGAAGTCGGCTATTTAGGGTTGTTTGGAAACGCTCGCTGTGGAATTTAATGTACTCCTCCTAGGAAATACATCGATTCGCCTCCAAACTCGGTCAGCGTGAAGTCAAGGCATTGAGGATGCTAAATTGCGGACAGATTTTTGATATCTTGAACGGTTTGGCCGTGGCGAGGAAATGAATTTATGGCGAGAAAAGAGAGACACGAAGTGTTATAACTTCTGCATACATTAACTGATCTTGATGAAACTTCAGCAGTGTGTTTGTGGTAAGAGGCCGATCAGATGGATATAACTATTGTGAGTCAAAGTTATGGCGCCACCAACTGGCAGCAGGAAGTGTGTCACTTTCAACATGCTTTTGACAAAAGTGGGGGGGTTAGTTTGACCAACAGTTACAAACATGAGTATATATATTGGTCTCACCGAGCCGGACAACTTTCTAATTAACAGTCATTAGCTCAGAGCAAAAGAAAGTCAGATATTTTGGTTTGAATGTGGATTTTTTGGATATTTCAGACTCTGAGTTTTTAGCTACTCTTCCAAACTGGCTTATTTTATTCACACCAAACTTTTTCAAAATGATGAAAATACATTAAAGATGCTAAATTGTGAATGGATATTAAACATCTCAAATGGTTTTGCTATAGTGAGGGACTGAAGTAATGTACAAAAATTAAACACTAAAAGCCTCATCTTCTAAAAATGTAATTATACACCATTTATTTCTATAAAAGTATACAAATATCACAACCAAACTCATTTTATTCTTTTTTTTTTTTAATTTAATAATTATTTATAAGTTTAAAAATAGTAATTGTACTATTTAGTCTCATAAAAGTCAAGTCATACATAGGGCTATACTGCCCTCTTGTGTTCAAAATCAGGTAGGCCTATTGTATTTACATAAAAATATACTAGGTATGTGACGGTGAGAATATTTTACCACCGGTTAATCGACGTGTGACACCACTGGGGGCTTTTGAATCGCAAAATTAAAAATGAAAGTAAAATATTTTCGTCCGCACTGACATTGATAGTGGTGGATAATAATAATAATAATAATAATTTGTTACATTTATATAGCGCTTTTTCTGAGACCTCAAAGCGCTTTACATAGATGGGGGGAATCTCCTCAACCACCACCAATGTGCAGCATCCACTTGGATGATGCGACGGCAGCCATATTGCGCCAGAACGCCCACCACACACCAGCTTACTGGTGGAGAGGAGACAGTGATGAAGCCAATCAGTATATCAGTACATGGGGATGATTAGGAGGCCATGATGGATAGAGGCCGAGGGGCAAATTTGGCCAGGATGCCGGGGTTACACCCCTACTCTTTTTCGAAGGACATCCTGGGATTTTTAATGACCACAGAGAGTCAGGACCTCGGTTTAACGTCTCATCCGAAGGACGGTGCTCTTTTGGCAGTATAGTGTCCCCGTCACTACACTGGGGCATTAGGACTCACACAGACCACAGGGTGAGCGGTTGAGCGGGCGTTTCAAATGAATTCCTATGGAAGTAGGAATAAACTGAAAAACGTTCACTCTGTTCTGCTCGTTCCTTGTCGTGGATGCGCACCATGAATGCCCGTGCAGCCATGAGCATTTTAGTTTAATTTTAAAATTAGCGCCTTTCGGGGGGTGGATTGCTTGAAATTATTTTACAAAAGCACAATGTTGTGTCTTATTGCGACAGTACACAAATATAAGTTAACACTTTGCAGTTTGAATGTGGTCCTGTATAATGACGTATGTTTTTATGTGTCCACTGTTCCATCGCGCCCACGCCACACACACACACACACACACACACACACACACGGTTTACTATCTTTGTGGGGACTCTCCATAGACTTAATAGTTTTTATACTTTACAAACTGTATATTCTATCTCCTCACACTAACCCTACCCCTAAACCTACCCATTACAGAAAACTTTCTGCATTTTTACATTTCCAAAAAGACTCATTCTGTATGATTTCTAAGCTTGTTTACCCATGGGGACCTCTATTTAGGTCCCCACTGTGACACGAGTCCCCATGAGTCTGTGTGCATTCAGGTTGAAGTCCCCATCGGGATATAAAAACATGAACACACACACACACACACACACACACACACACACACACACACACACACACACACATTCCAGCATTGCAATCTTGACATCGCAGCCTGTTCATTATAGCCATATATATATATATATATATATATATATATATATATATATATATATATATATATATATATATAAATATAGCTGCGAGCAGCGATGAAGGGCCAAAGCCGGCGGTACCGCCAACCCGGTGCCTTTAGGTAAAGGCACCGGGGTTGCGGTGCCACCGGCTTGGGCCCGTAATCGCTGCTCGCAGCTATATTTATTATTATTATTATTATTATTCTTATTTTTCTGTCAACCTTTCGGGCACTTTTGAGACCCTTAACGTGCTCGAAAACTCTTGAAACTTTGCACACAGGTCAGAACCCGCGGCCATCAGGGCCGGGCTGAAGCTGGTACCCGGGCGTGGCAGGGGGGCTCAACAGCGCCCCCTTGAACGGGGTCCGAAAACTTGGTCCATAAATCAGACATGCTTGCATGTAATAATATGAAACTCGGTACATATATAGATCTCATCGGGCCGAACAACTTTCGTACTTTTACTTTTTACGCCAGCCCAACAGGAAGTCAGCTATTAAGGGTTGTTTGGAAATGCATGGTCTGGTATTTGAAACACTTCTCCTAGGGAATTCACCCGATCGCCAACAAACTCGGTGTGCATGAAGTCAAGGCATTGAGGATGAAAAATTGCCAGGGGATTTTTGATATCTCGAACGGTTTGGCCGTGGCGAGGAAACGAATTTATGGCGAATAATGGAAACAGGAAGTGTGTTATAACTTCTGCATACATTAACTGATCTTGATGAAACTTCAGCAGTGTGTTCGTTGTAAGAGGCCGATCACATGGATGTGACTATTGTGAGTCAAAGTTATAGCGCCACCAACTGGCAGCAGGAAGTGTGTCACTTTCAAAATGCTTTGAAATCACCCTCTTATTTTTATCCGATTTGCTTCAAACTTTATGTGTATAATGTAAACACACGGCAGATGTAGACCTGTGAAAGGATTATTGATATCTTAGATACTGTTGCCGTGGCAACGCATCAAACTTTAATATTCTTTTCGGATGCTTTTGAGACTCTTCACATGCTTGAAAATGCATGAAACTCGACAGACACATCAGATTTATTAGCCAGTAGACGTGCAAAGTTTCAGAAATGGGCGTGGTGAGGGGCTCAGTAGCGCCACCTTTAGTCATAAGTGGGGGGGTTAGTTTTATCAACAGCAACAAAACTTGGTATGTGTATTGATCTCATCAAGACGGACAACTTTCTAATTAACATTAACTATCTCCAACCAACAGGAAGAGAGATATTTTGGTTTGAATGTGGATTTTCTGAAGAATTTTCTCTCCCTCTCTCTGTGTCTCTGTGTGTGTGAGGGGAGGGGGGGATTTGACTATTGCTTTTATATTGTTAATCAAGGTTTCAGGGGCTTTTGGGGTCCTTAACGTACTCAAAAACTCTTGAAACTTTGCACACAAGTCAGAACCCCCTGCCATCAGGGACGGGCTGAAGCTGGTACCCGGGCGTGGCAGGGGGGCTCAACAGCGCCCCCTTGAACGGGGTCCCAAAACTTGGTCCATAGATCAAACACGCTTGCATGAATTAATATGAAACTCGGTACACATATAGATCTCATTGGGCCGAACAACTTTCCCCCGGTCAAGTTTTACGCCAGCCCAACAGGAAGTCGGCTATTATGGGTTGTTTGGAAAACGCTCGCTGTGGAATGCGAAGTACTCCTCCTAGAGAATTCATCCAATCCCCACCAAACTCGGTGTGCATGAAGTCAAGACATTGAGGATGCTAAATTGCGGACGGATTTTTGATATCTCGAACGATTTGGCCGTGGCGAGGAAACGAATTTATGGCGAGAAAAGAGAAACACGAAGTGGTATAACTTCTGCATACATTAACTGATCTTGATGAAACTTCACCAGTGTGTTCGTGGTAAGAGGCCGATCAGATGGATGTAACTATTGTGAGTCAAAGTTATAGCGCCACCAACTGGCAGCAGGAAGTGTGTCACTTTCAACATGCTTTTGACAAAAGTGGGGGGGTAGTTTTAACTACAGTAAAAAAAAATAGTTTGTATATTGTTCTCATCAAGCCGGACAACTTTCTAATTTACATTCATTAGCTCCGGCCATGAGGAAGTCAGATATTTTGGTCTGAATGTGGATTTTTTGGCAAAATCAGCCTCTGAATTTTTAGCCACTCCTCTTAAAATATTTATTTTATTCCCACCAAACTTTTTCAACATGATGAAAATACATTAAAGATGCTAAATTGTGAACGGATATTGAATATCTCAAACGGTTTTGCTATGGCGAGGGATTAAATTAATGTCAAAAAGGAAGCAGGAAACATCTCATAACTTCTAAAAATGTAATTATACACCATTTATTTTTATATAAAATTATACAAATATTAGAACTAAACCCATTTTATTCTGTTTTTGCAATTCAAGAAGTATGAAAAAGTTATGAACAGGCTATTTAGTGCTATTTGGTTCAACAAAAAAGCAAACATAGGGCTATACTGCCCTCTTGTGTCCAAAAGGATATCCAAATAGTATATAAAACGTTTTACTAGGTAGGCCTATTGTATTTAAATATAAATTTATTAGGTATATGACTGTGAGGATATTTTCCCATTGGTTAATCGATGTGTGACACGAGCGGGTGCTTTTAAATCGCTAATATAAAAGTGAAAGTAAAGACGTCCGCACAGACATTGATAATGGTGCACACACGTTGGAAAGAATGATACTTTTAAACATAACACTAAACCGCCATTAGGTGTCGCCAGGCGATCGTCTTAATGAGCGAGTCATTAATTAATTCGTTCAAACGATTCGTTCGAATGACTGAGTCATTCATGATTGAGACAGATGTTTATGGATTGGTCATTGAATCTTTGAGTCAACCGATTCGTTCAAAATGCTGAATCATTCAGAAATGAGAAAACAAGTTGCTGTGAGATGCGCGATGGTTCTGCTGTGATCTTGGTTTAACTATTTTTGCTGCTGAAACAGAACAAAAACAGTCAATATTGCATCTTAAATGTAAGTGACTTAATTGTAACTGTTTATTAACCTGTTGATGAAATCAATGTCGCAGTTTCAATCGTGATTGTATTCAGGAAACAGCCTACTCGTCAAGTGAGGTTGCTCTTATCATATGTTATAAAATATATAAAAACTCCATATTTGTAATTTTTATAGTCAGTATGTTGTTAACTGGGTTTCTTTTTTGTGTGCTGCGCTCAGTTGTTTTACGTTTCTCCTGGAGAAGCTGCACGAGTCTCAGCAGCGCAACCAATTGTTACCATCGATCAACTGATTACTGGTAATACATTTATTATCAACTGTTGATTGCAACTTAAAAAGAATGAAAATAAAATTAGAATAATCTCTCGTTTTAGTGATTCCCAAGTTATTTTTTTGTCATTGACGTTCTAATCAGGCTACTCTGGTCGGGCAAGTAAAATTCTCTTTCAGGTTGGCCTATTGTATTTATATATAAATATATTAGGGATGTGACTGTGGGAAAATTTTCCCACCGGTTAATCGACGTGTGACACCGCTGGGGGCTTTTGAATCGGTAACTTAAAAACGAAAGTAAAATATGTTCGTCCGCACGGACATTGATAATGGTACAGAGCGAGCACATTGCAATCTTGACATCGCAGTCTGTTCATTATAGCCTTAATAAAATATAATAATAAAATAGTCAACCTAACATATAAAAATTACACTGCTCTGAATAGTATGAATTGTACTACTGACTATTTAAACACAGTAATCACCGCTAAACTGTGATGTTTCCAAGCACATATTTGCGCATGTGAAGAGGATAATTTTTCCCTTCAACAGTGGAACGTGAGTGAAGTACAAAGCCTATAATAAACAAATGTTTAGCATCCAAAAAATGTAATATATATATATATATATATATATATATATATATATATATATGTTTTTTTTATTTATTTTTTTATTTATATATATACATATATATACATATATATATATATATATATATATATATATATATATATATATATATATATATATATATATATACTAGGGCTGGGGTAAACGATTATTAATTAAACGATTAGTCGGGCGATTATTTTATCGATTAGTCGACTAATCTAACGACTAATTGGAATTATTTATCCTGTCTGTTATTCGCATATCTCTGTCGAGCCGTTACTCCGATGGATTTCAAACTCGACAGCTGTCTGGGCACGAGTAAGTGCAGTGCCAAGTTTGACGTTGTTTGGATGAGAAATGCAAAAGATATGTTAAATATATTGGTAAAAGAAGCACTTAGAAGGTTGTGGTTTAAAAATAAACATTCTGACATAAACACACTGTCAGCTACAATGTTTACTTCTGAATAATATAGTATAAATGTGATAAATCCTTTTTTTTTCATGCAATTAATCCATTGAATCAATATAAAAGTTATTTTTCACATTGAAACTGTTGAAAATACACAACAAAGTAAGTTGATCCACATATGACAGCCTCTGAACTCGGTCAATACTAATCTGGACTAAACATAGGCTACATTCAATCAGCCATCGCTAGAAATACCTTCTAAACGACGGCGACCTTCTTTTTTGACGGCGATCAGCTGTAAAATGGCTTAGGTCCTGCTCGGTTTTCGTTGACTTTGAGTACAAGAATTGAAAGTTTTTTAAAAGATCCCCTGGGGTTAACGTGTCAGCATTCGACAGAAGTTTGACGCTGTCGTGTGAGAACAAGCATCAGTCGGCATTTCTCTTCCTCCCGCGTGCCTCATCTTCTTAATCTCCTCACGTAAATGATTAGATTTCGATGGCTTACCTTTCTTCCCTACGGCAGAATCCACCACAGGTTCATCAATGTATAATTTTTTTTGTTTGTTTGTTGATCAAAAAGTGCAAAGTAGATAAGGAAAACTAGGATGCCGGGTGTCAGAGCGCCACCGTTACTGTTTACAATGCGTGGAATGGTGCGCTGTGATTGGTTGAGCGGATTTGTGGCATTCTGCAGAGAAAGGAGACTGGCGTTTGTCGCGGTTTGGAAAGAAAGGGAGAAAACATGGCAGAATAACACGGCGGGCGGTGTGTGTGTGGCGAGCTGTACCTCCGGGAATGGTGCAAAAAAATAAATAGATAATAAATAAAGAAGCGTCGACGCAAAAAATATGACGTCGACGTAATTTTGGCGTCGACGCGTCGACGTCATCGACGCACCGCTACAGCTCTAATATATACACATATATATATATATATATATATATATATATATATATATATATATATATATATATATATATATATATATATATATAAATATAGCTGCGAGCAGCGATGGAGGGCCCAAGCCGGTGACACCGCCACCCCGGTGCCTTTAGTGTAACTAAAGGCACCAGGGTGGCGGTGCCACCGGCTTGGGCCCGCAATCGCTGCTCGCAGCTATATTTAGGGGTTCAAGCACGAAGTGCTGAAACCCTATTGTAATTGTACTGATTTTTAGGGGTTCAAGCACGAAGTGCTGAAACCCTATTGTTATTGTAAGGATTTTTAGGGGTTCAAGCACGAAGTGCTGAAACCCTATTGTTATTGTAAGGATTTTTATTAGGGGTTCAAGCACGAAGTGCTGAAACCCTATTGTAACTGTCCTGATTTTTATTATTATTCTTCCGCCGTAAAACGCATCGTGCAGCCCAAACCGTAAGTGCTGGAGACTTGAAACTTTGTCAGATGGTAGTACAAAAATCGAGGAGAGGTTATCAAATTATGACCCCGATTGGCCAATAGGTGGCGCTATAGTAAGCAAAAGTATGAAATCGCTAATAACTCCTAGACGCTTTGTCGTAGACTCAAGTGTCTTATATCACTGTAATCCTTGGGTCAAGACGGACAAAACGTATATCTCCGATTTCATTTCCGGTATGCAAATTTTTCCGCCATTTTTAATTTTGTCAAAAACCTACTTTTGCGAACTAGTCTGTGGTTTTTCGCCCGATCGGAACCAAACCAGTGCAAAAATGTTCTTTGGAGTCTGAAAATTAATAATTATCGAAAAAAAGTGGAAATTTCCATTCACGGTCGCTAGGGGGTACAAAATTAACGCTGTGGGAGGAGCCTATTTTACTAAAATGGCTATAACTCAAGAAGTAATTTAGTAAACTTCACCAAACTTGGTTCACATATGTAGGAGGTCAATCTGAGGTCACAATAAAAAAAATGCGTCGATTGGCCACATGGTGGCGCTAAAACATGAAAAAAACATAAAACAGGCTATAACCACCTGACTGTTAGTCCGATTGACTTGAAAATTGGTATGCAGTGTCTTGGTCCAAGGTGCCATGTATGTCTATGAGGACATTGGTGTATCTCGAAAAACATGGCCGCCATTGGCCAATGAATTTGAGCACCTATTAGACAAGGTTAACGGAGACCGATCGGAACGAAACTTGCTGGGCATGTTTGACTCATGGCACTAGAGGTCTGTAAGAATTTTGAAAGAAATCGGCCACTAGTTGGCGCTAACGAGTTTTATGGCTCTGTAATCACGTGGTGTAACACTCATCCACACAATATGCATATCATTTAATAGACCTGCTCATGCTGAACAACTTTGCCTCAAGAACCATTGCAGTCAATCAAACCGTTCGTTAAATATTCGTAATTATGTTAAAAACCTACTTTTGCGAACTAGTCCTAGGTTTTTCGCCCGATCGGAATCAAATCAATCTAGGACAATTCTCTGGACTCTCCTGATCAATAATTATCAAAAAAAGTTTAACTTTTGCATTTTTCGCATGGCTATAATAGGGTCATAAAGAAATTGGGCATGGCAAAATGCACTCAAAAGCCTATAAATCCTAAACGAAAACTCAGAACTTCACAAAAATCGATGAGCATATGTGTCATAACATGCTAAAGAAGCATGGGAAATTTTATGGAGATCGGACCAAAGGTGGCGCTATAACTGTTAAAACGCTTTAAAACCATATATTTCCTATGGCAAATTGCCTGTATTGCCTGTGAATGGTCTTTTCCATCTATGATCTTATAATTTTCATATAATAATGTTCAAAACCAGTGCAGTACAATTCTCTGGACTCTCTAGATCAATAATTATAAGAAAAAGTTGAACTTATTCATTTGGATGGCTATAATAGGGTCACATCAAAATGTAGCCTTGACCAATGTCCCCGAAAGCCTTCAGATATTATTAAAAACAAGTCAGAACATAATATTACTCTTAATAAGCATGAAAAATTTCACACAGATCGGACAAAATTTGCCTCTATAACAGTTAAAAAGGTCAAAATGATATAACATGTCATATTAAGCCAATAAGTGGTATTTTACTGCCCCCTGCTGTCATTTCATCATACTACTCCCTAATATTGTTATATAATTCATATTTAGACTTTATAAAATCATTATTTTAACATTTATAATCACATTTTGTCAAAACTCATCTATTGGAGTATTACTTGACAATTATGTCACACTGACATATGGAAATGGACGAAAATAAATGAATGAAATGAAACGAAAGTAAAACAGCATTTAAGCCATGCCCCCGTATACAAATTCATTCATAACTCAAAAAACGGAAAGTCGTTGCATGCTCAAATTTTGATGGTAAGGACCTCTCCGGGCTCTTGATCGAAACGTGTCGTCGCGGGCCTCGGGAGCGCGCCCCCCGCGTCCGCGACCCGACCCAGACCACCCCAAACCTTGTGTGAGAGCTCGTTGGAAAGGGCCCGTCCTTGGCTAGCTTCGATTCAAATGTGGTGTAATTTGCCCAGGGCATTCCAGAGATAAAAGCCCCAAAATATTTGCATTTGAACAGTCCTAACTCCTGGCCCCAATCGCCCAAAAACACCTTGATGGTCTCATTCAACAGGGCTCCTCAAGCACTATCTATGCTCTGAGTTTCAGAATTTTTCGCCTTCTGGTTCCCGAGATATAAGTGAAAAACCAAATTCCCATTCATTAATTCATTCAATCACTTCAACTGTAAAATGGAAGCTGTAATACCACTGTCCACTAGAGGGAGCAGCAGGATTACGCATGACCTTTTCATTAGTTTTCAGTATTGGAAAACAAACAAATGTTTTAAAAAGCAATCTTTTTTTCTTTTTTTTTTCTTTTCTTTTTTATATTATTAGATCACAAAGGAATTCCTATAGACCAATAAATATATTTTCTCAATAACATATCCCAAAACATTAAAAAAATTGTGTGTGTGTGTGTGTGTAAGCATGCATTATTGACTTAACATAGAAAAACTGGTTTGCTTTAGTGCAGAAAACTGGTGAAAATCATGAAGTTTAAAGTGAAAGTGAGCCAATAAGTGGTCTTCTAGGCAAGGCAAGGCAAGTTTATTTATATAGCACATTTCATACACAATGGCAATTCAAAGTGCTTTACATAGAAGAAATTAAAATAATAAAAAGAAATAAGAATAATTAAAACAGTTTAGAAAAATAAAAAATAAAATACAGTACAGTACAGTACAAACAGTCGGACGAACATTGGCACAGTGCTCATTCATTAAATGCATAGCTAAACAGAAGTGTTTTGAGTCTGGATTTGAAAGTGACTATTGTAGGAGCACGTCTGATCTCCTCTGGAAGCTGGTTCCAGCTGCGGCTGGCATAATAGCTAAAAGCGGACTCGCCATGCTTTGAGTGAACCCTTGGTATTTCTAGCTGATATGATCCTAGTGATCTGAGTGATCTGTTGATCTGTTGATCACTATAGTGATGACTAGTGATCACTATAACTGTTAAAAAGCTTTAAAACCATATATTTCCCATGGTAAACTGCCTGTATTGGCTGTAAATGGTCTTTTCCATCTATTATGTCAGTGGTTACATCACTAGCGGCGCCAGGATTTTGATTGTAGGTGGGCCTCCAGAAAACTGGATGGGCCAGTTAAAATAAGCCAAAAAAAAAAAAAAAAAAAAGGGGGTTCCCCTTCATCTCCGTTTCAGCGCTTTTCTGCGGCACGTAGGACAGCGACTCATAGCCTACCTGAATTTAATGCGTAATACAGGTTTAAAAAAAAAAAAAAAAAACTTAGGAATTTTTTGTTGCTTTTTTTAATAAAATTACAATTTAATTGAATGTATTGTTTAATAAAATTATAGGCCTATTATTTTTAGTTTATTAACAGCAGCAACAGCTGTAAAGATGAAGTTGTCGATCGTCATCTCCGTGAACGCGCCTATAGAGAGAAATGCACATCATGGATTGCATAATCAGAGAGTAGGCCTAGCCTTTTTCTTTTCGTTTTAAATTGTTAAAAAGACATTTCAAGCTTTAAGATATATTTCATGTCTGTGAGGCATATGCTGAGTTTCGTTAAGTTAGGATTAGATGCGCTCCTGTGTTTACGAGCAATGCAAGTGACCGCGCGGGCGCCTCTATGATTATATTGTCTCCTATATTTATCCAGGCAATTGGTTGATAAAAAAAATATTAAAATTAAGATACAATTTATACAAAACGAAATTCACTTAAAAAAGGCCTTTCTAACTTAATTAAGTGGTCAAAATCATGTCTGACCCGCTCCATGTCTCTCGATATTGCGTATCCTATCTTACTCGTGCGGTTCACTTTTCATAATCAACTTAGATGAAAAAATAACATTATAATATTTTAACAAATATGAAACTAAATGAGCTTGATGGCTACAACACATATAGGCCTACAGACTCTCTATTTGTACAAATTGCTGCACATTAATTTTATTCTGAATTTTGCACACAAGGCATTTGTTTGTTCATGCATAGTAAAACATATCTGCAACATTTATCAAGTTCACTGATAATTATGCGTGCATTTATTATTATCTTAATGAATAATGTAACAAGGACGAATGAAGGCTAAACTGCGTTGTTTGTTTAGAATGGAATGGATCGCAAATAGATCCAAATGAAGGAATGTACAAAACCATAGTAGAAAATGGGTGGGCCCGGACCTAAAATGGGTGGGCCCAGGCCCACCCGGGCCCAATGGTAGCGCCGCGGCTGGGTTACATGCTTGCTAAATAAATCTTAATAATTTTTTATGCTTTTGTGCTTAAATGTCTTAAAGGCCTTAACTGCTTGAACCCCGATAAATGCTGCTTGCAGCTTTAATTATTAGGGGTTCAAGCACGAAGTGCTGAAACCCTATTGTAATTGTACTGATTTTTAGGGGTTCAAGCACGAAGTGCTGAAACCCTATTGTAATTGTGCTGATTTTTAGGGGTTCAAGCACGAAGTGCTGAAACCCTATTGTAATTGTACTGATTTTTATTATTATTATTTTTCTTCTGCCGTAAAACGCATCGTGCAGCCCAAACCGTAAGTGCTAGAGACTTGAAACTTTGCCAGATGGTAGTACAAAAATCGAGGAGAGGTTATCAAAATATGACCCCGATTGGCCCATAGGTGGCGCTACAGTGCAAAAAACAAAAAAAAATCATATTTTTGCTTAAATCTCATTAACCGTTTGTCACTCAAGTGTCTTATATCATTGGAATCCTTGGGTCAAGCCGAACAAAAAAGGCCTCAAGGATTTCATTTCCGGTATGCAAATTTTCCGCCATTTTGAATTATGTCCAAAACCTACTTTTGCGAACTAGTCCCTGGTTTTGTGTCCGATCGGAACCAAACCAGTGCAGAAATGTTCTCTGGAGTCAGAATATCAATAATTATCGAAAAAAAGTTGAAATTTCGATTGACGGTCACTAAGGGGCGCCAAAATGTTTGAAGAAGGCGGTGCCTATTTTACTAAAATGGCTATAACTCCAGAAGTAAATGAGGTATCTTCACCAAACTCGGTACACCTGTTTAAGAGGTCAATCTGAGGTCATAGTATAAAGATTGCGGCGATTGGCCACATGGTGGCGCTATAACATGAAAAAAACATAAATCAGGCTGTAACCACCTGACCGTTAGTCCGATTGACTTGAAAATTGGTATGCAGTGTCTTGGTCCAAGCTGTCATGTATATCTATGAGGACATTGGTGTATCTCAAAAAACATGGCCGCCATCGGCCAATGAAGTTTGAGCACCTATTAGACAAGGTTAACGGAGGCCGATCGGAACAAAACTCGGTGGGCATGTTCGACTCATGGCCCTAGAGGTCTGTAAGAATTTTGAAAGAAATCGGCCACTAGTTGGCGCTAACGAGTTTTATGGCTCTGTAATCACGTGGTGTTACACTTATCATCACAAAATGCATATCATTTGATAGACCTGCTCATGCTGAACAACTTTGCCTCTAGAACCATTGCTGTCAATCAAACAGTTTATTAATTATTCACGAATATGTTAAAAACCTACTTTTGCGAACTAGTCCCTGGTTTTTCGCCCGATCGGAACCAAACCAGTCTAGGACAATTCTCTGGACTCTCTAGATCAATAATTATCAAAAAAAAGTTGAACTTTGGCATTTGGGTGGCTGTAACAGGGTCATTTAGAAAAGGGGCGTGGCAAAATACACTCAAAAGCCTATAAATCCCAAAGGAAAACTCAGAACTTGACCAAAATTGATGAGCATATGTGTCAGAACACGGTGAGGAAGCATGCAGAGTTTCATGGAGATCGGACCATAGGTGGCGCTATAACTGGCAAAAAGCCTTCATTCTTATTAGGGGTTCAAGCATGAAATGCTGAAACCCTATTGTAATTGTAAGGATTCGTAAAACGCATCGTGCAGGACAAACCGTAAGGCCTAGAGACTTGAAACCTGGCCAGATGGTAGGCCTCAATGTGGGGACAACCTATCAGAGTATGACCCCGATTGGCCCATAGGTGGCGCTACAGCAACCAAAAGTTCAAAATCGCTCATAACTCTTAGACCGTTTGTCCCAGGATCAAGTGTCTTATATCGTTGGAATCCTTGGCTCGAGGCGGACAAAATGGTTATCTCCGATTTGGATGTAGGCAGGGAAACATTTCTGCTATGTCGAATTTTGTCCAAAACCTACTTTTGCGAACTAGTCCCTGGTTTTTCGCCCGATCGGAACCAAACCAGTCTAGGACAATTCTCTGGACTCTCTAGATCAATAATTATCAAAAAAAAGTTGAACTTTGGCATTTGGGTGGCTGTAACAGGGTCATTTAGAAAAGGGGCGTGGCAAAATACACTCAAAAGCCTATAAATCCCAAAGGAAAACTCAGAACTTGACCAAAATTGATGAGCATATGTGTCAGAACACGGTGAGGAAGCATGCAGAGTTTCATGGAGATCGGACCATAGGTGGCGCTATAACTGGCAAAAAGCCTTCATTCTTATTAGGGGTTCAAGCATGAAATGCTGAAACCCTATTGTAATTGTAAGGATTCGTAAAACGCATCGTGCAGGACAAACCGTAAGGCCTAGAGACTTGAAACCTGGCCAGATGGTAGGCCTCAATGTGGGGACAACCTATCAGAGTATGACCCCGATTGGCCCATAGGTGGCGCTACAGCAACCAAAAGTTCAAAATCGCTCATAACTCTTAGACCGTTTGTCCCAGGATCAAGTGTCTTATATCGTTGGAATCCTTGGCTCGAGGCGGACAAAATGGCTATCTCCGATTTGGATGTAGGCAGGGAAACATTTCTGCTATGTCGAATTTTGTCCAAAACCTACTTTTGCGAACTAGTCCCTGGTTTTTCGCCCGATCGGAACCAAACCAGTCTAGGACAATTCTCTGGACTCTCTAGATCAATAATTATCAAAAAAAAGTTGAACTTTGGCATTTGGGTGGCTGTAACGGGGTCATTTATAAAAAAGGGGCGTGGCAAAATACACTCAAAAGCCTATAAATCCCAAAGGAAAACTCAGAACTTGACCAAAATTGATGAGCATATGTGTCAGAACACGGTGAGGAAGCATGCAGAGTTTCATGGAGATCGGACCATAGGTGGCGCTATAACTGGCAAAAAGCCTTCATTCTTATTAGGGGTTCAAGCATGAAATGCTGAAACCCTATTGTAATTGTAAGGATTCGTAAAACGCATCGTGCAGGACAAACCGTAAGGCCTAGAGACTTGAAACCTGGCCAGATGGTAGGCCTCAATGTGGGGACAACCTATCAGAGTATGACCCCGATTGGCCCATAGGTGGCACTACAGCAACCAAAAGTTCAAAATCGCTCATAACTCTTAGACCGTTTGTCCCAGGATCAAGTGTCTTATATCGTTGGAATCCTTGGCTCGAGGCGGACAAAATGGCTATCTCCGATTTGGATGTAGGCAGGGAAACATTTCTGCTATGTCGAATTTTGTCCAAAACCTACTTTTGCGAACTAGTCCCTGGTTTTTCGCCCGATCGGAACCAAACCAGTCTAGGACAATTCTCTGGACTCTCTAGATCAATAATTATCAAAAAAAAGTTGAACTTTGGCATTTGGGTGGCTGTAACGGGGTCATTTATAAAAAAGGGGCGTGGCAAAATACACTCAAAAGCCTATAAATCCCAAAGGAAAACTCAGAACTTGACCAAAATTGATGAGCATATGTGTCAGAACACGGTGAGGAAGCATGCAGAGTTTCATGGAGATCGGACCATAGGTGGCGCTATAACTGGCAAAAAGCCTTCATTCTTATTAGGGGTTCAAGCATGAAATGCTGAAACCCTATTGTAATTGTAAGGATTCGTAAAACGCATCGTGCAGGACAAACCGTAAGGCCTAGAGACTTGAAACCTGGCCAGATGGTAGGCCTCAATGTGGGGACAACCTATCAGAGTATGACCCCGATTGGCCCATAGGTGGCACTACAGCAACCAAAAGTTCAAAATCGCTCATAACTCTTAGACCGTTTGTCCCAGGATCAAGTGTCTTATATCGTTGGAATCCTTGGCTCGAGGCGGACAAAATGGCTATCTCCGATTTGGATGTAGGCAGGGAAACATTTCTGCTATGTCGAATTTTGTCCAAAACCTACTTTTGCGAACTAGTCCCTGGTTTTTCGCCCGATCGGAACCAAACCAGTCTAGGACAATTCTCTGGACTCTCTAGATCAATAATTATCAAAAAAAAGTTGAACTTTGGCATTTGGGTGGCTGTAACGGGGTCATTTATAAAAAAGGGGCGTGGCAAAATACACTCAAAAGCCTATAAATCCCAAAGGAAAACTCAGAACTTGACCAAAATTGATGAGCATATGTGTCAGAACACGGTGAGGAAGCATGCAGAGTTTCATGGAGATCGGACCATAGGTGGCGCTATAACTGGCAAAAAGCCTTCATTCTTATTAGGGGTTCAAGCATGAAATGCTGAAACCCTATTGTAATTGTAAGGATTCGTAAAACGCATCGTGCAGGACAAACCGTAAGGCCTAGAGACTTGAAACCTGGCCAGATGGTAGGCCTCAATGTGGGGACAACCTATCAGAGTATGACCCCGATTGGCCCATAGGTGGCACTACAGCAACCAAAAGTTCAAAATCGCTCATAACTCTTAGACCGTTTGTCCCAGGATCAAGTGTCTTATATCGTTGGAATCCTTGGCTCGAGGCGGACAAAATGGCTATCTCCGATTTGCTCGCCCTTCAGGCGCCAATTTCGAGTAAATTGCATTTTTTTGAAAAACCTATTTTTGCAAACTTCTCCTAGGTTTTTCGCCTGATCGGAACCAAACCACTGCATGAGTATTCTCTGGAGTCTGTCAATCAATAATCATCCAAAAAATTCAAAATTTCAATTAACGGTCGATAAGGGGAACCAAAATATTTGATGGCACCAGGGCCACTTTTACTAAAACGGTTATAAATTGTGAACAGAAAGAGATTTTTTTGCTAAACTTGGGATACATCTTCCTGAGCTCAACCTGAGATCACTTGAGAAAAATCGCAACAATTGGCCACTTGGTGGCACTATTAAATGGTTATAACTTGTGAACGGAATGAGATATTTTCGCAAAACTTGGGACACATGTTCATGAGCTCATTCTGAGGTCACGTGAAAAAAAGTCATGACAATTGGCCACTTGGTGGCACTATAAAATGGTTATAACTTGTGAGCGGAAAGAGATATTTTCGCTAAACTTGGCACACATGTTCATAAGCTCAATCTGAGTTGACATGAAAAAAATCGTGACAATTGGCCACTTGGTGGCGCTATAACAGTGAAAAAAATCATGAAAATAGCTATAAGCGCACCCAACTGTTAGTCTACTGAAAATTGGCACGCAGTGTCTTTGTCCAGGGTGCCATGATAGTCTATGAGAACATTGGTGTATCTCAAAAAACTCAGTATACGTCATTGGCACAATGCCTTGAAGGAGCCTTAGAAGTTTCAAGCCAGTGTTTTTTTACAGGAGTGACCTCCTAAGACTCCTGAATCCTTGCAGAGTCCAACAATACCAAACATGCCAGGTTTCGCCTTATGGTTTTTGTAAGTGTCATTTAGAGCTTTAAAAAATTGTGTTTATCTTCAAAGCCGTTAGTCCGATCGAGACAACAACAAAAAAACACAGGAAATTTGAAAACATAGGTAAATAGCTAAACAATAACGCCAAAATGTTAAAATTATGATAGGAACTGACAAAAAAATGAATTAAATCCAATCAATTTCACCCATGGATCATTTTGATGCTCTCACATGTTTGAAACAAACAATGATGGATTGTCATGAAATTTGTTTTGAATTGGGACTGGCGAATTCCCGTCCATACTGTCAATGACCATTCGCAAAGACCCGCCCACTTTAGTTACTGTTGCTATGTCTGTCAAGCGACGCCACTCTCACACCACACCAAGTTCTCACGCAGTGAAAAATACATTGCGGATCAGAGAGGAGACTGCGCGCTGACAGACAAGTACTTTTGATATGAAACAAATGGCGCTTTTCCACTACAGCCAGCTCGGCTCAGCTCGGCTCGACTTGACTCGGCTTTGTTTGGTTTTCCACTGTGTAAAAGTTGTACCTGTACCTGCTTCCAGGTACTTTTTTTCGTACCACCTCCGGCGAGGTTCTAAGTGAGCTGGGGCAAGCTGAGGCGATACTAAAATGTGACGTGAAAACACGGCAGACTGCTGATTGGTCAGAGAGAATTGTCACTATTCACTGCGTCATCATTGCACGCGCCAGACGGAGTATCCTGAATAAAAAACAGCAAAAACAAAAACATCCAAAAACAGCATACACTCGATTTCCTCCATTGTCCATTGTGTGTGGCAGCGGATGTATCTCGCGTAGAAGATTAAGTCACGGCAGTTTCCTGCGGCGTCGCTATGACGACCAGGTACTATTGTGGAGGTACTATCTGCAATGGAAAACGGAGCGAAAAGCGAGCCGAGTCGAGTCGAGTCGAGTTGAGTTGAGCTGGTACTGGTAATGGAAAAGCGGCAAAAGTCTCACCTTTCAAATGTAGTCATTTTTAGAGACATTTAAACAATAAATACCATTTTGTGACTCTTTAATGTGTCTGACAGATCGCTGTAGACTCAAGGCTCAGTTAAAGCTGCTCGTGAACCGATCATCTCTTCCTTCTAGTTCATTTATAGCATTAAAATAAACATGAATGAACATAAAAGGAATGTTGTTTTAAAGTGCTAAGACGTCAGTACACTTTGTTTTTCAAATTTAAATCCTCCAAAGTTAATCTACTAACTCTCCTGACTGCTATGTGGGACAAAATGGCGGATTATGATTAGTCAGATCACCTGTAAATCAAACTCCCTGCGAAGGGTCAATTGAGAATGCTCGTGCGCACAATCCTGATCTAATCGACAACTTTGCAGTTGCACATAGGAAAGCCCGGAAAATCCCGCTATAATGTAAGAGAGCATCTTTTTTATGTATTTGGACCTAGGCCTAACAATGTGTTATGGTGCGCTGTCACCAGTGTTTTTTTTTTGTGTTTTTTTTTGGTGAGCGTAGGCTCCTCCTGATTTTGTTAGTCATCTCATCTCTTATATGCTGTGTATGATCATATCCTGCCCTATTCATGGTAGCCTACTCGCGGACATTGCGTCATCAATGTCATCAATTGCGTCATCAAGGGGCCCGCCTTGATAATCCTACTTAAGGGCCCGGTGTTGGCTCGTTACACCACTGAATATAATTGTCTAAACTCCTTATCAAAATTACATATTTACAACAAATTTGACACATATATATGGGCACACTTTGAGTACTACTAATAAAAGTGGTGGAGATCAGGCAAGACTGTAAGAAGACTCAGGCAAGAAGGTGCTATAACTGTAAAAACGCTTTAAAACCATATATTTCCTATGGTAAACTGCCTGTATTGGCTGTAAATTGACTTTTTCATCTATGATGGCAGTTGTTAAATGCTTGCTAAATAAAACGTAATGTCTTTTGATGCTTGTGTGCTTAAAGGCCTTAACTGCTTGAACCCCGATAAATGCTGCTTGCAGCTTTAATTATTAGGGGTTCAAGCACGAAGTGCTGAAACCCTATTGTAATTGTACTGATTTTTATTAGGGGTTCAAGCACGAAGTGCTGAAACCCTATTGTATTTGTAAGGATTTTTATTATTATTATTATTATTCTTCTCCGCTAAAACGCGTCGTGCAGCCCAAACCGTAAGTGCTAGAGACTTGAAACTTGGCCACAAGGTAGTACAAAAATCGAGGAGAGGTTATCAAAGTATGAGCCCGATTGGCCTATAGGTGGCGCTATAGCGCAAAAAACAAAAAAAATCCACTATTTTGCTCATATCTCAATAACCATTTGTCCCAGCTTCAAGTGTCATACATCATTGGAATCCTTGGCTCTAGCCGAACAAGAAATATAGGAGGTATTTCATTTCCGGTATGCAAATTTTTCCGCCATATTGGATTTTGTTCAAAACCTACTTTTGCAAACTAGTCCTTGGTTTTTCGCCCGATCGGAACCAAACCAGTGCAGAAATGTTCTCTGGTGTCTGAATATCAAAAATTATCGAAAAAAAGTTGAAATTTCGATACATGGTTGCTATGAGGTGTCAAAACGTTCGCAGGAGGCGGAGCTAATTTTACTAAAATGGCTATAACTCGGGAACGCAATGAGATATTTTCACCAAACTCAGTACACATATGTATGAGCTCAATCTGGGGCCACAGTAAAAAAATCTCGACGATTGAACACTAGATGGCGCTATAACATGAAAAAAACATGAAAAGGGCTATAACCACCTGACCGTTAGTCCGATTGACTTGAAAATTGGTATGCAGTCTCTTTGTCCAAGGTGCCATGTAAATCTATGAGGACATTGGCGTATCTTGAAAAACATGGCCGCCATTGGCCAATGAAGTTGAGCACCTATTAGACAAGGTTAACGGAGACCGATCGATACGAAACTCGATGGGCATGTTCAACTCATGGTTCTAGAGGTCTGTAAGAATTTTGAAAGAAATCGGCCACTAGTTGGCGCTAACGAGTTTTATGACTCTGTAATCACGTGGTGTTACACTCATCCACACAATATGCATATCATTTGATAGATCTCCTCATGGAGAACAACTTTGCTTCAAGAACCATTGCTGTCAATCAAACCATTCATTAAATATTCGGAATTATGTTAAAAACCTACTTTTGCGAACTAGTCCCTGGTTTTTCGCCCGATCAGAACCAGACCATTCTAGGACAATTCTCTGGACTCTCTAGATCAATAATTATCAAAAAGAAGTTGAAATTTTGCTTTTGGTTGGCTATAAGAGGGTCATTTAGAAAATAGGCATGTCCTAATACACTCAAACGTCTATAAATCCTAAATAAAAAGTCAGAATTTCACAAAAATTGATGAGCATATGTGACATAACATGCTAAAGAAGCATGGACATTTTTATGGAGATCGGACCATAGGTGGCGCTATAACTGTTAAAATGCTTTAAAACCATATATTTCCAATGGTAAATTGCCTGTATTGGCTGTAAATGGGGTTTTTCCATCTGTGCTCATATAATGTTCATATAATAATGTTCAAAACCAGTGCAGTGCAATTATCTGTACTCAATAATTATCAGAAAAATTATAACTTCTTCATTTGGATGGCTATAATAGGGTCACTTCAATATGTAGCCTTGACCAACTGTCCACAAAAGCCTATATCTCTAATATGAATGATCAGACCTTAAAAACAAGTCAGAAAAAGCATGAAAAAGACAGATCGGACAAAATTTGCCTCTATAACAGTTAATAAAAAAGGTGAATATGAATAACATAGCATATTAAGCCAATAAGTGGTATTTTACTGCCCCCTGCTGTCATTTCATCATACTACTCCCTAATATTGTTCTATAATTCATATTTAGACTTTATAAAATCATTATTTTAACATTTACAATCACATTTTGTCAAAATTAATCTATTGTTGTATTACTATTGACAACTGAGTCACAAGTGAATACTGAAACCGAAAGTAAAATGGCATTTACGCCACGTCCCCGAATACAAATTCACTCATAACTCGAAAACGGAAAGTCGTTGCGCGCTCAAATTTTGATGGTAAGGTCCTCTCCAGGCTCTTGATCGAAACGTGTTGTCGCGGGCCTGAATGATAGTCTCATTCAACAGGGCTCCTCGAGCACCATCTATGCTCTGAGTTTCAGAATTTTTCGCGTTCTGGTTACCGAGATATAAGTGAAAAACCAAATTCCCATTCATTCACTCATTCATTCAAACACTTCAATTGTAAAATGTAAGCTATAATACCACTTTTGTCCACTTGAGGGAGCAGCAAGATTACATATGATCTTTTCATTAGCTTTCAGTATTGGGAAACAAACAAATGCTTTAAAAAGCAATCTTTTTTATTATGATAGGGCTGTAGCTATCGATTATTTTAGTAATCGAGTATTCTATTCAAGAAATCGGATAAAAAAATGTGGTAAAAAATAGATTCAAGTTAACAACAGCCTTTAAAATGACTTAAAATACAAATATATAATAACAAGCAATAATGATTGGTTCAAGTAAAGTATCAAAGTAAGTAATTATATGGGTTTTATTGAACAACACTGTTAAAATATACCCATGTAAAATAAATTATATAAACTAATATAAACATAACTTATGTACATGAATAACAAATGCCTGCAGAGGGCACCAGCGGCCTGGTTGTTGTTACACTAAGGCATTATCAAATCCTTGTTTATTGGCCAAACAACATTAAATTCAAATGTCAACTTAACCTTTAATATTTGGCCACTTCTGTACGATAGAAATGCTACAGCCACTGTAATTTCTTGAACAAGAACATGTGCACATCAAAACATGCAAACTCAGAGTTAGAGTTTAAACTTTTATTTTGAAATCGCGATGTTTAAACTTTTATTTTGAAACCGAGATGAACAGCAATTTGAGAAACCGAGAAGCAGTTTGAGAAACCCGGGACGCGCTCCACAAATATAAATGATAACAGTACAACTATGAAACACAAACTGCGTCTGACTTGCGTTCCCAAATGCACGTTATTGGAAACGTAAACAAACAGCACTGCAGAGACTGAGTTTGCTTGGAGCAGCGTTTACTGTGGACGGAGCTGAGGTAATTTTAACATGTAATCTGCACTCATGTAATTAAAGCATCTTTTCTGTGAAAAAACAAACAAACAAAAAAACAGAGGATATATTTATTTAACTGAATCACAGCCTTTGTGATTTCACAATAGCACTATGCTATATAATGACTGTGTAAATGGTTTTAAATACATCGCGTTGTCTTAGAAAACTGTGTAATTCTGCGGTTGATGGATTCTCGTTTGTGGAATGCACCACTTCCGGTAAATTGCAATCGAGGATTTTTTTAAATCGAGTACTTGACTTTAAAGGGGTCATATAATGCCATTTTTGTACAAGCTAATATGATTCTTTAGGGTCTAAATTAAAAGTTTGTAATATACTTCAATTAAAAATTCTCATTAGTATTGTAAGATAACACTCATTTTACCTGGTCAAAAACAGCTCTGTTTTCAGCACGCCATTTAAGTGCATGTGTCTTTAAATGATAATGAGCTTTGCTCACCCCGCCCCTCTGTTCTGTTTGACACCGTTTCTAACACAACCATAACGCGTTGTTCATTAACGTGGGATTATGAATTATATTGAGAACGTCGTACATAGAAAACATGTCATAATGTACTCTGAGTGTAAACAGCCGCATTCACCGTGAAGCGTGCAGCAAGCGATTTGCAAAGATTAATATAAAGATTTAGCCTGGCAAGCCAGACTACATCAAGATGTTTAGTCTGGCAACTCACCATAGACACGCTCACTCCGAGGGGCGGGATAAATGGCTGTCTTTCAAATTCCCTCTGCATGCAATAGGACAGCGCTTCAACCAACCAGAGCGTTTTCCCAACAGCGGAGCTAGTTGATAGATTCATTCAACTTTTGCCATATCTGGCCGGCAAAACGACGAACACATCTTCCTTTTTTAAAGAATGTTCTTTGCTCTTTTCTTAAAGAAAAACTTAACTCCAAGTCCTCCAGAGTCGCGGACAAAGCCGATTCGAAAGACTGTTCTCCAGCAGCCGTCATTCTTTGTTTTCAAGTCGCAGGCAGGTAACCGTCGCAACTCTGTCGTCATATGTTAAGCCCACCCCGCCTACTCTATAAGCGACGTGATTGGCCTGACCCAATTCAGGTTTTTGCAGCTAGAAGGTCTATTGAGAGTTGCTAGACCCACCTGGCTGCAAAATACATTTTGCTGCCGCTAGGGTGCGTCTAGATTTCTAGGCTAATAAAGATTAATATAAAGGTTAATAAAACGTTACACTCACTTCTTCTTCTGGAGGTACAGCAGGAACACGAATAGTTGGTACCAATCCTATTTTCAGGAGCAGCTTCTTAGCAAAACCAGTTTTACTGACCCTCCTTTGTAAAGCTGTCTGGTGTGAAATGATTTGCGCAAACATGAAAGCATGGACGTTGATCGTGGGGAATCCCTGCGTCAATGCTTTGGGAATATTACATCAAAACATCAAAATGACTTAGACGCCATTCTTCTCCAGCATATCAATGCACTATGATGATAGACAGCTCGCTCACGGTCTGTGTTGAAACGCTGCTGTCAATCACAACCGTGGGAGGGGCGTCGATTTTGTGACGTCACAAAATCAAACGGCTTGATTTCAGAAAGTGTAGAACATATAAGGAGATTTAAAAAAAAAAACACTGGATGGATTTTTATCATTTTATGATGGTTGTGTACAGGCACTGCCAACGCACATTTCAGTACAATCAACTTGTAAAAGTGCATGTACCAGTAGGCCTATATGACCCCTTTAATCGAGGAATCGTTACAGCCCTATACTGATAATATAGTTTTATATTATTAGATCACAAAGAAATGCCTATAGACAAATAAATATACTTTCTCAATAACATATCCCAAAAACAATTTTGTGTGTGTGTGTGTGTGTGTGTAAGCATGCATTATTGAGTTAACATGGAAAAACTGGTTTGCTTTAGTGCAGAAAACTGGTTAAAATCATGAAGTTTAAAGTGAAACTGAGCCAATAAGTGGTCTTCTACTGCCCTCTCCTGGCCATTCTACTTATTAATGAAGTCTTTTCACATGTGATTTTGCATCATTCATATTTAGACACTTAAAAATCACTTATATAACAATAACTATTATAACACAATCATATCAGTGTTTATCACTTAATTTGCACTGACACTTCACATAATTGCTAGTAATGTGGTAAATCATGGTAAATCACGCTGGAAACATGGTAAATCATAGTAAATAATACTAGAATGTGGTGTATCAAGGTAAATCATGCTAGAATCCTGGTAAATCATTCTAGAACGTGGTATATCATGGTAAATCATGCTAGAACATTGTCTTTTCCATCTATGATGTCAGTGGTTACATGCTTGCTAAATATAACTTTGTAACTTTTGATGCTTTTGTGCTTAAAGTCCTTAACGGCCTTAACTGCTTGAACCCCGATAAATGCTGCTTGCAGCTTTAATTAGGGGTTCAAGCACGAAGTGCTGAAACCCTATTGTAATTGTACTGATTTTTATTATTATTATTATTAGGGGTTCAAGCACGAAGTGCTGAAACCCTATTGTAATTGTACTGATTTTTATTATTATTATTTTTCTTCTGCCGTAAAACGCATCGTGCAGCCCAAACCGTAAGTGCTAGAGACTTGAAACTTTGCCAGATGGTAGTACAAAAATCGAGGAGAGGTTATCAAAATATGACCCCGATTGGCCCATAGGTGGCGCTACAGTGCAAAAAACAAAAAAAAATCATGAAGTTTAAAGTGAAACTGAGCCAATAAGTGGTCTTCTACTGCCCTCTCCTGGCCATTCTACTTATTAATGAAGTCTTTTCACATGTGATTTTGCATCATTCATATTTAGACACTTAAAAATAACTTATATAACAATAACTATTATAACACAATCATATCAGTGTTTATCACTTAATTTGCACTGACACTTCACATAATTGCTAGTAATGTGGTAAATCATGGTAAATCACGCTGGAAACATGGTAAATCATAGTAAATAATACTAGAATGTGGTGTATCAAGGTAAATCATGCTAGAATCCTGGTAAATCATTCTAGAACGTGGTATATCATGGTAAATCATGCTAGAACATTGTCTTTTCCATCTATGATGTCAGTGGTTACATGCTTGCTAAATATAACTTTGTAACTTTTGATGCTTTTGTGCTTAAAGTCCTTAACGGCCTTAACTGCTTGAACCCCGATAAATGCTGCTTGCAGCTTTAATTAGGGGTTCAAGCACGAAGTGCTGAAACCCTATTGTAATTGTACTGATTTTTATTATTATTATTATTAGGGGTTCAAGCACGAAGTGCTGAAACCCTATTGTAATTGTACTGATTTTTATTATTATTATTTTTCTTCTGCCGTAAAACGCATCGTGCAGCCCAAACCGTAAGTGCTAGAGACTTGAAACTTTGCCAGATGGTAGTACAAAAATCGAGGAGAGGTTATCAAAATATGACCCCGATTGGCCCATAGGTGGCGCTACAGTGCAAAAAACAAAAAAAAATCATATTTTTGCTTAAATCTCATTAACCGTTTGTCACAGACTCAAGTGTCTTATATCATTGGAATCCTTGGGTCAAGCCGAACAAAAAAGGCCTCAAGGATTTCATTTCCGGTATGCAAATTTTCCGCCATTTTGAATTATGTCCAAAACCTACTTTTGCGAACTAGTCCCTGGTTTTGTGTCCGATCGGAACCAAACCAGTGCAGAAATGTTCTCTGGAGTCAGAATATCAATAATTATCGAAAAAAAGTTGAAATTTCGATTGACGGTCACTAAGGGGCGCCAAAATGTTTGAAGAAGGCGGTGCCTATTTTACTAAAATGGCTATAACTCCAGAAGTAAATGAGGTATCTTCACCAAACTCGGTACACCTGTTTAAGAGGTCAATCTGAGGTCATAGTATAAAGATTGCGGCGATTGGCCACATGGTGGCGCTATAACATGAAAAAAACATAAATCAGGCTGTAACCACCTGACCGTTAGTCCGATTGACTTGAAAATTGGTATGCAGTGTCTTGGTCCAAGCTGTCATGTATATCTATGAGGACATTGGTGTATCTCAAAAAACATGGCCGCCATCGGCCAATGAAGTTTGAGCACCTATTAGACAAGGTTAACGGAGGCCGATCGGAACAAAACTCGGTGGGCATGTTCGACTCATGGCCCTAGAGGTCTGTAAGAATTTTGAAAGAAATCGGCCACTAGTTGGCGCTAACGAGTTTTATGGCTCTGTAATCACGTGGTGTTACACTTATCATCACAAAATGCATATCATTTGATAGACCTGCTCATGCTGAACAACTTTGCCTCTAGAACCATTGCTGTCAATCAAACAGTTTATTAATTATTCACGAATATGTTAAAAACCTACTTTTGCGAACTAGTCCCTGGTTTTTCGCCCGATCGGAACCAGACCAGTCTAGGACAATTCTCTGGACTCTCTAGATCAATAATTATCAAAAAAAAGTTAAAATTTTGCTTTTGGTTGGCTATAAGAGGATCATTTATAAAATAGGCGTGTCCAAATACACTCAAACGTCTATAAAGCCTAAATAAAAACTCAGAACTTCACAAAAATTGATGGGCATATGTGAAATAACATGCTAAAGAAGCATGGAAATTTTTATGGAGATCGGACCATAGGTGGCGCTATAACTGTTAAAAAGCTTTGAAAACCATATATTTCCTATGGTAAATTTCCTGTATTGGCTGTAAATGGACTTTTCCATCTATTATTTCAGTGGTTCAAAGCTTTCTAAATAAATCTTAATGTCTTAAATGCTTATGTGTTTAAAGGCCTTAAATGCTTGAACCCCGATAAATGCTGCTTGCAGCTTTAATTATTATTATTATTATTATTAGGGGTTCAAGCACGAAGTGCTGAAACCCTATTGTAATCGTCCTGATTTTTATTATTATTATTTTTCCGCCATAAAACGCATCGTGCAGCCCAAACCGTAAGACCTAGAGACTTGAAACTTTGCCAGATGGTAGTACTATTGCTCGCTACTCAGATACACGGACTCAGCCCAATCGGCCCATAGGTGGCGCTATAGCAATCAAAAGCGCAAAACTGCTCAGAACTCCCAGACCGTAAGGCGTAGCTTCAAGTGTCTTATATCATTGAAATCCAGAGCTCCTGAAGAAAAAAACGTATATCTCCGATTTCATTTCCGCCATGATAGATTTTTCGCCATTTTGAATTTTGTCAAAAACCTACTTTTGCGAACTAGTCCCTGGTTTTTCGCCCGATCGGAACCAAACCAGTGCGGAATTGTTCTCTGGAGTCTGAAGATCAATAATTATCGAAAAAAAGTTGAAATTTCGATTAATGGTCGCTAGGGGGTGCAAAATTAACGTTGTGGGAGGAGCCTATTTTACTAAAATGGCTATAACTCAAGAAGTAATTAAGTAAACTTCACCAAACTTGGAACACATGTGTAAGAGGTCAATCTGAGGTCACAGTAAAAAAATTGCGTCGATTGGCCACATGGTGGCGCTATAAAACAAATAAAAACATATAGACAACTGACCGTTTTTCCGAATGACTTGAAATTTGGTATGCAGTGTCTTGGCCCAAGGGGCCATGTATGTCTAAAAGGATATTGGCGTATCTCGAAAAACATGGCTGCCATTGGCCAATGAGGTTTGAGCATCGTTAACGAAGTCCGATCGGAGCGAAACTCGATGGGCATGTTCGGCTCAAGCCCCTAGAGGTCTGTAAGAATTTTGAAAGAAATCGGCCACTAGTTGGCGCTAACGAGTTTTAAGGCTCTGTAATCACGTGGTGTTACACTTATCATCACAAAATGCATATCATTTGATAGATCTGCTCATGCTGAACAACTTTGCCTCAAGAACCATCACTGTCAATCAAACTGTTCATTAAATATTCATGAATATGTTAAAAACCTACTTTTGCGAACTAGTCCCTGGTTTTTCGCCCGATCAGAACCAGACCAGTCTAGGACAATTCTCTGGACTCTCTAGATCAATAATTATCGAAAAAAAGTTGAACTTTTGCATTTTTCGCATGGGTATAATTGGGTCATAAAGAAAATGGGCGTGGCAAAATGCACTCAGAAGCCTATAAATCCTAAACGAAAACTCAGAACTTCACGAAAATGGGTGAGCATATGTGCCATAACATTCTAAACAAGCATGCAGAATTTCATGTAGATCGGACCATAGGTGGCGCTATAACTGGCAAAAAGTTTTAAAACTACATATTTCCTATGGTAAATTGCCTATATTGGCTGTAAATGGATTTTTCCATCTATAATTTCAGTGGTTAAAAGCTTGTTAAATAAAACGTAATGTCTTAAATGCTTATGTGCTTAAAGGCCTTAAATGCTTGAACCCCGATAAATGCTGCTTGCAGCTTTAATTTTTAGGGGTTCAAGCACGAAGTGCTGAAACCCTATTGTAATCGTCCTGATTTTTATTATTATTATTTTTCCGCCATAAAACGCATTGTGCAGCCCAAACCGTAAGACCTAGAGACTTGAAACTTTGCCAGATGGTAGTACTATTGCTCGCTACTCAGATACACGGACTCAGCCCAATCGGCCCATAGGTGGCGCTATAGCAATCAAAAGCGCAAAACTGCTCAGAACTCCCAGACCGTAAGGCGTAGCTTCAAGTGTCTTATATCATTGAAATCCAGAGCTTCTGAAGAAAAAAACGTATATCTCCGATTTCATTTCCGCCATGATAGATTTTTCGCCATTTTGAATTTTGTCAAAAACCTACTTTTGCGAACTAGTCCCTGGTTTTTCGCCCGATCGGAACCAAACCAGTGCGGAATTGTTCTCTGGAGTCTGAAGATCAATAATTATCGAAAAAAAGTTGAAATTTCGATTAATGGTCGCTAGGGGGTGCAAAATTAACGTTGTGGGAGGAGCCTATTTTACTAAAATGGCTATAACTCAAGAAGTAATTAAGTAAACTTCACCAAACTTGGTACACATGTGTAAGAGGTCAATCTGAGGTCACAGTAAAAAAATTGCGTCGATTGGCCACATGGTGGCGCTATAAAACAAATAAAAACATATAGACAACTGACCGTTTTTCCGAATGACTTGAAATTTGGTATGCAGTGTCTTGGCCCAAGGGGCCATGTATGTCTAAAAGGATATTGGCGTATCTCAAAAAACATGGCCGCCATTGGCCAATGAGGTTTGAGCACCGTTAACGACGTCCGATCGGAGCGAAACTCGATGGGCATGTTCGGCTCAAGCCCCTAGAGGTCTGTAAGAATTTTGAAAGAAATCGGCCACTAGTTGGCGCTAACGAGTTTTAAGGCTCTGTAATCACGTGGTGTTACACTTATCATCACAAAATGCATATCATCTGATAGATCTGCTCATGCTGAACAACTTTGCCTCAAGAACCATCACTGTCAATCAAACTGTTCATTAAATATTCATGAATATGTTAAAAACCTACTTTTGCGAACTAGTCCCTGGTTTTTCGCCCGATCAGAACCAGACCAGTCTAGGACAATTCTCTGGACTCTCTAGATCAATAATTATCGAAAAAAAGTTGAACTTTTGCATTTTTCGCATGGGTATAATTGGGTCATAAAGAAAATGGGCGTGGCAAAATGCACTCAGAAGCCTATAAATCCTAAACGAAAACTCAGAACTTCACGAAAATGGGTGAGCATATGTGCCATAACATTCTAAACAAGCATGCAAAATTTCATGTAGATCGGACCATAGGTGGCGCTATAACTGGCAAAAAGTTTTAAACTACATATTTCCTATGGTAAATTGCCTATATTGGCTGTAAATGGATTTTTCCATCTATAATTTCAGTGGTTAAAAGCTTGTTAAATAAAACGTAATGTCTTAAATGCTTATGTGCTTAAAGGCCTTAAATGCTTGAACCCCGATAAATGCTGCTTGCAGCTTTAATTATTATTATTATTATTATTCTGCCGTAAAACGCATCGTGCAGCCCAAACCGTAAGGGCTAGAGCTTTGAAACTTTGCCAGATGGTAGTACAAAAATCGAGGAGAGGTTCAGAGATTATGACCCCGATTGGCCCATAGGTGGCGCTATAGCGACCAAAAGCGCGAAACTGCTCATAACTCCTAGACCGTATGTCGCAGCCTCAAGTGTCTTATATCATTGGAAAGCTGGACGCCTGACGAACAAAACGTATATCTCCGATTTTATTTCCGTCATGATAGATTTTCCGCCATTTTGAATTTTGTCGAAAATCTACTTTTGCGAACTAGTCCCTGGTTTTTCGCCCGATCGGAACCAAACCAGTGCAGAATTGTTCTCTGGAGTCTGAAGATCAATAATTATCGAAAAAAAGTTGAAATTTCGATTCACAGTCGCTAGGGGGTGCAAAATTAACGTTGTGGGAGGAGCCTATTTTACTAAAATGGCTATAACTCCAGAAGTAATTCAGTAAACTTCACCAAACTTGGTATACATGTGTAGGAGGTCAGTCTGAGGTCACAGTAAAAAAATCGCGGCGATCGGCCACATGGTGGCGCTATAACATGACAAAAACATAAAACAGGCTATAACCACCTGACCGTTAGTCCGATTGACTTGAAAATTGGTATGCAGTGTCTTGGTCCAAGGTGCCATGTATGTCTATGAGGACATTGGTGTATCTCAAAAAACATGGCCGCCATTGGCCAATAAATTTGAGCACCTATTAGACAAGGTTAACAGAGGCCAATCGGAACGAAACTCGATGGGCATGTTCGACTCATGGCCCTGGAGGTCTGTAAGAATTTTAAAAGAAATCGGCCACTAGTTGGCGCTAACGAGTTTTATGGCTCTGTAATCACGTGGTGTTACACATATCATCACAATATGCATATCATTTGATAGATCTGCTCATGCTGAACAACTTTGCCTCAAGAACCATTGCTGTCAATCAAACCGTTCATTAAATATTTGTGAATATGTTAAAAACCTGCTTTTGCGAACTAGTCCTAGGTTTTTCGCCCGATCGGAACCAAACCAGTCTAGGACAATTCTCTGGACTCTCTAGATCAATAATTATCAAAAAAAAGTTGAACTTTTGCATTTGGATTGCTATAATAGGTTCACTTCAAAATGTGGCCTTTACCAATTGTCCCTGAAAGCCTATATCTCTTTAAAGAATGTTCAAACCTTCTTAAAAACAAGTCAGAACATGTGAAATATCACTCTGAACATGCATGAAAATTTTCAGACAGATCTGACAAAATTTGCCTCTATAACAGTTAAAAAGGTGAAAATGATATGAATATAATGGCATATTAAGCCAATAAGTGGTTTTTTACTGCCCCCTGCTGTTTAAAATAGTCATGTTGTCATATTGTTCTATAATTCATATTTAGACTTTATAAAATCACTATTTTAACATTTACAATTACATTTAGTCAAAATCCATCTGTTAAAGTATTAGTATTGACAGTTTGATCACATTATATATTTCAAATGTCTGTATCTACAACATAATGTGTGTGTGTAGTCTTAGGTTTCTGAATAAATTCTGAATCATCTGATTAATAGCTTACAAAGACTTTGTGAAATGTTTATAGACCATTGAAATATATTTTCATAATGACATATCCCAATAGCATTGAAAAAACAACAACATTTGTCTTTGTGTGTGTGTGTGTGTGTGTGTGTGTGTGTGTGTGTGTGTGTGTGTGTGTGTGTAAACATGCATTATGGAGTTAAAATGGAAAAACTGGTTTGATTTAGTACAGAAAAATGGTGAAAATCATGAAGTTTAAAGTCAAAGTGAGCCAATAAGTGGTCTTCTACTGCCCTCTGCTGGCCATTCTACGTATTAATGAAGTCTACTCACATATGCTTTGGCATTCATTATACACTAAAAATCACTTATATAACAATAAGACACTAAAAAATAACGTATATAACAATTACTATTGTAGCACAATCATATTTTGTCAGAGTTTATCACTCATAAATCATATTTTGTCAGAGTATACAATCACAGTAAACAATGGTAAATCCTACTAGAATGTAGTATATCATGGTAAATCATGCTAGAATATGGCAAATCAGGCTAGAATCATAGTAAATAATACTAGAATGTGGTAAATTGTTGTGGGAGGAGCCTATTTTACTAAAATGGCTATAACTCAAGAAGTAAATGAGATATTTTCACCAAACTCAGTACACATGTGTATGGTTTCAATTTGAGGTCACAGTAAACATTTTTATGGAGATCGGACCATAGGTAGCGCTATAACTGTTAAAAAGCTTTAAAACCATATATATCCCATGGTAAACTGCCTGTATTGGCTGTAAATGGTCTTCTCCATCTATTATGTCCGTGGTTACATGCTTGCTAAATAAATCTTAATAACTTTTGATGCTTTTGTGCTTAAATGCCTAAAAGGCTTTAACTGCTTGAACCCCGATAAATGCTGCTTGCAGCTTTAATTATTATTATTTTTCTTCTGCCGTAAAACGCATCGTGCAGCCCAAACCGTAAGTGCTAGAGACTTGAAACTTTGCCAGATGGTAGTACAAAAATCGAGGAGAGGTTATCAAAATATGACCCCGATTGGCCCATAGGTGGCGCTACAGTACAAAAAACAAAAAAAAATCATATTTTTGCTTAAATCTCATTAACCGTTTGTCACAGACTCAAGTGTCTTATATCATTGGAATCCTTGGGTCAAGCCGAACAAAAAAGGCCTCAAGGATTTCATTTCCGGTATGCAAATTTTCCGCCATTTTGAATTATGTCCAAAACCTACTTTTGCGAACTAGTCCCTGGTTTTGTGTCCGATTGGAACCAAACCAGTGCAGAAATGTTCTCTGGAGTCAGAATATCAATAATTATCGAAAAAAAGTTGAAATTTCGATTGACGGTCGCTAAGGGGCGCCAAAATGTTTAAAGAAGGCGGAGCCTATTTTACTAAAATGGCTATAACTCCAGAAGTAAATGAGGTATCTTCACCAAACTCGGTACACCTGTGTAAGAGGTCAATCTGAGGTCATAGTAAAAAGATTGCGGCGATTGGCCACATGGTGGCGCTATAACATTAAAAAAACATAAATCAGGCTGTAACCACCTGACCGTTAGTCCGATTGACTTGAAAATTGGTATGCAGTGTCTTGGTCCAAGCTGTCATGTATATCTATGAGGACATTGGTGTATCTCAAAAAACATGGCCGCCATCGGCCAATGAAGTTTGAGCACCTATTAGACAAGGTTAATGGAGGCCGATCGGAACAAAACTCGGTGGGCATGTTCGACTCATGGCCCTAGAGGTCTGTAAGAATTTTGAAAGAAATCGGCCACTAGTTGGCGCTAACGAGTTTTATGGCTCTGTAATCACGTGGTGTTACACTTATCATCACAAAATGCATATCATTTGATAGACCTGCTCATGCTGAACAACTTTGCCTCTAGAACCATTGCTGTCAATCAAACAGTTTATTAATTATTCACGAATATGTTAAAAACCTACTTTTGCGAACTAGTCCCTGGTTTTTCGCCCGATCGGAACCAGACCAGTCTAGGACAATTCTCTGGACTCTCTAGATCAATAATTATCAAAAAAAAGTTAAAATTTTGCTTTTGGTTGGCTATAAGAGGATCATTTATAAAATAGGCGTGTCCAAATACACTCAAACGTCTATAAAGCCTAAATAAAAACTCAGAACTTCACAAAAATTGATGGGCATATGTGAAATAACATGCTAAAGAAGCATGGAAATTTTTATGGAGATCGGACCATAGGTGGCGCTATAACTGTTAAAAAGCTTTGAAAACCATATATTTCCTATGGTAAATTTCCTGTATTGGCTGTAAATGGACTTTTCCATCTATTTTTTCAGTGGTTAAAAGCTTTCTAAATAAATCTTAATGTCTTAAATGCTTATGTGCTTAAAGGCCTTAAATGCTTGAACCCCGATAAATGCTGCTTGCAGCTTTAATTAGGGGTTCAAGCACGAAGTGCTGAAACCCTATTGTAATTGTACTGATTTTTATTATTATTATTTTTCTTCTGCCGTAAAACGCATCGTGCAGCCCAAACCGTAAGTGCTAGAGACTTGAAACTTTGCCAGATGGTAGTACAAAAATCGAGGAGAGGTTATCAAAATATGACCCCGATTGGCCCATAGGTGGCGCTACAGTGCAAAAAACAAAAAAAAATCATATTTTTGCTTAAATCTCATTAACCGTTTGTCACAGACTCAAGTGTCTTATATCATTGGAATCCTTGGGTCAAGCCGAACAAAAAAGGCCTCAAGGATTTCATTTCCGGTATGCAAATTTTCCGCCATTTTGAATTATGTCCAAAACCTACTTTTGCGAACTAGTCCCTGGTTTTGTGTCCGATCGGAACCAAACCAGTGCAGAAATGTTCTCTGGAGTCAGAATATCAATAATTATCGAAAAAAAGTTGAAATTTCGATTGACGGTCACTAAGGGGCGCCAAAACGTACATTGTGGGAGGGGCCTGTTTTACTAAAATGGCTATAACTCCCGATGTAAATGAGGTATCTTCACCAAACTTGGTACACATGTGTATGAGTTCAATCTGGGGTCACAGTAAAAAAATCGCGACGATTGGCCTCATGGTGGCGCTATAAAATGAAAAAAACATAAAACAGGCTATAACCACCTGACCGTTAGTCCGATTGACTTGAAAATTGGTATGCAGTGTCTTGGTCCAAGGTGCCATGTATGTGTATGAGGACATTGGCGTATCTCAAAAAACATGGCCGCCATCGGCCAATGAAGTTTGAGCACCTATTAGACAAGGTTAACGGAGGCCGATCGGAACGAAACTCAATGGGCATGTTCGGCTCATGGCCCTAGAGGTCTGTAAGAATTTTGAAAGAAATCGGCCACTAGTTGGCGCTAATGAGTTTTATGGCTCTGTAATCACGTGGTGTTACACTTATCATCACAAAATGCATATCATTTGATAGATCTGCTTATGCTGAACAACTTTGCCTCTAGAACCATTGCTGTCAATCAAACAGTTTATTAATTATTCACGAATATGTTAAAAACCTACTTTTGCAAACTAGTCCCTGGTTTTTTGCCCGATCGGAACCAAACGAGTCTAGGACAATTCTCTGGACTCTCTAGATCAATAATTATCAAAAAAAGTTGAACTTTTGCATTTTTCGCATGGGTATAATTGTGTCATAAAGAAAATGGACGTGGCAAAATGCAATCAAAAGCCTATAAATTCTAAACAAAAACTCAGAACATCACGATAATTGGTCAGCATATGTGTCGTACCATGCTAAAGAAGCATGGAAATTTTTATGGAGATCGGACCAAAGGTGGCGCTATAACTGTTAAAAAGCTTTAAAACCATATATTTCCTATGGTAAATTGCCTGTATTGCCTGTGAATGGTCTTTTCCATCTATAATCATAATGTTCATATAATAATGTTCAAAACCAGTGCAGTGCAATTCTCTGGACTCTCTAGATCAATAATTATCAGAAAAAGTATGACTTCTTCATTTGGATGGCTATAATAGTGTCACTTCAATATGTGGCCATTACCAAGTGTCCCCAAAAGCCTATATCTCTTTAATGAATGTTCAAACCTTCTTAAAAACAAGTCAGAACATGTGAAATATCTCTCTGAACATGCATGAAAATTTTCAGACAGATCTGACAAAATTTGCCTCTATAACAGTTAAAAAGGTGAAAATGATATGAATTAATGGCATGTTAAGCCAATAAGTGGTATTTTACTGCCCCCTGCTGTTTAAAATAGTCATTTTGTCATATTGGTATTGGTATCAGCCATGGTAAATCATGATAAACTATGGTAAGTGTGTGTGTGTGTGTGTGTGTGTGTGTGTGTGTGTGTGTGTGTGTGTGTGTGTGTGTAAGCATGCATTGAATTAACATGGAAAAACTGGTTTGCTTTAGTGCAGAAAACTGGTTTAAAGTGAAAGTGAGCCAATAAGTGGTCTTCTAGTGCCCTCTGCTGGCCATTCTACTTAATAATGAAATATTTTACATGTGCTTTTGCATTCATACTTGGACACACACTAAAAATCACGTATATAACTAACTATTATAACACAATAATATTTTGTCAGTGTTCATCACCTCATTTGCACTGACACTTCACATAATTGCTAGTAATGTGGTTAATCATGCTAGAAACATTGTAAATCATAGTAAATAATACTGAAATGAGGTGTATCAAGGTAAATCATGCTAGAATCCTAATAAATCATTCTGGAACATGGTATATGATAGTAAATCATGCTAGAATCATATTAAATAATTCTTGAATGTGGCAAATCGTTGTGGGAGGAGCCTATTTTACTCAAATGGCTATAACTCAAGAAGTAAATGAGATATCTTCACCAAAATCAGTACACATGTGTATGGGTTCAATTTGAGGTCACAATAAACAATTTTATGGAGATCGGACCATAGGTGGCGCTATAACTGTTAAAAAGCTTTAAAACCATATATATCCCATGGCAATTTGCCTGTATTGGCTGTAAATGGTCTTTTCCATCTATTATGTCAGTGGTTACATGCTTGCTAAATAAATCTTAATGACTTTTGATGCTTTTGTGCTTAAATGCCTTAAAGGCCTTAACTGCTTGAACCCCGATAAATGCTGCTTGCAGCTTTAATTATTATTATTATTTTCCCCTAAAACGCATCGTACAGCCCAAACCGTAAGTGCTAGAGACTTGAAACTTTGCCAGATGGTAGTACAAAAATCGAGGAGAGGTTCAGAGAATATGAGCCAGATTGGCCAATAGGTGGCGCTACAGTGCAAAAACCAAAAAAAATGGCATATTTTTGCTTAAATCTCACAAACCCTTTGTCACAGACTCAAGTGTCTTATATCATTGGAATCCTTGGCTCAAGCCGAACAAAAAAGGCCTCAAGGATTTCCTTTCCGGTATGCAAATTTTCCGCCATTTTGGATTTTGTCCAAAACCTACTTTTGCGAACTAGTCCTAGGTTTTTTGTCCGATCGGAACCAAACCAGTGCAGAAATGTTCTCTGGAGTCTGAATATAAATAATTATTTAAAAAAAGTTTAAATTTCGATTGACGGTCGCTAAGGGGCGCCAAAACGTTCGAAGGAGGCGGAGCTAGTTTTACTAAAATGGCTATAACTCCAGAAGTAAATGAGTTATCTTCACCAAACTTGGTACACATGTGTAAGAGGTCAATCTAAGGTCACAGTAAAGAAATCGCGGTGATTAGCCACATGGTGGCGCTATAACATTAAAAAAACATAAAACAGGCTATAACCACCTGACCGTTTGTCCGATTGACTTGAAAATTGGTATGCAGTGTCTTGGTCCAAGGTGCCATGTATGTCTATGAGGACATTGGTGTATCTCGAAAAACATGGCCGCCATCGGCCAATGAAGTTTGAGCACCTATTAGACAAGGTTAACGGAGGCCGATCGGAACGAAACTCAGTGGGCATGTTTGGCTCAAGCCCCTAGAGGTCTGTAAGAATTTTGAAAGAAATCGGCCACTAGTTGGCGCTAACGAGTTGTATGGCTCTGTAATCACGTGGTTTTACACTTATCGTCACAAAATGCATATCATATGATAGATCTGCTCATGCTGAACAACTTTGCCTCAAGAACTATTGCTGTCAATCAAACCGTTCATTAAATATTCATGAATATGTTAAAAACCTACTTTTGCGAACTAGTCCTAGGTTTTTCACCCGATCGGAACCAGACCAGTCTAGGACAATTCTCTGGACTCTCTAGATCAATAATTATCAAAAAAAAGTTGAACTTTTGCATTTGGATTGCTGTAATAGGGTCATTTATAAAATGGGCGTGGCAAAATGCAATCAAAAGCCTATAAATCCTAAACAAAAACTCAGAACTTCACAAAAATTGGTGAGCATATGTGACATACCATCATTAACAAGCATGCAAAATTTTATGGAGATCGGACAATAGTTGGCGCTATAACTGTTAAAAGGCTTTAAAACCATATATTTCCTATGGTAAACTGCCTGTATTGGCTATAAATGGTCTTTTCCATCTCTGATCATATCATTTTCATATCATAATGTTCAAAACTAGTGCAATACAATTCTCTGGACTCACTAGAACAATAATTGTCAGAAAAAGATGAACTACTTCATTTGGATAGCTATAATAGGTTCACTTCAAAATGTGGCCTTTACCAAGTGTCCCCGAAAGCCTATATCTCTTTAATGAATGTTCAAACCTTCTTAAAAACAAGTCAGAACATGTGAAATATTACTCTGAACATGCATGAAAATTTTCAGACCGATCGGACAAAATTTGCCTCTATAACAGTTAAAAAGGTGAAAATGATATGGATATAATGGCATATTAAGCCAATAAGTGGTATTTTACTGCCCCCTGCTGTTTAAAATAGTCATTTTGTCATATTGTTCTATAATTTATATTTAGACATTATAAAATCCCTATTTTAACATTTACAATTACATTTACTCAAAATCCATCTGTTAAAGTATTAATATTGACAGTTTGATCACATCATATATTTCAAATATCTGTATCTACAACATAATGTGTGTGTGTAGTCTTAGGTTTCTAAATAAATTCTGAATAATCTGATTAATAGCTTACAAAGACTTTGTGAAATGTTTATAGACCATTGAAATATATTTTCATAATGACATATCCCAATAGCATTGAAAAAACAACAACATTTGTCTTTGTGTGTGTGTGTGTGTGTGTGTGTGTGTGTGTGTGTGTGTGTGTGTGTGTAAACATGCATTATGGAGTTAAAATGGAAAAACTGGTTTGCTTTAGTACAGAAAAATGGTGAAAATCATGAAGTTTAAAGTGAAAGTAAGCCAATAACTGGTCTTCTACTGCCCTCTGCTGGCCATTCTACTTATTAATGAAGTCTACTCACATATGCTTTTGCATTCATTATACACTAAAAATCACTTATATAACAGTAAGACACTAAAAAATCACTTATATAACAATTACTATTGTAGCACAATCATGCTAGAATCATAGTAAATAATACTAGAATGTGGTAAATTGTTGTGGGAGGAGCCTATTTTACTAAAATGGCTATAAGTCAAGAAGTAAATGAGATATCTTCACCAAACTCAGTACACATGTGTATGGGTTCAATTTGAGGTCACAGTAAGCAATTTTATGGAGATCAGACCATAGGTGGCGCTATAACTGTTAAAAAAGCTTTAAAACCATATATTTCCTATGGTACATTGCCTGTATTGGCTGTAAATGGTCTTTTCCATCTATTATGTCAGTGGTTAGATGCTTGCTAAATAAAACTAATAACTTTTGATGCTTTTGTGCTTAAAGGCCTTAAAGGCCTTAACTGCTTGAACCCCGATAAATGCTGCTTGCAGCTTTAATTATTATTATTATTAGGGGTTCAAGCACGAAGTGCTGAACACCTATTGTAATTGTACTGATTTTTATTAGGGGTTCAAGCACGAAGTGCTGAAACCCTATTGTAATTGTACTGATTTTTATTATTATTATTTTTCTTCTGCCGTAAAACGCATCGTGCAGCCCAAACCGTAAGTGCTAGAGACTTGAAACTTTGCCATATGGTAGTACAAAAATCGAGGAGAGGTTATCAAAATATGAGCCAGATTGGCCAATAGGTGGCGCTACAGTGCAAAAAACAAAAAAATGCCATACTTTTGCTTAAATCTCACCAACCCTTTGTCACAGACTCAAGTGTCTTATATCATTGGAATCCTTGGCTCAAGCCGAACAAAAAAGGCCTCAAGGATTTCATTTCCGGTATGCAAATTTTCCGCCATTTTGGATTTTGTCCAAAACCTACTTTTGCGAACTAGTCCTAGGTTTTTTGCCCGATCGGAACCAAACCAGTGCAGAAATGTTCTCTGGCGTCTGAATATAAATAATTATCGAAAAAAAGTTAAAATTTCGATTCACGGTCGCTAAGGGGCGCCAAAATGTTCGAAGGAGGCGGAGCTAGTTTTACTAAAATGGCTATAACTCCAGAAGTAAATGAGTTATCTTCACCAAACTTGGTACACATGTGTAAGAGGTCAATCTAAGGTCACAGTAAAAAAACCGCGGTGATTGGCCACATGGTGGCGTTATAACATTAAAAAAACATAAAACAGGCTATAACCACCTGACCGTTTGTCCGATTGACTTGAAAATTGGTATGCAGTGTCTTGGTCCAAGGTGCCATGTATGTCTATGAGGACATTGGTGTATCTCGAAAAACATGGCCGCCATCGGCCAATGAAGTTTGAGCACCTATTAGACAAGGTTAACGGAGGCCAATCGAAACGAAACTCAGTGGGCATGTTCGGCTCAAGCCCCTAGAGGTCTGTAAGAATTTTGAAAGAAATCGGCCACTAGTTGGCGCTAACGAGTTTTACGGCTCCGTAATCACGTGGTGTTACAAATATACACACAATATGCATATCATTTGATAGATCTCCTCACCCTGAACAACTTTGCCTCAAGAACCATTGCTGTCAATCAAACCGTTCATTAATTATTTGCGAATATGTTAAAAACCTACTTTTGCGAACTAGTCCTAGGTTTTTTGCCCGATCAGAACCAGACCAGTCTAGGACAATTCTCTGGACTCTCTAGATCAATAATTATCAAAAAAAGTTGAACTTTTGTATTTTTCATATGGCTATAATTGGGTCATAAAGAAAAGGGGCGTGGCAAAATACACTCAAAAGCCTATAAATCCTAAACGAAAACTCAGAACTTCACAAAAATTGGTGAGCATATGTGCCATAACATTGTAAACAAGCGTGCAAAATTTCATGGAGATTGGACAATAGCTGGCGCTATAACTGTCAAAAAGCTTTGAAAACCATATATTTCCTATGGTAAATTGCCTGTATTGGCTGTAAATGGACTTTTCCATCTATTATTTCAGTGGTTAAAAGCTTTCTAAATAAAACTTAATGTCTTAAATGCTTATGTGCTTAAAGGCCTTAAATGCTTGAACCCCGATAAATGCTGCTTGCAGCTTTAATTATTAGGGGTTCAAGCACGAAGTGCTGAAACCCTATTGTAATCGTCCTGATTTTTATTATTATTATTTTTCCGCCATAAAACGCATCGTGCAGCCCAAACCGTAAGACCTAGAGACTTGAAACTTTGCCAGATGGTAGTACTATTGCTCGCTACTCAGATACACGGACTCAGCCCAATCGGCCCATAGGTGGCGCTATAGCAATCAAAAGCGCAAAACTGCTCAGAACTCCCAGACCGTAAGGCGTAGCTTCAAGTGTCTTATATCATTGAAATCCAGAGCTTCTGAAGAAAAAAACGTATATCTCCGATTTCATTTCCGCCATGATAGATTTTTCGCCATTTTGAATTTTGTCAAAAACCTACTTTTGCGAACTAGTCCCTGGTTTTTCGCCCGATCGGAACCAAACCAGTGCGGAATTGTTCTCTGGAGTCTGAAGATCAATAATTATCGAAAAAAAGTTGAAATTTCGATTAATGGTCGCTAGGGGGTGCAAAATTAACGTTGTGGGAGGAGCCTATTTTACTAAAATGGCTATAACTCAAGAAGTAATTAAGTAAACTTCACCAAACTTGGTACACATGTGTAAGAGGTCAATCTGAGGTCACAGTAAAAAAATTGCGTCGATTGGCCACATGGTGGCGCTATAAAACAAATAAAAACATATAGACAACTGACCGTTTTTCCGAATGACTTGAAATTTGGTATGCAGTGTCTTGGCCCAAGGGGCCATGTATGTCTAAAAGGATATTGGCGTATCTCAAAAAACATGGCCGCCATTGGCCAATGAGGTTTGAGCACCGTTAACGACGTCCGATCGGAGCGAAACTCGATGGGCATGTTCGGCTCAAGCCCCTAGAGGTCTGTAAGAATTTTGAAAGAAATCGGCCACTAGTTGGCGCTAACGAGTTTTACGGCTCTGTAATCACGTGGTGTTACAAATATCCACACAATATGCATATCATTTGATAGATCTCCTCATCCTGAACAACTTTGCCTCAAGAACCATTGCTGTCAATCAAACTGTTCATTAATTATTCATTAATATGTTAAAAACCTACTTTTGCGAACTAGTCCTAGGTTTTTTGCCCGATCGGAACCAGACCAGTCTAGGACAATTCTCTGGACTCTCTAGATCAATAATTATCAAAAAAAAGTTGAACTTTTGCATTTGGATGGCTGTAATAGGGTAATTTATAAAATGGGCGTGTCAAAATACATTAAAAAGCCTATAAATCCTAAATAAAAACTCAGAACTTCACAAAAATTGGTCAGCATATGTGACATAACATCATTAACAAGCATGAAAAATTCTATGGAGATCGGACGATAGGTGGCGCTATAACTGTTAAAAAGCTTTAAAATCATATATTTCCTATGGTAAACTGCCTGTATTGGCTGTAAATGGTCTTTTCCATCTCTGATCATATAATTTTCATATCATAATGTTCAAAACTAGTGCAATACAATTCTCTGGACTCACTAGATCAATAATTGTCAGAAAAAGTTGAACTACTTCATTTGGATAGCTATAATAGGTTCACTTCAAAATCTGGCCTTTACCAAGTGTCCCCGAAAGCCTATATCTCTTTAATCAATGCTCAGACCTTCTTAAAAACAAGTCAGAACGTGTGAAATATCACCCTGAACAAGCATGAAAATTTTCAGACAGATCGGACAAAATTTGCCTCTATAACAGTTAAAAAGGTGAAAATGATATGAATTAATGGCATGTTAAGCCAATAAGTGGTATTTTACTGCCCCCTGCTGTTTAAAATAGTCATTTTCTCATATTGGTATTGGTATCAGCCATGGTAAATCATGATAAATGATGGTGTGTGTGTGTGTGTGTGTGTGTGTGTGTGTGTGTGTGTGTGTGTGTGTGGTACAAATATAACAAAGGTTTTATTTTCCAACATGAAAACAAACATAACAGAGTGCTAGTGCACAAACAATAACCGACAATGATAATGGATGAGAGGGGAACTTAAATACACAGATCAAGACAAGGACAACAGGTGACGGTTATGATGATGAGGAGCAGGTGATGATGAGGAGGGTGATGAGGAGCAGGTGCAGGTGATGACGACAGATGGTGAATGTGATGAAGACAGAAGGTGAATGTGATGAAGGTGAATGTGACACCAATATCACTGAAACATTTGTGTGTGTGTGTGTGTGTGTGTGTGTGTGTGTGTGTGTGGCATTATTGTGTGTAGCATATGTAGCAAGTATGCATTATTGAGTTAACATGGAAACACTGGTTTGCTTTAGTGCAGAAAACTGGTCAAAATCATGAGGTTTAAAGTGAAAGTGAGCCAATAAGTGGTCTTCTAGTGCCCTCTGCTGGCCATTCTACTTATTAATTAAATATTTCCACATGTGCTTGCATTTATACTTGAATACACACTAAAAATATATAGCAATAACTATTATAACACAATCATATTTTGTCAGTGTTAATCACTTTATTTGCACTGACACTTCAAATAATTGCTAGTAATGTGATAAATCAGGCTAGAAACATGGTAAATCAAAGTAAATAATACTAGATTGTCGTTTATCTCCTGGTAAATAAAACTAGAACGTGGTATATCATGGTAAATCATGGTTAACTATGCTGTGTGTGTGTGTGTGTGTGTGTGTGTGTGTGTGTGTGTGTGTGTGTGTGTGTGTGTGTAAGCATGCATTGAGTTAACATGGAAAAACTGGTTTGCTTTAGTGCAGAAAACTGGTTTAAAGTGAAAGTGAGCCAATAAGTGGTCTTCTAGTGCCCTCTGCTGGCCATTCTACTTAATAATGAAATATTTTACATGTGCTTTTGCATTCATACTTGGACACACACTAAAAATCACGTATATAACTAACTATTATAACACAATAATATTTTGTCAGTGTTCATCACCTCATTTGCACTGACACTTCACATAATTGCTAGTAATGTGGTTAATCATGCTAGAAACATTGTAAATCATAGTAAATAATACTGAAATGAGGTGTATCAAGGTAAATCATGCTAGAATCCTAATAAATCATTCTGGAACATGGTATATGATAGTAAATCATGCTAGAATCATATTAAATAATTCTTGAATGTGGCAAATCGTTGTGGGAGGAGCCTATTTTACTCAAATGGCTATAACTCAAGAAGTAAATGAGATATCTTCACCAAAATCAGTACACATGTGTATGGGTTCAATTTGAGGTCACAATAAACAATTTTATGGAGATCGGACCATAGGTGGCGCTATAACTGTTAAAAAGCTTTAAAACCATATATATCCCATGGCAATTTGCCTGTATTGGCTGTAAATGGTCTTTTCCATCTATTATGTCAGTGGTTACATGCTTGCTAAATAAATCTTAATGACTTTTGATGCTTTTGTGCTTAAATGCCTTAAAGGCCTTAACTGCTTGAACCCCGATAAATGCTGCTTGCAGCTTTAATTAGGGGTTCAAGCATGAAATGCTGAAACCCTATTGTAATTGTGCTGATTTTTATTATTATTATTATTATTCCGCCGTAAAACGCATCGTGCAGCCTAAACCGTAAGTGCTAGAGACTTGAAACTTGGCCAGAAGGTAGTACAAAAATCGAGGAGAGGTTCAGAGAATATGAGCTAGATTGGCCAATAGGTGGCGCTACAGTGCAAAAAACAAAAAAATTGCATATTTTTGCTTAAATCTCATCAACCCTTTGTCACAGACTCAAGTGTCTTATATCTTTGGAATCCTTGGGTCAAGCCGAACAAAAAAGCCCTCAAGGATTTCATTTCCGGTATGCAAATTTTTCCGCCATTTTGGATTTTGTCCAAAACCTACTTTTGCGAACTAGTCCCTGGTTTTTCGCCCGATCGGAACCAAACCAGTGCAGAAATATTCACAGGAGTCTGAATATCAATAATTATCGAAAAAAAGTTAAAATTTCGATCCACGGTTGCTAAGGGGCATCAAAACGTTCGCAGGAGGCGGAGCTAATTATACAAAAATGGCTATAACTCGTGAACGAAATGAGATATTTTCACTAAACTCGGTACACATATGTATGAGCTCAAGTTGAGGTCACAGTAAAAAAATCGCGGTGATTGGCCTCATGGTGGCGCTATAATATGAAAAAAACATAAAACAGGCTATAACCACCTGACCGTTAGTCCGATTGACTTGAAAATTGGTATGCAGTGTCTTGGTCCAAGGTGCCATGTATGTCTATGAGGACATTGGTGTATCTCAAAAAACATGGCCGCTATCGGCCAATGAAGTTTGAGCACCTATTAGACAAGGTTAATGGAGGCCGATCGGAACAAAACTCAGTGGGCATGTTCGGCTCAAGCCCCTAGAGGTCTGTAAGAATTTTGAAAGAAATCGGCCACTAGTTGGCGCTAACGAGTTTTATGGCTCTGTAATCACGTGGTGTTACACTTATCGTCACAAAATGCATATCATATGATAGATCTGCTCATGCTGAACAACTTTGCCTCTAGAACCATTGCTGTCAATCAAACAGTTCATTAAATATTCATGAATATGTTAAAAACCTACTTTTGCGAACTAGTCCTAGGTTTTTTGCCCGATCGGAACCAGACCAGTCTAGGACAATTCTCTGGACTCTCTAGATCAATAATTATCAAAAAAAAGTTGAACTTTTGCATTTGGATGGCTGTAATAGGGTAATTTATAAAATGGGCGTGTCAAAATACATTAAAAAGCCTATAAATCCTAAATAAAAACTCAGAACTTCACAAAAATTGGTCAGCATATGTGACATAACATCATTAACAAGCATGAAAAATTCTATGGAGATCGGACGATAGGTGGCGCTATAACTGTTAAAAAGCTTTAAAATCATATATTTCCTATGGTAAACTGCCTGTATTGGCTGTAAATGGTCTTTTCCATCTCTGATCATATAATTTTCATATCATAATGTTAAAAAACTAGTGCAATACAATTCTCTGGACTCACTAGATCAATAATTGTCAGAAAGTTGAACTACTTCATTTGGATAGCTATAATAGGTTCACTTCAAAATCTGGCCTTTACCAAGTGTCCCCGAAAGCCTATATCTCTTTAATCAATGCTCAGACCTTCTTAAAAACAAGTTAGAACGTGTGAAATATCACCCTGAACAAGCATGAAAATTTTCAGACAGATCGGACAAAATTTGCCTCTATAACAGTTAAAAAGGTGAAAATGATATGGATATAATAGCATATTAAGCCAATAAGTGGTATTTTACTGCCCCCTGCTGTTTAAAATAGTAATTTTGTCATATTGTTCTATAATTTATATTTAGACTTTATAAAATCACTATTTTAACATTTACAATTACATTTACTCAAAATCCATCTGTTAAAGTATTAGTATTGACAGTTTGATCACATTATATATTTCAAATATCTGTATCTACAACATAATGTGTGTGTGTAGTCTTAGGTTTCTAAATAAATTCTGAATAATCTGATTAATAGCTTACAAAGACTTTGTGAAATGTTTATAGACCATTGAAATATATTTTCATAATGACATATCCCAATAGCATTGAAAAAACAACAACATTTGTCTTTGTGTGTGTGTGTGTGTGTGTGTGTGTGTGTGTGTGTGTGTGTGTGTGTGTGTGTGTGTGTGTGTGTGTGTGTGTAAACATGCATTATGGAGTTAAAATGGAAAAACTGGTTTGCTTTAGTACAGAAAAATGGTGAAAATCATGAAGTTTAAAGTGAAAGTGAGCCAATAACTGGTCTTCTACTGCCCTCTGCTGGCCATTCTACTTATTAATGAAGTCTACTCACATATGCTTTTGCATTCATTATACACTAAAAATCACTTATATAACAATAAGACACTAAAAAATCACTTATATAACAATTACTATTGTAGCACAATCATGCTAGAATCATAGTAAATAATACTAGAATGTGGTAAATTGTTGTGGGAGGAGCCTATTTTACTAAAATGGCTATAAGTCAAGAAGTAAATGAGATATCTTCACCAAACTCAGTACACATGTGTATGGGTTCAATTTGAGGTCACAGTAAGCAATTTTATGGAGATCAGACCATAGGTGGCGCTATAACTGTTAAAAAAGCTTTAAAACCATATATTTCCTATGGTACATTGCCTGTATTGGCTGTAAATGGTCTTTTTCATCTATTATGTCAGTGGTTAGATGCTTGCTAAATAAAACTAATAACTTTTGATGCTTTTGTGCTTAAAGGCCTTAAAGGCCTTAACTGCTTGAACCCCGATAAATGCTGCTTGCAGCTTTAATTAGGGGTTCAAGCACGAAGTGCTGAAACCCTATTGTAATTGCCCTGATTTTTAGGGGTTCAAGCATGAAATGCTGAAACCCTATTGTAATTGTAAGGATTCGTAAAACGCATCGTGCAGGACAAACCGTAAGGCCTAGAGACTTGAAACCTGGCCAGATGGTAGGCCTCAATGTGGGGACAACCTATCAGAGTATGACCCCGATTGGCCCATAGGTCGCGCTACAGCAACCAAAAGTTCAAAATCGCTCATAACTCTTAGACCGTTTGTCCCAGGATCAAGTGTCTTATATCGTTGGAATCCTTGGCTCGAGGCGGACAAAATGGCTATCTCCGATTTGGATGTAGGCAGGGAAACATTTCTGCTATGTCGAATTTTGTCCAAAACCTACTTTTGCGAACTAGTCCCTGGTTTTTCGCCCGATCGGAACCAAACCAGTCTAGGACAATTCTCTGGACTCTCTAGATCAATAATTATCAAAAAAAAGTTGAACTTTGGCATTTGGGTGGCTGTAACGGGGTCATTTAGAAAAGGGGCGTGGCAAAATACACTCAAAAGCCTATAAATCCCAAAGGAAAACTCAGAACTTGACCAAAATTGATGAGCATATGTGTCAGAACACGGTGAGGAAGCATGCAGAGTTTCATGGAGATCGGACCATAGGTGGCGCTATAACTGGCAAAAAGCCTTCATTCTTATTAGGGGTTCAAGCATGAAATGCTGAAACCCTATTGTAATTGTAAGGATTCGTAAAACGCATCGTGCAGGACAAACCGTAAGGCCTAGAGACTTGAAACCTGGCCAGATGGTAGGCCTCAATGTGGGGACAACCTATCAGAGTATGACCCCGATTGGCCCATAGGTGGCGCTACAGCAACCAAAAGTTCAAAATCGCTCATAACTCTTAGACCGTTTGTCCCAGGATCAAGTGTCTTATATCGTTGGAATCCTTGGCTCGAGGCGGACAAAATGGCTATCTCCGATTTGGATGTAGGCAGGGAAACATTTCTGCTATGTCGAATTTTGTCCAAAACCTACTTTTGCGAACTAGTCCCTGGTTTTTCGCCCGATCGGAACCAAACCAGTCTAGGACAATTCTCTGGACTCTCTAGATCAATAATTATCAAAAAAAAGTTGAACTTTGGCATTTGGGTGGCTGTAACGGGGTCATTTAGAAAAGGGGCGTGGCAAAATACACTCAAAAGCCTATAAATCCCAAAGGAAAACTCAGAACTTGACCAAAATTGATGAGCATATGTGTCAGAACACGGTGAGGAAGCATGCAGAGTTTCATGGAGATCGGACCATAGGTGGCGCTATAACTGGCAAAAAGCCTTCATTCTTATTAGGGGTTCAAGCATGAAATGCTGAAACCCTATTGTAATTGTAAGGATTCGTAAAACGCATCGTGCAGGACAAACCGTAAGGCCTAGAGACTTGAAACCTGGCCAGATGGTAGGCCTCAATGTGGGGACAACCTATCAGAGTATGACCCCGATTGGCCCATAGGTGGCGCTACAGCAACCAAAAGTTCAAAATCGCTCATAACTCTTAGACCGTTTGTCCCAGGATCAAGTGTCTTATATCGTTGGAATCCTTGGCTCGAGGCGGACAAAATGGCTATCTCCGATTTGGATGTAGGCAGGGAAACATTTCTGCTATGTCGAATTTTGTCCAAAACCTACTTTTGCGAACTAGTCCCTGGTTTTTCGCCCGATCGGAACCAAACCAGTCCAGGACAATTCTCTGGACTCTCTAGATCAATAATTATCAAAAAAAAGTTGAACTTTGGCATTTGGGTGGCTGTAACAGGGTCATTTAGAAAAGGGGCGTGGCAAAATACACTCAAAAGCCTATAAATCCCAAAGGAAAACTCAGAACTTCACCAAAATTGACGAGCATATGTGTCCGAGCATGGGGAGGAAACATGCAGAGTTTCATGGAGATCGGACCATAGGTGGCGCTATAACTGGCAAAAAGCCTTCATTCTTATTAGGGGTTCAAGCATGAAATGCTGAAACCCTATTGTAATTGTAAGGATTCGTAAAACGCATCGTGCAGGACAAACCGTAAGGCCTAGAGACTTGAAACCTGGCCAGATGGTAGGCCTCAATGTGGGGACAACCTATCAGAGTATGACCCCGATTGGCCCATAGGTGGCGCTACAGCAACCAAAAGTTCAAAATCGCTCATAACTCTTAGACCGTTTGTCCCAGGATCAAGTGTCTTATATCGTTGGAATCCTTGGCTCGAGGCGGACAAAATGGCTATCTCCGATTTGGATGTAGGCAGGGAAACATTTCTGCTATGTCGAATTTTGTCCAAAACCTACTTTTGCGAACTAGTCCCTGGTTTTTCGCCCGATCGGAACCAAACCAGTCCAGGACAATTCTCTGGACTCTCTAGATCAATAATTATCAAAAAAAAGTTGAACTTTGGCATTTGGGTGGCTGTAACAGGGTCATTTAGAAAAGGGGCGTGGCAAAATACACTCAAAAGCCTATAAATCCCAAAGGAAAACTCAGAACTTCACCAAAATTGACGAGCATATGTGTCCGAGCATGGGGAGGAAACATGCAGAGTTTCATGGAGATCGGACCATAGGTGGCGCTATAACTGGCAAAAAGCCTTCATTCTTATTAGGGGTTCAAGCATGAAATGCTGAAACCCTATTGTAATTGTAAGGATTCGTAAAACGCATCGTGCAGGACAAACCGTAAGGCCTAGAGACTTGAAACCTGGCCAGATGGTAGGCCTCAATTTGGGGACAACCTATCAGAGTATGACCCCGATTGGCCCATAGGTGGCGCTACAGCAACCAAAAGTTGAAAATCGCTCATAACTCTTAGACCGTTTGTCCCAGGATCAGGTGTCTTATATCGTTGGAATCCTTGGCTCAAGGCGGACAAAATGGCTATCTCCGATTTGCTTGCCCTTCAGGCGCCAATTTCGAGTAAATTGCATTTTTTGGAAAAACCTATTTTTGCGAACTTCTCCTATGTTTTTGGCCCGATCGGAACCAAACCACTGCAAGAATATTCTCTGGAGTCTGACAATCAATAATCATCCAAACAATTCTAAATTTCAATTAACGGTCGATAAGGGGAACCAAAATATTTGATGGCACCAGGGCCACTTTTACTAAAACGGTTATAAATTTTGAACGGGAAGGAATTTTTTTGCTAAACTTGGGGTACATCTTCCTGAGCTCAACCTGAGATCACTTGGAAAAAATCGCAACAATTGGCCACTTGGTGGCACTACAAAACAGTTATAACTTGTGAACGGAAAGAGATTTTCGCAAAACTTGGGACACATGTTCATGAGCTCATTCTGAGGTCATGTGAAAAAAAAATCATGACAATTGGCCACTTGGTGGCACTATAAAATGGGTATAACTTGTGAGCGGAAAGAGATATTTTTGCTAAACTTGGGACACATGTTCATAAGCTCAATCTGAGTTGACATGAAAAAAATCGTGACAATTGGCCACTTGGTGGCGCTATAACAGTGGAAAAAAATCATGAAAATAGCTATAAGCGCACCCAAATGTTAGTCTACTGAAAATTGGCACGCAGTGTCTTTGTCCAGGGTGCCATGATAGTCTATGAGAACATTAGTGTATCTCAAAAAACTCAGTATATGTCATTGGCACAATGCCTTGAAGGAGCCTTAGAAGTTTCAAGCCAGTGTTTTTTCACAGGAGTGACCTCCTAAGACTCCTGAATCATTGCCGAGTCCAACAATACCAAACATGCCAGGTTTTGCCTTATGGTTTTTGTAAGTGTCATTTAGAGCTTTAAAAAATTGTGTTTATCTTCAAAGCCGTTAGTCCGATCGAGACAACAATAAAAAAACAAAGGAAATTTGAAAACATAGGTAAATAGCTAAACAATAACGCCAAAATGTTAAAATTATGATAGGAACTGACAAAAAAATGAATTAAATCCAATCAATTTCACCCATGGATCATTTTGATGCTCTCACATGTTTGAAACAAACAATGATGGATTGTCATGAAATTTGTTTTGAATTGGGACTGGCGAATCCCCGTCCATACTGTCAATGACCATTCGCAAAGACCCGCCCACTTTAGTTACTGTTGCTATGTCTGACAAGCGACGCCACTCTCACACCACACCAAGTTCTCACGCAGTGAAAAATACATTGCGGATCAGAGAGGAGACTGCGCGCTGACAGACAAGTACTTTTGATATGAAACAAATGGCACTTTTCCACTACACAGTACCAGCTCGGCTCGGCTCGGCTTTGTTTGGTTTTCCACTGTGTAAAAGTTGTACCTGTACCTGCTTCCAGGTACTTTTTTTCGTACCACTTCCGGCGAGGTTTTAAGCGAGCTGGGGCAAGCTGAGGCGATACTAAAATGTGACGTGAAAACACGGCAGACTGCTGATTGGTCAGAGAGAATCGTCACTATTCACTGCGTCATCATTGCACGCGCCAGACGGAGTATCCTGAATAAAAAACAGCAAAAACAAAAACATCCAAAAACAGCATACACTCGATTTCCTCCATTGTCCATTGTGTGTGGCAGCGGATGTATCTCGCGTAGAAGATTAAGTCACGGCAGTTTCCTGCGGCGTCGCTATGACGACCAGGTACTATTGTGGAGGTACTATCTGCAATGGAAAACGGAGCGAAAAGCGAGCCGGGCTGAGTCGAGTCGAGTTGAGCTGGTACTGGTAATGGAAAAGCACCAAAAGTCTCACCTTTCAAATGTAGTCATTTTTTAGAGACATTTAAACAATAAATACCGTTTTGTGACTGTTTAATGTGTCTGACAGATCGCTGTAGACTCAAGGCTCAGTTAAAGCTGCTCGTGAACCGATCATCTCTTCCTTCTAGTTAATTTATAGCATTAAAATAAACATGAATGAACATAAAAGGAATGTTGTTTTAAAGTGCTAAGACGTCAGTACACTTTGTTTTTCAAATTTAAATCCTCCAAAGTTAATCTACTAACTCTCCTGACTGCTTTGTGGGACAAAATGGCGGATTATGATTAGTCAGATCGCCTGTCAATCAAACTCCCTGCGAAGGGTCAATTGAGAATGCCCGTGCGCACAATCCTGATCTAATCGACAACTTTGCAGTTGCACATAGGAAAGCCCGGAAAATCCCACTATAATGTATGAGAGCATCTTTTTTATGTATTTGGACCTAGGCCTAACAATGTGTTATGGTGCGCTGTCACCAGTGTTTTTTTATTGTTTTTTTTTTTGGTGAGCGTAGGCTCCTCCTGATTTTGTTAGTCATCTCATCTCTTATATGCTGTGTATGATCATATCCTGCCCTATTCATAGTAGCCTACTCGCGGACATTGCGTCATCAATGTCATCAATTGCGTCATCAAGGGGCCCGCCTTGATAATCCTACTTAAGGGCCCGGTGTTGGCTCGTTACGCCACTGAATATAATTGTCTAAACTCCTAATCAAAATTACATATTTACAACAAATTTGACACATATATATAGGCACACTTTGAGTACTACTAATAAAAGTGGTGGAGATCAGGCAAGACTGTAAGAAGACTCAGGCAAAAAGGTGCTATAACTGTAAAAACGCTTTAAAACCATATATTTCCTATGGCAAACTGCATGTATTGGCTGTAAATTGACTTTTTCATCTATGATGGCAGTTGTTAAATGCTTGCTAAATAAAACGTAATGTCTTTTGATGCTTGTGTGCTTAAAGGCCTTAACTGCTTGAACCCCGATAAATGCTGCTTGCAGCTTTAATTATTAGGGGTTCAAGCACGAAGTGCTGAAACCCTATTGTAATTGCCCTGATTTTTATTATTATTATTATTCTTCCCTAAAACGCATCGTGCAGCCAAAACCGTAAGGCCTAGAGATGTGATACTTGGTCAAATGGTAGTAGTATTGCTCGCTACTCAGATACACGGACTTAGCCAAATCGGCCCATAGGTGGCGCCACAGCGACCAAAAGCACGAAACTGCTCATAACTCCTAGACTGTATGTCGTAGACTCAAGTGTCTTATATCAATGTAATCAAGACCTCATGGCAAACAAAACGTATATCTCCGATTTCATTTCCGGTATGCAAATTTTTCCGCCATTTTGAATTTTGTCAAAAACCTACTTTTGCGAACTAGTCCTAGGTTTTTCGACCGATCGGAACCAAACCAGTGCAGAAATGTTCTCTGGAGTCTAATTATCAATAATTATCGAAAAAAAGTTGAAATTTCGATTCACGGTCGCTAAGGGGCGCCAAATTGTATGTTGTGGGAGGAGCCTATTTCACTAAAATGGCCATAACTCCAGAAGTAAATGAGGTATCTTCACCAAACTCGGTACAATTATTTATGATGTCAATCTGATGTCACAGTAAAAAAATTGCGGCGATTGGCCACATGGTGGCGCTATAACATGAAAAAAACATAAAACAGGCTATAACCACCTGACCATTAGTCCGATTGACTTGAAAATTGGTATGCAGTGTCTTGGTCCAAGGTGTCATGTATGTCTATGAGGACATTGGTGTATCTCAAAAAACATGGCCGCCATCGGCCAATGAAGTTTGAGCACCTATTAGACAAGGTTAACGGAGGCCGATCGGAACGAAACTCGGTGGGCATGTTCGACTCATGGCCCTAGAGGTCTGTAAGAATTTTGAAAGAAATCGGCCACTAGTTGGCGCTAACGAGTTTTACGGCTCTGTAATCACGTGGTGTTACACTTATTGTCACAAAATTCATATCATTTGATAGATCTGCTCATGCTGAACAACTTTGCCTCAAGAACCATTGCTGTCAATCAAACCGTTCATTAAATATTCGTAATTATGTTAAAAACCTACTTTTGCGAACTAGTCCTAGGTTTTTCGCCCGATCGGAACCAAACGAGTCTAGGACAATTCTATGGACTCTCTAGATCAAAAATTATCAAAAAAAAGTTGAACTTTTGCATTTTTCGCATGGGTATATTGGGTCATAAAGAAAATGGGCGTGGCAAAATGCACTCAAAAGCCTATAAATCCTAGACGAAAACTCAGAACTTCACGAAAATTGGTGAGCATATGTACCATAACATTCTAAAGAAGCATGCAAAATTTCATGTAGATCGGACGATAGGTGGCGCTATAACTGTTAAAAAGCTTTGAAAACCCTGTATTTCCTATGGTACATTGCCTGTATTGGCTGAAACTGGTCTTTTCCATCTATTATGTCAGTGGTTACATGCTTGCTAAATAAAACTTAATAGCTTTTGATGCTTTTGTGCTTTAAGGCCTTAAAGGCCTTAATTGCTTGAACCCCGATAAATGCTGCTTGCAGCTTTAATTATTATTATTATTCTTCCCTAAAACGCATCGTGCAGCCAAAACCGTAAGGCCTAGAGACGTGATACTTGGTCAAATGGTAGTAGTATTGCTCGCTACTCAGATACACGGACTTAGCCAAATCGGCCCATAGGTGGCGCTACAGCGACCAAAAGCGCGAAACTGCTCATAACTCCTAGACTGTATGTCGTAGACTCAAGTGTCTTATATCAATGTAATCAAGACCTCATGGCAAACAAAACGTATATCTCCGATTTCATTTCCGGTATGCAAATTTTTCCGCCATTTTGAATTTTGTCAAAAACCTACTTTTGCGAACTAGTCCTAGGTTTTTTGCCCGATCGGAACCAAACCAGTGCAGAAATGTTCTCTGGAGTTTGAATATCAATAATTATCAAAAAAAAGTTGAAATTTCGATTCACGGTCGCTAAGGGGCGCCAAATTGTATGTTGTGGGAGGAGCCTATTTTACTAAAACGGCCATAACTCCAGAAGTAAATGAGGTATCTTCACCAAACTCGGTACAATTATTTAAGCGGTCAATCTGAGGTCACAGTAAAAAAATCGTGGCGATTGGCCACATGGTGGCGCTATAACATTAAAAAAACTTAAAACTGGCTATAACCACCTGATCATTAGTCCGATTGACTTGAAAATTGGTATGCAGTGTCTTGGTCCAAGGTGTCATGTATGTCTATGAGGACATTGGTGTATCTCAAAAAACATGGCCGCCATCGGCCAATGAAGTTTGAGCACCTATTAGACAAGGTTAACGGAGGCCGATCGGAACGAAACTCAGTGGGCATGTTCGACTCATGGCCCTAGAGGTCTGTAAGAATTTTGAAAGAAATCAGCCACTAGTTGGCACTAACGAGTTTTATGGCTCTGTAATCACGTGGTGTTACACTTATCGTAACAAAATGCATATCATTTGATAGATCTGCTCATGCTGAAAAACTTTGCCTCAAGAACCATTGCTGTCAATCAAACCGTTCATTAAATATTCGCGAACATGTTAAAAACCTACTTTTGCGAACTAGTCCTAGGTTTTTCGCCCGATCGGAACCAGACCAGTCTAGGACAATTCTCTGGACTCTCTAGATCAATAATTATCAAAAAAAAGTTTAACTTTTGCATTTGGATTGCTGTAATAGGGTAATTTATAAAATGGGCGTGGCAAAATGCAATCAAAAGCCTATAAATCCTAAACAAAAACTCAGAACTTCACAAAAATTGGTGAGCATATGTGACATACAATCATTAACAAGCATGCAATATTTTATGGAGATCGGACAATAGTTGGCGCTATAACTGTTAAAAGGCTTTAAAACCATATATTTCCTATGGTAAACTGCCTGTATTGGCTATAAATGGTCTTTTCCATCTCTGATCATATAATTTTCATATCATAATGTTCAAAACTAGTGCAATACAATTCTCTGGACTCACTAGAACAATAATTGTCAGAAAAAGTTGAACTACTTCATTTGGATAGCTATAATAGGTTCACTTCAAAATGTGGCCTTTACCAAGTGTCCCCGAAAGCCTATATCTCTTTAATGAATGTTTAAACCTTCTTAAAAACAAGTCAGAACATGTGAAATATTACTCTGAACATGCATGAAAATTTTCAGACAGATCGGACAAAATTTGCCTCTATAACAGTTAAAAAGGTGAAAATGATATGGATATAATAGCATATTAAGCCAATAAGTGGTATTTTACTGCCCCCTGCTGTTTAAAATAGTAATTTTGTCATATTGTTCTATAATTTATATTTAGACTTTATAAAATCACTATTTTAACATTTACAATTACATTTACTCAAAATCCATCTGTTAAAGTATTAGTATTGACAGTTTGATCACATTATATATTTCAAATATCTGTATCTACAACATAATGTGTGTGTGTAGTCTTAGGTTTCTAAATAAATTCTGAATAATCTGATTAATAGCTTACAAAGACTTTGTGAAATGTTTATAGACCATTGAAATATATTTTCATAATGACATATCCCAATAGCATTGAAAAAACAACAACATTTGTCTTTGTGTGTGTGTGTGTGTGTGTGTGTGTGTGTGTGTGTGTGTGTGTGTGTGTAAACATGCATTATGGAGTTAAAATGGAAAAACTGGTTTGCTTTAGTACAGAAAAATGGTGAAAATCATGAAGTTTAAAGTGAAAGTGAGCCAATAACTGGTCTTCTACTGCCCTCTGCTGGCCATTCTACTTATTAATGAAGTCTACTCACATATGCTTTTGCATTCATTATACACTAAAAATCACTTATATAACAATAAGACACTAAAAAATCACTTATATAACAATTACTATTGTAGCACAATCATGCTAGAATCATAGTAAATAATACTAGAATGTGGTAAATTGTTGTGGGAGGAGCCTATTTTACTAAAATGGCTATAAGTCAAGAAGTAAATGAGATATCTTCACCAAACTCAGTACACATGTGTATGGGTTCAATTTGAGGTCACAGTAAGCAATTTTATGGAGATCAGACCATAGGTGGCGCTATAACTGTTAAAAAAGCTTTAAAACCATATATTTCCTATGGTACATTGCCTGTATTGGCTGTAAATGGTCTTTTTCATCTATTATGTCAGTGGTTAGATGCTTGCTAAATAAAACTAATAACTTTTGATGCTTTTGTGCTTAAAGGCCTTAAAGGCCTTAACTGCTTGAACCCCGATAAATGCTGCTTGCAGCTTTAATTATTATTATTTTTCCGCCATAAAACGCATCGTGCAGCCCAAACCGTAAGACCTAGAGACTTGAAACTTTGCCAGATGGTAGTACTATTGCTCGCTACTCAGATACACGGACTCAGCCCAATCGGCCCATAGGTGGCGCTATAGCAATCAAAAGCGCAAAACTGCTCAGAACTCCCAGACCGTAAGGCGTAGCTTCAAGTGTCTTATATCATTGAAATCCAGAGCTTCTGAAGAAAAAAACGTATATCTCCGATTTCATTTCCGCCATGATAGATTTTTCGCCATTTTGAATTTTGTCAAAAACCTACTTTTGCGAACTAGTCCCTGGTTTTTCGCCCGATCGGAACCAAACCAGTGCGGAATTGTTCTCTGGAGTCTGAAGATCAATAATTATCGAAAAAAAGTTGAAATTTCGATTAATGGTCGCTAGGGGGTGCAAAATTAACGTTGTGGGAGGAGCCTATTTTACTAAAATGGCTATAACTCAAGAAGTAATTAAGTAAACTTCACCAAACTTGGTACACATGTGTAAGAGGTCAATCTGAGGTCACAGTAAAAAAATTGCGTCGATTGGCCACATGGTGGCGCTATAAAACAAATAAAAACATATAGACAACTGACCGTTTTTCCGAATGACTTGAAATTTGGTATGCAGTGTCTTGGCCCAAGGGGCCATGTATGTCTAAAAGGATATTGGCGTATCTCAAAAAACATGGCCGCCATTGGCCAATGAGGTTTGAGCACCGTTAACGACGTCCGATCGGAGCGAAACTCGATGGGCATGTTCGGCTCAAGCCCCTAGAGGTCTGTAAGAATTTTGAAAGAAATCGGCCACTAGTTGGCGCTAACGAGTTTTAAGGCTCTGTAATCACGTGGTGTTACACTTATCATCACAAAATGCATATCATCTGATAGATCTGCTCATGCTGAACAACTTTGCCTCAAGAACCATCACTGTCAATCAAACTGTTCATTAAATATTCATGAATATGTTAAAAACCTACTTTTGCGAACTAGTCCCTGGTTTTTCGCCCGATCAGAACCAGACCAGTCTAGGACAATTCTCTGGACTCTCTAGATCAATAATTATCGAAAAAAAGTTGAACTTTTGCATTTTTCGCATGGGTATAATTGGGTCATAAAGAAAATGGGCGTGGCAAAATGCACTCAGAAGCCTATAAATCCTAAACGAAAACTCAGAACTTCACGAAAATGGGTGAGCATATGTGCCATAACATTCTAAACAAGCATGCAAAATTTCATGTAGATCGGACCATAGGTGGCGCTATAACTGGCAAAAAGTTTTAAAACTACATATTTCCTATGGTAAATTGCCTATATTGGCTGTAAATGGATTTTTCCATCTATAATTTCAGTGGTTAAAAGCTTGTTAAATAAAACGTAATGTCTTAAATGCTTATGTGCTTAAAGGCCTTAAATGCTTGAACCCCGATAAATGCTGCTTGCAGCTTTAATTATTATTATTATTATTCTTCTCCGCTAAAACGCATCGTGCAGCCCAAACCGTAAGTGCTGGAGACTTGAAACTTTGTCAGATGGTAGTACAAAAATCGAGGAAAGGTTCAGAGAGTATGACCCCGATTGGCCTATAGGTGGCGCTATAGCAACCAAAAGCGCGAAACTGCTCATAACTCCTAGACCGTATGTCGTAGACTCAAGTGTCTTATATCATTGGAAAGCTGGACGCCTGACGAACAAAACGTATATCTCCGATTTCATTTCCGTCATGATAGATTTTCCGCCATTTTGAATTTTGTCAAAAATCTACTTTTGCGAACTAGTCCGTGGTTTTTCGTCCGATCGGAACCAAACCAGTGCAGAAATGTTCTCTGGAGTCTGAAGATCAATAATTATCGAAATAACGTCGATATTTCGATTCAAAGTCGCTAGGGGGCTCAAAATGAACGTTGTGGGAGGAGCCTATTTTACTAAAATGGCTATAACTCAAAAAGTAAATGAGATATCTTCACCAAACTGGGTACACATATGTAGGATTTCAATCTGGGGTCACAGTAACAAAATAGCGACGATTGAACACTAGGTGGCGCTATAACATGAAAAAAACATGAAAAGGGCTATAACCACCTGACCGTTAGTCTGATTGACTTGAAAATTGGTATGCAGTGTCTTGGTCCAAGGTGCCATGTATGTCTATGAGGACATTGACGTATCTCAAAAAACATGGCCGCCATTGGCCAATGAAGTCGAGCACCTATTAGACAAGGTTAACGGAGGCCGATCGGAACGAAACTCGATGGGCATGTTTGACTCATGGCCCTAGAGGTCTGTAAAAATTTTGAAAGAAATCGGCCACTAGTTGGCGCTAACGAGTTTTATGGCTCTGTAATCACATGGTGTTACACTTATTGTCACAAAATGCATATCATTTGATAGATCTGCTCATGCTGAACAACTTTGCCTCTATAACCATTGCTGTCAATCAAACCGTTCATTAAATATTCGCAAACATGTTAAAAACCTACTTTTGCGAACTAGTCCTAGGTTTTTCGCCCGATCTGAACCAGACCAGTCTAGGACAATTCTCTGGACTCTCTAGATCAATAATTATCAAAAAAAAGTTGAACTTTTGCATTTGAGTGGCTGTAATAGGGTCATTTATAAAATGGGCGTTGCAAAATACACTCAAAAGCCTATAAATCCTAAATGAAAACTCAGAACTTCACAAAAATTGGTGAGCATATGTGACATATCATCATTAACAAGCATGCAAAAATTTTTGGAGATCGGACCAAATGTGGCGCTATAACAGTTAAAAGGCTTTAAAACCATATGTTTCCTATGGTAAACTGCCTGTATTGGCTGTAAATGGTCTGATCTGTAAAATGGTCTGTAAATCTCTGATCATATAATTTTCATATCATAATGTTCAAAACTAGTGCAATACAATTCTCTGTACTCACTAGATCAATAATTGTCAGAAAAAGTTGAACTACTTCATTTGGTTAGCTATAATAGGTTCACTTCAAAATGTGGCCTTTACCAAGTGTCCCCGAAAGCCTATATCTCTTTAATAAAAACAAGTCAGAACTTAAGAAGTTCTGCTCTTAAGAAGCATGAAAAATTTCAGACAGATCGGACAAAATTTGCCTCTATAACAGTTAAAAAGGTAAAAATGATATAACATGGCATATTAAGTCAATAAGTGGTATTGTACTGCCCCCTGCTGTCATTTCATCATACTACTCCCTAATATTGTTATATAATTCATATTTAGACTTTATAAAATCATTATTTTAACATTTACAATCACATTTTGTCAAAACTCATCTATTGAAGTATTACTATTGACAATTCTGTCAAATTAAGGAATGGAATCCTGAAACGAAAGTAAAAACGGAGGCCGCCATTTAGGCCACGCCCCCCCAGTACAAATTCACTCATAACTCGAAAACGGAAAGACGCTGCACGCTCAAATTTTGATGGTAAGGACCTCTCTTGATCGAAACGTATCGTCGCGGGCCTCGGGCCTTCCAGAGATAAAAGCCCTGAAATATATGCCTTTGAACGATCAGAACTCCCGGTCCCAATCGCCCAAAAACACCGCGATGGTCTCATTCAACAAGACTCCTCAAACACTATCTATGCTCTGAGTTTCAGAATTTTTCGCCTTTTGGTTCCGGAGATATAAGTGATAAACCAAATTCCCATTCATTCATTCATTAATTCAATCAATCACTTCAACTGTTGCACCACTAGAAACACACCACTGTTGTCCACTGGAGGGAGCAGCAGGATTACACATGATCTTTTTATTCGCTTTCAGTATTGGGAAACAAACAAATGCTTTAAAAAGCAATCTTTTTTATTATGATGTTTTTTATTTTATTATGATATTTGTATATATTTTATTTTTAAATTTTTTATTATGATTATTATGAAGTTTTATATTATTAGATAAAGAAATGCCTATAGACAATTAAATATTATTATTATTATTATTATTACGGACTGGTAATACAGATCACAAAGAAATATGTGAAATGGTTAGACCATTAAAAGATATTTTCACAATATCACATCCTAAAAACATGGAAAACATATTTATCTTTGTGTGTGTGTGTGTGTGTGTGTGTGTGGATGTGTGTGTGGATGTGTTTGTGTTTGTGTGTGTCTGTGTGTGTAAGCATGCTTAATGGAAAGAACATGGAGAAACTGCTTTGTTTTACTGGTGGATAAAAAAGTCTTTCAAATGAAAGTGAGTCAATTAGTGGTCTTCTACTGCCCTCTGCAGGACATTCTACTTAATAAAATATTTTCACCTGTGCTTTTGCATTAATTTTTGTATAAAGTATATAATTACTTGCATGAAAATCACCTATTATAACACAATCATGTTTTGTCAAAGTTTATCACTTCATTTGTACTGAGCTCTCAGTTTGAACAATTCTGCCCCTCAATCTGAAAATGGTGTTATACAGAGGAGATTTGCAATTATCATTTTGTTACCTATCTTTTATTTTAAATATCTACATCTACAACAAAATGTGTGTGCATGTGTGTGTTCAAGCATGGTTAGTGTATTAAGTATTATTGTTTAAGTATTATTGTTTTCATTTACATTTTAACCACCAGATGAAGACCACTCATTGGTTCATTCTGCTCACTAAAATATTATTTTTCATTTTTTTTCCATTTGAAATATTGTTTAAACTTAATAAAATCATTAAAATAACATTTCAAATCATATTTTGTCTGTTTATAAATCCCACAGACTCACATTGGCTGCAATACTAATGTTTTTGTAAGACACAGACCTGATAGTCTAATCTGTGTGTATTGTGCATATATTATTGATATTATTACTATTGCAAATCATGTTATTGTAACTCATATCTTAATAGAATATTATTTGTAATTTTAATTCTTTATTTCTTAATTGATTTTTTTATGATTACTACAGATATTATCACCAAAGATATCAACTACACCTTCACTTTTAGTATTGATAATGCATTCAAATAAATGTAATCTTAATGTGCTACTTTATTTGTACATGATTAGAGTGAACAGAAATCTAAGACTATTTTTCTTCTTTTGTTAAAGCCATTTCAGACTACAAGTAAGCATTATATTACTAATCATCTATTTTAAAGGTGCCATACAATTGAAAACTGTATTTATCTTGGCATAGTTGAATGATAAGAGTTCTGGACATGGAACTGACATACCGTGAGCCTCAAACACCATTGTTTCCTCCTTCATGTGTAAATCTCCTGTTTGCAAAAGACCGCTGAAAAATGAGTGAATCCCAGCATAACACTGACTGTGACGTTGGAGTCAGGATCATTAATATTTATACCCCCCAAATTTGCATATACCAGCCCATGTTCTAGGCCAGGCAGTGTTAACGTGGACCTGCACAGCTGAATCATCAGAAGATCTGCAGGTATTGTGAAGAAGCAAGCAAGGACAATAGTGAAAATGGCAGATCATGGATATAAATGTCATGTTCGAGGCTGTGCTGCAGATTTGAGAACTTTTCATTCCCTTCCCACAAAACTGTCAACAGGCATGGTTGATGTTTACAACAGGATACCTCACCATTTTAATTCAAAGCTGTTAGTTTGCTCTGCCCATTTTACCACAGACAGTTTTTCTAACCTGGGAGTGGGACAATATCAAGCAGGTTTCGCTCATTGTTTGATACTGAAGAAGGGGGCAGTTCCAACTAATGTTATATTTCCATTACAACCCCTACCGCAAGCAGAAAGTAACATTAGTGATTTTATCCACTACTTGACTGTTGAAGACATTTCTGTTTCAGAGATATCAGAGAACAATTTAAAATATATCAATGCATTCTACAGCACCTTTAAAATAATTATTTAAAATGGAGATCAGGCCATATAATCACAAAAACAGGAAAAGGGCTATAACCACCTGACCATTAGTTCGATTGACTTTAAAATTGGCATGCAGTGTCTTGGTCCAAGGTGCCATGTATGTCTATGCCGCCATCGGTTTTTAGCCCGATCGGAAATATACCAGTGCAGTACAATTTTCTGGAAGCTCTAGATCAATAATTATATAAAAAACTTAAACTTTACCCATTGGGTAGCCATAACAGGATCATTTAGAAAATGGTTATGGCAAAAAACACTCAAAAGCCTGTAAATCCTAAACAAAAACTCAGACAACTCACTAAACTGCCTTATGTGCTTAAAGACCCTAAATGCTTGAACCCCGCTAAATGCTGCTTGCAGCTTTAATTATTATTGAAACTTTGCCAGATGGTAGTACAAAAATCGAGGAGAGGTTCAGAGATTATGACCCCGATTGGCCCATAGGTGGCGCTATAGTGACCAAAAGCGTGAAACAGCTCATAACTCCTAGACCGTATGTCGTAGACTCAAGTGTCTTATATCATTGGAAAGCTGGACACCTGACGAACAAAACGTATATCTCCGATTTTATTTCCGTCATGATAGATTTTCCGCCATTTTGAATTTTGTCAAAAACCTACTTTTGCGAACTAGTCCTAGGTTTTTTGTCCGATCAGAACCAAACCAGTGCAGAAATGTTCACTGGAGTCTGAAGATCAATAATAATAATAAAAAATGGCGATATTTCGATTCATGGTCGCTAGGGGGCATAAAATGAACATTGTGGGAGGAGCCTATTTTACTAAAATGGCTATAACTCAAAAAGTAAATGAGATAGCTTAACCAAACTCGGTACACATGTGTATGGGTTCAGTCTGGGGTCACAGTAAAAAAATCGCGACGATTGAACACTAGGTGGCGCTATAACATGAAAAAAACATGAAAAGGGCTATAACCACCTGACCGTTAGTCCGATTGACTTGAAAATTGGTATGCAGTGTCTTGGTCCAAGGGGCCATGTATGTCTATGAGGACATTGGTGTATCTCAAAAAACATGGCCACCATTGGCCAATAAAGTTGAGCACCTATTAGACAAGGTTAACAGAGGCCGATCGGAATGAAACTCGATGGGCATGTTTGACTCATGGCCCTAGAGGTCTGTAAGAATTTTGAAAGAAATCGGCCACTAGTTGGCGCTAACGAGTTTTATGGCTCTGTAATCACGTGGTGTTACACATATCATCACAAAATGCATATCATTTGATAGATCTGCTCATGTTGAACAACTTTGCCTCTAGAACCAGTAATGTCAATCAAACCGTTCATTAAATATTTACGAATATGTTAAAAACCTACTTTTGCGAACTAGTCCTAGGTTTTTCGCCCGATCGGAACCAAACCAGTCTAGGACAATTCTCTGGACTCTCTAGATCAATAATTATCAAAAAAAGTTGAACTTTTGCATTTGCCTGGCTGTAATAGGGTCATTTAGAAAATGGGCGTGGCAAAATACATTAAAAAGCCTATAAATCCTAAATAAAAACTCAGAACTTCACAAAAATGAAGTTCTTTTTTGAACTCCAGGGGATTTTTGATATCTCGAACGGTTTGGCCGTGGCGAGGAAACGAATTTATGGCGAGAAAAGAGAAACAGGAAATGTGTTATAACTTCTGCATAAATTGACTGATCTTGATGAAACTTCAGCAGTGTGTTCGTTGTCAGAGGCCGATCACATTGATGTGACTATTGTGAGTCAAAGTTATAGCGCCACCAACTGGCAGCAGGAAGTGTGTTACTTTAAAAATTCTTTGAAATCACCCTCTTATTTTTACCTGATTTGCTTCAAACTTTATGTGTATAATGTTAACACACGGCAGATGTAGACCTGTGAAAGGATTTTTGATATCTTTAATACTGTTGCCATGGCAACGCTTCAAACTTTAATATTCTTTTTTTATGCTTTTGAGACTCTTAACATACTTGAAATTGGATGAAACTCGACAGACACATCACATTTATTAGCCCGTAGACATGTGCAAAGTTTCAGAAACGGGCGTGGTGAGGGGCTCAGTAGCGCCACCTTTAGTCATTAGTGGGGGGGTTAGTTTTATCAACAGCAACAAAACTTGGAATGTGTATTGTTCTCATCAAGACGGACAACTTTCTAATTGACATTAACTATCTCCGACCAACAGGAAGAGAGATATTTTGGTTTGAATGTGGATTTTCTGAAGAATTTTCTCTCCCTCTCTCTGTGTCTCTGTGTGTGTGAGGGGAGGGGGGGATTTGACTATTGCTTTTATATTGTTAATCAAGGTTTCAGGGGCTTTTGGGGTCCTTAACGTGCTCAAAAACTCTTGAAACTTTGCACACAAGTCAGAACCCCCTGCCATCAGGGACGGGCAGAAGCTGGTACCCGGGCGTGGCTGGGGGGCTCAACAGCGCCCCCTTGAACGGGGTTCTAAAACTTGGTCCATATATCAAACACGCTTGCATGAATTAATATGAAACTCGGTACACATATAGATCTCATCGTGCCGAACAACTTTCCCCCGGTCAAGTTTTACGCCAGCCCAACAGGAAGTCGGCTATTATGGGTTGTTTGGAAAACGCTTGCTGTGGAATGTGAAATACTCCTCCTAGAAAATTCACCGTGTCCCCTCCAAACTCGGTGTGCATGTAGTCAAGACTTTGAGGATGCTAAATTGCGGACGGATTTTTGATATCTCGAATGGTTTGGCCGTGGCGAGGAATCGAATTTATGGCGAGTAAAGAGAAACACGAAGTGGAATAACTTCTGCATACATTAACTGATCTTGATGAAACTTCAGCAGTGTGTTCGTGGTAAGAGGCCGATCAGATGGTTGTAACTATTGTGAGTCAAAGTTATAGCGCCACCAACTGGCAGCAGGAAGTGTGTCACTTTAAACATGTTTTTGACAAAAGTGGGGGGGGTTAGTTTTACCCACAATTACAAAAATCAGTACGTATATTGTTCTCATCGAGCCGGACAATTTTCTAATTTACAGTTATTAGCTCTGACCAACAGGAAGTCAGATATATTGGTTTGAATGTGGATTTGTTTGCAAAATCATCCTGTGAATTTTTACCCACTCCGCTTAAGTGGTTTATTTTATTCCCACCAAACTTTTTCAACATGATGAAAATACATTAAAGATGCTAAATTGTGAACAGATAATAAATATCTCAAACGGTTTTGCTATGGCGAGGGATTAAATTTATGTCAAAAAGGAAGCAGGAAACATCTCATAACTTCTAAAAATGTAATTATACACCATTTATTTTTATATAAAATTATACAAATATTAGAACTAAACCCATTTTATTCTGTTTTTGCAATTCAAGAAGTATGAAAAAGTTAAAAACAGGCTATTTACTGCTATTTGGTTCAACAAAAAAAGCAAACATAGGGCTATACTGCCCTCTTGTGTCTAAAAGGATATCAAAATAGTATATAAAACGTTTAACTAGGTAGGCCTATTGTATTTAAATATAAATTTATTAGGTACTGTGAGGATATTTTCCCATCGGTTAATCGACGTGTGACACGAGCGGGTGCTTTTAAATCGCTAATATAAAAGTGAAAGTAAAGACGTCCGCACAGACATTGATAATGGTGCACACACGTTGGAAAGAATGATACTTTTAAACATAACACTAAACCGCCATTAGGTGTCGCCAGGCGACCGTCTTAATGAGTGAGTCATTAATTCATTCGTTCAAACAATTCGTTCGAATGACTGAGTCATTCATGATTGAGACAGATGTTTATGGATTGGTCATTGAATCTTTGAGTCAACCGATTCGTTCAAAATGCTGAATCATTCAGTAATGAGAAAACAAGTTGCTGTGAGATGCACGATGGTTCTGCTGTGATCTTGGTTTAACTATTTTTGCTGCTGAAACAGAACAAAAACAGTCAATATTGCATCTAAAATGTAAGTGACTTAATTGTAACTGTTTATTAACCTGTTGATGAAATCAATGTCGCAGTTTCAATCGTGATTGTATTCAGGAAACATAGCCTACTCGTCAAGTGAGGTTGCTCTTATCATATGTTATAAAATATATAAAAACTCCATATTTGTAATTTTTATAGTCAGTATGTTGTTAACTGGGTTTCTTTTTTGTGTGCTGCGCTCATTTGTTTACATTTCTCCTGGAGAAGCTGCACGAGCCTCAGCAGCGCAACCTTGTTACCATTGATCAGTAATACATTTATTATCAACTGTTAATTGCAACTTAAAATTAATATAATGTAATTAGAATAATCTCTCGTTTTAGTGATTCCCAAGTTATTTTTTTGTCATTGACGTTCTAATCAGGCTACTATGGTCGGGCAAGCTAAATTCTCTTTCAGGCGGCCTATACTATGTATGTGACAGTGAGAATATAATTTCACCACCGGTTAATCGACGTGTGACACCGCTGGGGGCTTTTGAATCGCTAACTTAAAAACAAAAGTAAAATATGTTCGTCCCCACTGACATTGATAATGGTGGGGAGCAGAGCAAGCGTTTTCAATTAATTCCTATGGAAGTAGGAATGAATGCCCGTGCAGCCGTGAGCATTTTAGTTACATTTTAAAGTTAGCACCATAAAGTATATTTTTATGTCTCCACTGTTCAATCACGCCCACGCCACAAACACACACACACACACACACACTCCAGCATTGCAATCTTGACATCGCAGCTTGTTCATTATAGCCCTAATAAAATATAATTATAAAATAGTCAACCTAACATATCAAAATTACACTGCTCTGTTTAAATAGTCAGTAGTACAATTTGTACCTTTTTTTTGTGAAGTGACAAGAACAGAGAATACTACTTGTCTGATATATAATGTATATATCTTTTGTTATATATATATATATATATATATATATATATATATATATATAAATATAGCTGCGAGCAGCGATGGAGGGCCCAAGTCGGCGGCACCGCCACCCTGGTGCCTTTAGTGTAACTAAAGGCACCGGGGGTTGCGGTGCCACCGGCTTGGGCCCGTAATCGCTGCTCGCAGCTATATTTATTATTTTTTTCTACTTCTCTGGCACTTTTGGGGCCCTTAACATGCTCGAAAACTCTTGAAACTTTGCACACAGGTCAGAACCCACGGCCATCAGGGCCGGGCTGAAGCTGGTACCCGGGGCGTGGCAGGGGGGCTCAATAGCGCCCCCTAGAACACAATCTGAAATCTTGGACACATACAAGAACGTATTAGTATGAAACTCGGTACACATATAGATCTCATCAGGCCGAACAACTTCCGCACTCTATGTTATTAGCTCCGCCCAACAGGAAGTCAGCTATTATGGATTGTTTGAAAAACGCATCCTCTGGAATTTGATGTACTCCTCCTAGAGAATTCGTCCAATCGCAACCAAACTCGGTCAGCATGAAGTCAAGACATTGAGGATGCTAAATTGCGGACGGATTTTTGATATCTCAAACGGTTTGGCCGTGGCGAGGAAACAAATTTATGGCGAATAAGGGACACAGGAAGTGTATTATAACTTCAGCATACATTATCTGATCTTGATGAAACTTCAGCAGTGTATTCGTTGTAAGAGGCCGAACACAAGGATGTGACTATTGTGAATCAAAGTTATAGCGCCACCAACTGGCAGCAGGAAGTGAGTCACTTTCAAAATGCTTTGAAATCACTCTCTTATTTTTACCTGATTTGCTTCAAACTTTATGTGTATAATGTAGAAACACGGCAGATGTAGACCTGTGAAAAGATTATTGATATCTTAGATACTGTTGCCGTGGCAACGCATCAAACTTTAATATTCTTTTCGGATGCGTTTGAGACTCTTAGCATGCTTGAAATTGGATAAAACTCGACAGACACATAACACTTATTAGCCAGTAGACATGTGAAAAGTTTCAGAAACGGGCGTGGCAGGGGGGCTCAACAGCGCCCCCTTGAATGGGGTCTGAAAACATGGTCCATATATCAAACACGCTTGCATGAATTAATATGAAACTCGGTACACATATAGATCTCATCGGGCCGAACAACTTTCCCTCTGTCAAGTTTCACGCCAGCCCAACAGGAAGTCAGCTATTATGGGTTGTTTGGAGAACGCTTGCTGTGGAATTTGAAACACTCCTCCTAGAAAATTAATTAAATTGTCACCAAACTCGGTGTGCATGAAGTCAAGACATTGAGGATTCTAAATTGCGGACGGATTTTTGATATCTCGAACGGTTTGGTCGTGGTGAGGAAACGCATTTATGGCGAGAAAAGAGAAACACGAAGTGGTATAACTTCTGCATACATTAACTGATCTTGATGAAACTTCAGCAGTGTGTTCGTGGTAAGAGGCCGATCAGATGGATGTAACTATTGTGAGTCAAAGTTATAGCGCCACCAACTGGCAGCAGGAAGTGTGTCACTTTCTAAATGTTTTTGACAACTTTCTAATTTACAGTCATTAGCTTGGACCAACAGGAAGTCAGATATTTTGGTTTGAATGTGGATTTATTTGCAAATTCAGCCTCTGCATTTTTACCCACTCCTGCTAAGTGGTTTATTTTATTCACACCAAACTTTTTCAACATGATGAAAATACATTAAAGATGCTAAATTGTGAACCGATATTGAATATCTCAAACGGTTTTGCTATGGCGAGGGATTAAAGTAATGTACAAAAAGGAAACACTAAAAGCCTCATATCTTCAAAAATTTAATTATACACCATTTATTTCTATATAAAAGTATACAAATATCACAACTAAACCCATTTTATTCTTTTTTTTAAATTTAAGAATTATTTATAAGTTTAAAAATAGTAATTGTACTATTTAGTCCCATAAAATCAAGTCATACATAGGGCTATACTGCCCTCTTGTGTTCAAAATCAGGTAGGCCTATTGTATCTATCTAAAAATATACTAGGCATATGACGGTGAGAATATTTTACCACCGGTTAATCAACGTGTGACACCGCCTGGGGGCTTTTGAATTGCCAACTTAAAAGCGAAAGTAAAATATGTTCGTCTGCACTGATATTGATAGTGGTTGAGCGAGCGTTTCAAATGAATTCCTATGGAAGTAGGAATTAACTGAAAAACGTTTACTCTGTTCTGCTCGTTCCTCGCCGTGGACGTGCACCGTTATGAATGCCCGTGCAGTCGTGAGCATTTTAGTTTAATTTTAAAATTAGCGCCTTTCAGGGGGTGGATTGCTTGAAATTATTTTACAAAAGCACAATGTTGTGTTTTATTGCGACTGTACACAAATATAAGTTAACACTTTGCAGTTTGAATGTCGTCCTGTATAATGACGGACTATGTTTTTATGTGTCCACTGTTCAATCGCGCCCACGCCACACACACACACACACGTTTTACTATCTTTGTGGGGACTCTCCATAGACTTAATGGTTTTTATACTGTACAAACTGTATATTCTATCTCCTTACACTAACCCTACCCCTAAACCTACCCATCACAGAAAACTTTCTGCATTTTTACATTTCCAAAAAAACTCATTCTGTATGATTTATAAGCTTGTTTACCCATGGGAACCTCTATTTAGGTCCCCACTGTGACACGAGTCCCCATGAGTCTGTGCATTCAGGTTGAAGTCCCCACCAGGATAGAAAAACATGAACACACACACACACATTCCAGCATTGCAATCTTGACATCGCAGCCTGTTCATTGTAGACTTAATAAAATATAATAATAAAATAGTCAACCTAACATATAAAAATTACACTGCTCTTAATAGTCAGTAGTACAATTCGTACATTCACAGTAAGCACTGCTCCACTGTGATGTTTTCAAGTACATTTTTGTGCGTGTGAAGAGGATGATTTTTTCCGTCGATATTGGAACACGAGTGAAGTACAAAGCCTATAATAAAGAATAGTTTAGCATCCAAATACATGGCAAATGTTGAAACATTTTGATTCTAATGAGAGGGTTACGTGAGCCCAACACTGCTTACTTTCGTTTTTTTTTTTACATTAAATTTAAAGGATTTGTTGTGGAATATTTTGAGTGCATCATAAAATCAGAATAAGGTAAGTCAAGTAATATTTGCTGTCTTTTATATATTTATATATGTATATGTGTATATATGTATATGTGTGTGTGTGTGTGTGTATATATATATATATATATATATATATATATATATATATATATGTGTATATATGTATATGTGTGTGTGTATATATATATATATATATATATTAGGGCTGGGCGATTTAAATCGCGATATTGTTATGCGCATCTCGTCAGTAAAGCCGGTTCCTTGATTAGTAGTAAATCGCCATCACCTGCTTTCAGATGGAGCAGAATTTACTACAAAGAGCCGTAGTTAACTGACAAGCTGAGCCAAATCACATCAATATCGCGGACGTATCGCCAGCGATATTTAATGCGATATGGCTCAGCTTGTCAGTTAACTACGGCTCTTTGTACACAGCAAAAACTCCCGTGTTAAATTAACACTCCTGGGAGTGTATGAGTCCACACTCAAGAGTGTTTATTTGAATGAGATAATTAAGTGATTAATTTAGTGATGATTGAACATTATTGAAGACACCTGATGTTAACAAGCAGAATCACTGAAGGAGAAAATCTCAAATTGTAAGCCACCATTATGACGATCAATGGTTGCTTTAGTTGGACTCTTGACCCATATATTATTAACTTTAGATTTTGTTTGGCTGTTGTATCTGGCTTATAATCGCCAGCTGAACAAAGAAAAAAGTGATCTGATGGTGTTGGTTATATTATGACAATCATCATTTGAACTTGATCACTGAACTCATTAAAATCCTTCTTTCTGACTTTGATTTATGTTGTTGGTTACAGCATAACTGTGAATCTGCATAAATGGCCAGAATTTTTGATATAATATAAAGGATTTCTTAAAAGTTGTTTAAAAAAAAAAAAAAAATCGTTCGTTTAGGTACACACAGATGTCAAGATTCAGTCTATGCATCTCAACAATGGTGAGGAGCAGAATATTCAATTAGGAAAAGTAAATTACATAGACAATTCAGATCATAATTTATTCATACCGCAATGCATGATGGGAGCCATTAATGAGTTGTGATTGGTGGCAGCCACTGCAACATGCTTTATTATTGTCACCATTGTTGAGATTCACAGGCTGATTATTGATGTCTGTGTTTTAAATGAATTTATCTGAATGTCTTTTGATCAGAACAATGTTTATTAAATATTTTGAATTATAAGTAAAGTACTGATAATCATAGGCTGAAGAATCACAAAACTGCTGCTAACAAGTTAAACCAAACTATCTCAATAAGTTTCCTTTTTCAAATCACAGCATGATTATGTCAAAACATAACCAACACTGTAAGATAACATTTTACTTTGTTAATTTAACTGTTATAAATCAATAACAGCAGACAAACAACAGTCAATATTAAAGTAAACATATAATGGTCTAGAGCCCAACTAAAGCAAACACCCATCACCTTAATGGTAACTTACAATTTGTGATTTTCTCCTTCAGTGATTCTGCTTGTTATCATCAGGTGTCTTCAATAATGCTCAATCATCACTAAATTAATCACTTAATTATCTCATCAGCCCTAAATGCCGCTCCATCTGAAAGCAGGTGATGGTGATTTACTACTAATCAAGGAACCGGCTTTACTGACGAGATGCGCATAACAATATCGCGATTTAAATCGCCCAGCCCTAATATATATATATATATAAATATAGCTGCGAGCAGCGATGAAGGGCCAAAGCCGGCGTTACCACCACCCCGGTGCCTTTAGGTAACTAAAGGCCCCAGGGCTGCGGTGCCACCGGCTTGGGCCCGTAATCGCTGCTTGCAGCTATATTTAGGGCCCAAGCCCTGAAAGGGCGAAGGCCCTATTGTTTCCGGTAGGATTATTTATTAGGGCCCAAGCCCTGAAAGGGCGAAGGCCCTATTGTTTTCGGTAGGATTATTATTATTATTAGGGCCCAAGCCCTGAAAGGGCGAAGGCCGTATTGTTTTCGGTAGGATTATTTGTTATTATTATTATTATTTTTTTCTACTTCTCGGGCACTTTTGGGGCCCTTAACATGCTCGAAAACTCTTGAAACTTTGCACACGGGTCAGAACCCGCGGCCATCAGGGCCGGGCTGAAGCTGGTACCCGGGCGTGGCAGGGAGGCTCGACAGCGCCCCCTATAACGGGGTCCGAAAACTTGGTCCATAAATCAAACACGCTTGCATGTAATAATATGAAACTCGGTACACATATAGATCTTATCGGGCCGAACAACTTTCATGCTCTAAGTTTTACGCCAGCCCAACAGGAAGTCGACTATTATGGGTTGTTTGGAAACGCATGCTCAGGAATTTGAAACACTTCTCCTAGGGAATTCATCCAATCGCCTCCAAACTCGGTGTGCATGAAGTCAAGACATTGAGGATGAAAAATTGCCAGGGGATTTTTGATATCTCGAACGGTTTGCCCGTGGCGAGGAAACAAATTTATGGCGAATAATGGAAACAGGAAGTGTGTTATAACTTCTGCATACATTAACTGATCTTGATTAAACTTCCGCAGTGTGTTCGTTGTAAGAGGCCGATCACATGGATGTAACTATTGTGAGTAAAAGTTATAGCGCCACCAACTGGCAGCAGGAATGTGTCACTTTCAAAATGCTTTGAAATCACCCTCTTATTTTTACCTGATTTGCTTCAAACTTTATGTGTACAATGTAGACACATGGCAGATGTAGACCTGTGAAAGGATTATTGATATCTTAGATACTGTTGCCGTGGCAACGCTTCAAACTTTAAAATTCTTTTTTTATGCTTTTGAGACTCTTAACATACTTGAAATTGCATGAAACTCGACAGACACATCACACTTATTAGCCAGTCGACATGTGCAAAGTTTCAGAAACGGGCGTGGTGAGGGGGCTCAGTAGCGCCACCTTTAGTCAAAAATGGGGGCTTAGTTTTACATAGAGTCACAAAACTCGGTTCGTATATTGTTCTCATCAAGCCAGACAACTTTCTAATTTACATTCATTAGCTCCAACCAAAAGGAAGTCAGATATTTTAGTTTGAATGTGATTACTTGGAGAATTTTCTCTCTCTCTGTCTGTCTCTGTGTGTGTGAGGGGTGGGAGGGATTTGTCGTTTAATGTTTGTTTTCAAGGTTTCAGGGGCTTTTGGGACCCTTAACGTGCTCGAAAACTCTTGAAACTTTGCACACGGGTCAGAACCCGTGGCCATCAGGGCCGGGCTGAAGCTGGTACCCGGGCGTGGCAGGGGGGCTCGACAGCGCCCCCTTGAACGGGGTCCGAAAACTTGGTCCATAAATCAAACACGCTTGCATGTAATAATATGAAACTCGGTACACATGTAGATCTCATCGGCCCGAACAACTTTCGTACTTTTACTTTTTATGCCAGCCCAACAGGAAGTCGGTTATTAAGGGTTGTTTGGAAACGCATGTTCTGGTATTTGAAACACTTCTCCTAGAGAATTTACCCGATCGCCACCAAACTCGGTGTGCATGAACTCAAGACATTGAGGATGAAAAATTGCCAGGGGATTTTTGATATCTCGAACGGTTTGGCCGTGGCGAGGAAACAAATTTATGGCGAGAAAATAGAAACAGGAAGTGTGTTATAACTTCTGCATACATTAACTGATCTTGATGAAACTTCAGCAGTGTGTTCGTTGTAAGAGGCCGATCACATGGATGTGACTATTGTGAGTCAAAGTTATAGCGCCACCAACTGGCAACAGGAAATGTGTCACTTTCAAAATGCTTTGAAATCACCCTCTTATTTTTACCCGATTTGCTTAAAACTTTATGTGTATAATGTAGACACACGGCAGATGTAGACCTGTGTAAGGATTATTTATATCTTAGATACTGTTGCCGTGGCAACGCATCAAACTTTAATATTCTTTTCGGATGCTTTTGAGACTCTTCACATGCTTGAAAATGCATGAAACTCGACAGACACATCACATTTATTATCCAGTAGACATGTGCAAAGTTTCAGAAACGGGCGTGGTGGAATGGCTCAGTAGCACCACCTTTAGTCAAAAATGGGGGCTTAGTTTTTCCTAGAATCACAAAACTTGGTACGTATATTTAGGGCCCAAGCCCTGAAAGGGCGAAGGCCCTATTGTTTTCGGTAGGATTATTATTATTATTATTAGGGCCCAAGCCCTGAAAGGGCGAAGGCCCTATTGTTTCCGTAAGGATTATTAGGGCCCAAGCCCTGAAAGGGCGAAGGCCCTATTGTTTCCGGTAGGATTATTAGGGCCCAAGCCCTGAAAGGGCGAAGGCCCTATTGTTTTCGGTAGGATTATTAGGGCCCAAGCCCTGAAAGGGCGAAGGCCCTATTGTTTTCGTTAGGATTATTAGGGCCCAAGCCCTGAAAGGGCGAAGGCCCTATTGTTTTCGGTAGGATTATTAGGGCCCAAGCCCTGAAAGGGCGAAGGCCCTATTGTTTTCGTTAGGATTATTATTATTAGGGCCCAAGCCCTGAAAGGGCGAAGGCCCTATTGTTTTCGGTAGGATTATTATTATTATTAGGGCCCAAGCCCTGAAAGGGCGAAGGCCCTATTGTTTTCGTTAGGATTATTATTAGGGCCCAAGCCCTGAAAGGGCGAAGGCCCTATTGTTTTCGGTAGGATTATTATTATTATTATTATTATTATTAGGGCCCAAGCCCTGAAAGGGCGAAGGCCCTATTGTTTCCGGTAGGATTATTAGGGCCCAAGCCCTGAAAGGGCGAAGGCCCTATTGTTTTCGGTAGGATTATTATTATTATTATTATTATTATTATTATTATTATTATTATTATTATTTTGTCAACCTTTCGGGCACTTTTGGGGCCCTTAACATGCTCGAAAACTCTTGAAATTTTGCACACACGTCAGAACCCGCGGCCATCAGGGCCGGACTGAAGCTGGTACCCGGGCGTGGCAGGGGGGCTCGACAGCGCCCCCTGGAACGGGATCCAAACACGTGTCCATAAATCAAACACGCTTGCATGTAATAATATGAAACTCGGTACACATATAGATCTCATTGGGCCGAACAACTTTCGTGCTCTAAGTTTTACGCCAGCCAAACAGGAAGTTGGCTATTTAGCGTTGTTTGGAAACGCATGCTGTGGAATTTAATGTACTCCTCCTAGGGAATTCATCGATTCGCCTCCAAACTCGGTGTGCATGAAGTCAAGACATTGAGGATGCTAAATTGCGGACGGATTTTTGATATCTCGAACGGTTTGGCCGTGGCGAGGAAACAAATTTATGGCGAAAAAATGAAACAGGAAGTGTGTTATAACTTCTGCATACATTAACTGATCTTGATGAAACTTCAGCAGTGTGTTCGTTGTAAGAGGCCGATCACATGGATGTGACTATTGTGAGTCAAAGTTATAGCGCCACCAACAGGCAGCAGGAAGTACATCACTTTCAAAATGCTTTGAAATCAGTGTCTTATTTTTACCCGATTTGCTTCAAACTTTATGCGTACAATGTAGACACACGGCAGATGTAAACCTGTGAAAGGATTATTGATATCTTAGATACTGTTGCCGTGGCAACGCATCAAACTTTAATATTATTTTTTGATGCTTTTGAGACTCTTAACATACTTGAAATTGCATGAAACTCAACAGACACATCACATTTATTAGCCCGTAGACATGTGCAAAGTTTCAGAAACGGGCGTGGTGGAATGGCTCAGTAGCGCCACCTTTAGTCAAAAATGGGGGCTTAGTTTTTCCTAGAATCACAAAACTTGGTATGTGTATTGTTCTCATCAAGACGGACAACTTTCTAATTTACATGAACCATCTCCGACCAACAGGAAGAGAGATATTTTGGTTTGAATGTGGATTTTCTGAAGAATTTTCTCTCCCTCTCTCTGTGTCTGTGTGTGTGTGAGGGGAGGGGGGGATTTGACTATTGCTTTTATATTGTTAATCAAGGTTTCAGGGGCTTTTGGGGTCCTTAACGTGCTCAAAAACTCTTGAAACTTTGCACACAGGTCAGAACCCACGGCCATCAGGGCCGGGCTGAAGCTGGTACCCGGGCGTGGCTGGGGGGCTCAACAGCGCCCCCTTGAACGGGGTTCTAAAACTTGATCCATATATCAAACACGCTCGTATGAATTAATATGAAACTCGGTACACATATAGATCTCATCGGGCCGAACAACTTTACCCCGGTCAAGTTTTACGCCAGCCCAACAGGAAGTCGGCTATTATGGGTTGTTTGGAAAACGCTTGCTGTGGAATGTGAAATACTCCTCCTAGAAAATTCACCGTGTCCCCTTCAAACTCGGTGTGCATGTAGTCAAGACTTTGAGGATGCTAAATTGCGGACGGATTTTTGATATCTCGAACGGTTTGGCTGTGGCGAGGAATCGAATTTATGGCGAGAAAAGAGAAACACGGAAGTGGAATAACTTCTGCATACATTAACTGATCTTGATGAAACTTCAGCAGTGTGTTCGTGGTAAGAGGCCGATCAGATGGATGTAGCTATTGTGAGTCAAAGTTATAGCGCCACCAACTGGCAGCAGGAAGTGTGTCACTTTCAACATGCTTTTGACAAAAGTGGGGGGGTTAGTTTTAACTACAGTAAAGAAAAAACAGTTTGTATATTGTTCTCATCAAGCCGGACAACTTTCTAATTTACATTCAATAGCTCTGGCCATCAGGAAGTCAGATATTTTGGTCTGAATGTGAATTTTTTTGCAAAATCAGCCTCTGAATTTTTAGCCACTCCTCTTAAACTATTTATTTTATTCGTACCAAACTTTTTCAACATGATGAAACTACATTAAATATGCTAAATTGTGAATGGATAATAAATATCTCAAATGGTTTTGCTATGGCGAGGGATTAAAGTAATGTCCAAAAAGGAAACACTAAAAATCTTCTAAAAATGTAATTATATACCATTTATTTCTATATAAAAGAATACAAATATCACAACTAAACCCATTTTATTCTGTTTTTGCAATTCAAGAAGAATGAAAAAGTTAAAACAGGCTATTTAGTGCTATTTGGTTCAACAAAAAAGCAAACATAGGGCTATACTGCCCTCTTGTGTCCAAAAGGACATCAAAATAGTATATAAAACTTTTTACCAGGTAGGCCAATATTGTATTTAAATATACATTTATTAGGTATGTGTCTGAGGATATTTTCCCACCGGTTAATCGACGTGTGACACGAGTGGGTGCTTTTAAATCGCTAATATAATAGTGAAAGAAAAATAATGATAATGTTGCACACACAAATCACACACATGTGGGAAAGAATGATGCTTTTAAACAACACTAAACCGCCATTAGGTGTCGCCAGGCATCCATCTTAATAAGCGAGTCATTGATTCATTCGTTCAAACGATTCGTTCGAATGAGTCGATCATGATTAAGACAGATGTTTATGGATTGATCATTCAATCTTTGAGTCAACCGATTCGTTAAAAATGCTGAATCGTTCAGTTATGAGAAAACACGTGATGGTTCTGCCGTGATCTTTGTTTAACTATTTTCGCTGCTGAAACAGAACAAAAACAGTCAACATTGAATCTAAAATGTAAGTGACTTAATTGTAACTGTTTATTAACCTGTTGTATGAAATCTAGGGGTGGGAGAAAAAATGTATTCTTAGATGCATCGCGATGCGGACGTGGACGATTCTGAATCGATTCACAAATGTCAAAAAATCGATTCTCTAAAAAAATATTTTTCTAATAACGTAATATTGACGGAAGGCAAAAGGCGGAACTCTAAGCGGACGTGCGTGCAGTCTGTGGCGCGCACATAACAGAGAAGTTTCTTCTGCTCACCAAGGCTGCATTTATTTGATTAAAAATACAAACAAAAACAGTAATATTGTAAAATATTATTCCAATTTAAAACGGCTGCTTTCTATTTTAATATATTTTAAACTGTTATTTATTCCTGTGATCAAAGCTGAGTTTTCAGCATCATTACTCCAGTCGTCACTGTCACATGATCCTTCAGAAATTATTCTAATATGATGATTGATACTCAAGAAACATTCATTATTATTTTAAATGTCGAAAACAGTTGTGTACAGTCTTTGATGAATAGAAAGTTCAAAAGAACAGCATTTATCTGAAATCTAAAGCTTTTGTAACGTTAAACACTACCGCTCAAAAGTTTTGGGTTAGTAATAATTACAATTTTATTTTTGGGGGAAATAAATAAAATAAATCAGTACTTTTATTTATGAAGGATGAGTTAAACTGATCAACAGTTACAGTAAAGACATTTATAATGTTAAAAATATATATATTTGAAATATATGCTGTTCTTTTGAACTTAACATTCATCAAAGCATTTTGAAAAAAAAAATCTGTACACAACTGTTTTCAACATTGAAAATAATAATGAATATTTATTGAGCATCAATCATCATATTAGTATGATTTCTGAAGGATCATGTGACACTGAAGACTGGAGTAATGATGCTGAAAACTCAACTTTGATCACAGAAATGAATTACTATGTAAAATATTTAAAAATTGAAAACAGCTGTTTTAAATTGGAATAATATTTCACAATATTACTGTTTTTGTTTGTATTTTTAATCAATAAATGCAGCCTTGGTGAGCAGAAGAGACTTCTCCTAAAAACATTAAAAATCTTACTGACCCCAAACTTTTGAACAATAATATATATATATATATATATATATATATATATACATATATATGTATGTGTGTGTATGTATATATATATATATATATATATATATATATATATATATATATATATATATATAAATATAGCTGCAAGCAGCGATGGAGGGCCCAAGCCGGCGGTACCGCCACCCCGGTGCCTTTAGGTAACTAAAGGCACCGGGGTTGCGGTGCCACCGGCTTGGGCCCGTAATCGCTGCTTGCAGCTATATTTATTATTATTATTTTTCTTACGACTATTCAGGCACTTTTAGGGCCCTTAACATGCTCAAAAACTCTTGAAACTTTGCACACAGGTCAGAACCCGCGGCCATCAGGGCCGGGCTGAAGCTGGTACCCGGGCGTGGCAGGGGGGCTCGACAGCGCCCCCTGGAACAGCATCCGAACACTTGTCCATAAATCAAACACACTTGCATGTAATAATATGAAACTCGGTACACATATAGATCTCATCGGGCCGAACAACTTTCGTGCTCTAAGTTTTACGCCAGCCCAACAGGAAGTCGGCTATTAAGGGTTGTTTGGAAACGCATGGTCTGGTATTTGAAACACTTCTCCTAGGGAATTCACCCGATCACCACCATACTCGGTGTGCATGAAGTCAAGGCATTGAGGATGAAAAATTGCCAGGGGATTTTTGATATCTCGAACGGTTTGGCCGTGGCAAGGAAACGAATTTATGGCGAATAATGGAAACAGGAAGTGTGTTATAACTTCAGCACACATTAACTGATCTTGATGAAACTTCAGCAGTGTGTTCGTGGTAAGAGGCCGATCAGATGGATGTAACTATTGTGAGTCAAAGTTATAGCGCCACCAACTGGCAACAGGAAGTGTGTCACTTTCAAAATGCTTTGAAATCACCCTCTTATTTTTACCCGATTTGCTTAAAACTTTATGTGTATAATGTAGACACACGGCAGATGTAGACCTGTGAAAGGATTATTGATATCTTAGATACTGTTGCCGTGGCAACGCATCAAACTTTAATATTCTTTTCGGATGCTTTTGAGACTCTTCACATGCTTGAAAATGCATGAAACTCGACAGACACATCACATTTATTATCCAGTAGACATGTGCAAAGTTTCAGAAATGAGCATGGTGGAATGGCTCAGTAGCGCCACCTTTAGTCAAAAATGGGGGCTTAGTTTTTCCTAGAATCACAAAACTTGGTAGGTGTATTATTCTCATCAAGCCGGACAACTTTCTAATTTATAGTCATTACCTCAGACCAACAGGAAGTCAGATATTTTGGTTTGAATGTGGATTTTCTGGAGAATTTTCTCTCTCTCTGTGTGTGTCTGTGTGTGTGTGTGGGGGGGGGGGGGGGGTTGTCTATTCCATTTAATCTTTGTTTTTCAAGGTTTCAGGGGCTTTTGGGGCCCTTAACGTGCTCAAAAACTCTTGAAACTTTTCACACAGGTCAGAACCCACGGTCATCAGGGCCGGGCTGAAGCTGGTACCCGGGCGTGGCAGGGGGGCTCAACAGTGCCCCCTTGGACACGGTCTGAAAACTTGGTCCATATATCAAACACGCTTGCATGAATTAATATGAAACTCAGTACACATATAGATCTCATCGGGCCAAACAACTTCCGCACTCTAAGTTATTAGCTCCGCCCAACAGGAAGTCGGCTATTATGAGTTGTTTGGAAATGCATGCTGTGGAATTTAATGTACTCATCCTAGAGAATTAATCCAATCGCCTCCAAACTCGGTCAGCATGAAGTCAAGACATTGAGGATGCTAAATTGCGGACGGATTTTTGACATCTCGAACGGTTTGGCCGTGGCGAGGAAACAAATTTATGGCGAATAAGGTACACAGGAAGTTTATTATAACTTCTGCATACATTAACTGATCTTGATGAAACTTCAGCAGTGTGTTCGTGGTAAGAGGCCGGTCAGATGGATGTAACTATTGTGAGTCAAAGTTATAGCGCCACCAACTGGTAGCAGGAAGTGTGTCACTTTCAAAATGCTTTTGACAAAAGTGGGGGGGTTACCTTTACCCACTGTTACAAAAATCAGTACGCATATTGGTCTCATCGAGCCGGACAACTTTCTAATTTACAGTCATTAGCTCCGAGCAACAGGAAGTCAGATATTTTGGTTTGAATGTGGATTTTTTGGATATGTCAGACTCTTGAGTTTTTAGCTACTCCTCCTAAGTGGTTTATTTTATTCACACCAAACTTTTTCAACATGATAAAAATACATTAAAGATATATATATATATATATATATATATATATATATATATATATATATATATATATATATATATAAATATAGCTGCGAGCAGCGATGAAGGGCCAAAGCCGGGGGCACCGCCACCCCGGTGCCTTTAGGTAACTAAAGGCACCGGGGTTGCGGTGCCACCGGCTTGGGCCCGTAATCGCTGCTCGCAGCTATATTTATTATTATTATTATTGTTCTTCAAGGTTTCGGGGGCTTTTGGGGCCTTTAACGTGCTCAAAAACTCATGAAACTTTGCACACAGGTCAGAAGCTGCGGCCATTAGGGCCGGGCTGAAGATGGTACCCGGGCGTGGCAGGGGGGCTCGACAGCGCCCCCTTGAATGGGGTCCGAGTGCGGTCCGAAAACTTGGTCCATATACCAAACACGCTTGCATGAATTAATATGAAACTCGGTACACATATAGATCTTATCGGGCCGAACAACTTTCGTGCTCTAAGTTTTACGCCAGCCCAACAGGAAGTCGGTTATTATGGGTTGTTTGGAAAACGCATGCTGTGGAATTTGATGTACTCCTCCTAGGAAATTCATCCATTCGCCTCCAAACTCGGTGTGCATAAAGTCAAGACATTGAGGATGATAAATTGCGGACGGATTTTTGATATCTCAAACGGTTTGGCCGTGGCGAGGAAATGAATTTATGGCGAGAAAATATACACAGGAAGTGTGTTATAACTTCTGCATACATTAACTGATCTTGATTAAACTTCAGCAGTGTGTTCGTTGTAAGAGGCCGATCACATGGATGTGACTATTGTGAGTCAAAGTTATAGCGCCACCAACTGGCAGCAGGAAGTGTGTCACTTTCAATATGCTTTGAAATCACCCTCTTATTTTTACCCGATTTGCTTCAAACTTTATGTGTATAATGTAAACACATGGCAGATGTAGACCTGTGAAAGGATTTTTGATATCTTTAATACTGTTGCCATGGCAACGCATCAAACATCAATATTCTTTTTTGATGCTTTTGAGACTCTTAGCATGCTTGAAATTGCATGAAACTCGACAGACACATTACATTTATTACTTAGTAGACATGTGCAAAGTTTCAGAAACGGGCGTGGTGAGGGGCTCAGTAGCGCCACCTTTAGTCATAAGTGGGGGGGTTAGTTTTATCAACAGCAACAAAACTTGGTATGTGTATTGTTCTCATCAAGACGGACAACTTTCTAATTTACATTAACCATCTCTGACCAACAGGAAGAGAGATATTTTGGTTTGAATGTGGATTTTCTGAAGAATTTTCTCTCCCTCTCTCTGTGTCTCTGTGTGTGTGAGGGGAGGGGGGGGATTTGACTATTGCTTTTATATTGTTAATAAAGGTTTCAGGGGCTTTTGGGGTCCTTAACGTGCTCAAAAACTCTTGAAACTTTGCACACAGGTCAGAACCCACGGCCATCAGGGCCGGGCTGAAGCTGGTACCCGGGCGTGGCTGGGGGGCTCAACAGCGCCCCCTTGAACGGGGTTCTAAAACTTGGTCCATATATCAAACACGCTTGCATGAATTAATATGAAACTCGGTACACATATAGATCTCATCGTGCCGGACAACTTTCCCCTGGTCAAGTTTTACGCCAGCCCAACAGGAAGTCGGCTATTATGGGTTGTTTGGAAAACGCTTGCTGTGGAATGTGAAATACTCCTCCTAGAAAATTCACCGTGTCCCCTCCAAACTCGGTGTGCATGTAGTCAAGACTTTGAGGATGCTAAATTGCGGACGGATTTTTGATATCTCGAACGGTTTGGCCGTGGCGAGGAATCGAATTTATGGCGAGAAAAGAGAAACACGAAGTGGAATAACTTCTGCATACATTAACTGATCTTGATGAAACTTCAGCAGTGTGTTCGTGGTAAGAGGCCGATCAGATGGATGTAGCTATTGTGATTCAAAGTTATAGCGCCACCAACTGGCAGCAGGAAGTGTGTCACTTTCAACATGCTTTTGACAAAAGTGGGGGGGTTAGTTTTAACTACAGTAAAAAAAACTCAGTTCATATATTGATCTCATCGACCCGGACAACTTACTAATTTAAAGTCATTAGCTCTGACCATCAGGAAGTCAGATATTTTGGTCTGAATGTGGATTTTTTTGCAAAATCAGCCTCTGAATTTTTAGCCACCTTTATCTAAGTGGTGTATTTTATTCCCACCAAACTTTTTCAACATGATAAAAATATATTAATGATGCTAAATTGTGAACGGATAATAAATATCTCAAACGGTTTTGCTATGGCGAGGGATTAAAGTATTGTCTAAAAAGGAAACACTAAAAGGCTCATATATTCTAAAAATGTAATTATACACCATTTATTACTATATAAAAGTATACAAATATCAGAACTTAACTCATTTTATTCTTTTTTTTCAATTTAAGAATGAAGTTTAAGTTTAAAAACTGCCAGAATGGTTGTTTAGTCTAAACAATAAATAAATAAAGTCAAACATAGTGCTATACTGCCCTCTTGTGTTCAAAATCAGGTAGGCCTATTATATCTATATAAAAATATACTAGGTATGTGACGGTGAGAATATTTTACCACCGGTTAACTGACGTGTGACACCGCTGGGGGCTTTTTAATCGCTAACTTAAAAACGAAAGTAAAATATGTTCGTCCGCACGGACATTGATAATGGTGCGGAGCAGAGCGAGCGTTTTCAATAAATTCCTATGGAAGGAGGAATGACCTAAAAAACGTTGACTCTGTTCTGCTCTTTCCTCGCTGAGGACGCGCACCATTATGAATGCCTGTGCAGCCGTGAGCATTTTAGTTTCATTTTCGGGGCGGATTGCTTGAATGTATTTTAAAAAAGCACAATGTTGTGTTTTATTGCTACTGTACAAAAATATAAGTTAACACTTTGCAGTTTGAATGATGATCTGAACAAAATGACAGAGTATGTTTTTATGTGTCCACTGTTCAATCGCGCCCTCGTTTTAGTGATTCCCAAGTTATTTTTTCATTTAATTTTTTTCATTGTTCTAATCAGGTCAGGCAAGTAAAATTATCTGTCTTATCCCTTACATTTTTATTTAATATATATACACTACTGTTCAAAAATTTGGCGTCAGTAAGATTTTTAAGCGAAGTTTCTTCTGCTCACCAAGGCTGCATTTATTTGATTAAAAATACAAACAAAAACAGTAATATTGTAAAATAGTATTCCAATTTAAAACAGCTGCTTTCTATTTTAATATATTTTAAACTGTTATTTATTCCTGTGATCAAAGCTGAGTTTTCAGCATCATTACTCCAGTCGTCACTGTCACATGATCCTTCAGAAATTATTCTAATATGATGATTGATGCTCAAGAAACATTCATTATTATTTTAAATGTCGAAAACAGTTGTGTACAGTCTTTGATGAATAGAAAGTTCAAAAGAACAGCATTTATCTGAAATCTAAAGCTTTTGTAACATTAAACACTACCGTTCAGAAGTTTGGGGTCAGTAATAATTTAAATTTAAATTTTGGGGGAAAGAAATAAAATAAATCAATACTTTTATTCATCGAGAATGAGTTAAACTGATCAAAAGTTACAGTACAGACATTTAGAATGTTAAAAAAAATTCAATTTGAAATAAATGCTGTTCTTTTGAACTTTACATTCATCAACGCATTTTGAAAAAAAATCTGTACACAACTGTTTTCAACATTGAAAATAATAATTAATATTTATTGACCATCAATCATCATATTAGAATGATTTCTGAAGGATCATGTGACACTGAAGACGGGAGTAATGATGCTGAAAACTCAGCTTTGATCACATACATTAATTACAGTGTAAAATATTTTAAAATAGAAAACAGCTGTTTTAAATTGGAATAATATTTCACAATATTACTGTTTTTGTTTGTATTTTTAATCAAATAAATGCAGCCTTGGTGAGCAGAAGAGACTTCTCCTAAAAACATTAAAAATCTTCCTGACCCCAAACTTTTGAACGGTATATATATATATATATATATATATATATATATACACAGTATATATATATATGTTTGTATTATATATATATATATATATATATATATATAAATATAGCTGCGAGCAGCGATGGAGGGCCAAAGCCGGCGGTACCGCCACCCCGGTGCCTAAACTAAGGCACCAGGGTGGCGGTGCCACCGGCTTGGGCCCGCAATCGCTGCTCGCAGCTATATTTTTTATTATTATTATTATTATTTTTTTTTTTCTACTTCTCAGGCACTTTTGGGGCCCTTAACGTGCTCGAAAACTCTTGAAACTTTGCACACAGGTCAGAACCCGCGGCCATCAGGGCCGGGCTGAAGCTGGTACCCGGGTGTGGCAGGGGGGCTCGACAGCGCCCCCTGGAACGGGATCCGATCACTTGTCCATAAATCAAACACACTTGCATGTAATAATATGAAACTCGGTACACATATAGATCTCATCGGGCCGAACAACTTTCGTGCTCTAAGTTTTATGCCAGCCCAACAGGAAGTCGGCTATTATGGGTTGTTTGGAAACGCATGCTGTGGAATTTGATGTACTCCTCCTAGAGAATTCATCCAATCTCCTCCAAACTCGGTCAGCATGAAGTCAAGACATTGAGGATGCTAAATTGCGGACGGATTTTTGATATCTCGAACGGTTTGGCCATGGCGAGGAAACAAATTTATGGCGAATAATGAAAACAGGAAGTGTGTTATAACTTCTGCATACATTAACTGATCTTGATGAAACTTCAGCAGTGTGTTCGTGATAAAAGGCCGATCACATGGATGTGACTATTGTGAGTCAAAATTATAGCGCCACCAACTGGCAGCAGGAAGTGTGTCACTTTAAAAATGCTTTGAAATCACCCTCTTATTTTTAACCGATTTGCTTCAAATTTTATGTGTATAATGTAGACACACGGCAGATGTAGACCTGTGAAAGGATTTTTGATATCTTTAATACTGTTGCCATGGCCACGCATCAAACATTAATATTCTTTTTTGATGCTTTTGAGACTCTTAGCATGCTTGAAATTGCATGAAACTCGACAGACACATTACATTTATTACCTAGTAGACATGTGCAAAGTTTCAGAAACGGGCATGGTGAGGGGCTCAGTAGCGCCACCTTTAGTCAAAAATGGGGGCTTAGTTTTACGTAAAGTCACAAAAATCGGTATGTATATTGTTCTCCTCGAGCCGGACAACTTTCTAATTTACACTTATTAGCCCTGACCAACAGGAAGTCAGATATTTTGGTTTGAATGTGATTTTTTTGGAGAATTCTCTCTCTCTCTCTCTGCCTCTGTGTCTCTGTGTGTGTGTGTGGGGTGTGGGGGATTTGTCTGTTAGGAGAGGTTTGCTTTTATAATTGTTTTTCAAGGTTTCAGGGGCTTTTGGGGCCCTTAACATGCTCAAACTCTTGAAACTTTACACATAGGTCAGAACCTGCGGCCATCAGGGCTGGGCTGAAGCTGGTATCCGGGCGTGGCAGGGGGGCTCAACAGCGCCCCCTTGAATGAGGTCCGAAAACTTGGTCCATAGATCAAACTAGCTTGTATAAATTAATTTGAAACTCAGCACACATATAGATCTCATCGGGCCGAACAACTTTCGCACTCTTAAGTTATACGCCAGCCCAACAGGAAGTCGGCTATTCAGGGTTGTTTGAAAAACGCTTGCTGTGGAATGTGAAATACTCCTCCTAGAAAATTCATCCCATCCCCACCAAACTCGGTGTGCATGAAGTCAAGACATTGAGGATTCTAAATTGCGGATGGATTTTTGATATCTCGAACGGTTTGGCCGTGGCGAGGAAACAAATTTATGGCGAGAAAAAAGAAACACGAAGTGTTATAACTTCTGCATACATTAACTGATCTTGATGAAACTTCAGCAGTGTGTTCGTGGTAAGAGGCCGATCAGATGGATGTAACTATTGTGAGTCAAAGTTATAGCGCCACCAACTGGCAGCAGGAAGTGTGTCACTTTCAATATGCTTTTGACAAAAGTGGGGGGGTTAGTTTTACCAATAGTTACAAAAATCAGTATATATATTGGTCTCACCGAGCCGGACAACTTTCTAATTTACAGTTATTAGCTCCGAGCAAAAGGAAGTCAGATATTTTGGTTTGAATGTGGATTTTTTGGATATTTCAGACTCTGAGTTTTTAGCTACTCTTCCTAACTGGTTTATTTTATTAACACCAAACTTTTTAAAAATGATGAAAATACATTAAAGATGCTAAATTGTGAACGGATATTAAACATCTCAAACGGTTTTGCTATAGTGAGGGACTAAAGTAATGTACAAAAATGAAACACTAAAAGCCTCATCTTCTAAAAATGTAATTAAACACCATTTATTTCTATATAAAAGTATACAAATATCACAACTAAACCCATTTTATTCTTTTTTTTTTTTCAATTTTATAAATATTTATAAGTTTAAAAATAGTAATTGTACTATTTAGTCCCATAAAAGTCAAGTCATACATAGGGCTATACTGCCCTCTTGTGTTCAAAGTCAGGTAGGCCTATTGTATCTACATAAAAAATATACTAGGTATGTGACGGTGAGAATATTTTACCACCGGTTAATCGACGTGTGACACCACTAGGGGCTTTTGAATCGCCAACGTAAAGACGAAAGTAAAATATGTTCGTCCACACTGACATTGATAGTGGTTGAGCGAGCGTTTCAAATGAATTCCTATGGAAGTAGGAATTAACTGAAAAACATTCACTCTGTTCTGCTCGTTCCTCGCCGTGGATGCGCACCGTTATGAATGCCCGTGCAGCCATGAGCATTTTAGTTTAATTTTAAAATTAGCGCCTTTCGGGGGGTGGATTGCTTGAAATTATTTTACAAAGGCACAATGTTGTGTTTTATTGCGACTGTACACAAAAATAAGTTAACACTTTGCAGTTTGAATGTCGTCCTGTATAATGACGGAGTATGTTTTTATGTGTCCACTGTTCAATTGCGCCCACGCCACACACACACACACGGTTTACTATCTTTGTGGGGACTCTCCATAGACTTAATGGTTTTTATACTGTACAAACTGTATATTCTATCTCCTCACAATAACCCTACCCCTAAACCTACCTATCACAGAAAACTTTCTGCATTTTTACATTTCCAAAAAAACTCATTCTGTATGATTTATAAGCTTGTTTACCCATGGGGACCTCTATTTAGGTCCCCACTGTGACACGAGTCCCCATGAGTCTGTGTGCATTCAGGTTGAAGTCCCCACAGGGATAGAAAAACATGAACACACACACACACACACAGCACACACATTCCAACATTGCAATCTTGACATCACAGCCTGTTCATTATAGCCTTAATAAAATATAATAATAAAATAGTCAACCTAACATATAAAAATTACACTGCTCTAAATAGTCAGTAGTACAATTCGTACATTCACAGTAAGCACCGCTCCACTGTGATGTTTCCAAGCACATTTTTGCACGTGTGAAGAGGATGATTTTTTTCGTCGATATTGGAACACGAGTGAAGAACAAAGCCTATAATAAAGAATAGCTTAGCATCCAAATACATCGCAAAAGTTGAAACATTTTGATTCTAATAAGAGGGTTACGTTACGTGAGCCCAACACTGCTTACTTTCATTTTAATTTTTACATTAAATTTAAAGGATTTGTTGTGGAATATTTTGAGTGTATCATAAAATCAGAATAAGGTAAGTCAAGTAATATTTTCTGTCTTTTCAGGGCTCGCAAAATCGCCTGCCCGACGTCCCGGGGCTACTGTGTTTTCCAGTCGGGCTACCAAAATGCATAACCGGCCTGCCCGACGGGCTATCTGAAATAGTGTTCGCTTCAGTCTTGTTATAATCAGATTCAGCGCGTTCTTCATCTTCAATCCGCAGCGGCGCCGAGCACTCAGAGCGCACGTCAGAAACAGAGGACAGGGACAGTGTGTGTGTGTGTGGTGTGTGTGTGTTCATCTGAGTCTCATTGGCCTGTCACTCATTGGTCTGTGGTGCTCGTCAATGTCAGAATATTTGAGATGACCAATCAAATCAAAGTAGGCGGGCTTTATGTTCACAAGAAGCTGCTGAGCGCGAATTTGAGCAGAGCGACTCGACGCTTCAGTTTACGGTCATGTGCGAGATAAGATGTAAGTAGCTAAACTAAACATTTCATATTTGACAGCTTTTTTAGGTCATAAATGTGAAACGAATGACAAAAATAATCAGGCAAATGAATATACTTTTGTCGAATTTCGCCATTTTGAACTGAAAATAGGCCTATGTAATGTGACTAATAATTAGTTTACTGTCATTGTGAGGGGACATTAGCATTAACAAAACCGTTTTCATCATAGGCACAAGATTAATAATGAATATGTACATGAGAATTAATATACAATTTGTAGCCTTGAGTAAATTAAAAAAGTTCAGCTTTAGGTGGGGAAGAGACAGGGCAAGATGAGGAGACCGAGAGAAAAAGAAAGAGTGATGGATAAGAAGTGAGAGCAGGTTTCATCTACTTCCTGCTGACATGGTTTTAAAGCTATTTCTTATCCTTTTTTGGCCTTCAAACATCTTGAAATGGATATATCAGAGAAATAAAAAATGTGAACCCCCTAATAACCTTAAATGTAGGACCTCTTTGATTATAAAGCCCTGTCTACGGCCCTGTATTAGGAATAAGATCAATAATGAATGTGTACATATTGTGAATGAATTTAATAAACTTAGTTAGGATACCTAGCTTTCCTAGTAGCTTTCAGTAAATTAATGCATCTGAGAAAATGATTCATAAATCAACCTATCAGTTCACCCTGTGTTTACTTTCTTTACTGACAGACAAAAATGAAAAGTCTATATCAGTCAAAGCTCAGCTTTAGGAGGGGAAGAGACAGAGCAAGAGAAAAACAAAGAGAAAAAGAGTGTGATGCTGATGAGGAGAGAAAAATAATCAGCTGCCCACTTACATGGTTTTAAAGCTATTGTTATCCAATTTTTTTGGCCTTCAAAACATCTTAAAATGCACATATGTAGATCAGAGAAATTAAAATTTTCTCGGGGGTGCCCCCGAACCCCCCTAACTGGCCTACCTCACATTCGGGACCTCAGTGATGAAAAAACCCTGCCATCTGCATGTTAATGAAACAAGTTAATAGTGAGTATTAGACCCTAAACTAAAGAGTTACTTTTTTCTTTTCTTTTTTTTTAAATCATACTCTCATTGGGGGCTGAGCCACACACTCAGACTGATTCATGTTCCATACTGGTCACACACATTTCAGTTCAGTTAGAACCAGATGCATATTTGTTGATATTTGTGTTTTGAAAAAGTTTTTGATTCATTGTTTTGACTTCTAACCAATATTCTACATTAAAAATTGTAGTCTTTTTATATGGGCTAGTAAAATTAATTTCGGGCTACCAAAATCTGAAGAGTGCCTGCCCGAAGGGCTACCAGCGATTTTGAAATTTTGCGAGCCCTGCTTTTATATATTTATATGTGTGTGTGTGTGTATATATATATATATATATATATATATATATATATATATATATATATATATATATATATATATACACACACACACACACACATACATATATATATATATATGTACTATATTTATTTATATATATATATATATATATATATATATATATATATATATATAATAAATAAATATAGCTGCGAGCAGCGATGAAGGGCCAAAGCCGGCGGTACCGCCACCCCGGTGGCTTTAGGTAACTAAAGGCACCGGGGTTGCGGTGCCACCGGCTTGGGCCCGTAATCGCTGCTCGCATCTATATTTAGGGCCCAAGCCCTGAAAGGGCGAAGGCCCTATTGTTTTCGGTAGGATTATTATTATTATTATTATTATTATTATTTTGTCAACCTTTCGGCCACTTTTGGGGCCCTTAACATGCTCGAAAACTCTTGAAATTTTGCACACAGGTCAGAACCCGCGGCCATCAGGGCCGGACTGAAGCTGGTACCCGGGCGTGGCAGGGGGGCTCGACAGCGCCCCCTGGAACGGGATCCGAACACTTGTCCATAAATCAGACACGCTTGCATGTAATAATATGAAACTCGGTACACATATAGAACTCATCGGGCCGAACAACTTTCGTGCTCTAAGTTTTACGCCAGCCCAACAGGAAGTCGGCTATTTAGGGTTGTTTGGAAATGCATGCTGTGGAATTTAATGTACTCCTCCTAGGGAATTCATCGATTCGCCTCCAAACTCGGTGTGCATGAAGTCAAGACATTGAGGATGCTAAATTGCGGACGGATTTTTGATATCTCGAACGGTTTGGCCGTGGCGAGGAAACGAATTTATGGCGAAAAAATGAAACAGGAAGTGTGTTATAACTTCTGCATACATTAACTGATCTTGATGAAACTTCAGCAGTGTGTTCGTTGTAAGAGGCCGATCGCACAGATGTGACTATTGTGAGTCAAAGTTATAGCGCCACCAACAGGCAGCAGGAAGTACATCACTATTAAAATGCTTTGAAATCACTGTCTTATTTTTACCAGATTTGCTTCAAACTTTATGTGTACAATGTAGACACACGGCAGATGTAAACCTGTGAAAGGATTATTGATATCTTAGATACTGTTGCCGTGGCAACGCATCAAACTTTAATATTCTTTTTTTATGCTTTTGAGACTCTTAACATACTTGAAATTGCATGAAACTCGACAGACACATCACATTTATTATCCAGTAGACATGTGCAAAGTTTCAGAAACGGGCGTGGTGAGGGGCTCAGTAGCGCCACCTTTAGTCATAAGTGGGGGTGTTAGTTTTATCAACAGCAACAAAACTTGGTATGTGTATTGTTCTCATCAAGACGGACAACTTTCTAATTTACATGAACCATCTCTGACCAACAGGAAGAGAGATATTTTGGTTTGAATGTGGATTTTCTGAAGAATTTTCTCTCCCTCTCTGTGTCTGTGTGTGTGTGAGGGGAGGGGGGGATTTGACTATTGCTTTTATATTGTTAATCAAGGTTTCAGGGGCTTTTGGGGTCCTTAACGTGCTCAAAAACTCTTGAAACTTTGCACACAGGTCAGAACCCACGGCCATCAGGGCCGGGCTGAAGCTGGGACCCGGGCGTGGCTGGGGGGCTCAACAGCGCCCCCTTGAACGGGGTTCTAAAACTTGATCCATATATCAAACACGCTCGCATGAATTAATATGAAACTCGGTACACATATAGATCTCATCGGGCCGAACAACTTTACCCCGGTCAAGTTTTACGCCAGCCCAACAGGAAGTCGGCTATTATGGGTTGTTTGGAAAACGCTTGCTGTGGAATGTGAAATACTCCTCCTAGAAAATTCACCGTGCCCCCTTCAAACTCGGTGTGGATGTAGTCAAGACATTGAGGATGCTAAATTGCGGACGGATTTTTGATATCTCGAACGGTTTGGCTGTGGCGAGAAATCGAATTTATGGCAAGAAAAGAGAAACACGGAAGTGGAATAACTTCTGCATACATTAACTGATCTTGATGAAACTTCAGCAGTGTGTTCGTGGTAAGAGGCTGATCAGATGGATGTAGCTATTGTGAGTCAAAGTTATAGCGCCACCAACTGGCAGCAGGAAGTGTGTCACTTTCAACATGCTTTTGACAAAAGTGGGGGGGTTAGTTTTAACTACAGTAAAGAAAAAATAGTTTGTATATTGTTCTCATCAAGCCGGACAACTTTCTAATTTACATTCAATAGCTCTGGCCATCAGGAAGTCAGATATTTTGGTCTGAATGTGGATTTTTTTGCAAAATCAGCCTCTGAATTTTTAGCCACTCCTCTTAAACTATTTATTTTATTCGTACCAAACTTTTTCAACATGATGAAACTACATTAAATATGCTAAATTGTGAATGGATAATAAATATCTCAAACGGTTTTGCTATGGCGAGGGATTAAATAATGTCCAAAAAGGAAACACTAAAAATCTTCTAAAAATGTAATTATATACCATTTATTTCTATATAAAAGTATACAAATATCACAACTAAACCCATTTTATTCTGTTTTTGCAATTCAAGAAGAATGAAAAAGTTAAAACAGGCTATTTAGTGCTATTTGGTTCAACAAAAAAGCAAACATAGGGCTATACTGCCCTCTTGTGTCCAAAAGGACATCAAAATAGTATATAAAACTTTTTACCAGGTAGGCCAATATTGTATTTAAATATACATGTATTAGGTATGTGTCTGAGGATATTTTCCCACCGGTTAATCGACGTGTGACACTAGTGGGTGCTTTTAAATCGCTAATATAATAGTGTAAGAAAAATAATGATAATGTTGCACACACAAATCACACACATGTGGGAAAGAATGATGCTTTTAAACAACACTAAACCGCCATTAGGTGTCGCCAGGCATCCATCTTAATAAGCGAGTCATTGATTCATTCGTTCAAACGATTCGTTCGAATGAGTCGATCATGATTAAGACAGATGTTTATGGATTGATCATTCAATCTTTGAGTCAACCGATTCGTTAAAAATGCTGAATCGTTCAGTTATGAGAAAACACGTGATGCGTGATGGTTCTGCCGTGATCTTTGTTTAACTATTTTCGCTGCTGAAACAGAACAAAAACAGTCAACATTGCATCTAAAATGTAAGTGACTTAATTGTAACTGTTTATTAACCTGTTGTATGAAATCTAGGGGTGGGAGAAAAAATGTATTCTTAGATGCATCGCGATGCGGACGTGGACGATTCTGAATCGATTCACAAATGTCAAAAAATCGATTCTCTAAAAAAATATTTTTCTAATAACGTAATATTGACGGAAGGCAAAAGGCGGAACTCTAAGCGGTCTGTGGCGCGCACATAACAGAGAAGTTTCTTCTGCTCACCAAGGCTGCATTTATTTGATTAAAAATACAAACAAAAACAGTAATATTGTAAAATATTATTCCAATTTAAAACAGCTGCTTTCTATTTTAATATATTTTAAACTGTTATTTATTCCTGTGATCAAAGCTGAGTTTTCAGCATCATTACTCCAGTCGTCACTGTCACATGATCCTTCAGAAATTATTCTAATATGATGATTGATACTCAAGAAACATTCATTATTATTTTAAATGTCGAAAACAGTTGTGTACAGTCTTTGATGAATAGAAAGTTCAAAAGAACAGCATTTATCTGAAATCTAAAGCTTTTGTAACGTTAAACACTACCGCTCAAAAGTTTTGGGTTAGTAATAATTAAAATTTTATTTTTTGGGGAAATAAATAAAATAAATCAGTACTTTTATTTATGAAGGATGAGTTAAACTGATCAACAGTTACAGTAAAGACATTTATAATGTTAAAAATATATATATTTGAAATATATGCTGTTCTTTTGAACTTTACATTCATCAAAGCATTTTGAAAAAAAAAAAAAATCTGTACACAACTGTTTTCAACATTGAAAATAATAAAGAATATTTATTGAGCATCAATCATCATATTAGTATGATTTCTGAAGGATCATGTGACACTGAAGACTGGAGTAATGATGCTGAAAACTCAATTTTGATCACAGAAATGAATTACTATGTAAAATATTTAAAAATTGAAAACAGCTGTTTTAAATTGGAATAATATTTCACAATATTACTGTTTTTGTTTGTATTTTTAATCAATAAATGCAGCCTTGGTGAGCAGAAGAGACTTCTCCTAAAAACATTAAAAATCTTACTGACCCCAAACTTTTGAACAATAATATATATACAGTACCAGTCAAAAGTTTGGAAACAGTACTATTTTTAATGTTTTTGAAAGAAGTCTCTTATGCTCATCAAGCCTGCAGTTAAAAAAACTAAAAACTAAAAAAAACAGTAATATTATGAAATATTATTACAATTTAAAATAATGGTTCTCTTTTTTAATATACTTTAAAATGTAATTTATTTTTGTGATGCAAAGCTGAATTTTCATCAGCAAGTACTCCAGTCTTTGGTGTCTTATGATCCTTCAGAAATCATTCTAATATGATGATTTGATACTCAGTTATTATCAATGATGGAAACAGTTGTGCTGTTTAATATATTTTTTTGGAATACTTTTTTCAGGATTCATTGATGAGTAAAACGTTAACAGCATTTATTCATAAAAACAGCATTTATTCAAAATAAAAACATTTCTAACACTATAAATTGTTACCATCACCTTTTATCAATTTAACGCATCCTTGTTGAATTAAAGTACTAATTTCTTAAAAAAAAAATAGTTATTGTTCCCAAACTTTTGAACGGTAGTGTATATTGTTACAAAAGATTTCTATTCTAAATAAATACAGTTCTTTTTAACTTTTTATTCATCAAATAATCCTGAAAAAAGTATCTCAGGTTATAAAAAAAATATTAAGCAGCACAACTGTTTCCAACATTGATCATAAATCAGCATATTAGAATGATTTCTGAAGGATCATAAGACACCAAAGACTGGAGTACTTGCTGATGAAAATTCAGCTTTGCATCACAAAAATAAATTACATTTTAAAGTATATTAAAAAAGAGAACCATTATTTTAAATTGTAATAATATTTCATAATATTACTGTTTTTTTTGTTTTGTTTTTTTTTAACTGCAGGCTTGATGAGCATAAGAGACTTCTTTCAAAAACATTAAAAATAGTACTGTTTCCAAACTTTTGACTGGTACTGTATATATATATATATATATATATATATATATATATATATATGTATATATATATATATATATATATATATGTATGTGTGTGTATGTATGTATGTATATATATATATAAATATAGCTGCGAGCAGCGATGGAGGGCCAAAGCCGGCGGTACCGCCACCCCGGTGCCTTTAGGTAACTAAAGGCACCGGGGTTGCGGTGCCACCGGCTTGGGCCCGTAATCGCTGCTCGCAGCTATATTTATTATTATTATTATTATTTTGTCAACCTTTCGGGCACTTTTGGGGCCCTTAACATGCTCGAAAACTCTTGAAACTTTGCACACATGTCAGAACCCGCGGCCATCAGGGCCGGACCGAAGCTGGTACCCGGGCGTGGCAGGGGGGCTCGACAGCGCCCCCTGGAACGGGATCCGAACACTTGTCCATAAATCAAACACGCTTGCATGTAATAATATGAAACTCGGTACACATATAGATCTCATCGGGCCGAACAACTTTCGTGCTCTAAGTTTTACGCCAGCCCAACAGGAAGTCAGCTATTATGGGTTGTTTGGAAACGCATGCTGTGGAATTTGATGTACTCCTCCTAGGAAATTCATCCATTCGCCTCCAAACTCGGTCAGCATGAAGTCAAGACATTGAGGATGCTAAATTGCGAACGGATTTTTGATATCTCGAACGGTTTGGCCGTGGAGAGGAAACAAATTTATGGCGAATAAGGGACACAGGAAGTGTGTTATAACTTCTGCATACATTAACTGATCTTGATGAAACTTCAGCAGTGTGTTTGTTGTAAGAGGCCGATCTCATGGATGTGACTATTGTGAGTCAAAGTTATAGCGCCACCAACTGGCAGCAGGAAGTTTGTCACTTTCAAAATGCTTTGAAATCACTCTCTTATTTTTACCCGATTTGCTTCAAACTTTATGTGTATAATGTAGACACACGGCAGATGTAGACCTGTGAAAGGATTATTGATATCTTAGATACTGTTGCCGTGGCAATGCTTCAAACTTTAATATTCTTTTTTTAAGCTTTTGAGACTCTTAACATACTTGAAATTGCATGAAACTCGACAGACACATCACATTTATTATCCAGTAGACATGTGCAAAGTTTCAGAAATGGGCGTGGTGGAATGGCTCAGTAGCGCCACCTTTAGCCAAAAATGGGGGCTTAGTTTTTCCTAGAATCGCAAAACTTGGTACGTATATTGTTCTCATCAGGCCGGACAACTTTATAATTTATTGTCATTAGCTCAGACCAACAGGAAGTCAGATATTTTGGTTTGAATGTGGATTTTCTGGAGAATTTTCTCTCTCTCTCTGTGTGTGTGTGTGTGTGGAGGGGGTGGGGGGGGATTTGTCTATTCCATTTAATCTTTGTTTTTCAAGGTTTCAGGGGCTTTTGGGGCCCTTAACGTGCTCAAAAACTCTTGAAACTTTTCACACAGGTCAGAACCTGCGGCCATCAGGGCCGGACTGAAGCTGGTACCTGGGCGTGGCAGGGGGGCTCGACAGCGCCCCCTTGAACGGGGTCCGAAAACTTGGTCCATATTTCAAACACGCTTGCATGAATTAATATGAAACTCGGTACACATATAGATCTCATCAGGCCGAACAACTTCCGCACTCTAAGTTATTAGCTCCGCCCAACAGGAAGTCGGCTATTATGGGTTGTTTGAAAAACGCATGCTGTGGAATTTGATGTACTCCTCCTAGAGAATTCATCCAATCACCTCCAAACTCGGTCAGCATGAAGTCAAGACATTGAGGATGCTAAATTGCGGACGGATTTTTGATATCTCGAACGGTTTGGCCGTGGCGAGGACACGAATTTATGGCGAGAAAAGAGAAACACGAAGTGGTATAACTTCTGCACACATTAACTGATCTTGATGAAACTTCAGCAGTGTGTTCGTGGTAAGAGGCTGATCAGATGGATGTAACTATTGTGAGTCAAAGTTATAGCGCCACCAACTGGCAGCAGGAAGTGTGTCACTTTCAAAATGTTTTTGACAAAAGTGGGGGGGTTACTTTTACCCACAGTTACAAAAATCAGTACCTATATTGTTCTCATCAAGCCGGACAACTTTCTAATTTACAGTCATTAGCTCCGAGCAACAGGAAGTCAGATATTTTGGTCTGAATGTGGATTTTTTGGATATTTCAGACTCTGAGTTTTTAGCTACTCCTCCTAAGTGGTTTATTTTATTCACACCAAACTTTTTCAACATGATAAAAATACTTTAAAGATATATATAAATGTAGCTGCGAGCAGCGATGAAGGGCCTAAGCCGGGGGCACCGCTACCCCGGTGCCTTTAGTTACCTAAAGGCACCGGGGTTGCGGTGCCACCGGCTTGGGCCCGTAATCGCTGCTCGCAGCTATATTTATTATTATTCTTCTCCGCATTTAATCGCATTTTTGAGGGCCTAAACATGCTCGAAAACTCACGAAACTTTGCACACGTGTCAGAACTGGCGAAAATTTACATCTGATATAGGTTTCAGAATTGGGCGGGGCAAAATGGCTCGATAGCGCCACCTATAAAAGTTCAACAGAGTGCGCCTCCCGCAACGTTCCACGTACGTGCACGAAATTCGGTACATACATGTAATGACCTAATACCTACAAAAAAGTCTCTTGGAGCATAGCCCTAAACACAACAGGAAGTCAGCCATTTTCAACTTCCTCTCAGATTTTTGTGCAGTTTTTGCCATTTTCAAGCCTCGTACTTTAACAAACTCCTCCTACAGTTTTAATCTGATCATCTTCAAATTTGGTGAGTGTAATTTTAAGGCCTTTGCGACGTTAAATTGCGAAGATCTTGAGTTTTCGTCGAAGGGCGGGTCCTCGGCGGCCTGACAAATTTCGATGTTTCGCCATGAAACAGGAAGTTGCTGTAACTCAGGCATGGAATGTCCAATCTGCCCCAAACTTCACACATTTGATAAGCATTCTGTCCTGAACACATGACCATGCTCATATTCATTTATAGTCATAGCACAAACTGCTGGCAACAGGAAGTGACATGTTTAACACTGTTGTGGACTCCTAATAACATATAAAAAAGTGCCAGCAAGTGCTAAACATGCTAACAACATACTAGAAACATGCTAAAACATGCTAGCAAACACTTAGCTAAGTATTAAAGCATGCTATTACTGCAATTGAATAGGAATTTGCTGTAACTCAGGCATGGAATGTCCAATCTGCCCCAAACTTCACACGTTTGATAAGAATCATGGCCTGAACACATGTCCATGCTCAAATTCAGTTATAGTAATAGCGCCACCTACTGGCAACAGGAAGTGACATGTTTAACACGTTGATGCTGTTCTAGCAACATGTTAAAAATGCCATTGAGTTCTAAACATGCTAGAAACATGTTAAAACATGCTAGCAATACTTAGCTAAGTGCTAAAGCATGCTAATTCAATGAAACAGGATGTTGTTGTTACTCAAGAAGGCAATGTCCAATCTGCGCCAAGCTTCACACTTTTGATAAGCGTTCTGTCCTGAACACATGACCATGCTCATATTCAGTTACATTTATAGCGCCACCTGCTGGCAACAGGAAGTGACATGTTAAACACTGTTGTGGACTCCTGATAACATATAAAAAAGTGCCAGCAAGTGCTAAACATGCTAACAACATACTAGAAGCTAAAACATGCTAGCAAACACTTAACTAAGTGCTCAAGCATGCTATTACTGCAATTAAATAGGAATTTGCTGTAACTCAAGCATACAATGTCCAATCTGCCCCAAACTTCACATGTTTGATAAAAGTCCTGCACTGAACACATCTACATAGCGATATTCAGATATAGACATAGCCCCACCTACTGGCAACAAAAACTGACATGGTTAACACCGTAATGCAGAACTAACCACATAACTATTGTGTACTAAGCATGCTAGAAACATACTAAACATGCTAGCAACTACTATACCTCCTTAAATGCACATTGCCCAACCATGCTCTGTCTTCCTAAAGCCACCGAGTGACGATGGCACGGGTGCGAGGGCCCTTTCATCGCTGCTTGCAGCTTTAATTATTATTATTATTATTATTATTATTCTCCGCATTTAATCAAATTTTTGAGGGCCTAAACATGCTCGAAAAGTCACGAAACTTTGCACACGCGTCAGAACTGGCGAAAATTTACATCTGATATAGGTTTCAGAATTGGGCGGGGCAAAATGGCTCGATAGCGCCACCTATAAAAGTTCAACGGAGTGCGCCTCCCGCTGTGTTCCACGTACGTGTACGAAATTCGGTACATACATGTAAGGACCTAATACCTACAAAAAAGTCTCTTGGAGCGTAGCCCTAAACACAACAGGAAGTCAGCCATTTTCAACTTCCTCTCAGATTTTTGTGCAGTTTTTGCCATTTTCATGCCTTGTACTTTAACCAACTCCTCCTACAGTTTTAATCTGATCATCTTCAAATTTGGTGAGTGTAATCTTAAGGCCTTTGCGACGTTAAATTGCGAAGATCTTGAGTTTTCGTCGAAGGGCGGGTCCTCGGCGGCCTGACAAATTTTGATGTTTCGCCATGAAACAGGAAGTTGCTGTAACTCAGGCATGGAATGTCCAATCTGCCCCAAACTAAAGCATGCTAATTCAATGAAACAGGATGTTGTTGTTACTCAAGAAGGCAATGTCCAATCTGCCCCAAACTTCACACTTTTGATAAGCGTTCTGTCCTGAACACATGACCATGCTCATATTCAGTTACAGTCATAGCGCCACCTGCTGGCAACAGGAAGTGACATGTTAACACTGCTGTGGACTCCTAATAACATATAAAAAAGTGCCAGCATGTGCTAAACATGCTAACAACATACTGGAAACATGCTAAAACATGCTAGCAAACACTTAGCTAAGTGCTAAAGCATGCTATTACTGCAATTAAATAGGAATTTGCTGTAACACAGGCACAGAATGTCCAGTCTGCCCCAAACTTCACACGTTTGATAAGAGTCATGGCCTGAACACATCTACATGAGAATATTCAGTTATAGTAATAGCGCCACCTACCGGTAACAGGAAGTGTCATGTTTAACACGTTGATGCCGTTCTAGTAACATGTTAAAAATGCCATTGACTTCTAAACATGCTAGAAACATGTTAAAACATGCTAGCAAAACTTAGCTAAGTGCTAAAGCATGCTAATTCAATGAAACAGGATGTTGTTGTTACTCAAGAAGGCAATGTCCAATCTGCCCCAAACTTCACACTTTTGATAAGCGTTCTGTCCTGAACACATGACCATGCTCATATTCAGTTACAGTCATAGCGCCACCTGCTGGCAACAGGAAGTGACATGTTAACACTGCTGTGGACTCCTAATAACATATAAAAAAGTGCCAGCATGTGCTAAACATGCTAACAACATACTAGAAACATGCTAAAACATGCTAGCAAACACTTAGCTTAGTGCTAAAGCATGCTATTACTGCAATTAAATAGGAATTTGCTGTAACACAGGCACAGAATGTCCAGTCTGCCCCAAACTTCACACGTTTGATAAGAGTCATGGCCTGAACACATCTACATGAGAATATTCAGTTATAGTAATAGCGCCACCTACCGGTAACAGGAAGTGTCATGTTTAACACGTTGATGCCGTTCTAGCAACATGTTAAAAATGCCATTGACTTCTAAACATGCTAGAAACATGTTAAAACATGCTAGCAATACTAAGCTAAGTGCTAAAGCATGCTAATTCAATGAAACAGGATGTTGTTGTTACTCAAGAAGGCAATGTCCAATCTGCGCCAAACTTTACACTTTTGATAAGCGTTCTGTCCTGAACACATGACCATGCTCATATTCACTTACAGTCATAGCGCCACCTGCTGGCAACAGGAAGTGACATCTTAAACACTGTTATGGACTCCTAATAACATATAAAAAAGTGCCAGCAAGTGTTAAACATGCTAACAACATACTAGAAACATGCTAAAACATGCTAGCAAACACTTAGCTAAGTGGTAAAGCATGCTATTGCTGCAATTAAATAGGAATTTGCTGTAACACAGGCATGGAATGTCCAATCTGCCCCAAACTTAATATGCAACATGCAAGAAACATACTAGCAACACATAGCTAAGTTCTAAAGCATGCTAGAAATAATAAAGGAAGTTGTTGTAACTTAAGCATACAATGTCCAATCTACCCCAAACTTCACACGTTTGATAAGAATTATCTCCTGAACACAAGTCCATGCTCATATTCAGATATAGTCATAGCGCCGCCTGCTGGCAACAGGAAGTGACGTTTAACACTGTTCTGGACTCCTATTAACATATAAAAAAGTGCCACCAACTGCTAAACATGTTAGCAACATACTAGAAACATGCTATCAAATACTTAGCTAAGTGTTAAAGCATGCTATTACTGCAATTAAATATGACTTTGCTGTAACTGAGGCATGCAATGTCCAATCTACCCCAAAATTAATATGTAATATGCTAGAAACATCATAAAACATGCTAGAAATGCTATAGGAAGTTATTGTAACTCAAGCATACAATGTCCAATCTGCCCCAAACTTCACATGTTTGATAAAAGTCCTGCACTGAACACATCTACATAGCGATATTCAGATATAGACATAGCCCCACATACTGTCAACAGAAACTGACATGGTTAACACAGTAATGCAGTACTAACCACATAACTATTGTGTACTAAGCATGCTAGAAACATACTAAACATGCTAGCAACTACTATATATACCTCCTTAAATGCACATTGCCCAACCATGCTCTGTCTTCCTAAAGCCACCGAGTGACGATGGCACGAGTGCGAGGGCCCTTTCATCGCTGCTTGCAGCTTTAATTTTTTTCTGATTTCATGTAATATTCAAATTTTCTGAGATTTTGAATTTGGGCTTTTCATAAGCTGTAAGCCATAATCATCAAAATTATAACTTTTGCACGATATTCAAATTTTTCGAGTTTCACCTGTATACACCACATTTAAACACAGCTCAAGATGACCAAGTGCTATGAAAGAACTTTAAAATGAAAAGTAACGTTACAACACACACAAGTACATTTGTCAACAATAACCGATATGGGACAAAGCACAGAATACATGACAACAGATTGAAAAATTAATGGCCCAAAAAAGGCGAGTGAATAAAAGTGTGTCTTGCAAACTATACCACCCCTGCTTTACTACTGTTATTAACGAGCTAAAGCTAACTTGTCATGCTTGTCAAGCTGGATAACGAGTTAACACCAGCACCAGAAGAGCTACTGGAAGGATGTTACGTTCCTCACTTCAAAAACGGAACAAAAGTAGGATTCTGTAGTGATTTACCCTGCTGTTGGACTCCCTTCCTCCTCACCCATGAATCATCGCCGAGGTGCTCCCGTGCCATGCCATGTCGGTTTTGCATATCTTGCAATTAGCACACTTTTTCGGTTTATTTAGTGTGAAATGCTCCCACACCTTTGATGACTTAGGTCGTACTGATTTCTCTGCCTCCGCCATGTGTTTCAGAACAACGTTACGGGTCTCACCGATGGTCTTTCCTCTACATCCTCTGCCCTTCTCTGCTCTTTTTTTATTTTTTATTTTTGCTCGCTCCGCTCTGGCACCGGCACCGGACTGGACAAATTTGAACTCCGCGAGTGAGCGACAGTGCGCAAGAGAGACAGAGTGTGTCCACTCTGCTCCGCGTTCAACTCAACTTTTTTTTTTAATACTCAAAAATCTCTGCGTCGCGCGACACAACGAAACGATTATGAAATTCGTTGCTGACTCTAATCGATTTTAATTGATTTAATTGATTCGTTGTTGCAGCCCTATCTGTTACGCTCACATAATGCTGTGCATACTGTTTATGTTTCCAGGGTCTGATGATAAATAATAATAAAAAAATAAATAAAACAAATGTTTTTTCTTCTGAAAACATCATTGCTTGCCTATTGACATTGAGTGGAAGAAATTGAGGTTTCTTCAAGCATCTTGGAGACGTTACCGCAGTTCTTCTGGATTTAGTTTGTCTCAGTTTTTTCTGTTTCTTCATGTAATCACAGACGGACTCGATGATGGTGAGATCAGATCATCCTGGCTGTTGTCAGATTCCTTGTGCATACAGAAATCTCACTGGATTATTACAATTAATGGCAAAAAGAATGTTTGGAAATGTAAACTGATATTTCCTACTGACACACTACAGCAAAAGATATAAATAACTTACTTAAAACCAATTTTTTTTTTTTTTTTTTTTTGGGGGGGGGGGTTGTATTAACATGCCTAAGACTTTTTGCACAGTACTGTATATTAGACTGCATCAGGTCGGTAACTAGTTGGCATGTCTGTTCTTCCTATTTGGAGTAGTGCATCAAATTAATGAAGTTGTAAATCCTTCAGTTTAAATGTGCTCATGTGAATAGCTTTTATGTAGCTACAGTAGTTCTGTTGTGTTGGTTTTAATTTTGTTCTGAGAATAGACTTTGTTTTCCTCACTGGAATTCCTACACAACTTGTAACATTCCAGAAAAACACTTGGAGGCGTTAAATACTACATGAAAGCAATTATAAGATGGCATTCTGGGCCCTATCTTACACCCGGCGCAATGCAGCGGCAAGCGCAAAGGAAGTGTTTTTTGCTAGTTTCAGTCCAACTCAGTTATCATTTTCACGTCCTGCGCCAAGTTGTTTAAATATTTAAAGTTGTTTGTTATTTAATGAGCGTGTTAGTAATGTGCGACTATAGGCAGGTCCATAACACGCATATTCTCTCCTTATTAAGCACACAGGGACACACAGCAGCCAAATAAATTAAAAATAAAAATATATATTTAAAATAAAATGAATTACAATGTAAAAGATTATTATTCTGTTCATAAAAATATGGTGCAAGCCGGCTTGTCCCGTAGATGGTCTGCTTGCGCACTTTTACCTCGTGCATGAGCAGTTCTGTTTGCGCTCTGCAGATGCATTGTCTTTCCACAATCAAATTCCGTATTGTAAATAGTGAATCTGCCATGGCGCCAACACAACTGGCATTTAAAGGGAATGGGAGATTAGACTCTGATTGGTTTAACGCACATAAATCCCAAAACACACCCATTACTCATTATGAGAATAGGGACAACCCTTTTAGACCATGTGCATGGAACGCCGACCATTTTTCCCATCGTTAAAATAGCAAAAGTGTATTCGGACACGCCGTAAGTAAACTTGCACCGTGCGCTTTAGACCATGCACTTTTAATCTTTTAAACAGGGCCCAATATGTGTATGACTTGTGTACTAAAGTCTTTCAATCATCAGCGCCAACCTCAGGCTTGAATAACACAAGGACATTAGAATACTGCCAAAAGTGTTCTGTGATTAGTATATAAAGTTTACAAAATGTTTATCATAAACTACCTAAATTTAAGGCCATCAGCCGCTACTGCAAGATCTAAATCGAGAGGATCACTTACACTACCAGTCTTGTAAGTCACTTTGACTGCCAGTCAAAGTTTTGGATCGTTAAGACTTTTAAATGTTTTTAAAAGAAGTCTCTTCTGCTCACCAAGGCTGCATTTATTTGATTAAAAATACAACAAAACAAAAAACAGTAACATTGTTAAATATTATGACAATTTAAAATATGTTTTCTGTTTTCAAATGTAATTAGGGGCCAAGCCCCGAAGGGGCTGAGGCACCTATTGTATCTGTTAGTTTTCTTATTAGGGGCCAAGCCCCGAAGGGGCTATGGCACCTATTGTATCTGTTAGTTTTCTTATTATTATTATTATTATTATTCTTCTTCCTCCTCTTGAAGTCTATGGCAGCCCTATGAACCATACATAGGAAAATGATGAAATTTGGCACACTTGTAGTGATGGTAATGAAAAGTAATTGTAGCAATTTTTGAGTCTCTAGGTCCAACTCTATAGCGCCACCAGCAGTTCAAAAATTCAACATTGAAATGGTTATAACTTTTGAACCCTTTGATCTAGAAAAATGAAACTTAGTACACCTGATTCATCTCATCATGCTGATTAGAACCAATATCTTACATTAAGACTCCGCCCATTACAGTAGTGGCCATTTTGAAAAGTACAGTATGCAGTTTTTTTGCTACTCCTCCTTCAAAATTGGTCTAATTTTGTCCAAACATGTACTCAAATGATCTTCGGACTGAGCCGCATAAAAGTACTGTCCCCGATTTTTTTTATTCTTCTCTGATCAAAAGTTATGACGTCGCAAACTTAACGAGGTCGACCCAAAATTGGTTCAGAAGCTATAGCTCGGCCAAACTTTGATCAATCGAAACGAAAATTGGTACACTTCATCGGAAGCATGATCTGAGGTTCCATGCCAAAGTTGGGAACAGCGCCACCTACGGGTCATGAGATATGGAAAATGCATATTTTGGCCAATAACTTATGAACAGTTTGTCAGAAAATTATAAACTTGGTGTCTATCGATTCCTTGGGTCATGACAAATCCGTGGATATCGATTTTGCCATGATGGGATGTACCACGTGTCCGCCATTTTGAATGATGTCATAATTTGCAATATCTTTTAAACTATTTGAAATTTCTTCACCAAATTTGGTATGGATCATCATTAGCATGGCCCGAAGGTACCTGAGAAATTTGATCACAGCGCCACCTAGTGTTCCAGAGATATCATTGTTTTTTGAAAAAACGCTTATAACTTTTGCTAACATTGCTTGAAATTTGATTTCTTTATGTCAATATATTCCTTGGCTTATGCCGATTTCAACGATATCTCATATGTTATTTATCAACAATGTGACTGGCCGCCATATTGGAGTGAATGTAAAACAGTTTTTTCGCTACTCCTCCTTCAAAATTGGTCTAATTTTGTCCAAACATGTACTCAAATGATCTTCGGACTGAGCCGCATAAAAGTACTGTCCCCGATTTTTTTGCTATACTGGAAAAAAAAAGTTATGATGTCGCAAACTTAATGAGGTCAACCCATAATTGGTTCAGAGGCTGTAACTTGTGAACAGTTTGTCACAAAATCATAAAATTGGTGTCTATCGATTCCTTGCGTCATGTCGAATCTGAGGATATCTATTTTGCCAGCATTGGATGTACCACATCATAAGCTATATTAGCATTAAGTTAGCTTAGCATGCTAATCTCGTTAACATGATTTTGTGTGCTCATTCACACACTGAAGCCTCTCCTCTGCAGCTTTGTAAAACATGTCCTCTGGGTGGCGCAAGTGGTTCAACCATGCGTCATGAATCCCGAACCATTGTGGTCGTGGGTTCGAGACCAGTGTGGGGCGACTTTGAAATTGTGTATAAAATAATAATTTAAATTCCTTCCGGCTCTGCACTGCTGTTGGTGCTTAAATGCTAGCTGTGCTGCTGTAATTGATGTGCTTACTGTGCTTGATGTACATTAAATTTCTGATGTTTTGCTCTTCTGGCTCCGCATTGCGCTACAGCGGCTGTTGCTTGCTCTGCCTTGCAGGGCTTGGCCCCGTATTGCTGCTTGCAGCTATATTTATTATTATTATTATTATTCCCAGTGGAAGTCTATGGCAGCCCTATGAACCGTAAGTAGGAAAATGATGAAATTTGGCACACTTGTACATATGGTCATGACAAGTAATTGGACCAATTTTGGAGTCTCTAGGATCAACTCTATAGCGCCACCACCAGTTCAAAAATTCAACATTCAAAGGGTTATAAATTTTGAACCATTTGATCTAGAAAAATGAAACTTAGTACACTTGATTCCTCTCGTCATCGTGATCAAGACCAATATAGTCCATTAAGACTCCGCCCATTACAGTAGTGGCCATTTTGAAAAGTACAGTATTAAGTTTTTTCGCTACTCCTCTTTCAAAATTTGACCAAATTTGACAAAAATGTACTCAAATGATCTTTGGACTGAGACGCACAGAAATGACTGAACAGATTTTTTTTATTCAAGTTTGTTCAAAAGTTATGGTGTCACAAAGTTAACGAGGTCGACCCAAAATTGGTTCAGAGGCTGTATCTCAGCCAAAAATTGATCAATCGAAACGAAAATTGATACGCTTCATCGGAAGTATGCCCTGAGGTTCCATGCCAAAGTTGGGAACAGCGCCACCTACGGGTCATGAGATATGGAAAATGGCTATTTTGGCCAATAACTTTTGAACAGTTTGTCAGAAAATCATAAATGTGGTATCTATGGATTCCTTGGGTCATGCTGAATCCATGGATACTGATTTTGCCAGGATTCAAAGAACCACTTGTCCGCCATTTTGATTTTTGTCATAAATTGCAATATCTTATTAAGTATTTGACATATCGGCACCAAAATTGGTAAGGATCATCATTAGCATGGCCTGAAGGTACCTGAGAACTTTGAACACAGCGCCACCTAGTGTTCCAGAGGTATAAGGTGTTTTGCAAATATGCTTATAACTTTTGAAAACATAGGTTAAAATTTGATTTCTTTATGTCATTACGTTCCTTGGATTATGCAGATTCCGACGATATCTCATTTGTCATTTTCCAACAATGTGGCTGTCCGCCATATTGAAGCAAATGGTAAACAGTTTTTTCGCTACTCCTCCTTCAAATCTTGCTCAATTTTGCCCAAAGTTTGCTCAGATGATCTTTGGACCAAGCAGCACAGAAATGACCGAACAGATTTTTGATATTCGCTACCGTTCCCGAGATATTCGTCTCCAAAGTTGACCTAGCCTGTGTTTGTTGCCTTGTGCTAGTTAGCTTAGCATAATAATTGGTTAGCATGCTAACCAGATGCCATTCTTTCTAATGTGGCTCTTCAGCTATCAGGATAACCATAAGCTACATTAGCATTAAGCTAGCTTAGCATGCTAATCTTGTTAACATGATTTTGTGTGCTCATTCATACACTGAAGCCTCTCCTCTGCAGTTTGGTAAAACATGTCCTCTGGGTGGCGCAAGCGGTTCAACCATGCGTCATGAATCCCGAACCATTCTGGTCGTGGGTTCGAGACCAGTGTGGGGCGACTTTGAAATTGTGTATAAAATAGTAATTTAAATTCCTTCTGGCTCTGCACTGCTGTTGGTGCTTAAATGCTATTGTGCTTGATGTACATTTACATGTATATTCAATTTGTGCTGTTTTTGTTCTTGCGGCTCCGCACTGCTATAGTAAGAATACTTTGGTTATTAAAGTTTCTTATAAAGTTTTGAAAGCAGAGTATTTTTAGCTACTTTTTGAACCCAGGGAACCATTGGAGGGCTTGGCCCCTTTGAGGCTGCTTGCAGCTTTAATTTATTCCTGTGATTGCAAAGCTGAATTTTCAGCATTATTACTACAGTCTTCAGTGTCACATGATCCTCAGAAATCATTCTAATATGCGGATTTGATGCTCAAAAAACATTCATTATTAATTATCAATGTTGAAAACAGGTGTGTACAATGTTTTTTGTTTTTTTTTAGGATTATTTGATTAATAGAAAGTACAAAAGGACAGCATTTATTTGAAATATAATATTTTGTAACATTATAAATGTCTTTACTGTAACTTTTGATCAATTTAATTAATCCTTGATGAATAAAAGTATTGATTTTTTTATTTCTTTCCCCCAAAAAAATAAATAAAAATTATTACTGACCCCAAACTTTTGAATGGCAGTGTTTAATGTTACAAAAGCTTTCTATTTCAGATACAGTAAATAACTGTTCTTTTAAACTTTCTATTCATCAAATAATCCTGAAATAAAAATGTAAATAACTGTTTTCAACATTGATTGTTTTACATAATGGATCTGATTCCAATACATGCAATACACTGACAAAAACTCTTCAGGTACAAAGAATACAACAACAACCATTGTGCCAGTGCCAAAACACGGTGATGAAATGGCCCTTAAAGACTTCTGTCCTGTCTCCCTCACGCCATTCATCGCTAAGTGTTTTGAGAGGCTGGTTCTCTCCCATCTGTAAATGTGCTTGTCCCCAATACTTGACCCATTTCAGTTCACCTACAAACCCAACAGGTCAACTGAGGACGCCATTTCCTCAGCTCGCCACACTGCCTTGAATCACCAAGATAAAAGCAACACATGTCAGAATGTTATTCATCGATTTTAGTTCTGCTTTTAATTTTGTGATCCCATCCAAGCTAATCTCAAAGCTCTCTGATCTTGACATCAGCCCGTCTGTTTGCAACTGGACCTTGGACTTTCTCACTAACAGACCACAGTCTGTTAGGATCAACAACCACTACTCCTCCATCCTCACCTTGAACACTGGTGTACCACAGGGCTGTGTTCAGAGCCCAATCCTCTACTCTCTCTTCACCTACAACCCACAACTCCATAATCAAGTTTGCAGATGACATCACGGTGGTAGGCTTGATCAGCGATGACAGTGAAGTTGAATATGAAGAAGTTCAGCACCTGACAGTGTGGTGTGCAAACAACAATCTTAACACTCAATACCCAGAAGACCGAGGAGCTGATTGTGGACTACCGGTGGACTAAGAAAGGCTACACACACAGACACTTAGGGTGTATTCACACCAGGAAAGTCCGATAGTTCACTTGCTTTTGTCCGGACCAAATACAATGGTGGTTTTTTTTGTTTGGTACGGTTCGCTTTCACACTGCTCTTTTTGCAAGTGAACCAAAATTTGTAAACAAAACCACACGTGTGCTAAGGTCGTCCATTCATTGGACAGGAGTTTTTTTTTTTTTTTTTTTTTTTTTTTTTTTTTTATCAACCTGCCAGTTGTCCTGATCGGGAATAGTGGTGTTATTCTTACTTATCTATATCTAAGGCTTTCTTATTGATATGTATTTATTGTATTGTTGTAGTGTATTTATTGTTTTCTCTTAACCATCAACCTAGAGACTGCAGATGAAAATTAGCCTGTATGGCTAAATTTACATTTACACATTTACATTTTGGACTTTGTCATGTTGATTAATGTGCGCTGTCCCTTTTAAATAAAGAAATAAAATAAAATAAAAAGAATTCTCAAGCAGGGAAAAGCAGGATGTGCAAAAAACAGGCTCAGCATGGAGATATTTCATAATGCAATATTTGTTCTTTTACTGATTTGGTGTTATTCTCTACAAACGCAATATGAAGAAACTATTGAGCATCATAGGATACAATGTCATCTATACGATGTTGTAATTAGGATTTTGAGAAGACGACGATGTGCTGCAAGACGGTTCCGGTGGAGAGAACATGCTTTTAAACCATTTAAGCGCGATAAGACAAAAGAGAACGCTCTGTCTGTGAATGTCCTGATGCACACACGACGCGCAGAAAGACGCGCAACAGTTGGCCTATCGTGTGCACAGACAGCGCGCCGGAATTCTCTTTCGCGCTTGAACGAACACCATTATGCCAAAATGTCCGTTTTGTTAAGTATCCTCATAAGAGCCGTCAAATAAAAAGGCGCAGTTTTCTGCAATTGGGTCGGTTCATGTTCACACCGTTTACGAACCGTACCAGAGTTCGTTTGGAACCGTACCGAGACCACCTTTTCAGCTGGGTCTCGGTTCGGTTGTTTGGTCCGCACCCGAGTGCGATTGCTGTATTCACACCTGCCCAATCAAACCAAACAAGGCAGGTGTGAATACACCCTTATTTACATTGATGGGACTGACGACTAGCTTCAAATTCCTGGGTATCCATATCTCTGAGGATTTTTCCTGGACCATCAACACTGCCACTCTGATCAAAAAGACGCAACTGTGCCTTTACTTCCTTAGAAAGCTAAAGAAAGCTCACCTGTCCCCCCTTATCCTGCTGAACTTCTATCAATGCATAATTGAAAGCATCCTGACAAACTGCATCACGGTGTGGTATGGCAACTGCACTGTCTCAGACCAGGATGCCCTCCAACGGGTGGTGAAAAATGCCCAAAACATCATTGGTGCTCAACTACCCTCGATCAAAGACAAATACCACGAACGATGTCTACGAAGGGTGAGAAGCATTATTAAAGACGTCTCTCATCCCAGCCATGGACTGTTTACTCTTCTTCCATCTGTTAGACATTATAGGAGCTTTCGCTGTCGCACCAGCAGATTCATGAACAGTTTATTTCCCTCTGTGGTCAACCTACTGAACTCTAAATTAAATTGATGAACACTACATCCAACTTGGACCTCCTTATAAAAAAAGGAAAAAGGAAACAGTCTGCACTGTACATTAACATGCCTCCATACTGTACACTTACAAATGTTTCCTAATATGCCTCTTACTTTTTCACTTTCCTTTTTAACATTCTACCTCATGCAATTTTGCGCTGATGTCGCCACTGGCCATTTACACCTTTAACCCTAACCCTTTATTCTTAAAATTACTTCAGATCAGAGCACTTTTGACCATTGGATCAGAGCGCTGTTAATCACTGCCTGATCAACATCATTGGTTCGGAGTGCTGTTAATGCTTTAGCAATGTAAAACCTTTTTACCATGCCAGTACTTGAATTGCGATAAGTTGTTGTTTTTTAATAGGAGGAAGATACATGACTCGACCACAGACCACTTATCTGTTCATGGTATGTAAACACTCAATTTTATATTATAATATATTTCCCTAGTCAATATTTATTCTGATTATTTTTTTGTGACTGATCACACTATTATATGTAGCTAGTAAAAAAAAACGCTTTCTCTGTGTCCAGATTTGCCAGCAAAAATAATGCAAATACTGAAACCTTTAAATCAACATTTAAATGTCAACTTTTACGAAAAGTAGTCTTAATGTCTAAGTATATATCCAAATGCGAGTATTGTGTCTGAAAAAAATTTTCTCAGCAGCAACGGTTTATATATGTATGTGTATATATATATATATATATATATATATATATATATACACATGTATATACATTATAAATCTTAATATATATTAAGACTACTTTTCGTAAAAGTTGACAAAAAAAAAGAATTATATATATATATGTTGATATATATATATCTCAACATATATATATAATTCTTTTTTTACATACAAAAATAAAGACCACAGACACACAATTTGTCTATTTGTCTATAATGATGTTCGACTCCGCCAGTCAGAGATCACCAAAATTAATATTAAAGAGGTGTGTGAACTCGCAAGTACGATGTCAAGGACTGTAATTTGCTTTGGCCCCCTTCCTGTTCGCAGGAGTGATGAGATAGTTAGTAGATTGTGTTTACTTAATGGCTGGCTGTCTAATTGGTGTCCGTGTAATAATATAGAATTCATAGACAATTAGAAAAGTTTTTGGGGCAGACCTGACCTGTTGAAAGGAGATGGTATTCATCCCTCCTGGGATGGTGCTGCTCTTCTCTCTAGTAATTTGGCTCATAGTCTTAGAGATAAAAAATGACAAATTGGGCACCAGGTCAGGAAGCAGACACACTGGCTTAACCAACTGTCTGCTAGCAGCCTCGCGTCACCAAGGTCAGATAAATCCCATCACATAGAGCCTCTTTCACCTAGATATCATCATATAGAGACTGTGTCTGTTCCCCGAATTTGGAAATCCATAAAACGTCCAAACCCATCTAAGGTTAAACATTTAATTGATGTTCAACAAATAAAAAACAGATATAATACAGATGAGCAAATGCTAAAGCTTGGGTTGCTGAATATTCAATCGCTTACTCCAAAAGCACTCATTGTTAATGATATGATTACAGACTATAATCTAGATGTTCAGTGTTGCGCCTGAACGCGTTCATTGAACGATAGTTCATGAACTCGTTCATATTTTGAGTGAACGTGAACTGAACGTAGGCTATATTACTGCCTGATGAACGTTTCTGTGAACTCGTTCATTCTGGTGTCTGTGAACGGCACGCTCTCTCAGTTTCTCAGTGAACAAATCTTTTTTTGAGTCATTTCGTTCAATTAAGGGGCTTTAAATGTTATACTATTAACTGGCAAATTCCCAGAACACATCCACCTACGTAATCTTGATCATATTCTGAATTAAGAAATCATTATAATGCAGTCAAAATTCGTTTACAGGGAACATAAATAATTACTTTACCTTCCGAGTCTTTCGTTCATTTGTCACGCGACAGACGCAATGAATGGATCGTTCATGAACGACTCATCACTTACATTACAAATCAAAACAAAAAGCAGCAAGGAAGCGTCGTATGGTCATTTAAACGAGTTTTATGACAAGGTCGGTGAGGATGGGAAAAATCTGACGCATAGCTTCAGTGTTAAAACTGATAAAATAATTGTCTGTGGTTCTATATGGGCTGCCTGTGGCAATCATTTTCAAAAATAATATCTCGCAGCAACATGGACAAAAGAACTATGAACTAGTTCATTTTTGGAACTGTGAACTTAGTTCAAAATTTTGAAGTATGAACTATGAACTGAACTAGTTCATTTTAAAATTTGTGAACTGAACTTTGAACTAGTTCATGTAGAAAGTGAACTTTCCCAACACTGGCTGTGTTTGACAGAAACCTGGCTAAAACCAAACAATTACATTACTTTAAATGAGTCCACCCTGCAAGATTACTGTTATAAACATGAACCTCGTCTGAAGGGGGAGGTGTTGCTGTAATTTATAGTAATATTTTCAAAACCACTAAGAAATCAAGTTTTAAATATACTTCTTTTGAAGTGTTGGTGCTTAATGTAAAAATATATAGTGTAAACGATAAATCACGTTTGAGATTTGTGCTGGCTACTGTATACAGGCCACCAGGGCACCATAAAGATTTTATCAAATAATTTGCGGACTTTCTATCAGAATTAATATTGACTGCAGATAAAGTACTAATTGTTGGTGATTTTAATATACACATAGGTAATGAAAAAGATGCATTGGAATTGGCATTTAAAGATATTGTAAACTCAATTAGAGTTAGACAACACGTGTCAGGACCTACTCATTGTCGTAATCATACTCTAGATCTAATATTATCACATGGAATAAATGTTAATGCCGTTGAAATTCTGCAGCAGAGCGATGACATCTCAGATCATTATCTAGTCTCGTGTAAATTACATTTAGCCAAGGCTGCAAAGCCGACTCCGTGTTATAAATATGTTAGACCTATCACTTCTGCCACTAAAGATTGCTTTATCAATAATCTTCCTAATCAGTTTCATCATCTCAGCATCCCAGATAGCTTAGAAGAACTTGATATTGCAACAGAAACTTTTAACTCTCTCTTTTCCAGCACTTTAGACACAGTTGCTCCGTTGCGCTTAAAGAAGATTAAAGAAAATAGTCCAACACCGTGGTACAACGAGCACACTCAGGCCCTTAAGAGAGCAGCCAGAGAAATGGAGCGCAACTGGAAGAAAACAAAACTAGAGGTATTTCGCATTTCATGGAAGGAGAGCTCGATTACCTACAGAGGCTTTAAAAACTGCTAGATCTGCTTATTTTTCAAACCTATTAGAATAAAATAAACATAATCCTAGGTATTTATTTAAAACAGTGGCTAAACTAACGAAAAAGAAAGCTTCAAGCCCAGAAGTTTCCAAGTAGCACAGCAGTAATGACTTTATGAACTTCTTCACTTATAAGATTGATAATATCAGGGACAAAATTATAACTATGCAACCATCTACTACAGTATCGCATCAGGCAGTGCATTGTAGTCTCCTTGAAGGAAAATTTGATTCATTCGTTGCTATAGGAGAGGAAGAATTTACTAAACTCGTTAAATCATCTAAATCGACAACATGTATGTTAGACCCTATACCGACTAAGCTACTGAAAGAGATGCTCCCAGAGGTCATAGATCCTCTTCTTAATATCATTAATTCGTCTTTGTCTCTAGGATACGTACCAAAAAACTTTAAGCTCGCCATGATTAAACCGCTTCCTACAGAATTAGTCAATTACAGGCAGATCTCGAATCTGCCTTTTCTGTCAAAGATATTAGAAAAAAACAGTATACTCACAACTGTATTCCTTTCTTGAAAGAATTGATATCTGTGAGGATTTTCAGTCAGGATTTAGACCGTACCATAGTACCGAGACAGCTCTCGTTAGAGTCACAAATGATTTGCTCTTATCATCCGATCGTGGTTGTATCTCTCTATTAGTGTTACTTGATCTTAGTGCTGCATTTGACACTATTGACCACAACATTCTTTTAAATAGACTCGAACATTATGTTGGCATTAGTGGAATTGCACTAGCATGGTTTAAATCATACTTATCTGACCGTTATCAGTTTGTAGCAGTAAATGAAGAGATGTCTTATCAATCACAAGTTCAGTATGGCGTACCACAAGGCTCAGTACTAGGACCGCTGCTGTTCACTCTGTACATGCTACTCTTGGGAGATATCATTAGGAAACATGGAATTAGCTTCCACTGTTATGCTGACGATACTCAGCTGTATATTTCTTCAAAACCTAACGAAACTTACCAATTCACAAAATTAATGGAATGCATAGCTGATATAAAAAATTGGATGACTAGTAATTTCCCACTTCTAAATTCTGAAAAAACAGAGATTCTAATTATTGGACAAAAAACTTCCTCACGTAATAACCTAGAATACTGTCTAACACTTGATGGCTGCTCTGTCAAGTCTTCGTCGTCGGTTAGGAACCTGGGTGTGCTCTTTGATACCAATATTTCATTTGAAAGTCACATGTCTAGTATCTGTAAAACCGCATTTTTTCATCTTAAAAATATATCTAAATTACGCCATATGCTCTCATTGACAAACGCGGAACAGTTAGTTCATGCGTTCATGACCTCAAGGCTAGATTATTGTAATGCTCTACTGGGTGGTTGCCCTGCATGCTTAATAAACAAACTACAGCTAGTCCAAAACGCTTCAGCTTGAGTTCTTACCAGAACCAGGAAGTATGACCATATTAGCCCTGTTCTGTCAACACTGCACTGGCTGCCTATTAAACATTGCATACATTTTAAAATATTGCTGATTACTTACAAAGCACTAAATAGTTTAGCTCCGCAGTACTTGAGTGAGCTCTTAACACATTATAGTCCTTCACGTCTATTGCGATCTCAAAATTCCGGCCAATTAATAATACATAGAATATCAAAATCGACTGCTGGCGGTAGATCCTTTTCCTATTTAGCACCAAAACTTTGGAACAATCTTCCTAACATTGTCCGGGAAGCAGACACACTCTGTCAGTTCAAAGCTAGATTAAAGACACATCTCTTTGACCTAGCATTCACATAATACATTATAAACTTCTATAATTCAATGTTAGGCTGCATAGATTAGGTCAGCCGGAACCGGGAACACTTCCCATAAATCCTGATGTACTCGTTACATCATAAGAAGAATGACATCTACGCTAATTTTAGAGTCTTTGTTTATCCCAAGGTTTTCCCGCAGCCTGCCGGATCCAAGCCGTATCCAGATCTGACGCAGGACCTTCGCCTGGACCCGATGACAACGCATTGCTGAAGTGCCAACTAGTCTCTCCCTATGGAGGATCCCTTTACCACTCTACAGATAAGGCGTTGTCGGGAAAATTCGTTTCGCGTACCTACCCCGAAGTGACAAAATAAAATAAAATTCTGTATCAAAATTTATAAGGAAAGACCAGTACTTTGTTTAGGCTTGGTTTGTAGGGAATTACAAACCTGCGCACATATATTCAAACGCACATAACTATAGAACCAATTCTTAACGCGCATATGAACGCCATCAGCATTTCTCACAGGTTCGCGTTTAAAGTCTGTGTAGAGAGAATGGTGTCGTCTTAGCGGCCCCTAATTTAATAACAAATGATCGTTGCGACGGAAGCGAATCAATCAAAACTAACTTTAGCTGGAAAATAACTTTATTAAAGAACCGCTATAAAGGCAAAACAATCTCTGTTATCTTAAATTATACGCTTATCTCTGTAAAGCTGCTTTGAAACGTCTCGGTTACTAATGTAACCTCGGTTCCCTGAGATGAGGGAACGAGTGTTGCGTAAGCCTTAGCTTACGCTACGGGAAAGCCCCTTTTCTCGAGAAGATTGAAGCCAAAATTATCCTAGAATTTTCATAATTTAAAACACACTTGCTGCAGCAAGCAGACCTAAGCGAGACGACTTAGCGCGCTTATTGGCTGCTCTGCGGCAACTGCTGCAACCTATGGAGAGGCAGCTGCCAAAATGGGCGTGGCTATGGCTATATAACCCGCGCCGCCCATAGTTGCCTTGGTTTCATTGACTGAAGCGATACCATAACGTAGCACAAGCACGGCAAGGTTACGCAACACTCGTTCCCTCATCTCAGGGAACCGAGGTTACGTTAGTAACCGAGACGTTCCCTTTCGAGAGTACTCTCGTGTTGCGTAAGCCTTAGCTTACGCTACGGGAACCCCGTGTAAAACGCTGTGCGTGCTCAAGAAAAAACTTTTTTAGTCAGTGTCCCAGGGCAAGTGTCCGGGGCTCATTAGACGAGAAACTAACTTGAATGAATAATGCTTGAGACATTATAGTACAGTCATGCCAGATCTAAGTCAGGCAAGTAACTGCAGCAGCATGGTTAAACCGATAACAGTCTAGCCTGTAAAGCGGGAACTTCTAGGTTGTAAAACCTGATAAATGTAGACGGAGAGGCCCAGCCTGCCGCCATACAGATATCCTGAAGTGAAATCCCACTGGACCAAACCCAGGACGAGGCCATGCCTCTAGTAGAGTGAGCTCTGACGCCCAGGGGGCAACAGAGGCCCTTGGAAGCATAAGCCAATGAAATAGCATCGACTATCCAACGTGAAAGGCTCTTGTTTAGTGGCAGCCAAACCTTTAGTGCGGCCACCAAAGGATACAAAGAGCTGTTCTAATTGTCTGAAAACAGCAGAATGCTCCACATAAATCCTAAGAGCCCTAACAGGGCAGAGAACATTTGCGTCCCTCTCGTCATCAGATATAGGGAGAGCAGACAGAGAAATAACTTGCGCTCTGAACGGAGTGGCAAGTATCTTAGGAACATAACTGTGTCTTGGTTTGAGGATGACTTTACAATCATTAGGCCCAAACTCAAGACAGGTAGCGCTCATGGTCACCTACACGCTTGACTGAGGCGAGAGCCATCAGGAAGACGGTTTTGAGTGAGAGATATTTCAAATCTATGGTCTGCATTGGTTCAAATAGGTCACCTTTCATGGCCTCTAGGACCGTGGAAAGGTCCCAGATGGGAACCGAAGGGGGTCGAGGGGGTTTAACCTCCTAGCTCCCCTGAGGAAGCGGATGACTAGGTCGTTACTCCCCAGTGATTGACCAGACGCAGGCGTTAGAAAAGCCGCTATGGCCGACACATATACTTTGAGCGTGGAGGGGGATCTGCCCACGTCCAAGAGCTCTTGGAGGAAGGACAGTACATCCGATACTCCACTGCATTGTGGTTCTATGTTCCGTGTTGAGCTCCAGCTAGAGAACACTGACCATTTCAAGGCGTAAAGCCGCCTAGTAGAGGGCGCTCTAGCCTCTGTGATAGTGTTTAACACTCCTTCTGGGAGGTTAACAGGTACCCGTTGAGGGCCCATACATGCAGGGCCCACAGCTCGGGGTGGGGATGCCAGAGCGTCCCTTTGGCCTGAGAGAGGAGGTCTTTCCTCACTGGGATCGGCCAAGGGGCTGTTCCAGGTAGCTGCATCAGCTCCAGGAACCACACTTGGTTCCTCCAAAGCAGAGCTACTAGGAGCACAGTGCAGTTGCTCTCCCTGATTCGTTTGATAACCTGTGGTAACAACGAGATCGGTGGGAATGCATAGAGCGGACGGCTGGGCCAGTCGTGGGCCAGTGCGTCCCTGCTCTTCGTGAAGTAAATTGGGCAATGAGCGTTGTCTTCTGAGGCGGAGAGGTCGACCTCTGCCCTGCTAAAAATGCTCCATACCAACTGAACCACCTGGGGGTGAAGGGACCATTCCCCTGGGGAAACGTTGCCCCTGGATAGCATGTCTGGACCCAGGTTCAGAATGCCTGGTACGTGCACCGCTCTCAGCGAGCGCAGATTGTGCTGAGCCCACACGAGAAGGCATTTGGCCCTGGTGTACAGGCTCCGGGATCTGATGCCGCCTTGGCGGTTTATGTAGGACACCACCGCCATGTTGTCCGATCGGACTAAGACGTGGTGACCTCTCAAGTATGGGAGAAAAAACTCCAGAGCTAACTCGACCACTCTCATCTCTACACAGTTTATGTGTAGGCATTTCTCCGGGCCTGACCAGAGGCCGGAAGCTGGCCTACCTCGTACAGGGCACCCCAACCGAGGTTGGAAGCATCTGTTGAGACTGCTTTTAGCTTTGAGACTGTCCCCATGTCGACACCTGACTGGTACCAGTCGGCTGACTTCCAAGGTTCCAGGGCTTCGATACAGCCCTGAGTTACCCTGAGACGAAAATGACCCGATGTCCACGCACGAGACGGGACTCTGGGCTTTAGCCAGTGCTGGAGGGGGCGCATTTGTAGCAGACCCAGCTGAAGTACTGCTGAAGCCGATGCCATGCGGCCCAGAATCCTCTGAAACATTTTGAGAGGAGTGACGTTGCCAACTTTGAATGACGCCGCTAGGCGCTGGATGGAGAGAGCGCGCTGTGATGTAAGCCGCGCTTTCATTGACACAGAGTCTATTTCTGTTCCCAGAAAATAAATTTTCTGGCTGGGTAACAGCGAGCTCTTGGTCAAATTGATCTTGAGACCCAGGTTCTGTAAGTGACTGAGTAGCAAAGCTTTGTGAGTCATCAGTTCCATCTGTGACTGAGCTAGAATTAGCCAGTCGTCTAGATAGTTCAGTATTCGCATACCCTGTTGTCTCAGGGGAGCGAGCGCCGCGTCCATGCACTTTGTGAATGTACGGGGTGCTAAAGACAGGCCAAACGGTAGGACCGTGTACTGATAAGCTCGGCCCTCGAAGGCGAATCTCAAGAATGGCCTGTGACGGGGAGCTATTTTTATCAGCCGGGCGCTGGCCATCAGTGAAGGAGACAGGTGAGGGCGATTCGGTGGGCGAGGCACGCGGGGATCCTACCGGCGTGAGTTCGCCCGTTGCAGAAGCTTCCGGTGCTCTCTGAGAACGGCGCTTTTTACGGCGCGGCCCATGAGAGAGAGGTGGAAGTGTGTCCTCGCCGAAGACGGCTAATCGAGCCCGCAGGGTCGATAAGTCCATCACATCGCACTCCGGGCAGGAGAGAGCAATGTCAGCGTGGTCCTTCCCCAGGCAGGAGACGCAAAGGATGTGGCGGTCTCCGGCCAAGAGGGGGGCTCGGCACGAGCCGCAGCTCTTTTAGAGGAACGTGAGTAAACGCAGCGGCAACACACACGGAGCTTTAAAGGATATATGCGCGCCGGATGGCGCAGCGGGAGACGGCGGCTGAAGGCAGCGTAGGGAGGAGTCCGAAGCCGGCTTCTTCAGTCCTGCAGTGCAGTGGCTCGTCCCGCTGAAGTGCTGTTTTCGACGGCGCGAGGCTTCTTCCAGAGTCAGCGAAGAGGATCATTCGCTGAAAGGAGATGAAATCAAGGCAACTATGGACGGCGTGGGTTATATAGCCATAGCCACGCCCATTTTGGCGGGCCGTGGCGCACGAAGGGCGTGAAGTGCCCTCATTGGTTCGTGCGCCACAGCTGCCTCTCCATAGGTTGCAGCAGTTGCCGCAGAGCAGCCAATAAGCGCGCTAAGTCGTCTCGCTTAGGTCTGCTTGCTGCAGCAAGTGCGTTTTAAATTATGAAAATATTGGCTTCAGTCTTCTCGAGAAAAGGGGCTTTCCCGTAGCGTAAGCTAAGGCTTACGCAACACAAGAGTACTCTCGAAAGGGAACAATCTACATTGTTAAAAGCGCTATATAAATGAAGATGACTTGACTATTTTTTACTTCAGTCCCATAAAAATTAGAAAATTATTATAAATGTTTAATTTGTATTAAATTGTTATGAGCTAGATACATGAACAGTAGGTATGTTTCTTTTATAGTTTTGTGTAAAATTCTTTTTAAACCAGTTCAATTTTGTCCGTTAGGGGATTGAGAATAAAAAGTGTTTAAATCTAAAAAAAATTATAAAAAAAAATTAACAAACTGAAAATAATCAAATATATTTAATATCTGAGGTGGGAAAATATTCTTTGTTGGAGGTTTGATATGTGCCTAATGATGTGTGGTATTTAGAAAATTAATTATAGTTTAAAAAATGAAAAACCATGATGAAATATTACCGAATCATTACAACTAGCTATAATTATTGTGTACACTAACTAACCTCAGTTTTAGGAATTTTATAAATTATTGCATAAAGTTCACTTACCTCGAGTCAAACTTCCGTCCATCCTCGAATGTGCCGTTATACTGATACCGAATATAGTCTCCGACCTGAACCTCTCTCGAACAGTGTGTTGGTATCAAGTATCGATCAATAATCACATCTTCTAACTGACCATATAAAACATGTATGAGAGTGAGGAAAAAAGTGAGAACTTTTGTTATCGCCATTTAAGGTGAGAAGATGAGAAGCTGCAGCGTTGTTCTTTTGTTTTAATCGATTATACAGCGGTATTTTGCAAGATAAACTGACGCAAAGATAAACCCACCGTTTTAAGATAAAACAAAGCAAACGGTGAAAAATTATAATTAGTTATACGAATTGCGTAATGTAGTTGTCATACTAAAACTTTATTCTATACAAACACGCGGGGGGAAAGTTGATGTTCTCACGTAGGCTGTGTGTTAGGCTAGTGTAGCTACTGCGTGTCAGAATCAGAATCCATAGAACTGCAGCAACAACTGCGCGGTCCTAAACTCCATCCGATCACGTACTCTCAAATGCTCAGTTTTCAACAATACAACATTGGGGTATACAACAATACAACAATTTTAATGGGTTCAATTTGCTTTTGTTGTCTCACACCACTCATGTCTGATATTAGGGTTGATTCTGTTACATCATAACATGTTCTGACAAGACAAAACAAATAGGCTATCTCTAAAACACTTGTCTCAAAATACTAATCTTCTTATTAGTTATAAAATCAATAGATTTTAAAAGTTAATTTCATTTAAGTGTTAGGAGAATTTAAGAATCAAAATGTATGATAGGCCTACTCCATAACATGACAATATTCATGTGCAGTTTGGAACAGTATTTCTTTGAGATTTAGGTCATTTTAATAGATTGAAGATACATTTTAATAGTCTTAATACGTATTTTAAATACATGTATCTGAAATACTGCCCATCCCTGAACATGACAATATTCATGTGCAGTTTGGAACAGTATTTCTTTGAGATTTAGGTCATTTTAATAGATTGAAGATACATTTTAATAGTCTGACCCAACCTTTTAAATTATAAGTTAACGATCCAACCACTAACAGGCTAAAAGTATAAGGATTTATAAGTGCATTTATGTGGGGAAAAAATGGCGTCAGGGACACGCACTAGATTAGGCTTCTTAAAGACGACGGGCTTTCAGACCCAGAAAAACAGTCATTCAGTTCAGACCAGAATTTGAGAGGTATGCAGAGTTTTCCATCAAACTCTTTCAACCCCAGAGGGCCACAGAACATACGTGCAGCCTGACATGAATCTCTGCTCGCCCTCGTTACACAGGGATCGAAAATTACACTGAGGAACAGAAGCATGGCCCAAACAAAACTACTATGTTTATTCGTGTTTTTCAGTACTGTATATCTTTTCTCTACTGTGAAGTCTCAGTATGAAAAATACAGCTTCAAAAGCTTTCCACCGAACGACCTCATGCCACTGGAATCTGCGTACGGACACGCGTTAGAGATGTACGCTTTTCAGGATTGGAAACAGAGTGTTAAATATCTGGAGCTAAGCCTTCGGCTTCATCGGCTGCTGAAAGACAGCGAATCGTATTGCTGTCAGAACTGCAGCGCTGTGTGGCAGGAATATGAGGAGAACAGCACGGACACTACCCTCTTGATCATGGGACACATAATAAGGCGAGCCGCATGTCTGAAAATGTGCAAAACAAACTTTCCTGTGTTTTCCAAATCATATCCTAAACGAGAAACGTTGGGTGCTTTTGAACAGAGGATACCCTACCGGTACCTTCAGTATGTCTATTACCAGGTAAGATTTTTTTTGTTCAATAAATTGCGATAAACCAGAAGGTTCCTACTATGAGTTTTATGCCGTGTTCCAGGCAACCGTGTTTTTCCAACCTTATACCCGTGAAAGTGCACTGGAACGGCAGTCAAACCCGTGACTTCCCACCCGTGAACTCGTACTAGATCGATGTACTCCCAGTTACGAGTTGGAAAAACACGGGTTACAGCTTTGTTGATGTTGGTTTGTGGTTTAACAGTATACGACGTTAATTAACCGAAAATGTGTATGTAAACGATCAACAATACTGAATTCCCTATTGTTAATCACTTTGAATAACCGAAGCCTATTGAATTAATACGCATCTCTCTCTCTCTCTCCCTCCCTCCTGAATTTATTCCAGTAAGTGCTTGCCGACACATGCCACGTCCACGCAAGATAGGCTATGCTTCCTATCGTAATACTTAAATGTATTATGCCTCTACTGTTTTACTCCAAAACATATTTATTTTATCTTTTATACAATGCATTTAAATATTTAGATAATATTCAAATAATTCAGAATTGAATGGCAGGGAATAAAACAGGCAAATTAGGCTAGCCTACTTAAAAGCAAGACATGTTTAAATAAATGTACAGAGGACAGGATTTATATATGAGTATAGTAAATTATAGTATATAGAGGAATGCTGAAGTATTAATGTCACCTTTTACAGTCAAACCAAAATTTATTCAGACACCTTCAACATTTCTCACATTATCACAGTATGCGCTATAAGTTTATAAAATGGTAATAAAATATGACAAGAACTTGATATCACTGGTTTTGGCCATCCTTCTGTTAGACTGTCTCCCATATGAATTAGGTTGAATTGCTGTCAGCTGTTAGATTTAGTTCAACCAATTACCAAGAAATGCTTAATTTTGTTCAGTCTGTGGTGTAAAAAGGTTGTATTAGCAATTTAAAAAAAAATCCCAATTGGCTGGGAGTGTTGACTGAGTAGCTATCCCTGCATTAATAAAGTGCTTGTTGAAAGTATCTAATATATTTTGTTTACCCCTTACTTCACCTTGGCTTGCTATTATAACTTCTGGGATAGTGGGAGGTGGCACATCACCCGAAGAAGATTTAATTGCTTTCCAAAATGTTTTGGGGTTATTAAGGCATTCATTTATTAAATTCAGATAATGTTCACTTTTTGTACTTTTTATTAGTCTTGTGCATTTGTTTCTTAATACCCTATAATTTAACCAACATTTATCATTATTTTTTTTTCTTTTTGCTTTGATCCATGCTTCATTCCGTTCTCTAATAGCTGTTGCAATAGAGTCATTAAACCAAATATTATCTCTGCCCCTCACGCTGTATCTTCTAATAGGGGCATGTTTGTCAACTATGGAGGTCTTTTTAAAATAATTCCAGGCCAGCTCAACATCATCCATATCACAAACTAAGTTCTAAGTTCTTAAATCACATATATTAATCACAGATATATTTCATGAAGGAAAGCTTGTTCATTAAAACATTTGTAATTTCGTTTAAAAATAAACCGTGGCTTGGTTTTAGTCAATTTGCAATTTCTAACATAGACAACCATACAGTGATCACTGACATCATTACAGAAATAAAAACTCCAGCAGCTGAGTACTTATGTGGAGCATTAGTCAGAATGACGTCAATTAATGTAGACTTGTCCATTCGTTTTGGATTTAGACGTGTAGGTGACTGTACTAGTTGCGTCAAATGTAACGCATCACATAGGTCTCTTAACGCTGATGGTCGATAGCCAGTCCCAGTTCAGGTCTCCTAGGACAATATACTCGTTGGACAGTTTATGCAAAAAGTCAGACAGTAGGGCAGTTGCTCCAGCTGCAGCCGAATGTGGGCGGTAGGATCCTACCACAGTCAGAAAAGCGCCATTGGGAAGATTTAATTTGATGGCACACAATTCTAAGAATTTGGGCTTTGTTATTAGCCGCTTTCCGACCAAGTAGTTACAGGAACTTAGTTATAGGAACTGTCCACTTCTAAACAGTTCTATGAACTACTCTCCCCCAAACTCGGTTTTGCTGTTTGCGTTCGCACTGGCCAGGTGGCCATAGGAACTGGTAGGAGGGGTAAGGGAGTGACGCAAGCACGGCGACTTTTATTTTGACGGAGCGACAGACCTTTATTTTGACGGCGCTGAGAACGCCAGAGCAAACAATGCTCGCATTCTCTGTGTTCATTAGTTAGCGATCTGTCTAACAGTACTGTTTAACATGTTATTAGATAGAATTGTTATAGAAAGTACACAGTATATGAAAAAAAAGTTATTAGCCTATGCCGTGTGGTTGTTATCCAGTGTTGCTAGCTGAGCAGAAATACATAAATACATAAAATGAGGGGACTTGGTCCCCTCAAAGTTTCGTTGGATTTTCTCTTCAGCATAGAGGCCCATCTATCACTGTTTTCCATGTTTGTATCTAGTTTCTGGAGTAAATATATAGGCTATAATCTGTGTGTTTACATATAGCTGTTTTAAAAATGGCAGGTGCTGGTGTTTTGCGTGCGTTCGGTCATCAGCGTACAGTAACGTCACGGGTAGTTCCTATAGTGCTGGTTTAGACCCTGCTCTGAAGTAGGAGCTAAATTAGTTCCTCCAAATGGAGTTCCTAGAACTAAAGTCGTTCCTAGTCGGTGTGTTCGCACCGCAGGAACATATGGGTACTTTAGCCAATAGTTCTAGGAACTGTGAAAAGGTTCCTCCGGTCGGAAAGCGGCTATTGTTTCAATGGAAAAACATTCCAACGACGCCTTAGCATATATGGCTACTCCCCCTCCTTTACCCGCACGATCTGTCATAAAGAGATTATACCCTTTGATGTGAGTCATATTGTTTGTGATTGAAGGTTTGAGTCATGTCTCTGACAAGACGATTATGTCACTTTCTGTCAGTTTAGCCCACAGACGAATAGCATCGATTTTATTAATCAGGCTGCGCACATTGACATGAATGAAACACAAGCCACTGCTATCTTTCAAATCGTCAGGGCTCAAAAGCTCAATCAGTTCTGGGCCTGGGGATGGATGTTACCTGACAGGAACAGGAGTAGAATAATACATAAGCCTGCTGATCTTGTCGGGCGGGCGTTGCCGACTCCATGGTCGCGCTTGCAGGAGATGGACTGGAACTGCTGTATTTCTGCCCAACTGAGAAGTTCATACTTGTGCAGGGTCTCAGTAGAACAGTCAGAAAAGACTGACGAAGCCATGTGGATTGATATAAAGCCACCGGTATCAGGAAACAGCATGGTTGCAGAATTTGGGAGAATAATCTGGGAAAAAGCAAATAATCCATCACCAGATCCCAGAGTGTCCTCAGCACATAAGCGAGCTGCAGGTTGTTGATGGAGTCAGACCAGCTCGTTTTGTTGTTATAGAGTAGGCTATGTTATTGTTTACTGTTTACCATCACCAAGTTGTTAGCACAGTTCTGAGACCCAGGATGAAATTTATTCCGAATCAGGTAACCCGTTAAGCTTATAAAGCTTATACAGACACAGGTAAACTACGCAGACAAACGTGAAAACACCTGCGCCACCATCTTGGATGGCATAGACAGTATAGATAGTAGACTATACTGTCTATACTACATAGAAAGTTGACAGTATATGAAAAGGTATTAGCGTATGCTGTGTGGTTGATGTCCAGTTTTGCTAGCTGAGCAGAAATACAAAATCATGTTTCACTTGGTCCCCTCAAAGTTGCGTTGGATTTTCTCCTCAGAATAAAGGTTAAGAGGCCCCTCTATCACTATTTTACATGTTCGTAAAGTTAGTTTTTGGAGAAAATATATAGACTATAATCTGTGTGTTTACACAGCCTTTTTAAAAATGGCTGGTGCTGCTGTTTCGCTTGCGTTCGGCCAATCAGCGTATACTAACGTTACGGATAGTTCCTATAGTTCCTATACGGATAGTTATATAGACTTCTGAACTTTAATGCTGCCTGAACTCAATTGGAGTTAGACAACACGTGTCAGGACCTACTCATTGTCGTAATCATACTAACTCTAGATCTAATATTATCACATGGAATAGATGTTGATGCCATTGAAATACTGCAGCAGAGCGATGACATCTCAGATCATTATCTAGTCTCATGTAAATTACATTTAGCGAAGGCTGCAAAGCCGACTCCGTGTTACAAATATGTTAGACCTATCACTTCTGCCACTAAAACTTGCTTTATCCATAATCTTCCTGGGCTGGGTTTCCCGAAACCTCCTTAACGCTACGTCGTTCTTAAGTTACACCTTAAGCTGTACCTTATCGTTAATACGTGTTTCCCGAAACGTTCTTAGTTAAGTATACCTTCTGTAAGTCATACGTTCGGAAGGTTGGTCTGGACCACTCTTAGCTTTACCTTATCACTGTTGCAGGTCTATATGAATATAATTATGAAGTTTTAATACACCCAGACAGTGTTCAGTTAGGCTAATTCAAGTGTTTTCATGCAAAGAATAAAATTGTCATTACACTGATTGTTGTTAGAATTTTAATTATATTATTATATATAATACAATTTTATAAATTTATTTTAATTAAAGAGCGCTTTTAAAGGCCAGTGAAAGCATATGCTACTGTCAGTTAAGTTCTGTTCGGACGCTAATATTGTTTATCATGGGCTCGTCCGGTATTTTAAACATTTACAGGGGTAAGTCGGTTATTTTAGTGCCGTCCGAATCCATAATATCAGTGTTTTTTCTCACCCAACCCACGTAAAAATCCCTGGGCAAATTAGTACCTACTGTTTTTTGACAAACAGGTCGTACGGTAATTTAATTGCCGTCTGAATCCACATCTGCGTTTTCAAGAAGAGATTCAAAATTCACTGTTTAAATCCTTTTTGATCACTGCCGAGCACCGTACGTGATGTACACTTTTATTACTGAAATGCTTGAAAGTATTTACAAGAACAATATTTCATAGCAGCTGCACCTCAGCGAACAAAAATGGAAAAGAGAAGAAAGCACATAAAAAATTTAAATGGTTATTATGGCAGCAATATATGATACAATTTTAAAATATGTAGGCAATGCTATTATAGGCTATTATAGTTTGGATTATTTTTTATAATATCCCATGAGTCATAGTAAATGCAATTTCAACTATTTCTAAAGTGCTTTTTTTATAAAGAACACCGCTTTCTCGCATAAACAGCCCCTGCAAGAGAGAATAATTGATTCTCGAGCTATCGATATCAACCAATTCAGCACCATTGCCACGACAGCATCTGGTAACGTCGCACGTAAGAAGGTATATCTTAAGCGGCTTCCTAAGGTATAGTTCGGGGAACACACCTAGAAATGGTATACCTTCAGTTAAGTTATACCTTAAGAGTCTTCGTAGCGCGCTAAGAGACAACGTTATCTGGAAACTCAGCCCTGATCAGTTTTTATCATCTCAGCATCCCAGATAGATTAGAAAAACTTGATATTGCAACAGAAACTTTTAACTCTCTCTTTTCCAGCACTTTAGACACAGTTGCTCCCTTGCGCTTAAAGAAGATTAAAGAAAATAGTCCAACGCCGTGGTACAACGAGCACACTCAGGCCCTTAAGAGAGCAGCCAGAAAAATGGAGCGCAACTGGAAGAAAACAAATCTAGGTATTTCGCGTTTCATGGAAGGAGAGCTCGATTGCATACCGAGAGGCTTTAAAAGCTGCTAGATCTGCTTATTTTTCAACCCTAATAGAAGAAAATAAACATAATCCTAGGTATTTATTTGAAACAGTGGCTAAACTAACGAAAAAGAAAGCTTCAAACCCAGAAGTTTCCAAGTAACACAGCAGTAATGACTTTATTAACTTCTTCACTTATAAGATTGATAATATCAGGGACAAAATTATAACTATGCAACCGTCTACTACAGTATCGCATCAGGGAGAGCATTGTAGTCTCCCTGAGGAAATATTTGATTAATTTATTGCGATAGGAGAGGAAGAATTTTGCACACTCGTTAATTCATCTAAATCGACAACATACATGTTAGACCCTATACCAGGGGTGCCCAATCCTGCTCCTGCCGATCGACTGTCCTGCACAGTTCATCTCCAACCCTAATCAAACAGACTGAACTGTGCAGGACAGTCGATCGGCAGGAGCAGGATTGGGCACCCCTGTCCTATACCGACTAAGCTACTGAAAGAGATGCTTCCAGATGTCATAGATCCTCTTCTTAATATCATTAATTCGTCTTTGTCTCTAGGATACGTATCAAAAACCTTTAAGCTGGCTATGATTAAACCGCTTGTTAAAAAAACGCAACTTGATCATACAAAATTAGTCAATTACAGGCCGATCTCGAATCTGCCTTTTCTGTCAAAGATGCTAGAAAAAGCAGTATCCTCACAACTGTGTTCCTTTCTAGAAAGAAATGATATCTGCGAGGATTTTCAGTCCGGATTTAGACCGTACCATAGTACCGAGACAGCTCTCATTAGAGTCACAAATGATTTGCTCTTATCATCCGATCGTGGTTGTATCTCTCTATTGGTGTTACTCGATCTTAGTGCTGCATTTGACACTATTGACCACAAAACTACTGTTCACTCTGTACATGTTACCATTAGGAGATATCATTAGGAAACATGGAATTAGCTTTCACTGTTATGCCGATGATACTTAGCTCTATATTTCTTCAAAACCTAACGAAATTCACAAAACAATTCACAAAATTAACGGAATGCATAGCTGATATAAAAACTAAATGACTAGTAATTTCCCACTTCTAAATTCTGAAAAAACAGAGATTCTAATTATTGGACAAAAAACTTCCACACGTAATAACCTAGAATACTGTCTAACACTTGATGGCTGCTCTGTTAAGTCTTCGTCATCGGAACCTGGGTGTGCTCTTTGATACCAATCTTTCATTTGAAAGTCACGTGTCTAGTATCTGTAAAACCGCATTTTTCCATCTTAAAAATATATCTAAATTACGCCATATGCGCTCATTGACAAATGCGGAACAATTAGTTAATGCGTTCATAACCTCAAGGCTAGATTATTGTAATGCTCTACTGGATGGTTGCCCTGCACGCTTAATAAAAAAAACTACAGCTAGTTCAAAACGCAGCAGCTCGAGTTCTTACCAGAACCAGGAAGTAGGACCATATTAGCCCCGTTCTGTCAACACTGCATTGGCTGCCTATTAAACATCGCATACATTTTAAAATATAGCTGATAACTTACAAAGCACTAAATGGTTTAGCTCCGCAGTACCTGAGCGAGCTCTTAACGCATTATAGTCCTTCACGTCTATTGCTAAACCACAAGAGAACTGGCCCCCGATTGAGCCTGGTTTCTCCCAAGGTTTTTTTCTCCATTCTGTCACCTTGTTTTGGTTCCTTGCCACTGTTGCCTTGGCTTTTGGCTTGCTTAGTTGGGGACATTTAATATTCAATATTATTGATCTGCCTTACTTAAGGTGGAAGATGACGCAATTTTCTTCTAGAAACAAACTTTGTTGTATTATTTTCATGTTATCACTGTGAATCTGCTTTGATACAATCTGTATTGTAAAAAGCGCTATATAAATAAAGGTGACTTGACTTGAATAGTGCTGGTTTAGACCCTATTCTGAAGTAGTAGCTAAATTAGTTCCTCCAAAAGGAGTTCTTAGAACTAAAATTGTTCCTAGTTCCTGCGGTGCGAACACGCCAAAATCCAGGTACATCCGCCAATAGTTCTAGGAACGATGAAAAAGGTTCCTCCGGTGCGAAAGCCCCTAATTGTTGGTGATTTTAATATCCATGTAGATAATGAAAAAGACGCATTGGGATTGGCATTTAGAGACATTCTGAACTCTATTGGAGTTAGACAACACGTGTCAGGACCCACTCATTGTCGTAATCATACTTTAGATCTAATATCACATGGAATCAATGTTGATGCTGTTGAAATTCAGCAGCAGAGCGATGACATCTCAGATCATTATCTAGTCTTGTGTATACTTCATTTAGTCAAGGCTGCAAAGCAGACTTTGTTACAAATATGTTAGACCTATCACTTCTGCCACTAAAGATTGCTTTATTAATAATTTTCCTGATCAGTTTCATCTCCTCAGCATCACATATAGATCAGAATAATTTGATATTGCGACAGATACTTTTGACTCTCTCTTTTCGAGCACTTTAGAGTCTAGACACAGTTGCTCCTTTGTGCTTAAAGTAGATTAAAGAAAATAGTCCAACGGCGTGGTACACTGGAGTTTTTTGGACTCTTTATGAACTTCTTCACTTACAAGATTGATAATATTATGGAGAAAACTATAACTGTGCATTGTAGTCTCCCTGAGGAAAAATTTGATTCATTCATTGCTATAGGAGAGGAAGAATTTTCTAAACTCTTTAAATCATCTAAATCGACAACATGTATGTTAGACCCTATACCGGCTAAGCTATTGAAAGAGATGCTTCCAGAGGTCATGTAGAAGATTTTATTATTTAGAAAATAAGTAATTTAGCTATATATTTGTACACTGTTATTTCCTCTGTGTGGGTGACTTTGGTTGGACTTTTGGGGGCTTAGAGAATGGTCGGAATGCTGATGCAACAAAGAATTCTATTTCAGTATGTCACATGGTACAAAATATTCTCAAAATATCCATAGGATGTATTATATGAAGGACTAAAAATGACAGAACGAAAAATAAATAAATAAATAAAAGTAGAAATAAATAAATAAATGCAGAAATAATAGTGAAAATAAATACATTTTGGTAATATAAATGGCTATTTCTGTATTTTTACATTATTTATTTATGCATTTCTATATGTATTTATACATTTATTTATATATTTATGTATTTATATATTTATTTATTTATATATTTATATATGTATTTATTTTAGGGCTGTCAATCGATTAAATTTTTTAATCGCGATTAATCGCATGATTGTCATGAGTTAACTCGCGATTAATCGCATTTAATCACATTTTTTTATTATTTGTTCTAAATGTACCTTAAATTAATACTTTTCAAGTTTGTAATACTCTAAATCAACGTGGGCATGGATAAATATGGATGCTTTATGCAAATGTATGTTTATTATTGAAACCATAGTCAATATGAAGACGAGACATGTTTCAAAGGTCATAGATGTTTTTCAAAGAACTTGTTCATGTCTGTTAGACACATGTAGAAAGAACAAAGAAATACCAGGTTCCCATTACTTCTCTTTCTTTGCACTGAGCAATTTACTAACACAAACATGTTTAGATTTTTGTGTGACAGGGCAGCTCTTCTGAAAATGCTAAATGTACTACATTTAGCATTTATTATTACATTGTAGTTTGTCTCTCTCTGTGCCCATTTTGATGAAGCTAAATTCTCACTAAAACTGTTTTCATTGGTATATTTTACTGTTTCTGTTGTCAAACAACGGAATGAATTTGAAATGGTGACTGAAACGCGACCCATTAAGACATAACCAGCTCTCCCTTCCAAGTTGTTAAGTTAATCTGCACAAAAATTCTGATAATCGAGCCGTCGTCTGGTGAAATCAAATACACATAAGATAAATACAATATCTGTGCTCTGATTTCGGCTATACTTGTAAAATTAGAGAAGCAACATAATATCTGTGCAGGGCTCGCAAAATTTCAAAATCGCTGGTAGCCCTTCGGGCAGGCACTCTTCAGATTTTGGTAGCCCGAAATTAATTTTACTAGCCCATATAAAAAGACTACAATTTTTAATGTAGAATATTGGTTAGAAGTCAAAACAATGAATCAAAAACTTTTTCAAAACACAAATATCAACAAATATGCATCTGGTTCTAACTGAACTGAAATGTGTGTGACCAGTATGGAACATGAATCAGTCTGAGTGTGTGGCTCAGCCCCCAATGAGAGTATGATTTAAAAAAAAAGAAAAGAAAAAAGTAACTCTTTAGTTTAGGGTCTAATACTCACTATTAACTTGTTTCATTAACATGCAGATGGCAGGGTTTTTTCATCACTGAGGTCCCGAATGTGAGGTAGGCCAGTTAGGGGGGTTCGGGGGCACCCCCGAGAAAATTTTAATTTCTCTGATCTACATATGTGCATTTTAAGATGTTTTGAAGGCCAAAAAAATTGGATAACAATAGCTTTAAAACCATGTAAGTGGGCAGCTGATTATTTTTCTCTCCTCATCAGCATCACACTCTTTTTCTCTTTGTTTTTCTCTTGCTCTGTCTCTTCCCCTCCTAAAGCTGAGCTTTGACTGATATAGACTTTTCATTTTTGTCTGTCAGTAAAGAAAGTAAACACAGGGTGAACTGATAGGTTGATTTATGAATCATTTTCTCAGATGCATTAATTTACTGAAAGCTACTAGGAAAGCTAGGTATCCTAACTAAGTTTATTAAATTCATTCACAATATGTACACATTCATTATTGATCTTATTCCTAATACAGGGCCGTAGACAGGGCTTTATAATCAAAGAGGTCCTACATTTAAGGTTATTAGGGGGTTCACATTTTTTATTTCTCTGATATATCCATTTCAAGATGTTTGAAGGCCAAAAAAGGATAAGAAATAGCTTTAAAACCATGTCAGCAGGAAGTAGATGAAACCTGCTCTCACTTCTTATCCATCACTCTTTCTTTTTCTCTCGGTCTCCTCATCTTGCCCTGTCTCTTCCCCACCTAAAGCTGAACTTTTTTAATTTACTCAAGGCTACAAATTGTATATTAATTCTCATGTACATATTCATTATTAATCTTGTGCCTATGATGAAAACGGTTTTGTTAATGCTAATGTCCCCTCACAATGACAGTAAACTAATTATTAGTCACATTACATAGGCCTATTTTCAGTTCAAAATGGCGAAATTCGACAAAAGTATATTCATTTGCCTGATTATTTTTGTCATTCGTTTCACATTTATGACCTAAAAAAGCTGTCAAATATGAAATGTTTAGTTTAGCTACTTACATCTTATCTCGCACATGACCGTAAACTGAAGCGTCGAGTCGCTCTGCTCAAATTCGCGCTCAGCAGCTTCTTGTGAACATAAAGCCCGCCTACTTTGATTTGATTGGTCATCTCAAATATTCTGACATTGACGAGCACCACAGACCAATGAGTGACAGGCCAATGAGACTCAGATGAACACACACACACCACACACACACACACTGTCCCTGTCCTCTGTTTCTGACGTGCGCTCTGAGTGCTCGGCGCCGCTGCGGATTGAAGATGAAGAACGCGCTGAATCTGATTATAACAAGACTGAAGCGAACACTATTTCAGATAGCCCGTCGGGCAGGCCGGTTATGCATTTTGGTAGCCCGACTGGAAAACACAGTAGCCCCGGGACGTCGGGCAGGCGATTTTGCGAGCCCTGCTGTGTTAAGCTGAATTAAAGCGCTGATCCTCCGCGCGAGACGCAGAGAGAGAGAGAGAGAGAGAGAGAGAGAGAGAGCGAGCGAGCGAGAGGTGCGCGTGCGTGCTGAGAGAGCAGTACCGGCGGTACCGGTAGATTCTCAGAAACTAAATAAGGTTTGGGCGCTTTGTTGAAGGGAAAAAATCGCTAAAGGGGTCTGCAATGTCGCTAAGTTCTCCAACTAGGGGTTGGGCCACGGGTCAAACAGAAAATACGCGCTGCTTTAATCGCGCGTTAAAGAAATTAGTGCCGTTAATATGATTTTGCATTAACGCGTTATTAACGCGCTAACTTTGACAGCCCTAATTTCTACATTTATTTATTCCTACATTTATTTATTTCTGTATTTCCACATTTCTACATTTATTTATTTCTGCACTGTAAAAAATGCTGGGTTAAAAATAACTCAACTTGGGTTGTTTTATAACTCAGCCGCTGGTTAACTATTGCACCAGCCCAGCAGTAGTTAATTTGACCCAGCAAGATGGGTCGGTCATATTTAACCCAACAGATGAGTTAAATATTCTACCCAAATGCTGGGTCAAACTAATTACAATTATGGGTTGATTTAACTACATACTTTGGTTAAATAGTGTACCCAAATGTTGGGTCAATTTAATTACAATTATGGGTTGATTTAACTACATATTAGTTATATAGTGTACCCAAATGCTGGGTCAAATTAATTACAATTCTGGGTTGATTCAACTACATACTTGTTATAAAGTGTACCCAAATTCTGGGTAAAATTAACCCAAATGCCAGATTAATTCTAACACATTACAGTACAATTTATGAAAATAAATTGCAATAGACTACCCATAGCTATAAAACTGTTAAACTACAAACTTAGAACAGAATACATGCTAGATTTATGCAATAAACACTTAAACAATACAAAAACAAAACAACAATGTAATCTCTGAATTTTTTTTATTAACATTAATTAATTGCAACAATATAGTGGAACTGGTGCAGTTCATATAAAAAATATAGTGGAACTGGTCCAGTGGAGATTTGCATGCCTTGGCCTCATGAAGGTACTCCACCATGTTTATTCCAGGCTAAAAAAGAAAGAATACAAGAGAGCAAGAGTTAGAGAGTGCAAGTGAGTAAGGACCAAATGTCTACTATAGTATAATTAAAATATAGACATTGTGAGGACCATTTAACCATTTAAGTTAACTTTACAATTTGGAAAAGATTTGGTGCATTTATAATTCAAAAAGTTGAACTGTAATAGTCTACATCTCACTGCACATAACAAAATATTTTTTGATTAAGTCTTAGAGCATATAGCTCACATTACAGAAAACTATTTAAAAAAACGATTCAGACCTCAATTGACCTAAAAAGCCATAAATTGATTGATGATAAATCATTACAATAAACATGTTCAGAAAACGAATGTGGCCCACCTATCTGACTATCCTATCTGGCCAATGGGCAGCGGGGTTAGGTGGTCAGATGGGCCGCAAATGCTTTGTAGATTTAGAAGACTTCTTTAGAGTCAACCTCATAGAGTCAGATCCAAATTGGTTAAAATACAACAGTGTCAACTTTCTGATAATTGTTAATTTCTGCACTCAATACTTTGTTGGTGCCTGTTTTAGAACAAATTACTGCATCAGTGCGGTGTGGTACAGAGGTTACCAGCCTGTGGCAGTGCTGAGGTGTTCTAGAAGCCCAGGATGCTTTCATAGTGACCAACTTAAGCTTATAGAACAGCTATTTTCCGAATACTGTCAGGCTATATTTGATGCCTGTCCCCAAAAGTATAGTAAAAAAATACCTGGATATGCATGTGTGCGTGCACAGTCTTGAGCTCAGATATGTTGATAAAATGAATAGTTTCCCCCTTTAGATGTGCTTGAGGACTTACAGGCTTATGGTCGATGAAGGCCAAGCTGCATTCCTGAATGGTGTGGCAAACCACTTTCGCACCGTGGCCATGGCCAACTCTCCAAGTTGTAGGTGGAAGCAAGGCTGGCAGCTGCCTCAGGGCGAGTTCCCCAACACCATCTGTAAGACATAGGCGTCAATACAATGTGGAATGGCATACCTGTGATTTCACAATCCCCGCAATATCGTCGCATAAATATCCTGCATATTCCATCGCATTTTTTAAGAAAACGTGCCACATAATCAAGGATTTTTGCCCGCAACAATCACAAAAAAACTCTGCGTTTTTCTCGAGGGACTGGTTAATGTTATTAGTTACACCGGTACCGCTGTGTTGACTCTGCTGTGAAAACTTGGCCTTTTTCGTACCCAATTAGCATAAAGAGGGTGACGGATTTATTTAACTATCCCTATGATGATATCACTCACTATTCTCTATTCACTAAGTCACTATTCTGGCCAAAATTATGTGAAAAGTTTTTGGTCAAAAAACTTTAAAAATGTTGGAAAGAGGAATGCTAATATATTAATATATTATATTACGAATATATTACTTGGTGTTAATCCATCCAGGGGCAATGTCAGCTCTGTCTTGCCAGGTACAGGATCTTCTCAGCATAGATGGGTAGCCATGTTTCAAACAACTTTGATGCAGCATCCCAATGCAGGACAAGAAAGTTCTGTGCAATCTATAAAATGGAAAACACATTTTTAAAATTAATTCAATGTAGCACACTAATAAAACATTTTAAACAATGCATCCTCATATTCAAGATCATATTTCCCTATACCTACCATGCCTTTGGTCATCAGGCGAGGGAACTCTTCGAGGATCTGATCGATGGTCCAATTGTAGTCCCTAATCCACTTGGCCCTGTCGACTGCGTGTTCTGCATGTAGGTCTCTATCTGGCTGAGGGGCTGAGAATTGTTTCTCAACCATTATTTAAGCTGTGACGCACGTTCGTCTGATATGGTACATTCTGTAAAAAAGAACAAAGTTGTCAGTCACTGAAATATGATTGTTTTGCTTCATCAAATAATTATTCCGTTTAATAATTACCTGGTATGAGAGCCCTTGCAAGAGCGCCATCAACTTAAGTTATACAAAATATAGAGAAAACAATCCTCCCTCTCTACAATTCATATGACAAATTGCATAAAGTTACATGTAAATTGTCTATGTTTTTACTGCACAATAATATTTGTGGCTGCTCACTGCATAGGGCACAGAAATATATTATATATTTCTTAATGTTACAGGCCCCGCGCAGAAGGCCAAGTAACGTTAGAGAGACAGTTCTGCAAAATAAGTGCATCCGATCTTTATATACATAACTTAAACCAAACACAAATAAAAGTAAACTCATAATGAACACTATAACCTTGTAACTGGAGTCAGTTTGAATCGAATTAAACGCATTTCACAATAACCTCGTGTGTTACAGCGTTCACAAAATGGCGGACAGTCTGCACAGACCTATATTCAACATATTCACAACCCCGAACGTCATTAACGTTACCCGAAATATCTGCGGTATGAACATATACATTTACATTACAGTGCATATTATCAAGTTGTTGTAACAATAGTACCTGCAAAATAACAGGACAAATTGATGAAACAAGAGACACCGCGTCACGTCGCACCAAATCCTCAGAAGATGAGGGCGCAGGCGCGCACAGAGTCCTCCTTTCAGTTTTCAAAATTGTCCCGGTTTCTCACCACAAAAGACTATATTCTTACACTAATCCTGTAATGATTTACTTTCAACTCCCACATCTCCGCATAAATAAAAATAAACTTTTGCTTAATGTATAATACCTTACAAAAATGTAATTCAGACCAAATAAGCAGGCTATCCGTGCTGATAACGGCTAAATGGCTAACGTTAGCTACGTTGTTAGCCAAACCAACCAACTAGCCTCGACATCGACAATATACAGATAGTAATTTAATAGGTAACGCAACACAGACAATGTGAATTAGACATGTAGTGTACACATACCTTTTATTATTTGTTTGCCTCGGTGGATGATCAGTCAGGTTCTCTGCTGTGACGAGCGCTCGGTGTGTGGACTCTGTGACGATATGATGACGTTCGAAGCACAAACAACCCACGTGCTGGGTCAAACGATATAATGTTGGGTTGATGGATTTTGACTCAACACATGAGTTGCACAAAATAACCCAACTTCCATATAAATAACCCATAATGGGTAAAGAATTTCATAACCCAGCGGTTGGGTAGATTAAATAACCCAGCATTTTAAAAAAAATACCCAACTTCCATATAAATAACCCATAATGGGTAAAGAATTTCATAACCCAGCGGTTGGGTAGATTAAATAACCCAGCATTTTAAAAAAAATACCCAACTTCCATATAAATAACCCATAATGGGTAAAGAATTCCATAACCCAGCGGTTGGGTAGATTAAATAACCCAGCATTTTTTAGAGTGTGTATTTCCACATTTCTACATTTATTTATTTCTGTATTTCCACATTTCTACATTTATTTTTCCCTGCACATGTATGCTAATTGAACAATGGCTAAGCCACGCCCCCTCCACTCACTCGGACAAACAGTCGACATTCGGTAACAGGCGCTTTTGCAGCTGTCACAGTAGGAGACATTTCACAGGAGGCAATTGATGATTTTTTGGAGACAGAAAGATTATATATCGATGTCACCAAAAGGGCCTTAAATATGCATTGGAGGGTTATATTAATAATTTTATTGTTGAGAAGGTCGATAAGCTTCAGCTCCAGAACAAAGATTTACAGTTCACAGTGTAAACGTTATAGTTTGGTGCTATTTCGCTTCAAACGCTTGCTTTATACGCGCGTCCTATTCGCTTTGGATTCAAAATGTTCAAGCGTCGAACTAGACGCGGATACGCGCGAATTTGACGCTCTATTCGCGTTTGGTGTGAGCGCAGAATAATGAACAGGCTGCGATGTCAAGATTGCATTGCTGGAATGTGTGTGTGTGTGTGTGTGTGTGGTGTCTGTGTGTGTGTGTCAGAGAGCGGGCGCGATCGAACAGTGGAAACATAAAAACATACTCCATTTTGTTCATACAGGACAAGTGTTTAGCCTACTTATACTTGTGTAAAACACAACATGTGCTTTTGTCAAACTGTAAACTCTTGTCAAACTGTAACCTACAACTGTCACCCAACCAAAATCACACACACACGCTGTTTAAAAGCCAAAATGACAAGAAAAAACATAAAAACGAATGAAAACTGATAACCGCAATGCATTGCAATGGACGAGGAAGCAGAGAATGTCCGAGTGTATTGGGTTAGCTATGTGTACTGTGATTGGCTCATCGCATTTGGGGGCGTGGCTTAGCCATTGGTCAATTAGCATACATGCGCAGGGAAAAATAAATGTAGAAATGTGGAAATACAGAAATAAATAAATGTAGAAATGTGGAAATACAGAAATAAATAAATGTAGGAATAAATAAATGTAGAAATAAATACATATATAAATATATAAATAAATAAATATATAAATACATAAATATATAAATAAATGTATAAATACATATAGAAATGCATAAATAAATAAATAAATAAATAAATACATGTAAATATACAGAAATAGCCATTTATATTACCAAAATGTATTTATTTTCACTATTATTTCTGCATTTATTTATTTATTTCTACTTTTATTTATTTATTTATTTTTCGTTCTGTCATGTTTAGTACTTCATAGTATTACCATCTTTGGAAGGTATGTAGGTATATATGTAAGAAGCTGGCCACTGAGCTGGAGTGATCTCCTGCAGGAGATGCTCAGCTTTGTTGTAAAATAAAGTCTAATCCCAGCAAACATTTTGATGTTTAATGACCGTTGAAAAGACGTCCATCTGACACGTCCCGTTGGTTGAAAAATAGTTCCAAAATGAAAGTTGAACCGACGTCTTTGACGTCATCTGGCCGTGAATTTCACGTCTTTTCTGTACGTCCCTGGACCTCAGAATTAGTCTTCTTCTGGATGTTTATAAGATGCGTTTCTGCACCGTTGAAAAGACGTCCATCTGACACGTCCCGTTGGTTGAAAAATAGTTCCAAAATGAAAGTTGAACCGACGTCTTTGACGTCATCTGGCCGTGCATTTCATGTCTTTTCTGTACGTCCCTGGACCTCAGAATTAGTCTTCTTCTGGATGTTTATAAGATGCGTTTCTGCATAAGTGTAGGCTATATATAAGCCTGCATATAAAATAATCATACACCCATTGTGTTAAATCGTGAAAGGTGATCTATGTCTTGACGTTTACACATCTAAACTTGACAAAGGTTCTAAAAAGGTCCAAAATCGGTCGTTTTTATTAAAATTGACTTAAATCAATCAGTCCAAAAGGAGGGCAACATATAGGCTACAAGAGCTGTAACAAGTTTCAGTTGGTCAGGTGCAGATGAAAAATATGTCTTAACATTTTTTTTTATTTTAAATTGGCTAAAGACTCTGCTGCTGCTGTAATTGAGAAAGGCAGGCCATTCCAATAACACATTATTTGTGGACTTAAGCAAAAAGAACAGTTCTGATTTTATTGTACATATTACATTTTTGACTGGTTACAAACGTTCATCCAAATATCTCCCTTTGTGTAGGCTACAGCAGAACAAAGAAATATCCAGGTTTGGAACAACTTGAGGCGAGAATTACTGAATTTTCACTTTTGGGTGAACGATTCCATTAACACGTGAAAGAGTGAAACAAGTTATTTTTTGTAACCACCACCCTCAGCTCTTCCTGGAGCATGTTTAAAGGGGTCATATAATGCCATTTTTGTACAAGCTAATATGATTCTTTAGGGTCTAAATTAAAAGTTTGTAATATACTTTAATAAAAAATTCTCATTAGTATTGTAAGAAAACACTCATTTTACCTGGTGAAAAACAGCTCTGTTTTCAGCACGCCGTTTAAGTGCATGTGTCTTTAAATGATAATGAGCTTTGCTCACCCCGCCCCTCTGTTCTGTGCGTACACCGTTTGTAATAATAACACAACAACGCGTTGTTCATTATAAACGTGGGATTATGAATTATATTGAGAACGTTGTACATAGAAAACATGCCGTAATATACCCTGAGTGTAAACAGCCGCATTCATCGTGAAGTGTGCTAGCGATTTGCAAAGATTAATATAAATATTAATATAAAGGTTAATAAAACGTTACACTCACTTCTTCTTCTGGAGGTGCAGCAGGAACACGAATAGTTGGTACCGATCCTTTTTTCAGGAGCAGCTTCTTAGCAAAATGATTCGCGCAAACATGAAAGCATTGACGTTGATCGTGGGGAATATTCCCTTCGAAAACAAAACTCAGCAAAACTTCAGCGGTTCGGATTTAGGAACATCAAAATGACTGCTGTGTTCCTTATTACACCCAAGAACAGAACACAACAATCGCTTAGACGCCATTCTGCTCATAGACAGTGCTCAGCGTATCAACAATGACCGCGCCGGTCCTCGCGGACTATGATTGACAGCTCGCTCACGAGCGAGGGCGGGTCTGTGTTTAAACGCTGCTGTCAATCAACAATCGTGGGAGGGGCGTCGATTTTGTGACGTCACAAAATCAAACGGCTTGATTTGAGAGAGGGGAAAACATATAAGAAGATTTAAAAAAAAAACACTGGTTGGATTTTTATCATTTTATGATGGTTGTTTACAGGCACTGCCAACACACATTTCAGTACAATCAACTTGTAAAAGTGCATGTACCATTATATGACCCCTTTAAGGTGTTCCGCCATAGCTGCATCAATTTCCGAGTCGGTTGCATTTGGGCTCCACCTCTTCACAGCATCTGAGGGAAGAGAATAATAATAATAATAATAATAATAATAATAATAATAATAATAATAATAATAATAAACAAAAAGTAGAAAAAAAAATACATTCAATTATTTTCAAAATGTTTTTATGGTCCTATAACTAAATTAAAAAAATAAATGGAACAAGATTTTGCACCCGTTTTTATGAATGAAAAGTTAGAAAAAGGTAAATGAAAAAAAAAAAAAAAAACGGTATAATAATGTCAGTAAAAGATTAAATGCGTGCTAGATTAGTGAAAAACCTGAATTTGTCCCCGCACACTTAAATACCACTGAAGTGCCCTTGAGAAAGACCCTTAACTATGTGTTTAACTTTGTGAAACATGACATTTCTGATTAAGACAGGTGGTCTTTTAGAGAATGTCCCCTGAATAGACAAAGGGTACCGATTTAAATTACATAAATAACAAATGGAATGAGATTTTTTTGAATGTCATAAGGCCAAAATTACCTTGAATAACATAATATAAAGGTGTGCCTTTGAAAGGCTTCTTTTCCAGTTGGCCACCAACCCTCATATTGAATCTGGCCATCAATGAATTTGACATCATTCTGTATAAGATATTACTCAAGATTAATTCACCTAAAAAACAAAATAAGGTTAACAATTAACACTAATGTGCAGCATGGCAATTGCATGCAATGTTAAAACACACTTTCACAACAACTCATGTGACAAGTGCTATGAACTATGTCCTTATCCATATCCACAGGTTTTGTTGGCTAGATAAATAATACGTTATTCATGGCTTACACTGAAATTGTGTTTTTATTTCTTGTTTTCAGTCTGGCTGACTGTCTGAGCCAGTACGGACATTACAACTTCTGAACAAGTGGTGTGTGACAGGTTAAATCCTGATTTCAAGTAATAAAAATTGCTGGGTTTATTATGGTGGGAATCACATATTTTCCTGAAATATTATGCAACAATACAAACAAACAATGCAAGGTAAATGCATAGCTGTTCAAGACTTTGTTCACACAGTCTCTTACTGAAGACCCACCAACTCTGGACAGTTGCTGGACCTAAATGTGACACCACAATCGAAATAATGTAACATGATATTTTAAAAAGGGCACCATTATCGCTCTCTTGGTGTGTGTTGTTATACACTCACCTAAAGGATTATTAGGAACACCTGTTCAATTTCTCATTAATGCAATTATCTAATCAACCAATCACATGGCAGTTGCTTCAATGCATTTAGGGGTGTGGTCCTGGTCAAGACAATCTCCTGAACTCCAAACTGAATGTCAGAATGGGAAAGAAAGGTGATTTAAGCAATTTTGAGCTGGGAATGGTTGTTGGTGCCAGACGGGCCGGTCTGGTGAGTATTTCACAGTTACTGAAACCCGCTCAGTTACTGGGATTTTCACGCACAACCATTTCTAGGGTTTACAAAGAATGGTGTGAAAAGGGAAAAACATCCAGTATGCGGCAGTCCTGTGGGTGAAAATGCCTTGTTGATGCTAGAGGTCAGAGGAGAATGGGCCGACTGATTCAAGCTGATAGAAGAGCAACTTTGACTGAAATAACCACTCGTTACAACCGAGGTATGCAGCAAAGCATTTGTGAAGCCACAACACGCACAACCTTGAGGCGGATGGGCTACAACAGCAGAAGACCCCACCGGGTACCACTCATCTCCACTACAAATAGGAAAAAGAGGCTACAATTTGCACAAGCTCACCAAAATTGGACAGTTGAAGACTGGAAAAATGTTGCCTGGTCTGATGAGTCTCGATTTCTGTTGAGACATTCAGATGGTAGAGTCAGAATTTGGCGTAAACAGAATGAGAACATGGATCCATCATGCCTTGTTACCACTGTGCAGGCTGGTGGTGGTGGTGGTGTAATGGTGTGGGGGATGCTTTATTGGCACACTTTAGGCCCCTTAGTGCCAATTGGGCATCGTTTAAATGCCACGGCCTACCTGAGCATTGTTTCTGACCATGTCCATCCCTTTATGACCACCATGTACCCATCCTCTGATGGCTACTTCCAGCAGGATAATGCACCATGTCACAAAGCTCGAATCATTTCAAATTGGTTTCTTGAACATGACAATGAGTTCACTGTACTAAAATGGCCCCCACAGTCACCAGATCTCAACCCAATAGAGCATCTTTGGGATGTGGTGGAACGGGAGCTTCGTGCCCTGGATGTGCATCCCACAAATCTCCATCAACTGCAAGATGCTATCCTATCAATATGGGCCAACATTTCTAAAGAATGCTTTCAGCACCTTGTTGAATCAATGCCACGTAGAATTAAGGCAGTTCTGAAGGCGAAAGGGGGTCAAACACAGCATTAGTATGGTGTTCCTAATAATCCTTTAGGTGAGTGCGTGTGTATGTGTATATATATATATATATATATATATATATATATATATATATATATATATATATAGTAGAGATCAAAATTAGAGAACAATTAAGAAACACTTGATTATTTTCTGAAATATTGTTAATCTTTATTGCTTGAAATTTGAAGGATTATTAGCTGTGGGTATACCATTGTTCTACTAGCATTTTATTACAAAATAACCAAGGTAGTTCACCAAAAACCTTTATTTTGTGGAAAACACTGCGATCAAAATTAGAGAACAATAACCATTGCAGCACAAAAGAAAGCATTACAACTCAAATTTGAGGCTTACAGCAGTCACAATTTAGTAGGAAGTGTAGAGGCCCTTGCTTTGAATGACCTGAGCACATCTGCGGCCACAGGACATCACTAGATTCTCACACTGCTCTGGTGTGATCTTGGTCCACTCGTCTTCCAGTCTCTTCCAAAGTTCGGTAACTGTAGTGGGTTTCTTAGCCATAACTTTGTCACCAAGGATTTTCCAAAGATTTTCAATCGGGTTTAGATCAGGACTCTGGGCTGGCCATTTCATTATTTCAATTTTCTGAGTTTCAAGGTACTGCTTCACCCGTTTTGCAGTGTGACGGGGCATTGTCTTGCATGAAAATTGCAGGCTGATTGGGAGATGCTTGCAGGGAAGGAACCGCATGTTGCCGAAGGAGGTTCTGATAAACATTTGCATTCACCCTGCCATGCAGCTGTATAATAGGCCCAACTCCTGCTGCAGAAAACATCCCCCAAACCATGACACTTCCTCCTCCACCTCTGACTGACTTCTTTACGCACTTTGGGTTCAATCTTTCCCCAGTTTGACGCCGAACATAATGTTTCCCATCGGACCCAAATAAATTAAACTTACTTTCATCACTAAAGTGAACTTTTGACCAGTTCTCCTGTCCACACAACATGCTCCTCCGCAAAGGTTAGTCTAGCCTTTTGATTCTTTCTGCTGATGAGAGGCTTGGTCACTGCAGAGTGAGCTTTCAGTCCGAATCCTCTTAAACGACGAGACACTGTATGCCGAGACAGAACCTTACCATGTTCAGCTCTGAACTGGCGAGCAATTCCAGCTGCAGTGTTGAACCGATTCCCCATTGAAAGTCTCCGCATCGTCCTGTCCTCTCGTGCATTTGTCTTACGTGGACGACCAGCCTTTTTGGGGGACTTGAATGAACGAGTATCTTTGTAAAGCTTCAATATTCTAGAAATCACAGATTTTGAACGACCAATTTCTGTTGCAATAGCTGAAAGGGTCATCCCTCTGGCCTTCATCTGGACAACCTGGTGTCGTAGGGTTTCAGTCACCTTAGAGCGGCTTGCCATCTTGCAAAGTCAGTTAAAATTGGAAAGTTTGCTGCCAGTTAAATAAGGTGTGCCAGATAATTAAGGAAATTAGCACCAGGTGCCACATTATCACCAATAACTTGGAGGTATCTAAAAGAGTTCTCTAATTTTGACCAGAGTTATTTTTTAATAGTCTCGTTTAAGTTTTATATACTGTAGTTCAAAATACATTGAATTTAATCTGTCATATTTGGAACTTACACAGATCAACTTCTTTTCGTGATCTTTGATGTGGTCTTCAAAGAGGTTTAGGGCACTCTCTGAATCCAATGTCTTTATAGTCATTGTAGACTTTCCAGGTTCCAGAATGCCAGCTATTCGGTGAATTTCCTCTTTTAATTCATAAAACATAGAAAAAACCTTCCTTTGGAACCCTGAAAGAAAGGTACAATTCAGTACATTTAATATGTACACACACCTGGACACATGACTAATTAAATTCTAAACTGAATACGACACTGTCACATTTTGTGTTTATGAAGGGCATAACAGGCTTGTGCAAAATTCAGAATTTCAGAATTGGCCCCCATTCAATTCATTAATTTGAATTTGAATTTAATTAATTAGTTAATTTAATAAGGGCTGTGTAACGATTAATCGCATCCAAAATAAAAGTTTGTATTTATATAATAAATGTGTGTGTACTAGAGCCCGACCGATATGGATTTTTGGGCGCCGATGCCGATAAAAAAAAAAAGCCAGATACCGATATATCGGCCGATATTATTTATGTGTATATTATAATACAGTAGCAATATTATTTATGTGTATTATAGTAGGCTACAGTAAGTTTGGACACACTTTCCAATTGGTGTGTACAAACTTTTGATGGGTACTGTATATAGAATACACAATATAAACAGAATAAATATATAAACATTTTGCAATGATCACTCAAATGTGGTGATCAAACACTTGTGTGACAAAGATATGTAATGGAGGCAGGGTGAATGATAGAATGAGAATTTGAGCTGTAACCAAGCTAGTTTGCATTGCATTTTATATTATATTATATTCTAAATACTGTTGCATAATCTTCACTAAGGACTTTGTCTTTTAATTTAGTCACGTTATTTAAAACATAACTTGTATCAATAAATATATCAAAAGTGTCACTGACAAAACCTTATCTTCTATTTTTAATCTTAATTTCTCTAATATCTACCAGTGGAGGAAGAACTCAGATCTTTTTAGTAAAGTAAAATTAATAATATCATAATGAAAACGTTTATAATTACATATGTACAGTAGTTTTATACTATTTTAAATAAGTAGCAAAATGTACTAAACGTGAAACTAGGCTATAGGGCTGGACCCGAATATTAGAATATTCGTTCGGTGGGTTGGTATTCGATTTGAAAATTTGACATTCGTTTTTTTTTTTTTTTCACATCTGGGATCCCCCGCGAAACGGTTCTCATTCGCGCTTGAATAAGGCCGGCGACACACTGACTGCGTGGCATGGCCGTTTTTATTTCGGCTCCCATGTTAACAGGTTGGAGTTTGCACACTGCCTGCGTGAGACGCGTCTCTCAGGCGCGGCTCGAGCCACGCGGAAAACGCATGCATGCTAGAAATAGAACCGACGCGCAAGTGTTCCAGCAACGGGAGTGTTCTCTGGCTAGAGCGCAGAACAGCGGAGTTTGTATGGACGAAGTGCATGTCTGAGCTTGTGTTTTGGGTTAAGCTGTGTTGCTTTGACATTGTGGAAAATGGAATAATATAAACAAAATGTATTAGCCTTTTTACCCGTTATTATCAATCTAAATTAATCTCGTTTTTTAACCCTGGAGAACCCAATAACCCTTTTTTTCTTTGGAAAATTATGAACTATGCATTAAATTACTGTTGTAAGTTCACTGAACACCAAAATATCCACTTTTTCAATTTTAACCCTTTATTCCCTAATTTAGGATTAGGGCCAAATTTGACCCATTGGGCTTTAGGCGTATAATTTCAAAGAATCACAATAACAAACATTGTCAATGCAAACTATTTTAAATTTAGGAAAATAATCAGTCAACCACACTGCTACATTTAACAATGTTTTTTTTTTTTTTTTTGCTTTATTTGTTGCATGTTAGAACTGGATTCCAAATGTGGCCAATGGAAACGAACACAAGGCCAAAATCACGACTGAAAAAAACTAACACCATGGGTCTTTGCTTATCCAAAAATCTGTACTGCTAGAGAGAGGAACTCACACTAGACATTGTGGTAGTCTTTGAAACAATTTCTTTTTTTGTTGATGCAGAGAGGAACTGCACATTTTTCACAGTGCATTTCAGTTTTGAGGTCCTTGCTCATACGCCATACTCCCTGAAAAGATATACTACTTTATTAGTATCTGGCCCTGTACTACTGAGGTAACTTATTAAAATATATTATACAAATGAAATTATTTCAATGCTTTAGCCAAAGACAGGACTGTTACCATTCTCCATCAAAGTCACTCAAAGAACCAAAGGGTCATTTTTGACCCAACATTTTTTTACCCCATACACCCAGAGGGTCATTTTTGGCCCATCGTTTTTTGAACTAGCTCAGAGTCACTAATTTATCCAAAAATAATATAAAACGTACTTCTAGGCATTCTGCAAGCTAATACTTAATAGATTAACAAAAAATACACAATTTTACCAACAGCTGGTTTGCTGAGAACACGATTTTGTTTGGGTAGGTTTCCAGCTCAACAAAACAGCATGTGGTCAGCCATCATGTTACTACCACTCTGGCACTTGTGAGTTCAATATTCATCCACTAGGTGTCTCTATGCAGGGGTCAGAAGTGGCACTCTGGGTTTTTGAAGTTAAATTTGACAATTTTTTTTTTTTTTTTCATTTTGGGTAGCAGCAATTAACAGCGGCCAAATTTGACCCCGTGGGTTAACTTAATTTCGTTTTTCTTTATTTAAATTTCGTTTAATTTCTTTATTTAAATTTCGTTTTTCTTTATTTAAATTTCGTTTTTCTTTATTTAAATTTCATTTTCTTTATTTAAATTTCGTTTTTCTTTATTTAAATCTACCCTTTACTGTGTCAGTAATTTTGTTAGTCAGAAAAATATTAGACTACCTTAAAAGTATTGCTTAATTTAACAGACCTGTGTGTGTGCGTTTTATATCACTAATGCAGTGTCCATTCTCGGACGCATTCTCTGCCTATGAGGTGCGCCGCTTCCCGCTCGCGCTGTTCTGTAGTTTACTAAAAGTGTATTAATTCTGAACGTGTCGCGTCTCGCGTGTCCATCTGGCTACTCTTAATGCAAAATGGCCCTATATAAAGTGTTATAATTACATAAATTTATGTGATTTACAGTATAAATAAGTATGTTAACTAAATTTAAGAAGTCATTGATTGTTCTGAATTTACAGAACAAAAAAATGTGATCATTATTTGAAAAAATTTTTTTTTTAAAAAACTGTTAAGCATGTTAAAGAAATTAATTATTTTTAATATAAATCACGTTTGCACCACATGAAATTTAATCATGTTTACGGCCAATTCATCTAGATGTGTAAAACTAAAATCACTTAAATTAAAAAAAATGTATATGAACTTTTTTTTGTACACAACATCCTTAATGATTGTACAATTGCAACAGGTGTTCTTTTTTTTGTATTTCAAAATTGGTCTGTAGAAAATCCTTATCAGTCATTGACCCTTTAAATAGACACTTGATATGTAATCATATTAGATGATTAGTTAATTGAATTTAATATATTTTATTTTCATATAAAACATTTGCAAAATATGTTATGCATGGCATGTTTGGCCTGATTTTTATTTTGCATTTACACTATTCTAACCACTAGGGTCAGCGTGGAGACGGGTGATGGATTGCTTCGAAGTCTCGACAATATGGCACATTTGCTTCAACGAAATCTCGACACTATAGAGTGCCGAAGTTATGACGTCATTTTGTAGGACAACCCGGAAGTTAGCGGCGCATGGGTTCCCTCGATCGAAAAGCAATGCATTTTCCCCATAGACTTTTGGAAAATCGCAAAAAATAAGATCTGTGTTCAACAAAGAGTTGTGACCCTAACACGTTTTGTCTATCAAGATAATCTTTACAAGCTAATCCAAAATTTATATATTTTGAAGCCTAAATAAAGCCGTCAGATATAAAATGCTAACGGTAGGCTATAAACGGACTACAGCACACCAGCACACCATGGTCGCGGATCAACGTCATCATCAAGCTTCCTCAAACTTTATCTAAAAAACACGCTCGCTCATTATGATCTGCGCTGTGTATGAACCTATTTTTACAGTCTATGGTATGAACACTTATCCACTTTTTCATGAGAAATATTGCCCATTCGTTTTTTCCAAAAATGTTAGAAACTAATTTTGTTTATGCGTGCCTCTCTGAGATTTTTTTAATCTTTTGTTAATGTTTTATTTATTCGTTTATTATTTTGTTAGTTTATATAAACCTTAATATTATTTTCTCTGTGATTAAGATTATTATGCCTGATCATTGTGCCCCAAATAAACTTTAAAGATTATCTTTCACTGTATGTTTGATTGTATGTTTGCATACCATTTGCTAATTCGCCAGGAAAAAACGTGCTTTCTCAGAAGCACTAACGTTAGCTATGGCCGTATCAATTTCCAGTCCTTTTTCTTAGACGATAGAAAAACCATAGATCGAGGAGAGAACCACTATAAATCTGGACATGAACAGTGCAGCTTAGATTCTGGTTTACTTGCCGGTATTGTAAGGGCCAGCATGAGGGACAAGGTTAATCGAGTCTCGGTAAGTAAAACTAGGGAGAGATAGAGGAGTTATAATAGTGTTCTATGTATTTAAGATAACTATACAAATAATCTCTGAACAAGCATAACACAGTTAAATTCCAAACATTTAATATAATAGTTGTATATAATTATATATGTTGAATTTAAAGAGAATTGTCCAATAGCAAATGCTTATTATAATATATTATAATTAAACCATATATGTTCCCTAAATAAACCACATATACTAATTTTGTTAACATTTTCTATATATTTTTACCTGGTAATCCACAAGCCCCAATGTGAGAGCCAGTGTAGTAAATTTTATCTCACATTCACATTACTGTGAGCTGACTGGAGTGTAGTTACAATAGTTTAACATTTAATTTGTGTGTCAGACAGGCAACTTACAGTGCATTAAGGCTATACATATCAGCGTGTTCTCTGGGAATTGTCCACGTTTATATAGCACATTAAATATAGTTAACATTTACTACTAAAATAACAAAGATTAATATCATTGTTACCTAATGCCTTAACTACCGGTAATGCTGTTTACAAATACAATCATATTATTATAAGTGGGTAAAAGCCAAGTTCACAAATATCAGGGTGCAGGACCCACCCTTTCTATAATTATATCAAACAAGTTACAATAAAAGTCAATAAACCAGGTATTATTTTGAATATTTTAATTAAACACATTTCTCAACGTAACGTTAGCCTTTAATAAAACTGCAGCGGATCTAATCTATTAAACAGTGGCAAAGTAAACAAGCTTTTAGATATTTTAAGAGAAAGACAAAAGGTATTTTAGCTGTTGATTTGGTTATGAAAAACGCTTATTCTTGCTACTGCTAGCCTTTTTAACTCCATCTGGCACGAACCGAGTCTCCTCTGGGTAACATCGGACGGAAAATGGTCAAATGAGATTTCATTCGATGACTTGTGGTTGCATCTCAGGACAAAACAAAAATAACGTTATGTATATTAACTGAAAGGTAAACTTCTAAGACCGTGAAGTTGAAACGCGGGCTCGTGAGAGATTTCATGTTTGTCATGATGACGTCTAAAGTCCCCGCCAAAGGATGTAGTCCCTTTTAGCAACTTGTTAGCAACCACCGTTTTTAAGACACAATAAAGTTTAAAAAAATCACAAGCAGGTTATAACTGGTGTGTTTTATGTCATAGATCAAAACGTGAAAATATTTAGAGGCTTTGTTAACCACAGACCTTATTTCAGGCGATTTAGCAAAAACCCATTCAAAAAACCCATAGACTTTAGGGCGAGGGAACCGGTAGTGCTAAAATGCTAACTCACTTCCGCGTTTTGGCCTACAAAGTGACGTCATAACTTCGGCACTCTATATGGCATATTTTCTCTAACTAAATCTCGATCTGCCGATCAATAGTGTAGAGACCCCATGGTGGTTTATAATATTAACGATTAACTAACATTACCCTACTGACGTTTAGCCTATAGAAAATTTTAGCCAAATTCAAACTAAATTTAAGTTGACAATATGTGCATAATTTCTTTTGATTCCTTTGTCTAAAACAAGTAAAAGTCAACCACAATAATAAAACATAAGAAAATATACTTACACAACAGTAGATTACCAATTCAACACAACAAGGCGATCTCCTCTGGCCTACTCTCCTCGTGATTGTTGAAATATGAAAACGCGATAACGTTATTTCGCGAGATAATCTATTCTATCGCGGGATGTGGCAATATCGCGAGATTCGTTACTACTATTGGCAGCATAGTTTTGGCAATCGACGCCTATCTGTTTTACATGTACAGACCCTTTCCAAAAAATTTGAATATCATGGAAAAGTTTATTTATTTCCATAATTCCATTCAAAACGTTAAACTTCCATAGATTATAGATTCAGGGCCCACAACTTAAACGATTTCAAGTATTTAGTTGTTTATTTGTACATAATTTGGGCCACACTGCCAAAATAACCAAAACCTGGTTCAATGACCATGGTATCACTGTGTAATTACTGTGTGATTTCATGTAATATTCAAATTTTTTGAAATCCTGTTTTCGTGGGTTTTATGAGCTGGAAGCCCAAATTATGTACAAATAAACAACTAAATACTTGAAATCGTTTAAGTTCTGGGCCCTGAATCTATAATCTATGGAAGTTTAACGTTTTTAATGGAATTATGGAAATAAATAAACTTTTCCATGATATTCTAATTTCCTATTGTATTCTAAATGTCCTAAAAATAATATAATCGAATGATAATGTACAGAAAACAGGTTGAATGACTAAAATGCAGTGCCTTCACAATCAAATAACAACACCACTTTGTGAATATAATTTAAATAAAGATGTAAATACAAATAATTGTGTATTTTATAAAAATGTCCTGCTTTTAACAACATGAAAAATACTATAATATTTAGTAAACTATAGTAAAAATAGCTACTATAGTTTATAGTACTTATAACACGTTGTAAATCAATGCTACAGCATACTGTAGGCTAGTGTTAACTATAGTGAACTGATAAACTATTAAAAAAACTATACTTTAGTTTTTACTAAAGTAAACTTCCATATCCGCCCACTTTCCAAGATGGCAGCTTTTCCTTTGTCCTGTTTAGTGTTTGTTTGTTTTAACTAGTTTTAATTTGTTTTTTAATGGATTTTAACATCTTCTCAAACAATTTTTTGCCTTAAACAACGTTTGGTGCAACCCAATTGAAAAGTTGTGGTTTACCCCACAACTTATGAACAATTTTTAACAGGAGAACTATTCCATGTGCTGTGTTAAAACAGTTTGGCCCTTTAACTACAAACCATCTGCTGCTGAGCTAGGCGTTTGGCTGGATCTCTGTGTTCATCATTTTTGGTGTAAAGCTGTATCACTCTGACTTTACCAGTTACAGCCTGGGTCTACATTAATTACAGCTCGGCCTCCTGCTTCAGCCTGGCCTCCATTCCATCAGCTACCAGCTGCAGCCTGGGTCTTCACTAGCTATCAGCTATAATTAACACATGGTTACCGAGTCGATCGTTCCCTGCGATGCGTTTTCATGAAAATCGAATGTATAGAGTTTTATCTTTAAAAACAGATTAGCTCATAACACTAGTATATGGGGCACAGAGTAAGTAAAAGTAAATCGCTAGTTAATACCACTAACAAGGCTCAAAATAGCCTCACACTAACACAGTAGCATAATGAGGGTCCCTACATGCAAACCGAAGCATTGAGAACTTTGTAAGTGTACAGACAGTTTAATAAGAAGATACTTTATAAAGACAGTACATTACGCGTTTACAGGCATTCGTCATCTTGGAAAACAGTCTCGACTAGTCGAGTCACGAACGCCGTGCTACGTTAGATTTCACTATGCGTAATTCCTATCGAACAGCTCACTTAGCACGGCGTTCGTGACTCGATTAGTCGAGACTGTTTTCCAAGATGACGAATGCCTGTAAACGCGTAATGTACTGTCTTTATAAAGTATCTTCTTATGCATACCGGTTTGGAGCGATTTTAAGGACATGGGGTGGAGAGTGACGTCACAGCTCCCGAATTAAATTTGTTATATCTGCGAAAGGAAAACAGATACAGTGTTTGTTTTAATGGCACAAACCAGCACAAACCGAGCACAAACGAATGACACCGGTTTGGAGCGATTTGAAGGACATGGGGTGGAGAGTGACGTCACACAACCCAAAAAAATAATGTTCAATATCTCAAACACCAAACCAGCACAAACGTTCGTTTTTGCGGCACAAATCAGCACAAACGCAGCACAAACGAATGGCATAGTTTTGGAAATTATTTCGTTTTATGGGGTGCCAACTTCACTGAGGTAGCGCAAACCCATCCCAATACACAGAATGGCTCCAACAATATTGATATACACAGAACAAAATTATAAACGCAACACTTTTGTTTTTGCCCCCATTTTTCATGAGCTGAACTCAAAGCTCTAAGACTTTTTCTATGTACACAAAAGGCCTATTTCTCTCAAATATTGTTCATAAATCTGTCTAAATCTGTGTTAGTGAGCACTTACACAGTGTTGTATACGACAGCATGCTCCAGGTCCTGCCAATATCCAGCAACTTCGCACAGCCATTGAAGAGGATGACCAACATTCCACAGGCCACAATCAACAATTTTTTTTTTTTTTTTTTTTTTTTACAAACCACAATCAACAACAATCAATGCAGTGTTAACAGAACTGGGCTAATATGGTCATAATTCCTGGTTCTGGTAAGAACTCAAGCTGCTGAGTTTTGGACCAGCTGTAATTTGTTTATTAAGCGTTCAGGGCAACCACCCATAAGAGCATTACAATAATCTAGCCTTGATGTCATGAACGCATGGACTAATTGTTCCGCATTTGTCAATGAGAGCATATGACGTAATTTAGATATATGTTTAAGATAAAACAAATCCGGTTTTACAGATACTAGACACATGACTTTCAAATGAAAGATTGGTATCAAAGAGACCCAGGTTCCTAACCGACGACGAAGACTTGACAGAGCAGCCATCAAGTGTTAGACAGTATTCTAGGTTATTACGTGAGGACATTTTTTTGTCCAATAATTAGAATCTGTTTTTTCAGAATTAAGTGGTAGGAAATTACTAGTCATCCAATTTTTTATATCAGTTATGCATTCCGTTAATTTAGTGAATTGGTAAGTTTCGTCAGGGCGTGAAGAAATATAGAGCCGAGTATCATCAGCATAACAGTGAAAACTAATTCCATGCTTCCTAATGATATCTCCCAAGGGTAGCATGTACCTCTGTAGGTTGAACAGCAACGGTCATAGTACTGATCCTTGTGGTACGCCATACTGAACTTGTGATCGATGAGACATCTCTTCATTTACTGCTACAAACTGATAACGTCAGATAAGTATGATTTAAACCATGCTAATGCAATTCCACTAATGCTAACCTAATTTCCGAGTCTATTTAAAAGAATGCTGTGGTCAATAGTGAAAGCTAATTCCATGTTTCCTAATGATATCTCCTAATGGTATCATGTACAGAGTGAACAGTAGTTTTGTGGTCAATAGTGTCAAATGCAGCACTAAGATCGAGTAACACTAATAGCGAGATACAACCACGATCGGATGATAAGAGCAAATCATTTGTAACTCTCATGAGAGCAGTCTCAGTACTATGGTACGGTCTAAATCATGACTGAAAAATCTCGCAGATATAATTTCTTTCTAAAAAGGAACATAGTTGTGTGGATACCGCTTTTTCTAGTATCTTTGACAGAAAAGGTAGATTCGAGATTGGCCTGTAATTGACTAATTATTGTACGATCAATTTGGGTTTTTTTAACAAGCGGTTTAATCATAGCCAGCTTAAAAGTTTTTGGTACGTATCCTAATGACAAAGATGAATTAAAGGTATACTTCACCTCTGGAAAGATGAATGTGTATTTAAAATGGGTCATTTATGTAGTAGAAATGTGAAATTATTTTTGAATTTGGAGCCTTCTAGACTGAGAAAAGCCAGAAAATGTATTTTTGGCTTATGTGGATAAAAGACAACAACTCCCAGAATGCACTTGCTTCGTTGCTCTACGAGGCCACTCCCAAGCCACGCCTACAGGTAAGAGTGCGCAGTTAAACAACAAGACTAGGCTACTAGTGAGTCTCCGTGACGAGTCTGCCCGGGATTTCGCCCAAAATGTCCGGGATTCGGCTTTTGCGTTCTACAGTCGCCATTCATTATGTTTACTGTGGCGAGCAGGACGAGGCTGAGGGCCGTGAGAGAACGGCGTGAGGCCGGTGGCGTGATTACTGATGAGCGACGGAGGAGCAGGAATTGTCTTAGCAATGTTAAAAAGCAATCAACCGATCACTTGTTTAGCGTTCATGTAAACTTTACATTCAGATTCACCAATCGGAATGAATTCAGTTAGATTGAAACAAAAGGTGTGCATGGAAACAATGAATGGTGACTGCAGAAAGCAAAAGCTGAATCCCGAACATTTTGGACGATCTCGATAGCCGGACATGTCCGGGAAAAAGAGGATGGTAACCCCTACTACTCAGCTTTCTCCTACTACTCAGCTTTCTCCACAGAACAAGAGCCTGCTAGCTTAGCTTCCAAAGAAAGACGGCTGACACTATGTGTACATTCTGTGAGTGAGATCCCACCCTCTATGGGCTGTAGTCTATAGCCTCTGGCCAAAAATATCCTCCGATGACGCAAAATGACGATTTTTGCGTCATCGGAGGATTTTTTCTAGACAAAAAATACATAAATCTCTCGTCTCAGGGGGACATGAGGGAGGAAAGCACGGTAATTGAAAAACACTACGGGTTTTCTACTGATACAAAGCTTGATGCTAAATCCTGAAGTATCCCTTTAATGATATTAAGAAGAGGATCTATGACCTCTGGAAGCATCTCTTTCAGTAGCTTAGTCGGTATAGGGTCTAACATACATGTTGTCGATTTAGATGATTTTAAAGGTCCCATGACATGCTACTTTTTGTAGGCTTTAATATAGTCCTTAGTGGTCCTTAGTACTGTATCTGAAATCTCTTTCCAAAAATTCAGCCTCGGTACAGAATTATAGCCACTACAAGCCAGTGCCAGAATGAGCTTCCTTCAGACGGGCCGTTTCGGTGTCTGTAGCTTTAAATGTTAATGAGGAGGAGAAAGGCGGCGCAAGGTGGAGGGTGGGTGTGGCCTTGACCATCTTGCGCAACGGTACCATGCATGTTTGTTTATGTTGGATATATTGCAATGGCACGAAGACACGCAGTCATTCAAGCATTTCAGTTTGACCCAGAATCTGATCCAGATGTAGAAGCAACGGATGAAGAAGTTGCAACTCAGCGGCTCCAGTGGGACGTTTCCGAATGGTTAGTTTAAAATATTATGTCTGGATACGGTACTTTATTCGGATGGTTTACAGTTATTATCATGTAGCTAACGCGAACCTACTGTTGCCTTTTCATGAGAGATCTGTAACATCTGTAATTTATCTTATTACAATTACATCAAGCTCTGCGATCTTGAAATGCGGATATCGCGCGCGCCATATAACCAACAGGAAAACGGTTATCCAAATAACAAAGAAATGTACAACACTCGCGTTACAGTATGCGTAACTTGATGCTGTCTACCTTTACATTAGCGCAAGTAACTGCATAGCTGCATAGCAAATGTGACAGCCACATTCTACGTGTAAGAAGAAGGTAACCATAAACAGTAAAGCAACACACTTATATTATCATTTGTTGACTTACTTGTCCGACGTTCAGCAAGCCCAGCTCTGTATTGACCATTAGATGTTCATTTGTACATCCAATTATTGAGCAATTATGCTTCGCTCGCTCAAAAGCCATGATATCTCTCGTGGACAAACTAAAATCGCGCACGCCTAGCTCATTTTCTCATGGGCGAGAAATATTCTCTGGGCGGGCAAAGCAGAGAAAGGGGAGGTAACATTTCTCCTTATAACGTCATAAGGAGGAGATTCAAGATCAGCCCGGTTGAGCTTCCATTTTCTCAAAGGCAGAGAAAGATAGCAAAAGCTCAATTTACACCGATTAAAATTTCTAGAAACTTGGGGACCATATACAGGCTAGGGGAACTCATATTAATGTTAAAAAACCTCAGAAAGTGGAAATTTCATGTCATGGGACCTTTAACGTTCCTCCTCTTCTATAGCAATGAATGAATCGAATTTTTCCATAAGGAGACTACAATGCACTCCCTGATGCGATACTGTAGTAGATGGTTGCATAGTTATAATTTTCTCCCTGATATTATCAATCTTATAAGTGAAGAAGTTCATAAAGTCATTACTGCTGTGCTGCTTGGAAACTTCTGGGCTTGAAGCTTTATTTTCCGTTAGTTTAGCCACTACTACTAGCCATTTACTTTCAAATAAATACCTAGGGTTTTGTTTATTTTCTTCTAATAGGGTTGAAAAATAAGCAGATCTAGCTGCTTTTAAGGCCTCTCTGTATGCAATCGAGCTCTCCTTCCATGAAATGCGAAATACCTCTAGGTTTGTTTTCTTCCAGTTGCGCTCCATTTTTCTTGCTGCTCTCTTAAGGGCCTGAGTGTGCTCATTGTACCACGGCATAGAGACAGAGCGTATTTAGGCCACGCCCACACCGGGGAGGAAAACAATCCAACCGTCTCCATTGACTTTGCATTGCGAGAGGCTGCCTCCTTGTCATTTATGACTTATAACAAAAAACAAAACCATTGCTGCGTTCGAAACCGCATACTTCCCTACCATTTAGTATGGGAAAAAGAGTAGGTAAGTATGTACGAATCTAAAAGAGTAGGCGAATTTCCTGGGTGACGTACTAATTATCGCGAGATTCGGACTTAAGTGCGTTCGAATATGCCTACTTTCCTACTATATAGTAGGCGAAAACAGTATGTGAAGGAAGCAGTACGTTCGAAACATCAGTATTCATAAAAGAGTAGGCGAGAAGTTCCCGGATGGCTTACTGCTTCAGGCCAGATTTTTGAGTGCTCAACCGATGAATACTCTTCTATCCCAGGAGGCCACGCGAGAGGATACGTCATTATCAAACATCGCAGAGATCAGCGACGCGGGTGCTTTCAAATGTGAGTAAACACGGTTCCTTTTGTTAAAAATTGCATGTGTTGAACTACTGTAGAGTAAACTGTTGAATTGTTGAAGGTGTAAAGACGTTACACAGTAAAGTATAGTTGTGATTTTGCTGTAAAAACACGTTTTATTATGTATAACGTTAGCTAACGGGAGCTCCAGTAAGGACACGTAAGTTACGTCTCTAAAGTGGATTAAACCATAAACCATACACCTTAAAGACGCTTATTTTAAATGTCTATTTACATCTGACAGGAAAATCTTGAAATATCACAACATTAAATAGACATCTGAGTGATGAATGTGTGCTATTATGTAGAACAAATCTATAAAGTAATTAAACATAAGGTATCTTTTTTTATTTGTCCATTAGTAGTTGATAAATTGAGGAACATTTATGTTGGATAAAAAGTTAAAACAACCTCAACATGTAAATGTAGTTTTGAGCTCATAAATCACAGAGGTTATGTGAATCTTGTCTGGATGTTACAGGGACAGATGAACAGATGTGTGTTTATCCGGTGGAGAGTGGCTCATGAAGCTGAATGCTGCCATCAAAGGCTTTAAGTGAGTATACTACAGAAATGAATAACAACAACTATTTAAATATTAAGTTGTAGTTTATTTTAATTATTGTAATTTCAAACAGAGCTATTACAGCACCTTTCTGATTCTTGATTTCTGTGCATTTGTTGCAGATTTTTTGAGATGGAGCAGGACCTACAAGGAAAGATGATGGCGGCATTTGTGAAAAAAAGCGTTTTTTTCCTTCTAAATAATACTAAAATCAAATGACATTGTGCGGTTGAAATTACTGCTTTTACTGCTTTTTTACTGTGTTATGTTTGTGCATTTTTGTAGGATCTGAAATGTCAGCAGGCTGGTGTGAGCACTGAGGATGAGGAGCCCAGAGCTGAATCCTGGAGATGGTGCCATGGATGAGTCCCTCCATCACTCCACCTGCCCTTACGAGTCCCTCCATCACTCCACATGCCCTTACGAGTCCCTCCATTACCCCAACTGCCTTTATTGCCTCAGATTGTGAAGCACAACAAATCACGCAACAACCTCCGGCACGAAGTAACGGCTCACCTCGGGCGGTCAGCTGATTCATCAGAATAAAGCCGCAGAATGGGAACCGCTGTGTTGAGATGGCAGAAGGATGTGGGGTTCAGCGCCTGTAGCCTACATACATGATTGTAGTTTGAATAAAGCTTTTTCATGTGTTGACTTGTATATGCATTTGTTTATTGTGTGATGGTGACTTTCATTCATTCTTTTACTAATTTATTAATATTTCTCGTTGTCAGTAAATAAAATATAATTATTTAATTGTTTTATTTAATTGTTTGAAAGAAAATGTAGATATGTTCACTATATACACATCTAGAGTGTATTCAATCATGCATAGCTATGTCATATGACACATTACATTTTGTTTGTTTCAGGCTGTTTCTCAATACTAGTTTTACTTGATCTAAGTGCTGCGTTCGATACTATAGATCATACAATACTCTTAGATCGACTACAAAATTATACTGGTGTTCAAGGACAAGCATTAAGCTGGTTTAGATCATACTTATCAGACCGCTACCATTTTGTCTATTTAAATGGAGAAAAATCGATCATAATTCCAGTAAACTATGGAGTGCCGCAGGGATCTGTGTTGGGCCCTCTATTATTCTCAATATATATGATGCCACTTGGAAATATTATAAGGAAACATGGAATTAGTTTCCATTGTTATGCTGATGACACTCAAATATATATTTCATCACTGCCGGATGAAAACGCTAAATTATCCAAATTGACAGAGTGTGTTAAAGATATAAAAGATTGGATGACGCGTAATTTTCTATTATTAAATCCAGACAAGACAGAGGTAATACTTATCAGTTCAAAAAACCGCCCACAGAACCTCTCACAATACAACTTTGACATCGTAGGATGTCCTGTTACTTTATCCTCTACAGTAAAAGACCTGGGTGTTATACTCGATTGTAACCTGTCTTTTGAAAATCATATTTCGTATGTTACAAAAACAGCCTTTTTCCACCTTAGAAACATTGCTAAGCTACGTAATATGCTATCAGTTTCTGATGCAGAAAAGTTAGTTCATGCATTCATGACCTCGAGACTAGATTACTGTAATGCTTTATTAGCCGGTTGTCCTGCATCCTCAATAAACAAGCTACAGTTAGTCCAAAATGCAGCCGCTAGAGTTCTTACTAGATCAAGAAAATATGATCATATAACACCGATTTTATCATCACTGCATTGGTTACCTATAAAGTTCCGTATTAATTACAAGGTATTGCTACTGACTTATAAAGCCCTAAACGGCTTAGCTCCAGTCTATTTAACGGATCTTCTATCACCCTATAATCCATCGCGCTCTTTAAGATCAATAAATTCAAGGCTTTTGGTCATACCTAGGATATCCAGATCCACCAAAGGAGGGAGAGCATTTTCACATTTGGCTCCAAAACTCTGGAATAGTCTTCCTGATGCTGTTCGTTGCTCGGACTCACTCTCCCAGTTTAAAACTAGATTAAAGACGCATCTTTTCAGCCAGGCATTCATATAATATTGTTAATCTCACAGTTTCAAACTACAATCCGGCCTAGTTCATAAATGCCAGAGGAGAACTGGCCCCCGACTGAGCCTGGGTTCTCCCAAGGTTTTTTTTTCTCCATTAGGTCACCTGATGGAGTTTTAGGACACCATTAGGCCGCTTGATGGAGTTTTTTCGGTTCCTTGCCACTGTTGCCTTTGGCTTGCTCAGTTGGGGATATTTTGGGGATATTTAATTTTATTCTATCAATCAATAAATTCCACTAGAAACAAACTTTGTTGTATTATTTTATTTTAATACTGTGAAGCTGCTTTGATACAATCTGTATTGTGAAAAGCGCTATACAAATATACTTGATTTGATTTTGATTTGATTTGTTTTATTGAATTATATCATTTTCAGTAAAAAGTAATATAATTAAGTATTGGTCAGCATTTATCGTTGTTATTATTGTATGTTTTGGGGTGGGATAGCAATGCAATTCATTCTGAGGTAATATTAATTTTTAATATTAATGATACTTAAATTTTGCGAGTACAAAATCAACAGTTTTCTCCAAAGGCGAATCTTCGCACAGCAGCCCTTTGTGCAGACATTACAAACGCTGAGGAAAACCATTCTAGGTAGGGCTGTTGAGTTACTGATGTTATGAGGTGTGTATCATGGCTTAAAGTATTCCGGCCGGGGGCCGGATTTCCGGCTTGAGGGCAAGTCCGGCCTCCGGCGCAGGCAAAATTTATTTATCAGGCTGCAAATTACAGTCGGAGGCACTTTCGGCGCGGACGCGTTTGGAAAAAACGAGCGTGTCGCTTCCATTATGAGCGTGCATACCGCGTGGCTACATTTGAAATAACGAACTTGAGCGCGCAAAAGACGCGATATGTGAACAGGCCCTAATCTGACTTCAATAACATACCGGTTCCCTTCAACCTACCACCTTGATTCAAGAGTCAGCGCGCACAGCTGTCACAGCCAATGGGAGCATGATATTAGGTTGTCTTAGCCAATTGCTAGAGAGGAGGCGGGTCTTGTGCAGGAAGTGAACCAGTTCGCAGTTAGCTTGTACACACGCTATGGAGAATGGAGTTTATCAAACCAGGAAAAAATACATCTGCTTTGGAGAAGAAAGTAAAAAACAAGTGGCGCTGGGCATGGCTTGAAGAAAGAGGACAAGACGGGAAGGCTTTAGGCACTTGGTGCAGTAAACTTACGGAGCCTGGAGCTTGTTTTTGCATAGTTTGCCACAAAAAGCTTCACTATGCCACTAGCGGTAAAAAAACACTTGTCCGTCATGATGGAGATAAGACGCACAGAGCTATCGTGCGCAGTCTACAGTATACGACCACGTTACCTGGAGCAGAAACTACGGCAACTCCTCTGACCTCTTTCACTGACCGTGTATGTGAGCAAAAGTTTAGACTGTGTGCATTTATATCTCAACACGACTTATCGTTCACAATTTCACAACCGCTTGTGGATCTATGTAAAAAGTTGGCCGAGGACAAAACTGCTTTGTCTAAACTGTCGCTGTCGAACCAGCAAGTAAGCTATTTAAATACACACGGCCTCGCTTTACAATTCAAAAAAGATATTTCGGACAAACTAAAAAAAACAATTTTTTCTCTGAACATTGATGAGTCGACAAACAACAATGTAGACCGAATATTAAATGTGTTGGTCAGATTTTTCGACGAGGAAAGTGGAACGATAACAACACAGCATTTGGCTAGCAAAATGGTAAATGTGGCAACAGCTCCTATTCTTATGGAAGAGCTAGGGGGTATTTTAGCTTCGTACAAACTTGAATGGAAGCAAGTAATAAGTATTCTTATGGACAACTGTGCTGTCATGCGTGGAAAGAAGGGGGGCGTGGAGGCCTATGCACGCAAAGAAAATCCCTGTCTACTGGACATATCAGGAGACACTGTTCATATGGTCTCAAACAGCGCTAAAGCCCTATTTAATTCATTTGGCACAGAAGTACAGGACTTTTATTCAGATATTTATTATGACATTGAAAAGTCTCCTAAGCAAAAAGAGATCTTTTCAGAATACCAAAGTCTCTTGCACAAACCCCAAAAGAGCTTGGTGCGACCCATCAGCAGCAGGTTTCTTCAGATGCTTGATGTATGCAACAGGGTGGATGAAGTCATGGATGCCTTGGTTGTCTATTACTACCATCTTTTACCACCAGATGAAGAACATAACTACAGGTAATATTATTTTGTACTTTATGTATAATTTAGGAAAATAATTCATTTATTACTTTGTTTATTGACTTTCTTACTAGGATTTGGCATTTTAATCAGGGATATGTGTTTTTGCTGCAGATGGTTGCTAGCTGAAGTACTGCAGAGAAATGCAGTGTCAGTTGAGGAAAGGGCAAGAATAACATTTCTGCAACAGCAACAAGCCAAAGCCTACCGAACACAGGCAAACAAAGACAGGAAGTCACGATTATTAGTGCTTTTTACAGACTATGAAAGATTGAGAGTAGTGATCGACATCTTCAGAGGTATTTTAATTAAGAAAGTGTATATGACTAAATGTAAATAAATGTAAGAATACTTGGAAGGCACTGAATGAGGATGATTATTCACTTGGAGAATTGTGTTTGTGCTTGTTACATTTTGAATATTTTATCCTGCATATAACCATATAATGAATTGGGATTCACTACACATGTCCATGAACATCAGTTTTGAGTCATTATATTTTTCTAGTGTAGAATATGTATGTTTATGAACTAATTCTTATTTTATAATGATGTTTAATTAAAATGTCCTCTTTTGTGTACAGGAGTTCTCCCAACGTTCCAAAGTTTCCTCAAAAAACTTCAATACGAGAAACCAATGGTGCACTTACTTCACGCAGAGATGGTGGCTTTGGTCAGAGAGCTGCTCAGTAAGTTCATAAAGCCTGAGTCCATTGGCCTAAGTGCAAAAGACATCCTAAAGGTCGATGTTCATTGCAGAGACTTGCACTTGTCAGACAAAAGGCTCTCTGTTGGACAATTCTGCTTCTCTAAACTGAACAAAGCACAATTGGAGAAAAAGCTATGGGTTTCAAGTATCTATTCTAGTCTGAGAGAAGGATACATCAGAGCAGCAGCATTTCTGCTAAAAAACCTTCCACTGAATAATAAAATAATCACATCCCTGTCAGCACTCAATCCAGCTTTATTGCAGGAGGACTCAGTTTGCACTGCATTTCTTACATTAGGCAGGGCTTTGCCAAATGTTGTGGCACCAGAAGACCTCGGGAAACTCAATGAGGAAGTACGGGCCTATCAAATTGATGGTGAGCTGGTTGCCTGTGCTCATCTATATAAAGATGAGGAAATGAGTGTAGATGTTGGTTGGTGGAGCCCCATTGTGGCTATGAAAAATGATGAGGGAGATGAGAGATATCCGGTCCTTAACATGCTGGTAAAAGCTTTACTTAGCTTATTTACAGGACCTCTGGTTGAGGGATCTTTCAATGAAATGGATGACATTTTTGAGGTGGATAGATGTTGCATGAATATTGAAACGTATGAGGGCCTGGCAATAGTCAAATCCAGTTTAAAAGCAAGACGGATGACTGCTGCAAACATGACAATAGATCAACCGATGAGGAGAACATGTCTGTTGGCATATCAAACTTATCAGACACACCTGGATAGGAAGAAGGAAAGGAAACGTGCAGAGGCAATGAAAAAACTGAGTGAAGCAGTCAGAGCCAGCTCTTCTGCACCCAGAGCCAGCTCCTCTGCACCCAAAGCCAGCTCTTCTGCACCCAAAGCCAGCTCTTCTGCACTCAAAGCCAGCTCTTCTGCACCCAAAGCCAGCTCCTCTGCACCCAAAGTCAGCTCTTCTGCACTCAAAGCCAGCTCTTCTGCACCCAAAGCCAGCTCCTCTGCACCCAAAACCAGCTCTTCTGCACCCAAAGCCAGCTCTTCTGCACCCAAAGCCAGCTCTTCTGCACCCAAAACCAAAGCCAGCTCTTCTGCACCCAAAGCCAAAGCCAGCTCTTTTGCACCCAAAACCAGCTCTTCACTGCAAATGATGAAATTTAAGGTAATAAACGCTTGAATTAAGTTTTTTTTTTTTATCTTGAATTGAATACATTTTGACTGTCTTAAAACAAGATTAGCCAATGGGACAAACCTTTTAGTCTCATTTCAAGTGCAGATGCAATGTATTTCTCAATCCAAAGGACAATTTTGCTTGTCCCATTAGCAAATCTTGTTTTAAGACAGTCAAAATACTCAAATCAAGATAAATGTAGCCTAATTCAAGCAATTTTTGACTTAGGTTTTGTCACTTTTTGCAGATTTCTGCAGCCAAAGCCAGCTCCTCTGCAGCCAAAGCCACCTCTTCACTGCAAATTATGAAATATAAGGTAATACATGCTTGAATTAAGTGTTTTTATATCTTGAATTAAGTATTTTGACATTTGCCAATGGGACTCACAGTTTAGTCTTATTTCAAGTGCAGTTGCAATGTATTTCTCATTCCGAAGGACATTTTTTGCTTGTCCCATTAGCAACCCCATTTTGTCTAATTCAAGCAATTTTATTTCAAGACTTATTTTTTGTCACTTTTTGCAGTGTTCTGCAGCCAAAGCCAGCTCCTCTGAGTCCAAAGCCAGCTCCTCTCCACACAAAGCCAGCTCCTCTGAGTCCAAAGCCAGCTCCTCTCCACACAAAGCCAGCTCCTCTGAGTCCAAAGCCAGCTCCTCTGAGTCCAAAGCCAGCTCCTCTGAGTCCAAAGCCAGCTCCTCTGAGTCCAAAGCCAGCTCCTCTGAGTCCAAAGCCAGCTCCTCTGAGTCCAAAGCCAGCTCCTCTGAGTCCAAAGCCAACTCCTCTCCACACAAAGCCAGCTCCTCTAGAGCCAAAGCAGCCATCGCTTAAAAGACTTCATTTATAGCCCAGAAACACCAAAAAAACAGAAGAAAAATTAGATTTAGAATGATAGATAGCCTTTTGAGTTGCACTAAGATTGTAATACAGTACAGTATTACGCTACAGTAGTTTTCTAACATCTATGCATTTATTGGTTTGATGCACTTGTGTTTTTTATGTTCTCTAACTAATACAAATGTCTATTTAAGTTGGCAAAGTTTTCTGTTTTGGTAAGAATGTTTGCACATTTCAGAGTGAGCGATGTTGGGTGCACTTTATGCTGTTTGCATATTACAAAGAAATCAATGGTGAATGCACTTTGTCATTAACATATTTCAAAGCTAGCAATTCAATAAATGTTGGCACAAACATTCATGTTATGTTATTTTCTTGACACAGTAAGCCTAGTACTGCAAAAGTTTCAATTATTTTGGCACAATAGTTGTTAATGCGTTGAAAATATGACTGTGCTGTTGCTCTTAGAATTGGTTAATAGAAAAAACGGGCTTGGTAAAAGTCCTGGTTGAGCCACAGAAAGTTCAGGCTCAGGATTTTTTTTCACTTTAAAGGTGCCATAGAATGGATTATTTTATTATTTTATAATGTTTCCTGGGGTGCCCTTATAATGTTAGTATGCTTTTTAGATCAAAATTTGTTATAATTTAGAAATAAAAGGCATATTTCCTAGCCTGATTTCATCCATTGATTTGAACACTCTGTTTGAAGGGGCGTGTCTGCTGTGAGACTTCAGTGTTGTTGCCCACTGCTGTGATTGGCTGACATGCTTGCATATGAAATATCTGGCATTACATGTAGAGCTATCTGGAAAACTTTTACTATTACAGCTTTTATATGTTTTTACTATTACAGCTATCGGGATTAACGAATCATGAGAAGTTTTTTTTAAAGTATTTAGATCTATTCCCATCACATAAAAGGTTTCAGTGATGAGCACTGAGCAGATGACAGCCTGTTGATCGCGTGAATGAAGATCTTATCACTGCAACGCGATATACTGATGCATAAACAGTGTTGAACGACTTTGAAAGAAAGATTATCTGTCTGAATTTGAACAATTACACATCAGAAATTCACATAACCCACTGGTTCTCCAGAGGCTCGGATGAAGGAGCAAAAAAATATTTTTGTGTTCATTTGTACAACCAAACACTGAGCAACTGCCATGCTTCGTTCGCTCGTTTGCAAGCCATGATGTCTCTCGAGGAAAAAACAATATCGCGCTGGATCTAGATAACACAATGTAAATTATCGTTAATAAAATCCCTACTTGCCGCTTGCGGGAATATAACGTTAGTTGAAATTGCCCCCTTCGTCCGTTTGAGACGCCGAGAGAAGCCTGGCTGCTTGATATTGTTGTAACAGTCCGTGGTGAAATGGGCAGAGCAACTAAACAACTTCGAATTAAACTGTAGCGGTATCCGATTATAGATAGATAGATTATAGATAGATCTGCCATTTTCCCTATGATCCTCCTCCTGCTTGTTTCTTCACCTGCAGAACTTCTGATGATTCGGCTGTGCAGTTTCGCCTGGCACTGAGCATGGGCTGGCATATGCAAATTTTTAGAGGCGTACATATTAATGATCCCATCGGTTTCGTCACAGTTGGTGTTATGTGGAGATTCGCCCGTTTTTCAGGGGTGTTTTTCAAAAACGAGATTTAAATAAGAAAGAGAAAACTATGGTGTTTGAGACTCACTGTATGTCATGTCCATGTACTGAACTCTTGTTATTTAACTATGCCAAGATAAATTCAATTTCACATTCTATGGCACCTTTAAGCCCTGGTGTATATATATATTTATTATGGGTTTGCATACATAATATGAGATTTTTTACACAGAAAAAAGAACCTACAATTACATTACGTAATAAAAATAAATAATATCGTTAAGGATAAAACGGTGGGTCACATTAGTAGGGTTAAAGAACTTAAATCAACCCTAAATGTATTCACAAAATAAATGGGCAGCAGTTTCTTCTAAAAGACCACAAAATGAGCAAGTTTAATCAATATCAAGATATTTACAGATAGATGAATTAAACGTGTCGTTCAAATCTTTTAAGTTGTTGCGCGTGTGATAACGCGTCGTAGGTTACATGATAACGTCAACATGGTAGATGTCCGGTTCGCATTCATACTCAACGAGATCTGGCTATAAAGAGTAGTACCTACTCTTTTAGCACTCGTTAAGTAAGTACTTATTTAAATTAAGTACCTACTCATTGAGTATGCGGTTTCGAACGCAGCCCCTGTCTAAAAGCTGCTATGTGACAAGGTGTACAGCAAACAAGCTAAATAACCCAGAAATACATTTTTATAAGCTGTCGACCCCAAAAAACGGTTGTTTCAGGACATAAAAGTGGATCAATTGAGACAGAGCGCAACTAGTTCTCGAACTACTCTGAGAACTACTAAAGGGACATTTTATTGGAATGATGTATTCTTTGTATACTCTTTTTCCAAGATTCTCTAGTGTAGACGAAAATGTCAATTTATAAATTATTTATGGACAAAAAATAGAGCCAGATATATAGGGAAGTTGGGGTGCAGTTGATATCGATAACTAAAATAAGTTAGCAAGCTAGTGTTAGTTATGCGTTAGCAAGCAACTGTAGCTTGGCACTTGCAAACCTAACAATTACTGTAACTAAGGCACTTAGTAATAATTAATGAAAATATTAATATGGGTAATTATATACCCTATTATATTATTAACGTATATAATAATATATATGTTATTCTTAGTAACGTAACCCTATACTGTAGCTAAGGCACTTGCAAACATAGCCGTTACTGCATAGCTTTCTGCTTTATCCACATGCTAAAAGTTGCATACTGTCAAAATGCGTGCAGCTTAGCTTACATAAATATAATATATAAAACTGACATTTGGATATTTGACTTACCAGTGACAAAATGTTTACTGCACACGTAGACATACTGAGTATCAGGATCCCACAATTTACCCATTCTTCCTGCTGATGCTTCACGTCTTATTGCCTGTATACACTTTTGTCTTCTTAAAGGCTGGCATTTACGGTTCGGAAGCTTATAAAAATGTATTTCTGGGTTTTTTAGCTTGTTTGCTGTACACCTTGTCACACAGCAGCTTTTAGGTATTTTTCTGTCTTTTGTTATAAGTCATAAATGACAAGGAGGCAGCCTCTCGCAATGCAAAGTCAATGGAGACGGTTGGATTGTTTTCCACCCCCGGTGGGCGTGGTCTTCAGATTATGACGCGTTGCGCTCTGTCTCTATTGGACTATTTTCTTTAATCTTCTTTAAGCGCAACGGAGCAACTGTGTCTAAAGTGCTAGAAAAGAGAGAGTTCAAAGTTTCTGTCGCAATATCGAGTTCTTCTAAGCTATCTGGGATGCTGAGATGATAAAACTGATCAGGAAGACTATTAATAAAGCAATCTTTAGTGGCAGAAGTGATAGGTCTAACATATTTGTAAAACAGAGTCGGCTTTGCAGCCTTGGCTAAATGAAGTTTACACAAGACTAGATAATGATCTGAGATGTCATTGCTCTGCTGCAGAATTTCAACAGCATCAACATTGATTCCGTGTGATAATATTAGATCTAGAGTATAATTACGACAATGAGTAGGTCCTGACACATGTTGTCTAACTCCAATAGAGTTAAGAATGTCTTTAAATGCCAATCCCAATGCATCTTTTTCGTTATCTATATGCATTTTAAAATCACCAACAATTAGGACTTTATTTGCAGCCAGTACTAACTCTGATAGAAAATCAGCAAATTCTTTGATAAAGTCTGTATGGTGCCCTGGTGTCCTGTATACAGTAGCCAGCACAAATCTCAAACGTGATTTATCATTTACACCAGGGTGGGAATTATGTAATTTTAGGGGCAAGGCCATTTGGCCTCCACCTTTTTTTTTTTTTTTAGGGGCACCAAGGCCATATGACAGGGCACAAAGGCCATCGTACAATTCGATGGTTTTCCCATTCAGATTGATACCATAACATCCTAATTTGGAATAAGACATGGATTATGACTTTTTTAATAAAAAAAAAACATTTTTTAATGAGAGAGAGAGAGCGCCATTACATCCAGAAGGTATACACCCTCACACAACAATAGAAACAACATAAATGCCAATAAAAGCATTCAGAAACAACACAAATGCCAATAAAAGCATTCAGAAACAACACAAATGCCAATAAATTAATAATTTCCTGCATTGTCGAACGCTCTTCTTCATGCGTTTCAAATATGGACTATAATGTTCAGTAGAGCGCCCTCAGGCTGCTGGTATGAATTGAAACAGCACATCAGTATACAGCGCTCATAATGATTACATCGACGCATTTGGCTATAAATTCAATAAAATATTATTCCTGTCAATAGAAATCTGATGTAAACTGAGAATATATCAATATTTCTCCAAATCTGCACACTTTTGAGCTAAAAGCCGTGAGGGACGTTGTTTTGTGAATCGCTTTCATGACGACAGCACAGGAGTTTTTTATGAATGGGAGCGTCTGACGCTCATAATTCATATTAAAGGTATCGACTCATTTTTGCATTTCATAACTCCTGACACAAATTAAGACATAACTGTCAATATAAATTTCTCAGAATACAATAGTGGTCAAATACTGAAACGTGAGTCTTATATCTTTTTAATGATGTAAGTTATAGTTTGTCAAGGTAATAACATTAAATCTTATAGTAACTTTGAACTATTAAAAAAAAAAACGCTTCAGTGCGCCGACGCCGTTACCTCTGGAACCTTGCATAGGGCCCTTTTCTGAAAAGGGCACTTATCTAAGTTACTAGCAAATAGATTTTGATATTTTTAGGTCAAACCGTTCTTGTCTGTCAGTCATATAATGCAGGTCTATGGTCACGGTCTCAAAGAGCAGCCATCCACAGAGTCCAAATTAAAACAATTCCCCATCGTAAGTACACATTGATGGCCTAAGACACGAAACGAGCGGTTTGTGTGAGAAAACGAACAGTATTTATATTTTTACCTCTTATAACACAGCGACGTCCAAGTGATCTGAGGGCGCCCGCGCTTCCTGCTGTGTGACGTGTGCGCAGACTGGTGCATAGATAGACATATAGATTTCGCCTTGGCTACGGCAGTTCATGAACGAATGCCGTAGCCAAGGCGAAATCTAGTGTATATATCTATGCACCAGTGTAGACAACAGAGTGTCGTTCTTCTGTTGGTGCTGACGTTACATGCTTTTTGCACTGCTGTTTTGATGCGTGAGATCATCGATGTGATTATGACACTGCACCTGCGCGAATCCACAAACTAATTGAAGTTCAGAGACTACTTGGGTGGAACTTGGACAGGGCCAGGGCACACAGGCCACTGTGGCCGTACGATGATTTTTTTTTCACGGGGCATGAAGGCCAAAGTGTAGGGCAACGGTGGCCATGGCCGCGTGGCCGCGGTATAATTCCCACCCTGATTTACACTATATATTGTTACATTAAGCACCAACACTTCAAAAGAATTATATTTGAAACTAGACTTCATTAGTAGGGATGTTAACCGATGACCGTTTGACCGATGGTTGACCGTATCAACGTTAACCGATCAAAGTTGTTGGTAGTCGGTTAAAGAAAAAAAAAAGTGATCTCTAAATTAGGCTATTATAGACAGTGGACTAAACGCTACTACAGTTAGCCATCTCATTCCAAGGTCTTTTTGTGTGAAGTGAAAAAATCCCTCACACTCAATTTTTCATAACTCGCCTGTTTGTACTTAATAAACCAATAAAAACATTTGGCGCGAGGTCACAGCGTTTGGGTTTTATTACTATAAATTACAGAAACACCTCCCGTTTTGCCTTTCAGACGAGGTTCATGTTCATAACCGTAATCTTGTGGGGTGGACTCATTTAAAGTAATGTAATCGTTTGGTTTTAGCCAGGTTTCTGTAAAACAGAGCACATCTATAGATTATAGTCTGTAATCATATCATTAACAATAAGTGCTTTTGGAGTAAGGGATTGAATATTCAGCAACCCAAGTTTTATCATTTGCTCATTTGTATTATATCTGTTTTTTTATTTGTTGAACATCAATACAATTTTTACCCTTAGATGGGTTTGGAAGTTTTTTGTATTTCCTAATTCGGGGAACAGACACATCACCAATGTGGCAAAGCAGTATCTAAAACCCTTGCACTCTTACAATTAACCTTGATTAAAGGAACACTATGTAGCTTTTCAACCTTCATAATATATTTCCAAGACCCTTGTGATGGTACATCGACTTACAATAGGTTGAATGACACGTCTGCCATAGCCTGACGGGGTCTGTATCGCTTTTACTGGCACTACGTAACTTCGGGGTTCGGGTAGTAACCCGAGCACAAAAAGAACTACAAAATTCGACTGCTTTACGGCATACGTCACTTCCCCCACCACTTCCTCAAATTTGGACGTGAGCGTTTATATACTGTCTATGGACGTGAGAGGCCAACCAGCGTTTGCTGTGTGCCACCTCCTCCTGCCTGTGTGCCACCCCTTCGCCACTTCGTCTACTCTTCTCTACAGTGTGAGGTCTTGCCTACCGGGAGAGGGCATTCTGTCACAATCATGTTTATTTGGACGATGACCTGTTTTGTCATCGTCTGCCTTCGTCACTCATTTGTTCTCATGGACACTAATTATGTTCAGCTGTTCACTCATTATCATCATCTTTCTCACCTTTATATATGTTTGGTTCTGTTTCAGTTCAGTGTTAGGTGTCTTCTGTCTTGGATGTGTTGAATGTTGCTCCGTTTGTGTTGGATTACCTGTTGGATTTATTAAATATTACCTATTTGCCTTCATCTTCATGTGTGTTTATACAATCACCACCGTGACAAGGTGAGGGTTTAGCAGATGTTCATTTGGCAATTTCAAATAAATTGTTTATACAGACCAGAAGTGTTTCTATAAAGCTCTATATAAATGCATGTGACTTGACTGTTCTAATAGCAAGCATGCAGTCACAAGATATATTTAAATCTGAGAAAGCCAATGGACAAATCTCACCTGGATCTCACCTATGTTACTGACCTCTTATTCCACTAACGCCAATGAAATGAGTCTGAAAGATTTTGTCCATGCAGTCAGGTGCTGACAGCCAGAAATAAGAACATGTAAAACAAAAAATCAGATGCTAAAGTATCTTATGTTATGTGCATCTAGATGAATGAGTTGGAGAGAGCAGTTTCGGCAGCACACACATATCTCCAGCGAAACCCTGGGGATCCCCTGCTATCTAGGAGTCTCAACTACTATAAAAGCCTGTTTGACATGGAGGAGTACCTCATAGACCATGAGGAGCAGCCCTATGAGGTATTTATTCTCTCCTGTTTTCCCTTTTTAACCTCACTTGTTAGAAGCAATTCCAAAATAACTAAATATGGTTTCATATCATTCTTCTCTCCTCTCAGGCTTTGTTCCTGAAGGCTGTGAAGCTGTATAATTCTGGGGATTTTAGCAGCAGTGCTCGAGACATGGAGCTGGCGGCTGCTGAGTACTTTAAAACATACAACATGTGTTTGCTGTCCTGTGAGGGGTCATATGATGTGCAGGAGTTCAAAGACTTTTATCCCACCTTAGCCGGTCAGTGATGTCATGAGGCATTGTCAGATTTGGTTCAAATAACTGTGAATATAAAAACCTATCCCAATGAAAATAGGCCTGGTACACAAGAAACTGACTTTGGTATACTTGAGAAGTACAGCAATGATCTGTCATAGGAAGTCTACTACAATCATTGGTTGTTGAGGACTTTTTTGTGTGTATCAGGATTAATGCAATATTCTCCCTCTCTCTTATTTTCCTTCCCCTAGATTTCTATTTTGAAGTAATGAAGTGTAAAGTAAAATGTGAGGAGAATTTGATACCAAATGTTGGTGGTTACTTTGTGGAGAAATTTGTTGCCACCATGTACCACTACATGCAGTTTGCTTATTACAAATGTAAGTAACACACACACAAGCACACACACAAGCACAAGCACACATACAAGCACAAGCATAAGCACAAGCACTGTTCAGTGTCTTAATGCATCTGCCAACAGTAGACAAAATAAATATTACGATCTGCCCATATTTAATATCAGTAAGCAGATTTCAGAAAATTAATATTATTAATAAAATTAATATAGGGGATATGCAAGTCTCTCAGTATTTCACATGGACACTTTCTAATACTTTGAAACATCTACAGGTATTGGCATGATACAAAAATGTGGAATAACTAACTTGCCTAGAACAGTGCATCATTCAAAACTGGTAGGGCATGATATAAGATAGGAGGTGATTTGAGAGCCATTACAGATGTTTTTGGTGTTACATTCTTAAGTCCAACATTCATTCATGTTCATTAAAAGTAGTGAGCACTATTTTCTCCCACCAGTGCTGAGGGAGCTCATTTGTGATGTTTGATTTTGAAAATGTTGCATATAAAATCTGTTGCTGAGACTGTATATGAAGCTCTTTGAATTTTCATGTAGTGTGGGAAATGATGATTAGATTTATTTTCAGTTTATGAAGACACATTTATGTGGCCAAGTGTAAATGGAATGTTCAAACTCAATCAGATAGCAGTCTAGTCACTCCACTATAGCAGTCCAAACGCAAACCCCCATAAACTTCTTCATCGGCAAAAGGTTTTCATTAAAATTATCACGTCTTTTGTTTTCCTTTTAGTAAATGATGTACGTAATGCAGCGCTGTGTGCAGCGAGCTATATGCTGTTTGATGCAGATGATCAAGTGATGCAGCAGAACATCGCCTACTACAGATACTACAGGCAACAGTGGGGACTGCATGACGAGCATTTTAAACCACGACCAGTAAGTATAGACACAGAAGCATATTATGAACTTATCAGGGTAATGCTTCTGATGCTCGACATTTTAATAAAAAAATATATATTTCCTTCCCTATCACAGTACTGAAGTGGCAGATACATTTTGTTTTGTTGGTTCAATTGGCTTCTTTTAACTCAAACCCAGGAACAAATCCACATACAACAAAAACTAGTGTTAAAAGGTCATTTTTAACTCTGTTAGTCATTCTGAAGTGACCTGATAACATTTAAAAAATATTTTGTTCTAGTTGTGTTTCTAGCACTACTGTTTTAACATTTCTGTCTTTGTCCATACAGGAAGCTCTTAGATATTACAATCTAACTACCAAACTGAAGGAACTGCTGGAGTTTGCACAGAATTATTTACAGACAGATGATGAGGTAAACCCCCATTTAATAGCACAGTAGCTAAATCCAGTAATCTAAAATCAGGTCAACTATAGTTACGTTCACACTGTCATTTCAAATCCGATTAATTCTTTATCTGATAGGAATCTGATCTAAGTGATTGACTATCCACACTGTGTATCACAACTGTTATATATATATATATATATATATATATATAAAAACTTTGCAGGATTATCAATGCTGATGACCGTTAAAACGTGCCATTACAGTCTGTGAAAAAGGTCCAGCTCGCTCATTGTGAACAAGGTCAGACGCAATTAAGAAGCTGCTTTTGTGCTCAGTCAAACTGCTTTAGGTAAAGTCTCTAGTAAAATATACCATCAGATATACCAGAAGATTGGTGCAACCGTGCAAATAGCTAGAACTTGTGAATTGACTTGCTAGCTAAAGAGTGACATGCGCTGTCCAGTGAAGCGTGGATCGCAGTCGCATCCGCGGGCGGGTCAAGTAATAAAAAATAACATTCTGATTAATTGCGTGTGGGTCGCGGGCAGATGATATAAATCATTAATGATGGTAATATTAAAACAACGTGTAGGCCTACATGTGTATGTGAGTGTGTGCAATAAACAGTTTGCAAATGAAAACCTCAAAAAGGTTAATTATAGATCAAATAAGACCGGTCATTTTCCTCAGCTGTAGGCAAAGACAAGTTTCAAATCAGTGCTTCTCCCGGGAGACTAGCGCTAAATTAATCCCCTAGTTTAGCGCCATCTACTGTTTTAGAAGAGGAAGTTGCTCAACTGCATTTGTGAGAAAATCTGCCTGGACACATTTGTGAGAAAATCGAGTCGAGAGATCTCATAAAAAGCCAAGTGTCACACAGTCATAACAGACAGATATGCATTTGTATGCACTAGATTTGGTATTTGTTCAAAGGTTACATGCAATTTGTAGGATGGTTTGTATTTATTTGTGAAGTATTATCTTGGCTCATTTATTTATATTTGTAAAACACAATACATATTTGTTACTCCACTGCATTTTCACTCAAACTGACCTTTGTACTTGCACATTGCTTTCTGTTTGTTCGCGAGTCGAGTTTTCCTTTGCAAAGCAGATCGAGTTTGTTTGCGAGTCGAGTTTTCCTTTGCGAAGTAGATCGAGTTTGTTTGCAAAATGCTGGATTTGTTTGTTTAATTATGGCACATAATTTGCTCCATATATGTTTTCCGTCGAGTCTGAGAGAAATAACATTAGTATAGCTACCTACCTCAAGCGGTTTAAACAATGTGACAAAAACACACGCAAACATGACCCAAATGTTTTATGTCGCAATTGTTACCACCATGTTCATGTAGCCGACAGAAACATAAACAAATCAGAAACGCATTCGATTTCAGTTCTTTTTTTATCACTACAATACATACTGTTGTTTTGATTATATAATCATCAAGTGTTCTAAAATAGAAGCAAGACTATACATGTAATATAGGTCTACATTTATGTAATTTTAATGCTCTGGCCTTTGCAGATATTTAAATGGCCATCTTCTTTAAGCATGACTCTATGGATTTATATGAAATGGTAGCACTTTACAATAAGATTACAATTTTAGCATTAACTAAGGTTAATAAATGTTGTAGAAGTATTGTTCATTGTTAGTTTGTTAATTTCAACGTTTACATACATTTTAAATTGAGTTTTAATTTTTATTTGATCTGTTATTACCTTAGTTAATGTACAATGAACTAACATGAATGATCAAGTTACAATTGTACTGCTCAAATATTAAAACATGCAGTAAAAACGTATATTGCATAATGCATATAGTTCATGAAAGCTAGCTAATACATCCTTGTTAACAAATGGGACTTGCAAAGTGTTACCTAGGAAATTTACATAGGCTATGTTTCTAGGTTATAGCTAAAGAAACACACATTTGACATGTAATATTTTGTTTAAAATAGTTTCTGTAGAGTTTGTTCTGTAGAACTTCTCATTTTAATATATTCATATTTATATATCTATCTATTTATACAGTGAGGAAAATAAGTATTTGAACACCCTGCTATTTTGCAAGTTCTCCCACTTAGAAATCATGGAGGGGTCTGAAATTGTCATCGTAGGTGCATGTCCACTGTGAGAGACATAATCTAAAAAAAAAAATCCAGAAATCACAATGTATGATTTTTTAACTATTTATTTGTATGATACAGCTGCAAATAAGTATTTGAACACCTGAGAAAATCAATGTTAATATTTGGTAGAGTAGCCTTTGTTTGCAATTACAGAGGTCAAACGTTTCCTGTAGTTTTTCACCAGGTTTGCACACACTGCAGGAGGGATTTTGGCCCACTCCTCCACACAGATCTTCTCTAGATCAGTCAGGTTTCTGGGCTGTCGCTGAGAAACACGGAGTTTGAGCTCCCTCCAAAGATTCTCTATTGGTTTTAGGTCTGGAGACTGGCTAGGCCACGCCAGAACCTTGATATGCTTCTTACAGAGCCACTCCTTGGTTATCCTGGCTGTGTGCTTCGGGTCATTGTCATGTTGGAAGACCCAGCCTCGACCCATCTTCAATGCTCTAACTGAGGGAAGGAGGTTGTTCCCCAAAATCTCGGAATACATGGTCATCCTCTCTTTAATAAAGTGCAGTCGCCCTGTCCCATGTGCAGAAAAACACCCCCAAAGCATGATGCTACCACCCCCATGCTTCACAGTAGGGATGGTGTTCTTGGGATGGTACTCATCATTCTTCTTCCTCCAAACACGTTTAGTGGAATTATGACCAAAAAGTTCTATTTTGGTCTCATCTGACCACATGACTTTCTCCCATGACTCCTCTGGATCATCCAAATGGTCATTGGCAAACTTAAGACGGGCCTTGACATGTGCTGGTTTAAGCAGGGGAACCTTCCGTGCCATGCATGATTTCAAACCATGACGTCTTAGTGTATTACCAACAGTAACCTTGGAAACGGTGGTCCCAGCTCTTTTCAGGTCATTGACCAGCTCCTCCCGTGTAGTTCTGGGCTGATTTCTCACCTTTCTTAGGATCATTGAGACCCCACGAGGTGAGATCTTGCATGGAGCCCCAGTCCGAGGGAGATTGACAGTCATGTTTAGCTTCTTCCATTTTCTAATGATTGCTCCAACAGTGGACCTTTTCTCACCAAGCTGCTTGGCAATTTCCCCGTAGCCCTTTCCAGCCTTGTGGAGGTGTACAATTTTGTCTCTAGTGTCTTTGGACAGCTCTTTGGTCTTGGCCATGTTAGTAGTTGGATTCTTACTGATTGTATGGGGTGGACAGGTGTCTTTATGCAGCTAACGACCTCAAACAGGTGCATCTAATTTAGGATAATAAATGGAGTGGAGGTGGATATTTTAAAGGCAGACTAACAGGTCTTTGAGGGTCAGAATTCTAGCTGATAGACAGGTGTTCAAATACTTATTTGCAGCTGTATCATACAAATAAATAGTTAAAAAATCATATATTGTGATTTCTGGATTTTTTTTTTTTTAGATTATGTCTCTCACAGTGGACATGCACCTACGATGACAATTTCAGACCCCTCCATGATATCCAAGTGGGAGAACTTGCAAAATAGCAGGGTGTTCAAATACTTATTTTCCTCACTGTATATATATCTATTTCATTTCAGTTTAGCACTGTTTTACTTGGAGTGTTATGTTTGTTTTTAATCCCAGTATCCATTTTTAAAAATATCGGTTGAATAATCGGTTATCGGCATGTACAGTCAAACCTAAATAAAATCCACTATCGGTCGACCTCTAGTTTAATGTCTTTGTCATGTTTCATGTCTGTCATGTGATCCCCTGTTCAAAGTCATGTGATCCTGTCATGTCTTCCCTTGTCTGTGTCATGTTGTCATTGCTTCATTGTGAGACCACTTTTTTTGGTCTCGGAATCGACCACATTTTTACTCGGTCTCGTCTCGGTCTCAGACGAAGAGGACTCGGGATTTTATTTCAAGACTGGTCAAGACCACAACTGAGGCTTATCACGAAATTATTTGATAACATCATTACTGTGATTAGACGTTAAACTTCTGACCAAGAGCTTGACTTTTTTTTTTTGAATTTTAAATGTTTTTCGTTTTTACTGATTGTTTACGGTGGCAATCCCCGCCCTCCCTAGCCTGGGAAAACCCAGACAAACTTCCGGCAAATTTAGATTTGCTCTGCAAGTAGTCTGGCAAAGAGCCCATCCAAGCCGATTTCTAATCCGTCCAAATCGAGGCACCAATCACAAACGTTGAGGCGGGCTTTACACGATGACGATCACTCTGATTGGTTTTAGGTCTATCCAATTGTGCCCAGAGGCATTTGAGCGACGTCCGTTGGTGAAGCGCACCAACTTTTAAATGCATTATTATATTCAAATTGCAAACACATGAGGACAGTCTCCATGAAAGACCCACTGGCAGATGAACGTGCTACTACATTTCTCTCCGAAACGGTAGGAAATTAAATTAGATTTAATAGAGGATTTTAACTGTGACAAGATGATTGACAGGGCAGTTTAAGTGACAGGATGCACGCGACAGATCCGTCCGATAAAGATGACGAAGTAGTATGTCCCAAAGCTTGCCTACTTTTTTGCTACACATTCAAAAGTAAATACCTTTTCTTCACAAAAAGAGTACATACTTTTATGGTGTAGTGTAACTTAGGCGAATTGGGACGCAGCATATGGCTTTACACGATGACGATCGCTCTGATTGGTTTTAGGTCTATCCAATTGCACCCAGAGGCATTTGAGCGACGTCTGTTGGTGACGCCCCTTTGGAAATAAGTTATTAATGAAGTCCACGCGTGAAAAGATTACGGGAGACAGGAGAGCAAGCTGTTCCGTCACCGTGGCTGTCGTTGGGGAGATGTCAGCCAAATTCAGGGCTGCCAACTCTCAAGCATTCAGCGTGAGATTCACGCAATTTACACTTTTCACACGCTTTCACGCCACGTATTCATTTTCTCATGAACAGAAAAATCGCGAGGCAAAGAGGACACGGAGACCGACAGACAAGACAAAACAGGTTACTTATGATATATATAAAAAATCAGCTCTCAGATTCTGTCTATTCTATTACGAAATGCAAACAATAAATACCGTTTTGGCGCTTGTAAATGTGACAGTGCCTCAGTTCAAGCGGCACGTGAACCAATCATCTCTAGCTAATAGTAAATAAACACAAATAAACAATGTTGAAAGATACAGTAGGCTATAGCTTACCGAAATGTATATTCCTCGTACATAATATCGATCAATCAGTGTTTTTCAACCGTGGAAAGAGGTAAAACAAGAGGGGAACAATTGTCACATAACATTTACCTCAGGAAATAGCCATTAAATGATGTTTTATTAACAAAGTTCGGGAGGAGCACGTTTAGATAATTAAACCTAATTAAACACATGTGGAGCACATTCAGACAATCAAACCTAATTAGACACGAGTGGACCACACTCTGTTAATCAACCCAATCAACGAGGTAAGAGGTGTATATTGCAAACTTACCTCCGTTCGTTGACAGTTTAACAGCATATTTGTTCACACTTTGTGCTATAATGTCGCAACTCCAGCTCTTCCCGTCTGACGATGAGTCTAACTTCTCCCCGGATCATCAGCCGCAATCTGCCGATCCTAAGACCACTCCTTCTCCGCCCGACATCGCAACTGAGCCCCAGGCTTCTTCGCGAGGTCGCCGGCCTGCTCGAACAGCCACACACTAGCCTAGACGCCGAGGCCAGCCCTCGCCTCCACCAGCGAGACATCAAAATTCCTCCCCTTCCTATCGTTCGGCCGTCCCAACAATTCCACCTATTGGGAAGTGGACAGTCATAGGATTGAGGCATGCGCTGATCAATTCGGATGTTCAGTTCTCGCAAAGGATGAATAAAGCGGAACTGTATGCACTCTATGTATCCTTGCAATCAGCCAACCTCTCTCCGAAGTCCACGCCGGCCCCCAAAGCGGCCAATAGGCAAAGTAAAGCCCGCAAAGCTCAGGATTCACCTCGCTCGACAACACCATCATCTCACCGCACCAAATCCAGCTCGCTTCCAGCATCAGGCCGCAGCGGCAGGCCTTCAGCGACCCCCGGTTTCCTCCACTGTCAGACCTCACCAGCAGGCTCCGCCGGCCCCCCCTCAGCATATCAGTCTGTTGCTCCCACTGCTTCTAATCCTTTTTCTTTTCAGTGGCCTTCAGCACCTGTTCCAGATGCTAGCGTGAGGCTGCCTCCGCTAGCAATGGAGGCCCAATCATTTCAACCTTTTTCCGCGACAGCTACTAACCCCCTCCCCTTTTCAGTGGCCTGCAGCTCCAGCAGCTCAAGCAAGCGTGAGGCTGCCTCCGCTTGCAGCACAAGCCCACTCTTCTCATTTTCAACCTTCTTTTCCTTCTCACGCTTCTTTTAATCTACCTCCCCAAGCCCCAGAGGCCGATTCAAGCGTGAGGCTGCCTCTGCTGTCAATCGCAGCCCCGGCTTTGGTCCCTTCCAGCTCTCTTCTCCAGGCAAAATCTCAGCACTCTCCAGGGTGGGAATTATACCGCGGCCACGCGGCCATGGCCGCCGTTGCCCTACACTTTGGCCTTCATGCCCCGTGAAAAAAAAATCATCGTACGGCCACAGTGGCCTGTGTGCCCTGGCCCTGTCCAAGTTCCACCCAAGTAGTCTCTGAACTTCAATTAGTTTGTGGATTCGCGCAGGTGCAGTGTCATAATCACATCGATGATCTCACGCATCAAAACAGCAGTGCAAGAAGCATGTAACGTCAGCACCAACAGAAGAACGACACTCTGTTGTCGACACTGGTGCATAGATATATACACTAGATTTCGCCTTGGCTACGGCATTCGTTCATGAACTGCCGTAGCGAAGGCGAAATCTATATGTCTATCTATGCACCAGTCTGCGCACACGTCACACAGCAGGAAGCGCGGGCGCCCTCAGATCACTTGGACGTCGCTGTGTTACAAGAGGTAAAAACGATATAAATACTATCCGTTTTCTCACACAAACCTCTCGTTTCGTGTCTTAGGCCATCAATGTGTACTTACGATGGGGAATTGTTTTAATTTGGACTCTGTGGATGCTATTTGAGACCGTGACCATAGACCTGCATTATATGACTGACAGACAAGAACGGTTTGACCTAAAAATATCAAAATCTATTTGCTAGTAGATAAGTGCCCTTTTCAGAAAAGGGCCCTATGCAAGGTTCCAGAGGTAACGGCGTCGGCGCACTGAAGCGTTTTTTTTTTAATAGTTCAAAGTTACTATAAGATTTAATGTTATTACCTTGACAAACTATAACTTACATCATTAAAAAGATATAAGACTCACGTTTCAGTATTTGACCACTATTGTATTCTGAGAAATTTATATTGACAGTTATGTCTTAATTTGTGTCAGGAGTTATGAAATGCAAAAATGAGTCGATACCTTTAATATGAATTATGAGCGTCAGACGCTCCCATTCATAAAAAACTCCTGTGCTGTCGTCATGAAAGCGATTCACAAAACAACGTCCCTCACGGCTTTTAGCTCAAAAGTGTGCAGATTTGGAGAAATATTGATATATTCTCAGTTTACATCAGATTTCTATTGACAGGAATAATATTTTATTTAATTTATAGCCAAATGCGTCGATGTAATCATTATGAGCGCTGTATACTGATGTGCTTTGTTTTCAATTCATACCAGCAGCCTGAGGGCGCTCTACTGAACATTATAGTCCATATTTGAAACACATGAAGAAGAGCGTTCGACAATGCAGGAAATTATTAATTTATTGGCATTTGTGGTGTTTCTGAATGCTTTTATTGGCATTTATGTTGTTTCTATTGTTGTGTGAGGGTGTATACCTTCTGGATGTAATGGCGCTCTCTCTCTCTCTCATTAAAAAATGTTTTTTTTATTAAAAAAGTCATAATCCATGTCTTATTCCAAATTAGGATGTTATGCTATCAATCTGAATGGGAAAACCATCGAATTGTATGATGGCCTTTGTGCCCTGTCATATGGCCTTGGTGCCCCTAAAAAAAAAAAAAAAGGTGGAGGCCAAATGGCCTTGCCCCTAAAATTACATAATTCCCACCCTGGCACTCTCTCTTTACAGCAACTCATATGCCCGTCCCATCGAACACAGTCGCGGCAGAGCCACCCCCAGTGTCTCAAAACATCCAAGCTCATATTCTGTCAGAAATTCAGGACGCTGGCTCCAGAGGCGGACCAATTCCCAACCCCAGTACCTCAATTTTCAGAACTAATATTCCCGTAACCCACCCGTTATTATTATTAATGGGGGAAGAGACGGCAGGAAAAGAGCAAGTTTAATTGAATACAAAATAAGAATATTAATGTAATATTTGTACAAGAGACGCATAGTGATGTAAAAAAATGAAGTGGAATTAATTCTACAGTCTCCTACTTTTCTTAAAGGTCAAATTGCAAGAATATATAAGATGATTATGTCCTCAAATTATGTTTTAATTGACAGAATAAGAGGTGAGTGGGTAAAGGACATAGAAAGTGAAATACCTGATGAAATTTGGGATGTGGCTCTTAACCCCCTGGGGTCGGCAATCACGCCGGCGTGATCTGCTCGCTTCCTTAGGAATAATTTAGTTTCACATCGAGGAACAATGGATCCAGCTATTCAGAGGACTGTGAATAGTACGTTTTTTATTCTTAAGTGCTTTGTTCTAATCGAGATATGCAATAGTGTCGGTAAACTGCAAAAGGACTGTTTAAATATGAATCGCGTGTCTGTGTGTGAATGAATGAACGGCACATTTGTTTACTACAGCTGTAAACAACAGTGCACACTTGCACTTACATTAGTAAACATGTTATTTTTACATGAACACATCTACTAGTTTAGCTTTTACCAAACTATATTGCTATACTGAGATGAGTAAAAATCGACTGAAATATGTTGAAATAAAATGTCTTTGTATAAGCAACGTATTAAACTGCAAATTAACATTTATATGCAAATATTTCTGCTCATATGTTAAATATATAGTATGTGATGTTTTGTTAAAAATAAAGTAGGTATATTGAATTATCAACTAAGATGTTATTATAGTGTTGGTTCCAATATTCAAACTAATGAATCCTTACCTTTGAAATACGTATGATAAAATCAATGTAAACTTTTAAAAAAGAAAGATTACACCTGAAATATTGTTAAAATTGTAATTGTTGTTGATTTATATGTAAAAACTGTTTAATAAAATAGCTAAACATATATTTACAAGGTAGATGCAACATCTTAATAGGTCAATATAAACCTTCTCATTAAATTATTTATTATAGTTTTTTATTAGTGTCACATTTGGGGAGAGGATATATTCCAAAACATTCTGAAAATACAGTATGAGAATTAACTGCATAGTTACTAGAAATGTTTACCATGGATTATTATGCAATTTGCATGCATACAAAATAAGTCCTCACATTCTCTCAGTGATACACCTGAATGAAAGGCTCATTATGCTGCTTATTATGCTGCTCATTATGCAGCTCATTATGTGGGTCATTGTCTTCTCAGGTGTGAATCACGCCCACACGCTTATTGCCTTTCCAAACAAAATGTGTCTTACAAAGTTTAAATCAATGTATTGTTTTATGTGAATGATTAGGCAGGATGATTTTCAGATCATTTTGAAGAAAAAACTCTAAGCGACAACGCCCATTATTCAAAAGTCTTGTGGACACATATTTATTATGTGTTTTGTGGCCCTATTCCAGAAACTTTATTTATTTGTTTTTTTTTAATAACCATGCATACACACTATTCTCTCAAAAATACAAACATGTACATACATGTTGCTCATATATATATATATATATATATATATATATATACTGTATATATACTGTATATATACTGTATATATATATATATATATATATATATATATATATATATACTGTATATATATATATATATAGTTTTTGTAGAAAACTGGATTGAAAAACTAGGTGAAGAGTTAAATGACTGTTTTCATTTATGGACTGAATTATAAGGCCTCTGAAAAGAGAAGAATTGGCATAATTAATTGTTTAATAGCAAGGGAAAAAAAGATAAATGAAGAAGCTTTGGCAGATCTAGAGAGAATGTTAAGAGTTTTCGTTACTTCAAGGATCAGAGCAGAGTTTGTTTATTTTAAATTGACAAAAAATCTGGTTTGTTTTAAGGAAACATGGGGTTTATGTGAAGTCTTATGTGCTATGGATCATGAGGAAAACCTAATTCAAAATGTTTTAAATTGGTGGAAGGTATTTTTTTAATATGTTGTGTCGTGTGTGTGTACACATGCATGAAAAAAAGAGGAAGGAACGGGAAGGGAAAAAAAGAAGAAAAAATATATATTTCTTTGTATAAATAGAGATTCAAACGTCAAATGTCTCTCTCTGCGCACCACAGCTATTTAGATGTTACTATATTTCGTTTAATATTCCACTAATTAGATACATTTACTTCTAAGACAGCCTTCTTTTTTATCCCCATTATACTCTCTGTCTCTCTGTTTTATACTCTCTGTATGTTTCTTTGTCTGGACACAAACACTGTACGCACGCTGCCTGGTATTGGTTGTTGGTATCGGAGCATTTTTTTGAGTATGAGTACACAAGCGCAGATATAGTGCCCGGTACTGCGCTTTTATGTATATATGTGTATATATGTGTACACACATTAACACAAGGCGATGGTCTGATTCACTTGAAAATTGGTTTGTATCATCTAGAGATTCCTCAGGCATAAAGTTGTCAAAAGAAGTCAAGCATTAATTTTATCATTCAGCAAATATGTGCAGAAATGTTTTTGGGTGTGACCCATCATGACTAATGGAACTATATCTAAATCCAAACTTTGCAATACTAGATACACATGGACAACAGGACATTGAGGAAACCTACAAAATTTCCTGAATATACAAAGTTAGGGGGTGCTGCTGTCCTACATTGTTCTATTAATTAGACTGTTCATATAAATATGTGAATGTGAACTGTGTTTGTTAACAGGAGACTGTGAGTTCAGAGGAAGCAGCATCAGCTCTGTCAAATCCACCTGATGAAGAGTTTGAGGGAATAGGGGACTATGAGGAGTCTTTCCTGGCTGAATGGTGGCAGGAACCCAAAACTAAAGGAGATACAGGAGAACCAGCTGCATAAAACACATCAATCTTTGTCTTTGTCTGGTGTCTTCCTCATCCATTGTTGCCTCATTCCCCCTTTTACTGGAGATGATTTGTAATGCATTAATTGTAACTCTACTTTTAACCAGACCCTTTGGAGCTTTTGTATTATTCTAATGCAGTAAGGGATTTTTACCACACAAATCAAAAAAAAAAAAGAAAAAAAAAGCATATATTTGTAATATATTTTTTAGATGAGCTTATTGAAATTGGAAATGCATCACCAGTCTAAACTCCACTTAAAATCAGGCCAGTATTTGGAATAGTATGTTAACCCTTGGTGTCCTTTTTTCTTTTCTTTTGTTACCCTCTCAAGCATTTAATGTGTTATCTATTAAAAAAAAAAAAAAATTGTTGATATGAAATGTGTCTGCATCTTTGATGTGTAGAGCACAGAGGACAGAAACAGAAGTGGGGGAAACGAACCAGGCTAAAGACTAGGCATTCAAGGCATCTCTACCAAATGTATTTCTTGTGAATGTCTGATCAATAATAAACAAAATGGATGAAATCAGACTTAGACTTACTGCACGGAGGGACTTGTCCAAACTGCTGTGCGATGATATACTCGGAAAATTGGCTGGATGACAATACTCCCGACGAAGCCATTGAGTTAGCTGGATGAACTATTTATAGAGCCGGCAGAACACTAGCCTGGATGCCAGCCGAACTTAGCCCCGCCCACAAAATTTTTAGGTCGGGAAGTTCGGTCTGGACTCGCTCCGTTGAGGAGCTATTATGCCCGAACAAAAACTGTTCGGACCAATCAAATTGTCAGGGCGGGCTTTATACGATGATGGACAGATGAGCAACGGTAACGTAATCATCCACGTCATCAAGGAGCGCTTGGGTTGAATTCATGGCTGCCGCTGGAGAATTGAGTTGTGTAGATTCTGCTATCGCGTCTGTTATTGAAGATATTGACATCGCATTAATTTTAAAAGAGGAGCAGAGAACCGCGATCAAGGCATTTGTTGATGGGAAAGATGTTTTTGCCGTCCTTCCTACGGGATTCGGCAAAAGTTTAATCTATCAGCTGTCCCCGATGGTCGCGAAGAAGATGGGGCGCATTAAAAACCCTGTGGTCATTGTGGTTTCTCCTTTGGTCGCACTCATGGAGGATCAAGTGAAAGAAGCAACCGAAATGGGCATCACTGCGATGCAACTCGGCGTGCACAATGAGGTGGACATAACCAGCGGTCGTTGCCAGCTCCTTTTTGGAAGCCTGGAATCCTGGCTGCTGAACAAGAAGTGGAGAGACATGCTAGGCTCCGATTTTTTTCAAGCCAACGTAATGGGTATCGTTGTGGATGAAGTTCATCTCACTTACAAATGGTAAGAGATCGTCTGACTTAGTAAATAACTCATAATGTAGTGATATGAATCAAATGTTGTAAACATATCTTGTATCTAGGTGTCGATGTATGTTTGCTAACTCAGACTTAGTATAATCATAACGTTAGTCTCATTGTACTGAAATAACCAACAGTTCTAATGTACTCTGTTATTTCTATCAGGGGTCAGGCTGCAAAAGGGCAGACGCCATTTCGTGAGAGTTTCGCCAAGTTGGGAGAACTTAGATCCCTAGTTAAAGCTGGTATGTATGTACAAAACAATATCCGTCCTGCATGTACAGTCTTTGATATTTTATAACTCACCACTTTAATTGAAATCAGTTGCATACAGGTACTGTGTGTATCGATGCATGTAAGTTTATTAGTGTGACCAGAAGTTCAAAACCATCTCTGAGTTGGCATCAAACAAGGGTGTCACTTTGTATGTACTCACCCACCATACCCATACTGGTAGTCACTGTACCCCTTATAAGTGAAATACTCTTTTTAGATGTCAGTACGGTCATTAAAAAGCAATAGATGATACTACTCATCATTTCTTATTTAACTGTTACTTTTATGTAATTGGTTGCTTATTGTACTTTCATATATTACAGGTACACCTGTGCTGGCATTGACTGCTTCTGCTGATCATGAATCCAGAGCCAGAGTAATGAAACAGCTGCAGATGGACAATCCAACTACTTTGGCTCTGAGCCCTAACAGAAAAAACATCAGACTTGGTCTGATCAAAGTTCCTGCCAATACACTGGACTGCCTAGACTGGATTGTGAGGGATGTTAAAGAAAAAGGTCTCTCCATGTTGCCAGTTATTATTTACTGTAAAACGGTCAGGGAGGTTGGCAGAGTATTCTGCCATTTGAAGGGTGAACTGGGTGAAGATTCCTGGGTTGAGAGAGACCCTGCGAAAAACACTGAAAACCTACTTATAGGCATGTTCCACAGCCAGACACTCCCTCACAATAAGAACAGAGTGCTGTCATCTCTGAGTGGACAGGGTAGCTGCAGAGTTGTCGTGGCAACAACAGCTCTAGGGATGGGCTTAAATTTTCCAAACATATCACACATTGTGATGTATGGGTTACCGGACGATGTGGAAGCCATGGTTCAGCAAGTCGGGAGGGCTGGCAGAGGTGGGTTGCAGGCACATGCGATTGTTTACGCTGTCAAACAGCATACAAAGCTTGACCCAGTAGTTAAGACAGTACTTGAGACTGGAATCACAAGTTGTCTGCGGAAAGCTTTGTACTGCCATTTTGAGGAACACACTACAGTCGTGGTCAAAAGTTTTGAGAATGACACAAATATTAGTTTTCACAAAGTTTGCTGCTAAACTACTTTTAGATCTTTTTTTCAGTTGTTTCTGTGATGTACTGAAATATAATTACAAGCACTTTATACGTTTCAAAGGCTTTTATTGACAATTACATGACATTTATGCAAAGAGTCAGTATTTGCAGTGTTGGCCCTTCTTTTTCAGGACCTCTGCAATTTGACTGGGCATGCTCTCAATCAACTTCTGGGCCAAATCCTGACTGATAGCAACCCATTCTTTCATAATCACTTCTTGGAGTTTGTCAGAATTAGTGGGTTTTTGTTTGTCCACCCGCCTCTTGAGGATTGACCACAAGTTCTCAATGGGATTAAGATCTGGGGAGTTTCCAGGCCATGGACCCAAAATTTCAACGTTTTGGTCCTCGAGCCACTTAGTTATCACTTTTGCCTTATGGCACGGTGCTCCATCGTGCTGGAAAATGCATTGTTCTTCACCAAACTGTTGTTGGATTGTTGGAAGAAGTTGCTGTTGGAGGGTGTTTTGGTACCATTCTTTATTCATGGCTGTGTTTTTGGGCAAAATTGTAAGTGAGCCCACTCCCTTGGATGAGAAGCAACCCCACACATGAATGGTCTCAGGATGCTTTACTGTTGGCATGACACAGGACTGATGGTAGCGCTCACCTTTTCTTCTCCGGACAAGCCTTTTTCCAGATGCCCCAAACAATCGGAAACAGGCTTCATCGGAGAATATGACTTTGCCCCAGTCCTCAGCAGTCCATTCACCATACTTTCTGCAGAAGATCAATCTGTCCCTGATGTTTTTTTTGGAGAGAAGTGGCTTCTTTGCTGCCCTTCTTGACACCAGGCCATCTTCCAAAAGTCTTCGCCTCACTGTGTGTGCAGATGCGCTCACACCTGCCTGCTGCCATTCCTGAGCAAGCTCTGCACTGGTGGCACTCCGATCCCGCAGCTGAATCCTCTTTAGGAGACGATCCTGGCACTTGCTGGACTTTCTTGGACGCCCTGAAGCCTTCTTAACAAGAATTGAACCTCTTTCCTTGAAGTTCTTGATAATCCTATAAATTGTTGATTTAGGTACAATCTTAGTAGCCACAATATCCTTGCCTGTGAAGCCATTTTTATGCAACGCAATGATGGCTGCACGCGTTTCTTTGCAGGTCACCATGGTTAACAATAGAAGAACAATGATTTCAAGCATCACCCTCCTTTTAACATGTCAAGTCTGCCATTCTAACCCAATCAGCCTGACATAATGATCTCCAGCCTTGTGCTCGTCAACATTCTCACCTGAGTTAACAAGACGATTACTGAAATGATCTCAGCAGGTCCTTTAATGACAGCAATGAAATGCAGTGGAATTTTCATGGCAAAGAAGGACTATGCAATTCATCTGATCACTGTTCATAACATTCTGGAGTATATGCAAATTGCTATTATAAAAACTTAAGCAGCAACCTTTCCAATTTCCAATATTTATGTAATTCTCAAAACTTTTGGCCACGACTGTACATCTGTCGATCCAGGACATCTGTGCTGCACCCACTGCCATTCTTTATGTTCTTGTGAACCGGATGGTTGTGGGGAGCCAACCCCCAAATATGAACATTTTCCAGGGGAGGTTTCTTCACCTGACAAATGCAGAACGGTCACACATGAAGACAAACTTTTGATCAGGGACCTGTTACATAATTACCGGAGTAGTTTACTTCAGGGCCATACAAATCTTTACACAGTCGACACAGCCTGTACTGGTTCTCTTACGAGAGTTCTCTCGTACTGCGTTTTAACCAAAACGCTACGGGAAAAGTCTCTTTTCACGAAACACTGAAGCAAAAAATTATCCTTTAATTTTCATATATGTAAAACGCGTTGCGGCAGCAGTCAGCTATGGCGAGACGGCTTGCTCGCTCATTGGCTGCTCTGCGGCAACTGCATAAGCCTATCGAGCGAGGCCTGAGGTGACGTCAGGCCAATGAGGGCGCTTCGCGCCCTCCTCGCCACTTCCCGCCGAGACGGGCGTGGCTTACCTCTATAAAAGGAGCTCGAGAAGGCTGATTCACTTGATTTTAATCTCTTCAGCGAAGCGCACGCATCGCTGGATCACGAGGAAGCACGCGTCGTCTGATGCAAGCACTTCAGCGGGACGAGCCCTTGAAGCCGCTGGCCAACGCCGCCTTCTACCGCCGTACCTGCTGCGCTTTCCGACGCCATATCCTTTACATTCTTTGTTCTTGTGTATGTGTGTGTGTGTGTTCGCTTTGCAACACACACCCCTAAAAGAGCTGCGTCTTTTTCAAGACGCCTTCTCATGCAGCGCTCGCGCTCGCTGACGGCGAACGCCTTCACTCCGAGCAAATTGCCTACGGTGACTCTGAGGACTCGCCGGGCATCCTTTCCGAGGCTGCCCTTCCTGGAAGCGGATGGCGGGATTAGTTTTTCTTTACGTTACAAGAAAAGCTACCCTGCCTCTGCACGCGTCATTCACCGGCGAAGGAGAAAAGAGTGTTCTTAGTCCCACCGTTGGTCGGTCTGACCTCTTTTCTCTCACATTTCTCAGTTCCCTGTTCGGCGACTGGAAATATTATTGCAGCAAGTGAGTCTGTTACACGCTTGCCTGCCAGCAAACGCCGAAGAATACATGTTGACGCCGCTTTCAAAAGCCTGTATCCTCCTGTGGCTCAGTGGTGGAATTATAGGTTTTTCACACGGGAGGCCGGGGTTCGGATCCCGGTCTAGCGGCATATATATTTATGCCGCCAATGCTTTGCTCTGTCAGTCCCCTGAAGGCGACTGCAGAGATGCATTTTGCAGCCAGCGAGCGCGTAGTACCCGCTTGCCTGCAACCGAACACCGTTTCTACGGTTCCCGTGCGTCACTGGCGAAAGGAGAATGGAGTATTTTCAGCCCCGCTGAAACTGGGCAATATCCACTCTTCTCACATTCTGGCATTTTGCAGGCGTCTGAAAATGCAATTCACTCTGTCTGTTCCCCGAGAGGCAACTGCAGACGTGTTTTTTTTTTTTTTTTTTTTTTTTTTTTGCTGCCCACGAGCACGTGGTACATGCCTGCAAGCAAACGCCAGTGTGGATAATACTCGCGCTGACTTTGTCTATGTATCTTCACTGTGGTCCAGTGGTAGATTCTTAGACTTGCGCGCGGGGGATCGGAGGTTCGAACCCCAGGCCTGCCGGCAGAAAATACTTATGCCGCCGAAAGCAAATCACTCTGTTTGTTCCCCGAGAGGCAACTGCAGACGTGTTTTTTGCTGCCCACGAGCACGTGGTACATGCCTGCAAGCATACGCCAGTGTGGATAACACTCGCGCTGACTTTGTCTATGTATCTTCACTGTGGTCCAGTGGTAGATTCTTAGACTTGCGCGCGGGGGATCGGAGGTTCGAACCCCAGGCCTGCCGGCAGAAAATATTTATGCCGCCGAATGCAAATCACTCTGTTTGTTCCCCGAGAGGCAACTGCAGACGTGTTTTTTGCAGCCCACGAGCACGTGGTACATGGCCGGACTTCTACCGAAGTCCCGGCCACGGCCGATGATGCTATATGTGTAGAGAAGATGCCCACTGCTAGTGCCCATCCCTACACACTAGCACAGCCCTTCACACAGGGCCCGCGCTCATATATTCGACTCGGGTCGATCACGCACACAACATAGTGAACGTGCCCACTGCCTAGTGCCCACAAACACTATGTTCTGCATGCCTTGTGGTTTCTGTAAAGACGAAACCTGTGTGCATTCACTCTGCTCAGACAGACAGTGCACTCATTGCAGTAACTGTGCCCGCTCTCCCGCGCCCACACTTACTCACGGTATTTTCTGGTGTCCCGGCCACGGCCGATGGTGCTATAAGTGTAGTGTCGATGCCCACTCCTCAGTGCCCATCTCTACACACAAGCACAGCCCTACACTTAGGGCTCGCGCACATAAAATCGACTCAGGTCGATTGCGCTTCCAACATAGTGAAAGTGCCCGCACAAACACTATGTCTCACAGACCACAGGCTCTCTGTAAAAACGAGATCTGTGCGCGCTCGCTCTGCTCAGTCAGACAGCGCGCCCAAAGCAGTGAATGTGCCCGCTTCCCGCCCACATTTACTCGCAGACATGAGTCCCGCGGGACCCGCTCAGCCCTCCCTCACTCAGTCAAGCGCTGTAGTAAGGTCGAGGACGAGCGCTCTGCCCGCTGTAATAAGCGCGCCCCCCGCCTCGAATGCCACAGGTATAACGCCTACGTTATTGCGCCCCGAAGCGCCTCTGTCGCACGGCGAACAGAGCGCGCTTCGCATCCAGCCCTTAGCCAACCATGCAGAAGCATGGGCAGCGCTTCCAGGGGTTTCGGACTGGGTGCTAGGCATTATAAGAGAGGCTTCTCGCTACAGTTTTGTCGACGCCCTCCCCGCTTCACAGCGCGCGTCCAAACTACGGTGGTTTCAGAAGTAGCACACCTACTTCGCGCCGAAATATCAAAACTGGTAAGCAAAGGGGCGATAGAGCGTGTGCCCCAAGCTCAAAGCGAAGGGGGGCTATACAGCAGATACTTTCTAGTCCCCAAAAGGACGGTGGTATCAGACCCATACTGGATCTAAGACAGCTGAACAAAGCATTAGTGAAACGCAGTTTCAAAATGCTCACGACCAGGAAAATCCTCGCGCATGTTCGCCGAGGAGACTGGTTTATGTCAATAGATCTGAAGGACGCGTATCTTCAAATACAGATAGCGTCACATCACAGGCGATACTTGAGATTCGCCTTCGGGGGTCAGACATACCAGTATACAGTCCTGCTGTTCGGTTTGTCCCTGGCACCTCGTACATTTACGAAATGCATGGACGCAGCGCTCGCTCCTCTCAGACTCAGAGGCATGCGAGTGCTGAACTATTTGGACGACTGGTTGATCCTAGCCCAATCACGATCTCAGCTCGTGGAGCACAGAACCATTTTACTCGATCACCTCGAGAATCTTGGTATCACGGCCAATTGGGCGAAGAGTTCACTGAACCCCAGTCAAACGATTTCGTTTCTGGGTATCGTTCTGGACTCGCAGTCTATGACAGCGCGGCTGTTGCCACAGCGCGTGCTGCACATTCAACGCGCGGCGAAGTCTTTCCGCCGCGGCGCTTTCACCCCGCTCAGGAAGTTTCAAAGGATGCTGGGTCTCATGGCCTCAGCATCATCAGTTCTCCGGCTGGGCTTGCTCTGCATGCGCCCGCTGCAGTTCTGGTTGAAAGCGCGGGTACCCGGTCGATTACGCCTCAAGGTCGATCAGAACTGTGTTACAGCCCTGGTGCCTTGGATGGCGGACGACTGGTACCGATCAGGTGTAAGCCTGGGGACTTCCTCGGGAGTGAGGATGGTGTCGACAGACGCATCCACCTCGGGATGGGGAGCGCTGCTCGAGGGCAGACCGTTCTTCGGCCTGTGGTCGGAACGAGAAAAGCTCCAACACATAAACTGCCTAGAAATGCTGGCAGTGCACAACGCGCTGACGCGTTTTTGTCCCCACATCAAGGACCAACACGTCATAGTCCGTTCGGACAACATGGCTGTGGTGTCCTACATAAATCGCCAAGGCGGTCTGAAATCCACATCCCTGTACAGGCTGGCGAAACGCCTCCTAATATGGGCTCAGCACAACTTACGCTCGCTGAGAGCAGTGCATGTACCTGGGCGTCAGAATGTGGGCCCAGACAGACTGTCCAGGAACAACGTTCCCCCGGGCGAATGGTCTCTACACCCACAAACAGTCCGGCTGTTGTGGGAGAGATTCGGCAGAGCGGAGGTGGACCTATTCGCGTCCCACGAAAACGCTCACTGCCCCGCGTTCTCTTCAAAGAGCGACAGCGCGCTGTCCCGAAGGTGGCCGCGCTGCCCGCTATACGCTTTTCCCCCCGTCTCCCTCCTGCCACAGGTGTTGGAACGGGTCAGGGAAACAAAATGCCCAGTGCTGCTTGTAGCACCGTTCTGGGAGAACCAAGCATGGTTCCCAGTCCTGATGCAGTTAGCAGACATCGCTCCATGGCCAGTGCCGTTGAGGAGAGATCTCCTCTCGCAGGCCGGGGGCTCGATTTGGCACCCACACCCGGAACTGTGGTCCCTTCATGTGTGGGCGCTCAACGGATACCCGTTGGTCTCGCAGAGGGAGTCATGAATACCATCACTCAGGCTAGAGCACCGTCGACTTGGCGGCTTTATGCTTCGAAGTGGTCGGTTTTCTCCGGCTGGTGTACAGCTCGGAGCCTTTCACCCCTCGAATGCGAGGTAACGGAGGTTCTCTCCTTCCTACAAGAGCTGTTGGATAAGGGCAGATCCCCTTCCACGCTCAAAGTGTATGTGGCGGCTATTTCAGCGTTCTCCGGTTCAACGCTGGGTCAGTCACTGGGAAGGAACGATTTAGTCATCCGCTTCCTCAGGAGAGCTAGGAGACTGAATCCACCCAGACCTCCTTCAGTCCCTATGTGGGACCTTTCTACGGTCTTGGCGGCCATGAAAGGTGCCCCTTTCGAGCCTATCCAGTCTATTAGCCTCAAACATTTGTCTTTCAAAAGAGTGTTTTTGATGGCCCTCGCTTCAGTGAAGCGCATAGGCGATCTGCACGCGCTCTCTGTGAGCCCGGCGTGCTTGGAGTTTGGTCCTATGACTCTAAAGTCATACTCAAACCTAAGCACGGCTATGTGCCGAAATCCCTCAACACGCCTTTTCGGGCTCAGGTTATTTCCCTGTCTGCCCTGCCGGCATCGAGTGAGGAGGGGGACTCGAGTTTTCTTTGCCCTGTTAGGGCTTTAAGAGCTTATATGTCCCGCTCTGCTGTCTTCAGACAGACAGAGCAGCTCTTTGTCTCGTTCAGCGGACGTTCCAAAGGAATGGCTGTTTCGAAACAAAGTCTATCCAGATGGATAGTTGACGCCATAGCGCTGGCTTATACTGTCAAGGGCATTCAATGCCCGTTGGGAGTTAGAGCGCATTCTACGAGAGGCGTTGCCTCCTCGTGGGCTTGGTCCAGCGGGATTTCCCTACAGGATATATGTACGGCGGCAGGCTGGGCCTCTCCGTCTACATTTATCAGGTTTTATAACCTAGAGGTTCCCGCCTTACAGGCTAAGCTTTTGTCGGTGTAATCTATTCAGCTGTCTAGCCAGACCTCTGAAATCGCAGGCGCAATGCGCTACCGACTATCTTGGGCAGAACTGTGTAAGACCCACATTTCCCACATTAGTTCAGGCTCCCTACCCTGTCTATGTGATGTCATATTCGCGTCTGTGGACATGTCTATATAAGGACGGAGGGAAACCCCTCCTGTCTTTAGACTCTCCCTGTGAGGTCACGTTAAGCCTGCGGACGCTACAGTATAGGGAATTAAGGCTCCCCTCCCTTATTCCCTGACTCTGTGGGAGTCTATCTGGTGATTATGCACTGTATGCCTGAAATAGCTTCCGGTGATCAGTGTTTTTATCCCAGCACGCACGGCGTTTTACAAGGGGTTCCCGTAGCGTTTTGGTTAAAACGCAGTACGAAAGAACTCTCGTAAGAGAACGTACTCGGTTACTAACGTAACCTCGGTTCTCTCTAGAAGAGGGAACGAGTACTGCGTTCTCTGCCGTGCGTCTGGTTCACTCTGGTTCGCTTCGGCGATCAAAATCAAGTGAATCAGCCTTCTCGAGCTCCTTTTATAGAGGTAAGCCACGCCCGTCTCGGCGGGAAGTGGCGAGGAGGGCGCGAAGCGCCCTCATTGGCCTGACGTCACCTCAGGCCTCGCTCGATAGGCTTATGCAGTTGCCGCAGAGCAGCCAATGAGCGAGCAAGCCGTCTCGCCATAGCTGACTGCTGCCGCAACGCGTTTTACATATATGAAAATTAAAGGATAATTTTTTGCTTCAGTGTTTCGTGAAAAGAGACTTTTCCCGTAGCGTTTTGGTTAAAACGCAGTACTCGTTCCCTCTTCTAGAGAGAACCGAGGTTACGTTAGTAACCGAGTACGTTTTGGAGATTAACTCATTGATGCGGTTTTAGAACACTGCACACAGATATTTGACCTGAACTTCATTTTCCATAATCTCCCTATATTCAAACTAGAACATGCAAAAGAAATACTAAGAATTATGCATGAAGTTGTTGATGACATCGAGCAGAGTCACACTATTTTGTTTGATGACAGTGTTGTTCAGTTTGACATTGACTACACTGGTTACTTTGATGAAGAGCATGAGGATGACAATGTACAATCATCACCGAGTAGCTTGGAATCAGGCTTTTCAGCGTTGGAGATCTCGGACTAGCTTCAAATTCATGCTCAAACTTCTTTGAAAGTCTTGTTGTGCAAAAGTTTTTTCACCTCTCTTGTATTAAATAGTTTTAAATAAAATTGACATTGTTTATACTTTTCATCTGGTGGTGGTTGTTTTTGCATTTTAAAAGATTAATAACACATATGTTAATACAAGACTTTTAATATCTCAACATAATAATATATAGACTTTGATCAGATAACCAATAAGAAAACACACAAAAAAATGGTTTCAAGAATGTGGATATAAAAAAAATATAAATTTAAAACACAAAATTATTTACAATGTCCCAAATGAAAAAAAGTATTAAATATAATGCAAATATAATGGCAATTACAAATATAATGCCATCATCATAATTGTTAAATAGGGACAGTTCTCCAGTCCATTACTTTGGACTTCATCCACTGCCATAATTCCCGGTATTTCAGCTTTACCAATAAGTTTTTTTCTGAAATTCAGGAATGCGTGAAACTGTCTGCCTGGCTGATTTTGGAAAAGTTTAGCCTCCCTTACAACGTTTAACAGGGTTAAAACGTCCTCCTGTTCTCGGGCTACATGGTGAATGCCAGTCGGCCTTGACAGCCCCAGCTCTGTGTCTGTTTTGTCCATCAGCTCCTTGAGGATGCCAATGGACTTACTAATTCTGGCTGCCGACATTTCTGACAGGTTTGGCCCCAAGCCTCTCATAAATGATTTCAAAAAATTGTTCAGGTGTTCCAGATGGAGGTCAAGTGGAATATTTTTCCCCTTCCCCCCTCTACCATTCCAAAACCTGTTCCATATCACACTGTGTGCCATGCGCGGGGACGTTTACCTGCAGTGTTAGTAGGAAGGTGCTATAGGCATAATGGCTGTGTCCATACGCTTTATAGAAAAGAAGGGCAACTTTATAAAGTCTCATTAGCCTTTCACCATCCCCTTCTCTTACTGCATCCTGCATGTTTAGCAGGAAGAAGCCAAAGCCAAGTCTGGCTTCAGTGTGTTCTTTTTGGTGATCTTGGATTGTTGGACTCACATGTTCTGGAGAAGAGTCAGATGGAGCCACAAGATTGTGTTTCTTTTTCTCATGTGTTTCCCTTGCCTTGACGTATGTATACACATTGCCACACCCATCCGCACGACACGGAAACTTCCGCCTCTGCCCTCGCTCTGTCGAAGCTTGACTTTGACTTGCAGCTTCTGTGACGTCTGTCAGCATGACAAAGGTGTCCACAACCTCTCCAACCTTGTCATGCAGCCAGCTCCTCTTCAGTTGTGGCAATCCATCATTGATATCCGCTGGGACAAACCCATCTGGAATTTCTGTTTGCACATGGAATAAAATGTTTAACTTCTAACCACCATTAGTGTAAATGCAGAGATTGAAAATTAATATTGTGTTAACTTTTATCAAAGTGAATTACAATTTTAGCAGTTAACAATAACAGTAGTAACATATAGATACATGTATTTATGAGATAAATGCTAATTCTCAAATATGAATGTGATGCTCAATTTACCTGTGACATCCTGCAAACCAAATTGCTCCATTGCAGCAGCTAGGAAGAGTGCAGTTGTGTCCTTACGCACAAAATCCTTATAGGCATTGTAATCTGCATGGGGACCTTGTTTTGCATTGCTGCACCTATGTAACAGAAACATATATAGTTTAGTGAATGGCTGACATAGGTTTCTCAGTGTTATTATGTCCATCTCTCACAGACATTTACATTTATTCATTTAGCAGACGCTTTTATTCAAAGTCTATAGAGTGCCGAAGTTATGACGTCATTTTGTAGGACAACCCGGAAGTTAGCGGCGCATGGGTTCCCTCGATCGAAAAGCAATGCATTTTCCCCATAGACTTTTAGAAAATCGCAAAAAATAAGATCTGTGTTCAACAAAGAGTTGTGACCCTAACACGTTTTGTCTATCAAGATAATCTTTACAAGCTAATCCAAAATGTATACATTTTGAAGCCTAAATAAAGCCGTCAGATATAAAATGCTAACAGTAGGCTATAAACGGACTACAGCACACCAGCACACCATGGTCGCGGATCAACGTCATCATCAAGCTTCCTCAAACTTTATTTAAAAAACACGCTCGCTCATTATGATCTGCGCTGTGTATGAACCTATTTTTACAGTCTATGGTATGAACACTTGTCCACTTTTTCATGAGAAATATTGCCCATTCGTTTTTTCCAAAAATGTTAGAAACTAATTTTGTTTATGCGTGCCTCTCTGAGATTTTTTTTTTATCTTTTGTTAATGTTTTATTTATTCGTTTATTATTTTGTTAGTTTATATAAACCTTCATATTATTTTCTTTGTGATTAAGATTATTATGCCTGATCATTGTGCCCCAAATAAACTTTAAAGATTATCTTTCACTGTATTATGTTTGATTGTATGTTTGCATACCATTTGCTAATTCGCCAGGAAAAAACGCGCTTTCTCAGAAGCACTAACGTTATGGCCGTATCAATTTCCAGTCCTTTTTCTTAGACGATAGAAAAACCATAGATCGAGGAGAGAACCACTATAAATCTGGACATGAACAGTGCAGCTTAGATTCTGGTTTACTTGCCGGTATTGTAAGGGCCAGCATGAGGGACAAGGTTAATCGAGTCTCGGTAAGTAAAACTAGGGAGAGATAGAGGAGTTATAATAGTGTTCTATGTATTTAAGATAACTATACAAATAATCTCTGAACAAGCATAACACAGTTAAATTCCAAACATTTAATATAATAGTTGTATATAATTATATATGTTGAATTTAAAGAGAATTGTCCAATAGCAAATGCTTATTATAATATATTATAATTAAACCATATATGTTCCCTAAATAAACCACATATACTAATTTTGTTAACATTTTCTATATATTTTTACCTGGTAATCCACAAGCCCCAATGTGAGAGCCAGTGTAGTAAATTTTATCTCACATTCACATTACTGTGAGCTGACTGGAGTGTAGTTACAATAGTTTAACATTTAATTTGTGTGTCAGACAGGCAACTTACAGTGCATTAAGGCTATACATATCAGCGTGTTCTCTGGGAATTGTCCACGTTTATATAGCACATTAAATATAGTTAACATTTACTACTAAAATAACAAAGATTAATATCATTGTTACCTAATGCCTTAACTACCGGTAATGCTGTTTACAAATACAATCATATTATTATAAGTGGGTAAAAGCCAAGTTCACAAATATCAGGGTGCAGGACCCACCCTTTCTATAATTATATCCAAACAAGTTACAATAAAAGTCAATAAACCAGGTATTATTTTGAATATTTTAATTAAACACATTTCTCAACGTAACGTTAGCCTTTAATAAAACTGCAGCGGATCTAATCTATTAAACAGTGGCAAAGTAAACAAGCTTTTAGATATTTTAAGAGAAAGACAAAAGGTATTTTAGCTGTTGATTTGGTTATGAAAAACGCTTATTCTTGCTACTGCTAGCCTTTTTAACTCCATCTGGCACGAACCGAGTCTCCTCTGGGTAACATCGGACGGAAAATGGTCAAACGAGATTTCATTCGATGACTTGTGGTTGCATCTCAGGACAAAACAAAAATAACGTTATGTATATTAACTGAAAGGTAAACTTCTAAGACCGTGAAGCTGAAACGCGGGCTCGTGAGAGATTTCATGTTTGTCATGATGACGTCTAAAGTCCCCGCCAAAGGATGTAGTCCCTTTTAGCAACTTGTTAGCAACCACCGTTTTTAAGACACAATAAAGTTTAAAAAAATCACAAGCAGGTTATAACTGGTGTGTTTTATGTCAAAACGTGAAAATATTTAGAGGCTTTGTTAACCACAGACCTTATTTCAGGCGATTTAGCAAAAACCCATTCAAAAAACCCATAGACTTTAGGGCGAGGGAACCGGTAGTGCTAAAATGCTAACTCACTTCCGCGTTTTGGCCTACAAAGTGACGTCATAACTTCGGCACTCTATTACATGTTTCAATTATATTACAAGGGTATTGAATAAGGGCATTGAACCAACAACTTTTTTGCACGACGACCAGGTTCTTAACCTCTATGCTACCACTGCCTCACTCTCTCTCACACACACACACACTCATGCACACATGTTAATGTGTTAAAAACAGTCTTTTGCACAGGGCAGTAAGAGTATTGTGTGTCCAGTGTGCACTTTAGCACTGCTGAAACTAACCCACAACCATCTTGACAAAGCCTGTACTGCCCACACACAGTTAGTGAAAATATGTTTTAAGTTTAAAATATACCATACCACTGCATTACTTGAAATAATGCACCCAGAGAATAGTAGGGCTGCTTTCATGATAGCAGGACTGTGTTCCCCATCCCATAACAACCCAATTCATGAAATAGCCAGACATGTGAACTGGATTTCTGTGAAACAACTGTGGAAACCATGGTTAACAAAAAATACTTCTGTCATAGTATCATTGTAGTTAACAACAATAATATTTTTTAGACTGTAAAGACAAGCATATTGTAATGATAAAGTGGACTGTAAACACAATTATAATAATTGCACATTATGTATTCATGGTATTGCAGATACAAGATGTTGTACCTCAACTTCGTCATGTTGGCAAGAAGTGTGCCATGTTCTTTTGAGGATGCACCATCATAGAAAATCCGATGATAGATCTTAAAATAGAAGACTTGTGATCAACAGAGGATAAACATAACTTGTCAAACAAGCACTTTAAGTAATACATATATATTCTAAAGCAGTGGTGTGACACTTTAATTTCTTTACTAATCAACATTATTCTAAAGTTTGTTACTCACTTCAAATAGGTTTCTGATGGCATGCCAGTCCTCAAACTTAAAGATGAGACCTTCCAGTCTGTCTTCCTTTGTAGCACCATCTGCGAAGGCCCACTGTATGTTTCGGCAGTTCCCTTCAGTCAGCTGGTCACCTCCTACTAATACATTTGACACACCGTCTGGTCCTTTTGGTACATACCTAAATGGATTACACACAAACGGTGGAATTGTAAGCTGCAATGAAACCCTTTTAATGCCAAAAAAGTGACTGTGTAGGCTGATTATATTCTTACTCTTTCTGAAGGTGGCGAAGTACGTCTACCAAATCTGACGTTTTGTTTTCATCTTTGAAGAGCAGTCCCAGAGGGTACTTTGAGAAGAAATAATAGATGACATTGCAGTAATGTTTGAGTTGAAATTATGTATATTAAGTATTTCTTTTGTGCAGATTTAACTAATTACTTACATCAGTGGAGCACTTAGCCATTTCCTCTGTATATTGATGTGGCATGTGGTGAACCACTACCTTCGAGAAGGGTTTAAAAACAGCCAGATACTGGGTAAGGATGCGGCTCCCAAGAACAATGAACTCACGACGCATATAGGCTTGGGTTTCTAGTCCGGGGAGTGAGTTGCAAAGGTTGTACTGAAGGATGTCATGGTCCGGTTTGTCATTGCCAAGGTGATGTGTCGAGATTCTATCTTGAACTGCAATATGATGAATCCAGTGTAAGGATTTGTTGCTGTGGAGGGTGGACTGATGATGTGCACGCATGAAAAAGTCCAAATTGTCAAATATTAAGGAATATGTTGGTGGAGGAGTGGGGTGTGTGATCGGAAAAGCAGAGGGGCTCAAGCCCAGCTCTGCTGCTTCAGAGTCACTTATTCTGCTGAAAGGTAGCACAGCTATTTCAGAGTCATTTATTCTTTGAGCCATTTCGTCTGCTGGAAAAGAAAAAGTAATAACAATTACAATACTTATTATTATTATTATTAATCAAAAGATAGACACATAATATTTGAGAAGACACTGCATTTGATGTGTTAGGTGTGTTTCTGTATGGGTCATTTGTAATCTCACCTGACAAGTGAAGCTCTTCCATGCTTTTCCGGACTGTGTTAAGTGGCCCCATCGGATCACTTGTGCTTTGGTCTTTGCTGGTGTCAACTCTCTGACCAACATTGATGTTCCCTTCCGCTTCAGAGTTCAAGAAAAATTCATTCTGGACTTTTAACATTTTTAGAGATCCACCACATAGCAGTGCCAACTCCTTCTGCTTCTCTACAGAATTTTGGTGAGTTGTTGTTATGGCCATTTTGCTCAGCCTTTGAAACACTGTTTTTTTTCGCCCCACCATAATGTAGTATACTACCTAGGTAGTATGCAAAGGCTGACAGGTGGGCTTCTCTTCCTCTCAAAGCAATGGAAGCTGCTGCACAAGTTGCAGTTTGAGAGTGGTTGGTGGCAGTTGTGAGAATGGAGAAAAGGAATGGTGAAAAACATTTTAGGTCTGCCTCTAAGCTGGTGAATGAAAAGGCTTTCAGATCATCTGGAGATGACTTCCACAGGATGAAACCGTTGTTTGGATTACAGATATTTTTGCATTCATTGCTTACTAGCTCCAGGATGTGCACCTTTATTTCCTCCAATAGGCGTTTATGATTCAATATTATCTTTGCAGCTGTTATCCATTTTTTTCTTATTAATGTTGTTCACTATTAAGGCATCTTCTGGATGACATACCTTGGCCACGATCTGTGATGGGTAATGGGTGACAACCTGAAATATAAGATAATTATTCAGTATGAAGAATTATGGAATAGCCAGATAAGTATAATGTGCATTGGCATTACATTGGAATATACAGACGGTTAAATATGGTGACCCCATATGCAACTGCAGAGCAGGTCAGAGCAAGGTCTGAGAAACACCGCACAACCCCCACAGAGGTGCAGTGCACAGACATGGGGGTTGTGTAACATGTTAGCCCATTTACACAAGGAAATGTAATTACATGTTGGCAAAGTGACAGAGGCCAAATCACACAACATCATGTGCTAGTTTATCCTGGTAAAATTAGCTCATACTACATCTTGCCTGACTCAAATTCGAGCTGGCTTCCAGGATACACACTAGGCTACCATATATCTGCAAATATGACTAATATGGTTTAATCATAGGCAGATTACACTGAAATGAGTAGTGTGGCAATGCAAGTGTGTTTTATCACACTGGACAATAAACACGACTCACTATTCACTAATGAAAAACTTGCCAATAGAAGTTATTCTCATAGTCATATCATAAGAAGTAGAAATTCATCAACAACAAGCTTACCTCTGTAATGCTTTTTTGTGTTTTTTTACCGGTTGGAGTTGACGGATTGGGGCAAAACTTCTTCAGAGCCCTGGGCGTCTTGGAGGGAGTAGGCTCCCTCTGCTCCCTCAGGCTTGCTCTGATTGGTTCTAGATCTATCCAATTGAGTGCAGAGGCCTTTTATTTCCTGGTTCGGTTGAAACACGCCCCATAATCAATGCTCAATGGAGCAGTATCAGACTCACATTCTGACTAGAATCTGAGTATGACGACGTCAGGCTAGCAGAACACACCACTCCGGTAAGAAATCAGGAGGAGTATTGTGTATCTATATTAACAACTATTGGTGCACAAACTCTATCTTGATTACTGCTGTCCCAATTTGGAGTTTTATTGGATAAATGCAGAACTTTTTTCTTTACCAAGGGAATTCTCTGTTGTTTATATCATGGCAATCCACATACCACCACAAGCTAACACTCAGCTGGAACAAATACAACTGCATGACATTATCAACAAGCAACTCTCTGTTCATCCAGATGGAGTGTTTGTTGTTGCTGGAGATTTCAACCAAGCCAATCTTAAGACAGTTCTCCCAAAGTTTTCCCGAAATGTGAAATGTCCTACAACAATATCTTAGACCAGGTGTATACTAACATCAGAGGGGCATATAAGGCTTGCCCTTCCCCCCATCTTGGGCTCTTTGATCACCTGGCTATATTTCTTTTTCCAGCCTACAGACCACAAATACAGACATGGACACCAATAATCAAAACTTTGACGGTGTGGCCCACGGCAACAGACTTGAATATGTTTGCACTATCAGCATAATCATACGAATGTGGTATTAATATGGAAGAATATAACACCTCTGTTATGGAGTACATCAGATTCTGTGCGGACAGTGTTACCAGTAGTAAAATCATCCGTGTGTTCCCAAACCAAAAACCATGGATGAACAGCGAAGTACAACGCCTGCACGGGATGCAGCCTACAGCACTAAAGATGCAGCAACATACGTTTACAAAAAAAATTATTCACCAATGCCAGTGATTCACAAAGCATGTGGGAGAGGATCAGGACTATCACTAATTACAAGGGGAAGACTCCAGACCCTGTCAACAGTGAGACAGCATTAGCAGAGGAGCTGAACAGCTTCTTTGCCAGGTTTGACAAGGATAACAAAAGGACAGTGATGCCAGCCCTGTCACTTGAGGGATGCACAGAACTGGTACTAACAACACATGAGGTGGATGCACCTTGCGCACCATTAACCCATGCAAAGCAGCTGGACCAGACGGGGTGCCGGGACGTTTTCTGAGGGACTGTGCAGATCAGCTGACTGAGGTCATCACACACATTTAACCTCTCCCTGTCCTTTGTCATAGTACCAGCCTGTTTTAAAACATCAACCATCATCCCAATTTCCAAACATTCTGTGATCACTTGCCATAATGACTATAGGCCAGTGGCACTCACTCACCATAGCAGCTAAATGCCTGGAGAGGCTGATCCTCTCATACATTAGGAACTACGCAACTGCAAACATGGACCAGCTGCAGTTTGCTTACAAGGCAAACAGATCGACAAATGATGCGATTTTCATGGCTCTACACACTGTTCTGGAGCATCTAGAACAGACTAACACCAGGATTCTCTTTGTCGATTACAGTTCACCCTTTAACACTATAGTTCCAAACAAACTAATAACAAAACTACACCATCTGGGGCTAAATGCACACACATGCAACTGGATTTTGGACTTTTTAATGGACCAAACAGACCGTAAGGCTGGGAAAGTACACGTCATCCACCCTAAGTACGGTAGCACTGCAAGGTTGTATTCTTAGCCCACTTCTTTACACTCTTTTCACCAGAGGTGTGAAGTCCAGGGATCAGAAAGTAAAAGTCCTGCCATATGTTTATTCCACCCATGAACTCAGCTAGCTGATTTCACAAATTAGTTCTATCTCCTGGCTGAAAAACTGTGCTAATTAGCAAATCCAGGTGATTGGAACAAAATACTGAAACTTTTACTTTCTGAACCTGGACTTTACAATATAGTTTGTGGGGTTAGTAGCAACACAGTCATGTGTGAAAAGCAGAGGTGTAAAGTTTGCGGACGAAACTACGGTCATTGGACCAAACAAGAGTGAAACAGCATACAGACAAGAGGTACAGAGATTGCACACATGGTGTGATGGCCACAACCTCACACTCAACATCAGGAAAACAAAAGAAAATATAGCTGCGAGCAGCGATGACGGGCCCAAGCCGGTGGCTCCGCCACAGCGGTGCCTTTAGGGTAACTGTGCACGACGGGCAATATAAAGTTAAACCCGGTAAATGTAAAAGAACCATATCAAAGTTGTCTGAATACACCACATTTTTTTTGCATCAGCTGGTACAGCCAGCTACAACAGCCACATCAATGGGTTCATTTAAATTTAGATGGATTTCATGTCATAAGATGTCATAGGTCACTTTCAGATGAGTGCAAAGTTATCTTTTGCAGCTTAAAAAGTATTTTGTTCATAAGTACAGTATTTATCTCAAGGTCTTTTTATATTTTTTTATTAATCTATTTATTAAACTAATTATGTAAAACTATGTTGGCAGTGCACTTCAAATATGTTAATCAAACTTATTGAAGAGACAAGGCCTAATGCAGTTCCTGTCCTTAAATGCAGGCCAAAGCACAGAGCAATGAAAAGGTTAAACTCTTGTCAGACTGTGTGACTGACACATTTCATGTCTTGTTCTCAAACAGAGCACTAATCTGTACATTTTTAAGTTACACATTCTACATTGATTACAAAAGAAAAATCAAATGTGTTTTTTAGTGGTAGTATTATTTTATACAGAAAAAAATATATGTATAATTCAGCTGAATTACAGCTGTTAATTAAAGTGTTAATTAAAATTTTAAGGAAAACAAATATATTGATCTGAAAAATAGCAAATTAATTTTCAATTCATTCAGGTTCATTGTACTGTAAATGGCGCTAATTTTAAAGTGAAACTAAAAAGTGCACAGTTGCATGGGGATTCATAACGGTGCGCGTCCACGGCGAGGAGCAAGCAGAACAGAGTGAATGTTTTTTAGTTCATTCCTACTTCCATAATTAATTGAAAACGCTCGCTCTGCTCCAAGCCCCCGCAGGTGTCACTCATCGATTAACCGGTGGGAAAATATCCTCACAGTCACATACCTTATATATTTATATATAAATACAATAGGTACCTGATTTTGAACACAAGAGGGCAGTATAGCTCTATGTATGACTTGATTTTTTTTTTTTTTTTTTTACTAAATGTACTATTACTGTTTTTAAACGTATAAATAATTCTTAAATTGAAAAAAAAAGAATAAAATGGGTTTAGTTCTGATATTTGTATACTTTTATATAGAAATAAATGCTGTATAATTACATTTTTAGAAGATATGAGGCTTTTAGTGTTTCCTTTTTGGACATTACTTTAATCCCTCACTATAGCAAAACCGTTTGAGATATTTAATATCCATTCACAATTCAGCATCTTTAATGTATTTTCATCATGTTGAAAAAGTTTGGTGTGAATAAAATAAACCACTTTGGAGGAGTAGCTAAAAACTCAAAGTCTGAAAAATAAATAAAAAATACAAATTTAAACCAAAATATCTGACTTTCTGTTGGCCGGAGCTAATGACTATAAATTATAAAGTTGTCTGGCATGATGAGAACAATATACATACAGAGTTTTGTTACTGTAGATAAAACGAACCCCCCCACTTTTGTCAAAATGTGGCGCTACTGAGCCCCTCCACCACGCCCGTTTCTGAAACTTTGCACATGTCTACTGGCTAATAAATGTGATGTGTCTGTCGAGTTTCATGCAATTTCAAGCATGCTAAGAGTCTCAAAAGCATCCAAAAAGAATATTAAAGTTTGATGCGTTGCTACGGCAACAGTATCTAAGGCAGTGGTTCCCAAACCTGTCCTGAAGGACCCCCAACACTGCACGTTTTCTTTGTCTCCCTAATCAAACACACCTGATTCAACTCATCAGCTCATTATCACATGGGTTAATGAGCTGATGAGTTGAATCAGGTGTGTTTGATTAGGGAGACAAAGAAAACGTGCAGTGTTGGGGGTCCTTCAGGACAGGTTTGGGAACCACTGATCTAAGGTATCAAGAATCCATTCACAGGTCAGGATCGCTGGGTCCTACCACCTTGGTGAAAACTTGCTGGGTCCCGAGAGGTATATATGCCTCTTGCAAAGGCTACAGCAGAGACCATTGGGGAACAGGCTTTGTGATATCTTTTCCCTTCAAGGTTTAGTCATAGAACATTACAGGAATAGAATAATACATCCACACAGAGCAAACTTGAACTAATATAAACTTCTTCTTATGATTAATTTTCACACTTTTATCATATAGTGACCAGTGGTGTTGTAAATACCTAAAGCAGGGTTCACCAATCTCGGTCCTGGAGGGCCGCTGTCCTGCAGAGTTTAGCTCCAACCAGCTCCAACACACCTGTTTGAAAGTTTCTAGTATGCCTAGTGAGACCTTGATTAGCTGGTTCAGGTGTGTTTAATTGGGGTTGGAGATAAACTCTGGAGGACAGCAGCCCTCCAGGACCGAGACTGGTGAACCCTGACCTAAAGAGTTACATATGCTAAGTAAGCATACATGTAAGTGGCTACATGTGGTGTGATGGAACTTCAAGACCCTAGGCACAGTTGTCTATAAAAATCTCACACAGCAATCATGAGAACAGCAACATGAAAACAATTAAGAAGAACCCGTCAAAGTCTAGAACTCTTGATTAGTTTGATTGCATAATAACCCAATGGATGAATTGCAAAGCAAGTGCATATTTATTATCTGGAGGGCAGGCTACATGAATAAGCAAGGTATGCAAAGTGGCGAAATGGATCGCTGGGTCCTACCACCTTGGTGAAAACTTGCTGGGACCCAAGGGGTACAAATGCCTTGAGTGGGCCAGGGGGCTTTTGGTGGCTAAGGCTTCAGCAGATGCCATTGGGGAACAGGGTTTGACCCCATAGGCGATATCTTTTCCCTTCAAGGTTGAGTCACAGAACATCACTGGAACAGAATAATACATCCACACTGAGCAAACCTGAACTAATATAAACTTCTTCTTATGATTTTCACACTTTTATCATATAGTGACCAGTGGTGTTGTAAATACCTAAAGAATTGCATATGCCAAGTAAGCATACATGTAAGTGGCTACATGTGGTGTGATAGAACTTCAAGACCCTAGGCATTGTTGTCTATAAAAATCTCTGTAACACTTTATAATAACGTTCAGTTGTAAGTCATTTATAAGTGGTTAGTTAATGATGAACTAATCATTTACAAAACATTCATAAATGATTAGCAATTGATATACAAACATTTTAAGTATGTTTTGTAAATTCCGTTACAAGTCATTTACAAGTGATCAGTAAATGATTAACTAATCATTTATGAAACATGACTATGCATTCATAAATGATTAACCCTCTGGGGTCTAAGGGGTTTTTGGGGTCCTTGAGATGTTTTGACATGCCCTGACATTTGTGCTTTTTTCAGTTGCTTATAAACATATTAATGGCAAAGGTGTAATTACACTCTATTTAGCACAAACAGGGCTACCATAATATGTGAGCAACATGTATGTACATGTTTGTATTTTTGAGAGAATAATGTTTATGCATGGTTATTGAAAAAACTAAAAACTAAAGTTTCTGAAATAAGGCCACAAAACACATACTAAATATGTGTCAATAAGACTTCTGAATAATGCATTTTGTCGCCTAGAGTTTTTTCTTCAAAATGATCTGAAAATCATCCTGCCTTATCATTCACATAAAACAATACATTGATTTAAATTTTGCAAGACACTTTCTGTTTGGAAAGGCAATATGCGAGTGGGCGTCAACGCTCCAACACCATCATGCATATTTAGTGGTTCACACCTGAGGAGACAATGGGGCCCGCATACTTAATGAGCCATTCATTCAGATGTGTCACTGAGCCAGAAGAAAGAATGCAAGAGCAATATATATATATATAAATATATACAGTGAGGAAAATAAGTATTTGAACACCCTGCTATTTTGCAAGTTCTCCCACTTGGAAATCATGGAGGGGTCTGAAATTGTCATCGTAGGTGCATGTCCACTGTGAGAGACATAATCTAAAAAAAAAAAAAATCCAGAAATCACAATGTATGATTTTTTAACTATTTATTTGTATGATACAGCTGCAAATAAGTATTTGAACACCTGAGAAAATCAATGTTAATATTTGGTACAGTAGCCTTTGTTTGCAATTACAGAGGTCAAACGTTTCCTGTAGTTTTTCACCAGGTTTGCACACACTGCAGGAGGGATTTTGGCCCACTCCTCCACATAGATCTTCTCTAGATCAGTCAGGTTTCTGGGCTGTCGCTGAGAAACACGGAGTTTGAGCTCCCTCCAAAGATTCTCTATTGGGTTTAGGTCTGGAGACTGGCTAGGCCACGCCAGAACCTTGATATGCTTCTTACAGAGCCACTCCTTGGTTATCCTGGCTGTGTTCTTCGGGTCATTGTCATGTTGGAAGACCCAGCCTCGACCCATCTTCAATGCTCTAACTGAGGGAAGGAGGTTGTTCCCCAAAATCTCGCAATACATGGCCGCGGTCATCCTCTCCTTAATACAGTGCAGTCGCCCTGTCCCATGTGCAGAAAAACACCCCCAAAGCATGATGCTACCACCCCCATGCTTCACAGTAGGGATGGTGTTCTTGGGATGGTACTCATCATTCTTCTTCCTCCAAACACGTTTAGTGGAATTATGACCAAAAAGTTCTATTTTGGTCTCATCTGACCACATGACTTTCTCCCATGACTCCTCTGGATCATCCAAATGGTCATTGGCAAACTTAAGACGGGCCTTGACATGTGCTGGTTTAAGCAGGGGAACCTTCCGTGCCATGCATGATTTCAAACCATGACGTCTTAGTGTATTACCAACAGTAACCTTGGAAATGGTGGTCCCAGCTCTTTTCAGGTCATTGACCAGCTCCTCCCGTGTAGTTCTGGGCTGATTTCTCACCTTTCTTAGGATCATTGAGACCCCACGAGGTGAGATCTTGCATGGAGCCCCAGTCCGAGGAAGATTGACAGTCATGTTTAGCTTCTTCCATTTTCTAATGATTGCTCCAACAGTGGACCTTTTTTCACCAAGCTGCTTGGCAATTTCCCCGTAGCCCTTTCCAGCCTTGTGGAGGTGTACAATTTTGTCTCTAGTGTCTTTGGACAGCTCTTTGGTCTTGGCCATGTTAGTAGTTGGATTCTTATTGATTTTATGGGGTGGACAGGTGTCTTTATGCAGCTAACGACCTCAAACAGGTGCATCTAATTTAGAATAATAAATGGAGTGGAGGTGGACATTTTAAAGGCAGACTAACAGGTCTTTGAGGGTCAGAATTCTAGCTGATAGACAGGTGTTCAAATACTTATTTGCAGCTGTATCATACAAATAAATAGTTAAAAAAATCATATATTGTGATTTCTGGATTTTTTTTTTTTAGATTATGTCTCTCACAGTGGACATGCACCTACGATGACAATTTCAGACCCCTCCATGATTTCCAAGTGGGAGAACTTGCAAAATAGCAGGGTGTTCAAATACTTATTTTCCTCACTGTATATATATATATATATAGTTTGGAATAGTTTTCAGTTTTGGAATATGTATCCTCTCCCCAAATTTGTCACTAATAAAACACAATAAAAATTATTTAAAGAAAAGGCTTATATTTACCTTTTAATAGTTTGTTTACATCTACCTTGTAAATATATTTTTTTATTAAAAAGGTTACAATTACAACAACAATTCAAGTGCAATCTTTCTTTGTAAAAACTAAAGTATACATTTTATCATACATATTTCAAGGTTAAGGATTCATTACTTTGAATATAGCCTAGGCTACATTGGAACAAACACATAATAACATATTATTTGATTACTTTATTTTTGTGATCAATACTTTATTGTTTTTCTTGCAAACAAAGTTATCAGCATTCGAACTGACAAATTTTCACTAAATTACTTCAATATGGAAAACTTAACTGATAACAAATATAAAACAGATATACAGAAAAGAAACATATATACATACAGAAGGACTAATAAAATAATAATAAATGTAAAATAAAAATTGAACTATATACATAGTCAGAGATAAATGATTTACAGGAAGAAAATGTCTATTGAAATAAAGATAATTAAGGCCTCAATAAAATTGAAAGAAAAACAAACTTAGATCATTTAGGTTTTGAGAATAGAAATCAAGCGGTCATGAGCTTGGCTCCAGTGCATAATAGTTTTAATCTTTGCCCTATTAATTAAGGCAGTGGATCACTCCAGACGGACAATATCTATAAAATAAGACAACCACTGCTGTTTTGATAAAGAATGAGGAGGAAACCAAGAACTAATTATGGTTTTCTTGGCAGCTATTAATCCTGAGAAGAGAGTCCGTTTTTGAATTAACGTAAGGGCAACAGAGGATACATCAGGTGGTTTACGGGGTCTTTTTGACCCCAAATGACTTTTGCTCAAATTAAAAAAAATGTTCCCTTTGTCCAAATGGTATGAAACCTTCTACGGCTCTTCACACTTTCTAGATCTACAAAAAAAAAATTAAATTGGAATGATATCTGTTTTTATGTTAGCGTGACAAAAATTGTGACACTCGTGGTCTTCGGGGTCTCTGGAGACCCCGCAATCAAAATAGACAAAATTCATCATCAAAATCAGAAACAACGCAGAACACATCGACAGAAATGGCACAAATAAAGTGGCACACTTCCACCAATGCAAAAAACATCCACAATGCTAAATTATTTTGCTCACAACACGCGTACACACACACACACACACACACACATATAGAGGAATACATTTTTGAGACTATAAAAACTGTTCTCTTATCATTTGTCAAATAAAATCATCCAAAATGCAGTACCACCACAAAAATAAATTGGTGACACTGACACATTGAAAATGTGCACACTCACACACACACGCACACACACACACACACATGCACACACACACACAGGAACATTTGTAGGGCTATAATTTGTCAAAATTATGGGGGGGGGGGGGGGGGGTGAGGGTTCAGTACAAAAAAATGCTAAACTTTGACAAAAATATTTTATTTTTGTTATAATTGTGATTTTATAATATTTAGATATGAATCCAACTGAATCCAACTTGTGAAAAGATATCTTTCAGGTAGTCAAATAGCAAATAGCATATAGTGGAGCTCTATGGCCAACTAGTGGTTAAAGTGATTTTTTTTTTTTTTTTTTACTGCATTTTCCAAAAATGTTACATTAAACCATTTAAAATGATCCATGTTATCCCCATGAATGAAAGTTAGAAATCTGGGTCTTTTATAAAGTGAATTTTACATCAAATGCTGTTTTTTTGTAAAAAGCTTATTTAAATAAATATTTATTTATTTATTTATAGAAATTTAAAAGATATCATAAATTCTCCAAAAACTGCACAAATGTTGAGTAAAAACATTAACAAACAGAATAAAATTACATTTGTAAAAAAAAAAACTATTATCTTGTTACAAAATTAAATGTTATTGTCTGGGGTCTCTGGAGACCCCAAAAAACACGAGTGTAGACATAAATAAAGAGCATCAGAGGGTTAAGAAGGAAAAGACATGGTTCAGGATCAAATGTCAGTTCCAAAAGTTGTGATAATACAGAAGAGACATCAACCCAGAAGTTGAGGATTGAAGGACATTCCCAGAATACATGGAGAAAGCTGCCGATTGCCCCAGTGCTACATTTGTCACACACAGGGGAGGGAATTCATTCTAAAACGTTTCAGAGGTGTATAATATATTCTGTGGATAACATTGTAGTTTATCAACTGATGGGCAGGGTTTTTAGACGAGACTGAAACATTTTGCCATATTGTCTCCCAATCAAAACTGTGATCCTGTGCTAAAAGCTCTCTGTCCCAAATTCGGGTAATACCAAGAGTTCCACATTTCTCTATGATAAGACTACCATAAATAATAGAGACCTTGGCTGTTTTCACCTTCATAGATTCAAACCAATGAGCCATGGGGTGAGATGTCAAAGGTCTGTCCCAAGGAACTCCATAAGCTTTAAGTGAAGACCTCAGCTGTAAATACAAGAACCATGAAAATCCAGGCAGATTATAACAAGACTGCAGATCCCGGAATGTCCTTAACCCTGTCTAATCAAAAATATTATCTAACGTATTAATACCTCTATCTGACCACAGCGAACAAGTATACAGTTTCATGTTTCGTAAAAGACAGTAATTGTTCCAAATAGGAGACTGCATGCAAAATTTTGATGAATGATTAACATATTTTTCCACCAGACGCCATGTAGATATTGAATTAGCTATGATTGGACCAAATTCTTTAGAAGCTTTTTTAAGTTTGATTCCTGAAAATAGCACATCCTGCAATCTATGAGGAGCAACCAATGATTCTTCAATTAATTTCCACTGAGGAACCCGGGAAGGTTGTACATCTAACCAAGAATTTAAAGACTTTAACTGAAAAGACCAATAGTACAACTTAAAGTCCGGCAATGATAGGCCACCCAAAGACTTAGGACGTTTTAGGGTATCGAATTTGATGCAGGGTTTTTTGATTACTTTATTTTTGACAAAACATACTATATTTAACATATGAGCAAAAATTGGCAAACAAAAGCTTATTTGAGGTGGCAAATATTTTACAGTAAAAATGTATAATCTATCCAAAACTAGTCAACAAAATGTTGTCTTTCATATGTCTGTAACATAGGTCTTTCGTTTAAGAAATATAAATGTTAATTTGCAGTTTAATACGTTGCTTATACAAATACATTTTATTTCAACATATTTCAGTCGATTTTTACTCATCTCAGTATAGCAATATAGTTTGCTAAAAGCATTCACACACAGAAATGCGATTCAAATTTAAACCGTCTTTTTGCGAGTTGTGGTAAACAGCGCGCATCTCTGCCATTCATTCATTCACACACAGAAACGCGATTCACTTGAGAATGAAAAAAACTTACTACAGTATTCTCAGGATCCGTTGCTCCTCGAAATACCAGCACTTCTGAGGTACATTTTCCATTATTATTATTACGATAGTATTATTCCTCACAGCGCCGCGAGACGGTGTAAACAAGTACAATGATCTGAATAAACTTGATGTGTTTTCTCGAGCTGATATGGGGGCGTTCACAGTTTGCATGGATGCCTCAGTCATTTGCGTTTGAATAGCGTGCACTCTCCATGGGCGGGGTCACATTAAAAATAATTAGCTGAGATGAGAACGACTGACATCTCGCTCTTTTCATACAGATTACATAAACTGAGAATATTTGTTTTTTATAAAAATTACTTAATTTAAAAGAAGAGAATTCAAGCTTCATGCCTGTGTGTCTGTATGCCTGTTTGACTGAGTATTTGCTGAGTTATTGTTCATTTTCGGACGCGTTTCAGAATTGACTTCACTGACAGAGAGAAAGCAGAACTCACATCATGTTTATTTTTCTTTATTTGGCAAAAAGCACAACACTTTGTTTTTATTGTGAGTATACACAAAAATAATACACACTTAACAGGATCGATTGATGTATGAAAGATGTGTGAAAGGTTTGTAAGATCAAAGTCAACAGAGTATTTGGAGTCTTGTTTGAACTGATAAGAAAAAAAACGAGCAAATCACGCCGGCGTGATTGCCGACCTCAGAGGGTTAATAAGTGATATGTTTATTATTTTTTGTATGTTTTGTAGATTCAGTTATAAGTTATTTACATTTGATTAGTTAATGATTAACTAATCATTTACAAAACATAACTATGCGTTTCATAAATGTTTAATGAACATTAAACCCTTAATTTTACAGGCTACACAAATAAACAAGGTATGCAAAGGGGCAAAATGGATCGCTGGGTCCTACCACCTTGGTGAGAACTTGCTGGGACCCAAGGGGTATATATGCCTCTTGCAAAGGCTTCAGCAGAGACCACTGGGGAACAGGCTTTGACCCCATAGGTGATGTCTTTTCCCTTCAAGGTTTAGTCACAGAACATCACTGGAACAGAACAATACATCCACTCAGAGCAAACTTGAACTAATATAAACTTCTTCTGACGATTAATTTTCACACTTTTCTCATATAGTGACCAGTGGTGTTGTAAATACCTAAAGAGTTACATATGCCAAGTAAGAAAACATGTAAGTGGCTACATGTGGTGTGATAGAACATATTTATTATCTGGAGGGCAGGCTACACGATAAACAAAGTATGCAAAGTGGCGAAATGGATCATTGGGTCCTACCACCTTGGTGAAAACTTGCTGAGACCCAAGGGGTATATATGCCTCTTGCAAAAGCTTTAGCAGATACCATTGGGGAACATGCTTTGACCCCATAGGTGATATCTTTTCCCTTCAAGGTTTAGTCACAGAACATCACTGGAACAGAACAATATATCCACAGAGAGCAAACTCGAACTAATATAAACTTATACTTATCATTAATAATAGTTGTCTATAAAAATCTCATACAGCAATCATGAGAACAGCAACAACGAAACAAATAAGAACAACCCTTCAAAGTATAAAACTCTTGATTAGTTTGATTGCATGATAAGCCAATGGATGAATTGCAAAGCATGTGCATATTTATTCTCTGGAGGGAAGGCTACATGAATTAACAAGGTATGAAAAGGGCCGAAATGGATCTCTGGGTCCTACCACCTTGGTGAGAACTTGCTGGGGCCAGAGGGGTACATATGCCTCTTGCAAAAGCTTCAGCAGATACCATTAGGGAACAGGCTTTGACCGCATAGGTGATATTTTTTCCCTTCAAGGTGTAGTCACAGAACATCACTGGAACAAAACAATACATCTATACAGAGCAAACTTGAACTAATATAAACTCCTACTTATTATTAATTTTCACACTTTTATCATATAGTGACCAGTGGTGTTGTAAATACCTAAAGCGTTACATATGACAAGTAAGCATACATGTAAGTGGCTACATGTGGTGTGATAGAACTTCAAGACCCTATTCATAGTTGTCTATAAAATACAGCAATCATGAGAACAGCAACATGAAAATATATAAGAACAACCCATCAAAGCCTAGAACTCTTGATTAGTTTGAATTCATTGTAACGCAATGGATGAATTGCAAAGCATGTGCATCTGTATTCTCTGGAGGGCAGGCTACATGAATAAACAAGGTTTGCAAAGTGGCGAAATTGCTTTCTGGACCCTACAAACTTTTTGAGAACTTGCTGGGACCCAAGGGGTACAAATGCCTTGAGTGGGCCAGAGGGCTTTTGGTGGCTGGCTTCAGCAGATGCCATTGGGGAACAGGGTTTGACCCCATAGGCGATATCTTTTCCCTTCAAGGATGACTCACAGAACATCACTGGAACAGAACAATACATCTGTTATGAGGTAAGAGAAAACCCAACAGCGAACCACAGTCAATGAGTCTTTAATAATATCAAATGAGGAAGCCACCAGCAACAGAAATATTCTTGCAGAAAATGTACAACAGAAACAGCCGGAATACGGGCCAGAAAATCTCCAACAGAAAGGTTCCACTTAGGAAGAGCGTGGGCGGCTGACAGCAAGGATGAGAGGGCACGGGCGGCGACTAGCCTCTGGTCACTCGGGAAACACACGGAGGTTGGTCAGCGGGAAACTGTAGCAATTCAGGTAGCATAGATACTGAATAGATACAGAGAGCTGATTAAGTACAAATGACACAGTACTTGCAGCTTGATGATTCCCGACAGGACACGATAGGACAGGACAGGACAGGACAGGACAGGCTGATGGAGGTAAAACTGTGAAGCTCCTTTCATCAGGGGTTAACAAACAATCTGACAAAGAGACAGGGAAAGAGAGGAAAGAAGTAGCAAGCGTAATCAGAGAAAAGAGAGAACAGGTGCAGGGAATCTAGTGCGAAGCAGAAGGAAACAAGGAACAGCTGGAAGGGAGAGAGTGTGTGATTGAGTGTGTGCGTAAAGTGAATGAAAGTGCGTGTGTAATATCGTGTGTGACCAGGAGAGGGAGGAAAAGGAGAGGAAAAGAGACTGGATCATGACATTACCCCCCCCCCCCCCCCCTCAACGAGCGCCCCCTGGCGCTCCCGAGGAGGAGGACTGGCGAGAACGGAGGAAATCATCGATAAGCGAGCGGTCCAGGATGTCCCGAGATGGGACCCAGCTTCTCTCCTCAGGACCGTACCCCTCCCAGTCTACCAAATATTGGTAACCACGACCTCGACGGCGAATATCCAGGAGCTTACGAACCTTGTAAACTGGAGCGCCCTCGACTAAAATGGGGGGAAGAGACGGACGCGGAGGGGCGCGTATAAGGGGCTTGACGCAGGAGACATGGAAGAATGGATGGACGTGACGGAGGTTAAGAGGCAACAAGGAACAGCTGGAAGGGAGAGAGTGTGTGATTGAGTGTGTGCGTAAAGTGAATGAAAGTGCGTGTGTAATATCGTGTGTGACCAGGAGAGGGAGGAAAAGGAGAGGAAAAGAGACTGGATCATGACAACATCCACACCTTGCAAACTTGAATATAAACTTCTACTTATGATTAATTTTCACACCTTTATCATATAGTGACCAATAGTGCTGTAAATACCTAATGAGTAACATATGCCAAGTAGGCATATGTTTAAGTGGCTATATAAGGTGTGATTGTACTTCAAGACCCTAGGCGCAGTTGTTTATAAATATCTCATACAGCAACTATGGAAACAGCAAAATGAAAAAACAAAACAAATACAACCCATCAATGTCTAGAACTCTTGATTATTTTGATTCTTTGATGACCCAATGGATGAATTGCAAAGCATGCGCATGTTTATTCTCTGGAAGGCTACACAAATAAACAAGGTCAGCAAAGTGGAAAAATGGAAAAATAAGATTCATTTTCACTCTTTTATCATATAGTGACCAATGATGTTATAAATATCTAAAGAGTTACATATGCCAAATAAGCATACGTGTAAGTGGCTACTTGTGGTGTTATAGAAATTCAAGACCCTAGGCACAGTTGTTTATAAACATCTCATCAGAATGAGAAACACCAAACACACATCCATGTAGGACAAGACCTGACAAAGAACACAGGAAACACAGGGGTTTAATACACAGGGGCGGGCAAACAAGCAAGTTAAGCAGTGGTGTGCCGTCAGAGCGAGCAGGGCCTTCTCTGCTGGCCCTGTCAAAAAAAATAATAATATATTTTTTCTATAATTAAATTAATGTGTGTCTGAACATTGTCTAAATTCAATTACTGTCTATCAGTACGTTACAATTATATTTCCAGAAAGAATATGGTTATTTTTTGTGAGTCTGAGCTGGATTTTACATATGTCATCTAAACGCAGCTCCGTGGACCAGCACTAGTGGTATAGCTAGCCTTCCGTTGAAGCTGCCGTTTTCCATTTGATCATAACTTTGACTGACGTGTTTTATCAGCCAAACAAATTGTGATGCGTATGACAGAACGCCCCAGAGGCCCAGCGATGTGTCGACGGCTAGCCCGCGTTGATGTCATCGACATGGGTGGGCAGATACAATACATGTTTGTGTACAATAACAATTTTCAGGAAAAATAACATTACGATGTCCAGAAATCAATTTCATTAGTACATTGGGTCATTTTGGGTACATTTGTCATTCTAGATCTACTAATATTGTTAGTACCGAGAATTTCCACGTGACTAAATGCATTGATACTTATGTAACTTTTGTGAACTGTGATGGTCTAGTGGTAGAACTTTTGCCAAGCGTGTCAGAGGTTCTGGGTTCAAATCCACACTCGTGTATGAATATGTTCATCTGTGGTTGTATATCAAGCAGGGCGTTTGTGTCCATTTTGTTTTGTAAGATTTCAACGAATAGAAAGTCTCCGCAACGGCAATAGATTGAAGCGCGCATCTGATCATAGATCGTTACTGAAGGCCCTGACTGAAACCCCACGGTACGCTACTGAAGTTAAGACATACCTGAGGAAGACTAATCAACATGAAAAACTAAGAAGTACAAAAAACACGTCACATGACAGGAAATAACAAAAGGTCGCGAAGACACAGGCGCGGCTGACATGGCGTGAAGAAGCTCAGGCTCAGCAGGCATGATGTGAAGAAACTCAAGCTCAGCAGGCATGACTTGAAGAAGCTCAGGCTCAGCAGACATGATGTGAAGAAGCTCAGGCTCGGCAGACATGACGTGAAGAAGCTCAGGGTCGGCAGACATGATGTGAAAAAGCTTAGGTTCGGCAGGCATGACGTGAAAAAACTCAAGACTTGCCATCCATGACAGCTGGAACCATGACAGTTAGAATCCATCCCAATCCCACAGTGCAAGATGAACCACTTAACTGAAGGGCGTAGTCCAGGAATTCCACCAGCGACCCCCGAGGACCATCATGGATGAGTATGTGATGGTAGGGGTCATTGAGTCCGTGGCAGTAAAAGTCAATGAGGGCGAAGTCTGTGATGTAGGCAATATCCAAAAAAATCTTTAGTGTGGTCCTCGAGGGAATGGTTGCCTTGCCGGAGCCTAATTAAATTAATAGCTGGATCCATCTTTGGTCAGGTCTTCTGTAACACAGAGTGATCTCAAGAAACAAACGGAGAGCTGGATCCAAATGCAAAATAGTTTAATTATCAAAATAAACACACACAACCATAACAGAGACCAGGGAACCAGGGAACCAAGAAGAGAGTGAGAAATACGAAATGCACATCAATGTAGGACAAGACCTGACAAAGAACAAGTCAAGTCATCATCATTTATATAGTGCTTTTAACAATGTAGATTGGCTTTATAGCAGTTCTTGAATAAAGTTATTTTCCAGCTAAAGTTAATTTGATTGATTCACTTCCGTCGCAACGATCATTAGTTATTAACTTAGGGGCCGCTAAAACAACACCGTTTTAACAGGAAACTCTACACAGACTTTAAACGCGAAACCTGTGAGAACACTGATGGCGTGCACATGCGTATTACGAGTTCAGTCTATTGGTATGCGCATTTGAATATATGTGTGCAGGTTTGCAATTCCCTACAAACCAAGCCTAAAAAAACTACTTGCTGGCCTTAACTGGCCTTAACATTTTTGATACAGAATTTTAGCACTTCGGGGTAGATACGCAAACCAAATTTTCCCGACAACGCTTTATCTGTAGAGTGGTAAAGGGATCCTCCATAAGGAGAAACCAGTTGGCACTTTAGCACCCCGCTACGACATCGGGTCCAGGCGCAGGTCCTTCATCAGATCTGGATACAGCCTGGATCCGGCAGGCTGCGGGAAAACCTCGAGATAAACAAAAACACAAAAATTAACGTAGATGCCATTCTTCTCATGATGTAACAAGTACATCAGGATTTATGGGAAGTGTTCCCGGTTCTGGCTGACCTGATCTATGCAGCCTAACATTGAATTACAGAAGTCTATAATGTGTTATGTGTATGCTAGGTCAAAGAGATGTGTTTTTAGTCTAGCTTTGAACTGACAGAGTGTGTCTGCTTCCCGGACAATGGTAGGAAGACTATTCCAAAGTTTTGGTGCTAAATAGGAGAAGGATCTACCGCCAGCAGTCGATTTTGATATTCTAGGTATTATCAACTGGCCGGAATTTTGAGATCGCAATAAACGTGAAGGACTATAATGCGTTAAGAGCTCGCTCAAGTACTGCGGAGCTAAACCATTTAGTGCTTTGTAAGTAATCAGCAATATTTACAAATTTATACAATGTTTAATAGGGAGCCAATGCAGCGTTGACAGAATAGGGCTAATATGGTCATACTTCCTGGTTCTGGTAAGAACTCGAGCTGCTGCATTTTGGACCAGTTGTAGTTTGTTTATTAAGCGTGTAGGGCAACCACCCAGTAGAGCATTACAATAATCTAGCCTTGAGGTCATGAATGCATGAACTAATTGTTCCGCATTTGTCAATGAGAGCATATGGCGTAATTGAGATATATTTTTAAGATGGAAAAATGCGGTTTTACAGATACTAGACACGTGACTTTCAAATGAAAGATTGGTATCAAAGAGCACACCCAGGTTCCTAACCGACGACGAAGACTTAACAGAGCAGCCATCAAGTGTTAGACAGTATTCTAGGTTATTACATGAGGAAGTTTTTTGTCCAATAATTAGAATCTCTGTTTTTTTCAGAATTTATTAGAAGGAAATTACTAGTCATCCAAAAATAAATATAGAGCTGAGTATCATCAGCATAACAGTGAAAGCTAATTCCATGCTTCCTAATGATATCTCCTAATGGTAGCATGTACAGAGTGAACAGCAGTGGTCCTAGTACTGAGCCTTGTGGTACGCCATACTGAACTTGTGATCGATAAGACATCTCTTCATTTACTGCTACAAACTGATAACGGTCAGATAAGTATGATTTAAACCATGCTAATGCAATTCCACTAATGTCAACATAATTTTCAAGTCTATTTAAAAGAATGTTGTGGTCAGTAGTGTCAAATGAAGCACTAAGATCGGGTAACACCAATAGAAAGATACAACCACGATTGGATGATAACAGCAAATCATTTGTGACTCTAATGAGAGCTGTCTCTGTACTATGGTACGGTCTAAATCCTGACTGAAAATCCTCGCAGATATCATTTCTTTCTAAAAAGGAACATAGTTGTGAAGATACTGCCTTTTCTAGTATCTTTGACAGAAAGGGTAGATTCGAGATCGGTCTGTAATTGACTAATTTTGTAGGATCAAGTTGCGTTTTTTTAACAAGCAGTTTAATCATAGCCAGCTTGAACGTTTTTTGTACGTATCCTAGAGACTAAAATGTATTAATGATAGTAAGAAGAGGATATATGACCTCTGGAAGCATCTCTTTCAGTAGCTTAGTCGGTATAGGGTCTAACATACATGTTGTCGGTTTAGATGATTTAATGAGTTTAGCGAATTCTTCCTCTCCTATAGCAATACATTTATCGAATTTCTACTTAGGGAGACTACAATGCACTCCCTGATGCGATACTGTAGTAGACGGTTGCATAGTTATAATTTTGTCCCTGATATTATCAATCTTATAAGTGAAGAAGTTCATAAAGTCATTACTGCTGTGTTGCTTGGAAATTTGGCTTGAAGCTTTCTTTTTCGTTAGTTTAGTCACTGTTTCAAATAAATACCTAGGGTTTTGTTTATTTTCTTCTAATAGGGTTGAAATTGATTTTTCTGGCTGTTCTCTTAAGTGCCTGAGTGTGCTCGTTGTACCACGGCGTTGGACTATTTTCTTTAATCTTCTTTAAGCAATGGAGCAACTGTGTCAAAAGTGCTGAAAAAGAGAGAGTTAAAAGTTTCTGTTGCAATATCGAGTTCTTCTAAGCTGTCCGGGATGCTGAGATGATGAAACTGATTAGGAAGATTATTAATAAAGCAATCTTTAGTGGCAGAAGTGATAGGTCTAACATATTTGTAACACGGAGTCGGCTTTGCAGCCTTGGCTAAATGTAATTTACACAAGACTAGATAATGATCTGAGATGTCATCGCTCTGCTGCAGAATTTCAACGGCATCAACATTTATTCCGTGTGATAATATTAGAGTATGATTACGATAATGAGTAGGTCCTGACACGTGTTGTCTAACTCCAATAGAGTTCAGAATGTCTTTAAATGCCAATCCCAATGCATCTTTTTCATTATCTATATGTATATTAAAATCAGCAACAATTAGTACTTTATCTGCAGCCAATACTAACTCTGATAGAAAGTCAGCAAATTCTTTGATAAAATCTTTATTGTGCCCTGGTGGCCTGTATACAGTAGCCAGCACAAATCTCAAATGTGATTTGTCATTTACACTATATATTTTTACATTAAGCACCAACATTTCAAAAGAAGTATATTTAAAACTAGATTTCTTAGTGATTTTGAAAATATTACTATAAATTACAGCGACACCTCCCCCTTTGCGTTTCAGGCGAGGTTCACGTTTATAACAGTAATCTTGCCGGGTGGACTCATTTAAAGTAATGTAATCGTTTGGTTTTAGCCAGGTTTCTGTCAAACACAGCACATCTAGATTATAGTCTGTAATCATATCATTAACAATAAGTGCTTTTGAAGTAAGGGATCGAATATTCAGCAACCCAAGCTTTATCATTTGCTCATCTGTATTATAACTGTTTTTTATTTGTTGAACATCAATTAAATTTTTAACCTTAGATGGGTTGAAGCGTTTTTTTGGATTTCCAAATTCGGGGAACAGACACAGTCTCTATGTGATGATAGCTAGGTGGAAGAGTCTCTGTGTGATGGGATTTATCTGACCTTGGTGACGTGAGACAGCTAGCAGACAGTCGGTTAAGCCAGTCTGTCTGCTTCCTGACCTGAGCCCCAGATTGTCATGTTTTATCTCTAAGACTATAAGCCAAATTACTAGAGAGAAGAGCAGCACCATCCCAGGAGGGATGAATACCTTAAATCTCTTTTCAACAGGTCAGGTCTTCCCCAAAAACTTTTCCAATTGTCTATGAATTCTATATTATTTTGCGGACACCACTTCAACAGCCAGCCATTGAGTGAACACAATCTACTGACTATCTCATCACTCCTGCGAACAGGAAGGGGGCCAGAGCAAATTACAGTGCCTGACATCGTACTTGCAAGTTCACACACCTCTTTAATATTAATTATTAAATACAGGAAACACAGGGGTTTAAATACACAGGGGCAAACAAGCAAGTTAAGAAGACACACCTGAGGGTTGTTCCATAAAAGACGCTTATAAAAGCGGGGATTAAACTCCAAAACCGGACTTGAATGAGCCTAACAAATAAGTTGGGGCTAAAGTGGTTCCATAAAAGGTAATTGAAGTTCACGCAATCTCACTAATTTGATCCAGGTTTATCTAGTCTAGATAATTGCGTGTGCACGCGTTTCTGAAGCAGCCCTAGAGGTCGATCGTGGATCAAATCGATCCACCATCAAACAGCGTATATTTTGTGCTGTTTGTGCGTTTGTGACATGTTTTTTTTTTTCCCTCAGTGCAAAACTTACATTTTACAGTTATATTCTCCATCTGTAAATATTAGAAAGTCATGCAAATGTATCCATTTTGCTGCTAATCTTCATATTGAACGAGCGCTGCTGCGCGATTTTTTTAAAGAAACTAAATATATAAAGATACAAAATATAGTTTTGGGTATATGACCTATGCTACTTAATAAAGATGATGTAAACTTATTTAGAATGCTGAGAATTACAGCTTTTAATGCAATATTTTTTTGGAGAAAGCCAGAATCCCCAGTTTTAAATGGGTAGATTTAGTTTCTAAAGTACATTATGGAGAGGATAACATGAAATTAAGAGCAAATGTATACATTTTGAAAAGATATGTGCAACTCTAAAATCAAAGAATATTCCATAAAATAAAGGAATATATATTAGCCTACATTAACTACATTTTTATATAACCCTCCCTCCCTTTTATTTCTACTTATTTGTTTACTTTTTTATTTACTTATTTAATGTTGAATATTTGATATTCAAATAATAATACTTGAATAACTATTAGGAATTATGTGTCATTATAAGAGTTTGACATAAATATGTGAATGTTAAATTTTTATTAATATTTATTTATTGTTTTTTTGTCTTTTCCCCCTTAAATCATATGTAAAAGTGTCTAACTATGTACTTTTTGGTTATTGTTCTAATCATGTGTTTTTTTAGGTGGGTATTATCACAAAAGAAAAAAAGTAGAAGGAAAAATAAGGAATATTTATTGGGGGGAAATGTCTTTAAAGGAACTGTCAATTTGTATAATTGTGTTAAATGTGTTTGAATTGAAAGACATAATAAAGTACATAATATATATATATCCACCTAAGAAACACATGATTAGAACAATAACCAAAAAGTACATAGTTAGACACTTTTACATATGATTTAAGATAAATTCTAAATAAGGCACATCTAATGTCCAAATAACAAATATTTTAGTATATATATATATATATGCTAAAATATTTGTTATTTGGACATTAGATGTGCCTTATTTAGAATTTTAAACCTACAAGTGTATTTTTATGATAGCAATAACTGTAAAGGGACTATTGTAATGGGGTAAATCAAATGTAGGCTAATATACTGTCAATTACTAAGCTCAGATTCATCTTACCAGTTAAAATTTATACTGTGCTTTTGTAATTATTTATTTTTAATTTTGTGATTTTAACTTCTGCTTTACAAAGCTTTTTTTTAGATTGTGTTCTAATGTTCTTCTAATCATAAACATGTACTACAGCTGCCAAACAAAACCAGAGAGAAATGTATTCATAAATCTTTAAAACAATCTAATTAAATCTTGGGCACAAAACATTTAGCCAGTAAAAAAAGAAAACCTGTATATATATATATTGTATTTAGGCCTATCTATCTATCTATCTATATATATATATATATATATATATATATATATATATACCGTATATTTATATACTGTATTATATATATAAATATATATATATATATATATATATATATATATATACTGTATTGTTTATATATATACACTGTTAGACTTTTCTGTAATTTCTACAGTTATTTACTTTAAATCCCCCAGTATTATACTGTTATTTCTCTTTACAGTAAATAACTGTGTTTCCCATTGCATCATGGGAATTTTCTGTGACGTCTAACACCACATACAGAGACTTACTGTATTTTTTAAAATTTGCTGTATACTACTGTATTTGTCTAACACCACATACAGAGACTTACTGTATTTTTTAAATTTGCTGTATACTACTGTATTTGATGTAACGGCCTCTCTGGCTGGCACCATTCCATCGTGCTTTTTATTTCCTAATTTTTGCCTTACACCACGTGCAGTGTTCGAACTATACCGTGTCTTTTGGGGGAGCCCACTTTTGTTGATGTTTTTTTTTCAAGGGGGGGGGGTATTGGTTATGCGCGTGCCATACGAGGATGGGAAGTTCGAATCATTTTACTGACACTCTTGTTCGATCTCATTCATCAAAATGAAAGAATCTTTTTTCGAGCCATTTCGTTCATCTAAGGGGCTTTAAATGTTATACTTTTAACAGGCAAATTCCCTGAACACATCCACCTACGCAATCTTGATTATATTCTGAATTAAGAAACATTATAATGCAGTCAAAAATAATTTACAAGGAACATAAATAATTACTTTACCTTCAGAGTCTTTCGTTCAACTGTCACGTGACAGACGCAATGAATGGATCGTTCATGAACGACAGATATATAACAGCTACAAGTCACAAGTGTATGCACTACTTGCTTTATGCAAGCACTATATAGGATAAATCACTATACAGGATTTACTCTATTATACTTTATCGATCCGAATTGATGGGTCAAACAGCAAACATCCACCAACAAATAGTCTATAAATAGGCTGTCTTTGAGTTCACATGAACAACGGTTAAATTATTCGTCGGGCTACAGAAGAATACCATAATTCCTCCGTTCAATTAGGCCTAAGACATCGAGAGTCACGCAGACCTATAACAACCCAGCCACAACACATTTTGGGAATAACATGCCTTACCTTAACACAGAATGGATTTCAAGGACTTCGCGCGCAGATCAATGGCCTCGTTTATATTTTTTCCGACGAATCTGTGAGTTAACATGAGTGGAATTTGCACCGCAGCGCCACCACACCTTGATGCTCATGATAAGAATAGCATGCATAGTTATCTTTATTGAAGTGAATTACCGGTAGGTTTAAATCGCCGTCCTGCATGAATGAATGATATTTTTGCTATTTTACACATAATGATCCACGATGATCACATTACACAAAACTGAAATTGCACGTCAAAATAACACATTGTCAATATTTTTTGAGACCCCCCAAAATTTCACAAATCACCTTTTCAGGGGAGCCCATGTCTTATTAAGGGGAGCCGAGCTCCCCCTAGCTCCCCCGTAGTTCGCACCCTGACCACGTGTCTACAACGCTATAACAGTCAGAGGATATTGGACACATTGAAGCGACCGGGCCGGACCATTAATGCAAAATGTAAACCGTACTCGGTTACTAACGTAACCTCGGTTCTCTCTAGAAGAGGGAACGAGTACTGCGTTTTATCAAAACGCTACGGGAAAAGTCTCTTTTCACGAAACACTGAAGCAAAAATTATCCTTTAATTTTCATATATGTAAAACGCGTTGCGGCAGCAGCAGACAGCTGAAGCAAGACGGCTTGTCCGCTCATTGGCTGCTCTGCGGCAACTGCATAAGCCTATCGAGCGCAGGCTGATGCAACATCAGACCAATGAGGGCGCTTCGCGCCCTCCTCGCCACTTCCCGCCGAGACGGGCGTGGCTTACCTCTATAAAAGGAGCTCGAGAAGGCTGATTCACTTGATTTTGATCGCCGAAGCGAACCAGAGTGAACCAAACGCACGGCAAGGGAACGCAGTACTCGTTCCCTCTTCTAGAGAGAACCGAGGTTACGTTAGTAACCGAGTACGTTCTCTTACGAGAGTTCTCTCGTACTGCGTTTTATCAAAACGCTACGGGAACCCCTTGCAAAACGCCGTGCGTGCTGGGATAAAAACACTGATCACCGGAAGCTATTTCAGGCATACAGTGCATAATCACCAGATAGACTCACACAGAGTCAGGGAATAAGGGGGGGAGCCTTAATTCCCTATACTGTAGCGTCCGCAGGCTTAACATGACCTCACAGGGAGAGTCTAAAGACAGGAGGGGTTTCCTCCGTCCTTATATAGACATGTCCACAGACGCGAATATGACATCACATAGCCAGGGTAGGGAGCCTGCACTAATGTGGGAAAACGTGGGTCTTACACAGTTCTGCCCAGTATAGTCGGTAGCGCGTTGCGCCTGTAAATAGATTACACCGACAAAAGCTTAGCCTGTAAGGCGGGAACCTCTAGGTATAAAACCTGATAAATGTAGACGGAGAGGCCCAGCCTGCCGCCGTACATATATCCTGTAAGGAAATCCCGCTGGACCAAGCCCACGAGGAGGCAACGCCTCTCGTAGAGTGCGCTCTGACTCCCAACGGGCATTGAATGCCCTTGGCAGTATAAGCCAGCGCTATGGCGTCAACTATCCATCTGGATAGACTCTGTTTCGAAACAGCCGTTCCTTTGGAACGTCCGCTGAACGAGACAAAGAGCTGCTCTGTCTGTCTGAAGGCAGCAGAGCGGAACATATAAGTTCTTAAAGCCCTAACAGGGCAAAGAAAACTCGAGTCCCCTTCCTCACTCGACGCCGGCAGGGCAGCCAGGGAAATAACCTGAGCCCGAAAAGGCGTGTTGAGGGATTTCGGCACATAGCCGTGCTTAGGTTTGAGTATGACTTTAGAGTCATTAGGACCAAACTCCAAGCACGTCGGGCTCACAGAGAGCGCGTGCAGATCGCCTATGCGCTTCACTGAAGCGAGAGCCATCAAAAACACTGTTTTGAAAGACAAATGTTTGAGGCTGATAGACTGGATAGGCTCGAAAGGGGCACCTTTCATGGCCGCCAGGACCGTAGAAAGGTCCCACATAGGGACTGAAGGAGGTCTGGGTGGATTCAGTCTCCTAGCTCCCCTGAGGAAGCGGATGACTAAATCATTCCTTCCCAGTGACTGACCCAGCGTTGAACCGGAGAACGCTGAAATAGCCGCCACATACACTTTGAGCGTGGAAGGGGATCTGCCCTTATCCAACAGCTCTTGTAGGAAGGAGAGAACCTCCGCTACCTCACATTCGAGGGGTGAAAGGCTCCGAGCTGTACACCAGCTGGAGAAAACCGACCACTTTGAAGCGTAGAGCCGCCTGGTCGACGGCGCTCTAGCCTCAGTGATGGTATTCATGACTCCCTCTGCGAGACCAACGGGTATCCGTTGAGCGCCCACACATGAAGGGACCACAGTTCCGGGTGTGGGTGCCAAATCGAGCCCCTGGCCTGCGAGAGGAGATCTCTCCTCAACGGCACTGGCCATGGAGCGATGTCTGCTAACTGCATCAGAACTGGGAACCATGCCTGGTTCTTCCAGAACGGTGCTACAAGCAGCACTGGGCATTTTGTTTTCCTGACCCGTTCCAACACCTGTGGCAGGAGGGAAACGGGGGGAAAAGCGTATAGCGGGCAGCGCGGCCACCTTTGGGACAGCGCGCTGTCGGTCTTTGAAAAGAATGCGGGGCAGTGAGCGTTTTCGTGGGACGCGAATAGGTCCACCTCCGCTTTGCCGAATCTCTCCCACAACAGCCGGACTGTTTGTGGGTGTAGAGACCATTCGCCTGTAGGAACGTTGTTCCTGGACAGTCTGTCCGGGCCCACATTCAGAAGCCCGGGTACATGCACTGCTCTCAGCGAGCGTAAGTTGTGCTGAGCCCATAGTAGGAGGCGTTTCGCCAGCCTGTACAGGGATATGGAATTCAGACCGCCCTGGCGATTTATGTAGGACACCACAGCCATGTTGTCCGAACGGACTATGACGTGTTGGTCCTTGATGTGGGGACAAAAACGCGTCAGCGCATTGTGCACTGCCAGCATTTCTAGGCAGTTTATGTGTTGGAGCTTTTCTCGTTCCGACCATAGGCCGAAGAACGGTCTGCCCTCGAGCAGCGCTCCCCATCCCGAGGTGGATGCGTCCGTCGACACCATCCTAACCCTCGAGGAAGTCCCCAGGCTTACACCTGATTGGTACCAGTCGTTCGCCATCCAAGGCACCAGGGCTGTGACACAGTCCTGATTGACCTTGAGGCGTAATTGACCGGACACCCACGCTCTGCGCGGTACCCGCGCTTTCAACCAGAACTGCAGCGGGCGCATGCGGAGCAAGCCCAGCCGGAGAACTGACGATGCTGAGGCCATGAGACCCAGCATCCTTTGAAATTTCCTGAGCGGGGTGAAAGCGCCGCGGCGGAAAGACTTCGCCGCGCGCTGAATGTTCAGCACACGCTGTGGCGACAGCTGCGCTGTCATAGACTGTGAGTCCAGAACTATACCCAGAAACGAAATCGTTTGACTGGGGTTCAGTGAACTCTTCGCCCAATTGACCGTGATACCAAGATTCTCGAGGTGATCGAGTAAAATGGCTCTGTGCTCTACGAGCTGAGATCGTGATTGGGCTAGGATCAACCAGTCGTCCAAGTAGTTCAGCACTCGCATGCCTCTGAGTCTGAGAGGAGCGAGCGCTGCATCCATGCATTTCGTAAATGTACGAGGTGCCAGGGACAAGCCGAAAGGCAGGACTGTATACTGGTATGTCTGACCCTCGAAGGCGAATCTCAAGAATCGCCTGTGATGTGACGCTATCTGTATTTGAAAATACGCGTCCTTCAGATCTATCGACATGAACCAGTCTTCCCGGCGAACATGCGCGAGAATTTTGCTGGTCGTGAGCATTTTGAAACGGCGTTTCACTAACACTCTGTTCAGTCGTCTTAGATCCAGAATGGGTCTGATACCGCCGTCCTTTTTGGGGACTAGAAAGTATCTGCTGTATATCCCCTGTTCGCTTTGATCTCGGGGAATAAGCTCTATCGCCCCTTTGCTTATCAGTTTTGATATTTCGGCGCGAAGTAGGTGTGCTACTTTCAGCGGTACCGAAGTTTCGACGCGCGCTGTGAAGCGCGGAGGGCGTCGAAAAAACTGTAGCGAGAAGCCTCTCTTTATAATGCCTAAGACCCAGTCCAAAACCCCTGGAAGCGCTGCCCATGCATCTGCATGGTTGGCTAAGGGCCGGATACAGAGCGCGCTCTGTTCGCCGTGCGACAGAGGTGCTACGGGGCTCACAAACGTAGGCGTTATGCCTGCGGCATTTGAGGCGGGGGGCGCGCTTAATACAGCGGGCGGAGCGCTCGTCCTCGACCTTACAACAGTGCTTGGCTGAGTGAGGGAGGGCTGCGCGAGTCCCGTGGGACTCATGTGTGCGAGTAGATGTGGGCTGGGAGCGGACACATTTACTGCTTTGGGCGCGCTGCCTGTGTAAGCAGCGCGCGCGCTCATAGGTCTCGTTTTTACAGAGAGCCTGTGATCTGATAGACATAGTGTTCGTGGGCACTGAGTAGTGGGCACTTTTACTATGTGGGGAGCGCAATCGACCTGAGTCGATTTTATTTGCGCGAGCCCTAAGTGCAGGGCTGTGCTTGTGTGTAGGGATGGGCACTGAGAAGTGGGCATCGACACTACATTTATAGCACCATCGGCCGTGGCCGGGACACCAGAAATACCGTGAGTAAGTGTGGGCGCGGGAGAGCGGGCACAGTTACTGCAATGAGTGCACTGTCTGTCTGAGCAGAGTGAATGCACACAGGTTTCGTCTTTACAGAAACCACAAGGCATGCAGAACATAGTGTTTGTGGGCACTAGGCAGTGGGCACGTTCACTATGTTGCGTGCGTGATCGACCCGAGTCGAATATATGAGCGCGGGCCCTGTGTGAAGGGCTGTGCTAGTGTGTAGGGATGGGCACTAGCAGTGGGCATCTTCTCTACACATATAGCATCATCGGCCGTGCTCGTGGGCAGCAAAAAACACGTCTGCAGTTGTCTCTCGGGGAACAAACAGAGTGATTTGCATTCGGCGGCATAAATATTTTCTGCCGGCCGGCCTGGGGTTCGAACCTCCGATTCCCCGCGCGCAAGTCTAAGAATCTACCACTGGACCACAGTGAAGATACATAGACAAAGTCAGCGCGAGTATTATCCGCACTGGCGTTTGCTTGCAGGCATGTACCATGTGCTCGTGGGCAGCAAAAAACACGTCTGCAGTTGTCTCTCGGGGAACAAACAGAGTGATTTGCATTCGGCGGCATAAATATTTTCTGCCGGCCGGCCTGGGGTTCGAACCTCCGATTCCCCGCGCGCAAGTCTAAGAATCTACCACTGGACCACAGTGAAGATACATAGACAAAGTCAGCGCGAGTATTATCCGCACTGGCGTTTGCTTGCAGGCATGTACCATGTGCTCGTGGCCAGCAAAAAACACGTCTGCAGTTGCCTCTCGGGGAACAAACAGAGTGATTTGCATTCGGCGGCATAAATATTTTCTGCCGGCCGGCCTGGGGTTCGAACCTCCGATCGCCCGCGCGCAAGTCTAAGAATCTACCACTGGACCACAGTGAAGATATATAGGCAAAGTCAGCGCGAGTATTATCCACACTGGCGTTTGCTTGCAGGCATGTACCACGTGCTCGTGGCCAGCAAAAAACACGTCTGCAGTTGCCTCTCGGGGAACAGACAGAGTGATTTGCATTTTCAGACGCCTGCAAAATGCCAGAATGTGAGAAGAGCGGAAATCGCCCAGTTTCAGCGGGGCTGAAAACACTCCATTCTCCTTTCGCCAGTGACGCGCGGGAACCGTAGAAACGGTGTTCGGTTGCAGGCAAGCGGGTACTACGCGCTCGCTGGCTGCAAAATGCATCTCTGCAGTCGCCTTCAGGGGACTTACAGAGCAAGCATTGGCGGCATAAATATATATGCCGCTAGACCGGGATCCGAACCCCGGTCTCCCGCGTGGAGAACCTATAATTCCACCACTGAGCCACAGGGGGATACAGGCTTTGAAAGCGGCGTCAACATGTATTCTTCGGCGTTTGCTGGCAGGCAAGCGTGTAAAAGACTCACTTGCTGCAATAATATTTCCAGTCGCCGAACAGGGAACTGAGAAATGTGAGAGAAAAGAGGTCAGACCGACCAACGGTGGGACTAAGAACACTCTTTTCTCCTTCGCCGGTGAATGACGCGTGCAGAGGCAGGGTAGCTTTTCTTGTAACGTAAAGAAAAACTAATCCCGCCATCCGCTTCCAGGAAGGGCAGCCTCGGAAGGATGCCCGGTGAGTCCTCAAAGTCACCGTAGGCAATTGGCTCGGAGTGAAGGCGTTCGCCGTCAGCGAGCGCGAGCGCTGCATGAGAAGGCATCTTGAAAAAGACGCAGCTCTTTTAGGGGTGTGTGTTGCAAAGCGAACACACACACACACAAACACAAGAACAAGAATGTAAAGGATATGGCGTCGGAAAGCGCAGCAGGTACGGCGGTAGAAGGCGGCGTTGGCCAGCGGCTTCAAGGGCTCGTCCCGCTGAAGTGCTTGCATCAGACGACGCGTGCTTCCTCGTGATCCAGCGATGCGTGCGCTTCGCTGAAGAGATTAAAATCAAGTGAATCAGCCTTCTCGAGCTCCTTTTATAGAGGTAAGCCACGCCCGTCTCGGCGGGAAGTGGCGAGGAGGGCGCGAAGCGCCCTCATTGGTCTGATGTTGCATCAGCCTGCGCTCGATAGGCTTATGCAGTTGCCGCAGAGCAGCCAATGAGCGGACAAGCCGTCTTGCTTCAGCTGTCTGCTGCTGCCGCAACGCGTTTTACATATATGAAAATTAAAGGATAATTTTTGCTTCAGTGTTTCGTGAAAAGAGACTTTTCCCGTAGCGTTTTGATAAAACGCAGTACGAGAGAACTCTCGTAAGAGAACTGTTTGTCCCTTGCCAGAAATAGCGCGAGCGCTTGGACTCGGAGTAACGTTACCGTCCGTACGTCCGAAATATAACGGCGCATCACTATACACTGTCTGGGATTTGTCGTGTCTCGCTGGAGCATCCAGTGTAATATCACTGGGACTGTCTTTTGCTGGACCGCGCCGTTCGTGTCTCTGGCCCGGGGAAGAGACGGAATTCACTTCACCGAGAGAGACCAGCAAGCAAGGTAAAAAAAAAAAACATTCTGTGTGTGTTGACAGGAATGTGCCCAGTTTAACCTGTTATACTCGTCAACATGGCGGTAACGAACTTTACCACAGTAAACTGCGCTAACGTTTCATTTTACACACTTTGTTGTCGAGTTAAAATACGCCAACAAGCAACGCTTAGTTTACATTAACAATAAATGAACTATGTGAAATTCTGTTTTGGTTGTAGATAATGTTGGCCTACTGATGAGAAAATAACATTGTATGTTAGCTAACGTTAATTTTTATTTGGCTAGCTGCCACCTTTCTAGTTTTAGCATTAGTTTGCAAACTATAACATATTATAGTTTTTATTCTTATTTTATGGAATTTAATATTTACTTCCATTTTTGTATGTGTTTAAAGGCAACTGCAACAAAGCGCCAATTCGCGCCAGTGACTTCTAGCAAGATTCCGGAGATAAGTTAACGTTAGGCCATTTGTGATATATTTTGACATAAAGTTTGCTGAAATTAGCAATATGTGATAAGTGCTTTGGAGCCACTGGTGCAGACTAGGTAGCATACAATATCGTATAAAATCTCTATAAAATTGGCTAACTTTATATCAAATAAGTGACCTTTGCATCATGTCTAACTTTATATTTATTACACAGCAAATGAACCAATCAGAAGATGGACCATTTTCTATGTTCAGTCTCACCAGATTAAATGTATCCAGGTAAGCACTGCACTAAAACTCTCACTAATTCATTCATACCAAATCTAGCATTCTAAACAACTTAAGTTTATATTTTTGCATTATTTTGATATTTTATTAGGCAGAAGACTGTCTACCATTGCAGTCCCACCTGAACAGGAAGGTCCTAACATCAGCGCACAGGTGGGTTAACTACTGTAGGAAGGAGAACGGTCATCACTCAGTGATTTCTTGCATGTGTCTTAATGTATATTTGTCTCAGACAGGGACCCCTTCACTGCAGATGAGCTGAAATGGGCTAAATCATCGATGTCAGTCTTTCTCTCTATGGATCTCAGCATTTTTGGACAGAATTTAGGATTTGTAAGTATTAAAATTTAATCTGGAATAATTTAATTTAGTTCAGTTGAAATGTTTGAATATGCTATTGCCAAAGCTGTTTACAAATATATATTCTTAAGTTATTGTAAACATAATAATAAAAATGTAAAAAAAAGGAGGTTAAAAATATTTTGACACTAATATTTATTTCTCTCTCTCTCTCTCTCTCTCTCTCTCTCTCTCTCTCTCTCTCTCTCTCTCTCTTACAGTATAGTGTTGGAACCAGGCTCTCCTCTGAAGGACTGAGTACATTTGTGTTTGTGGACACGCACACAGATCAGGGAACATTCTGATGTTGTCAGTCAAGTTCTGAACAGGAACCAATCTTTGGAGAAGTTCATTTATTCGCAAAGGTGGACAAAAACATTGTGTTGACTTTTTAAAGATTATTTTGATGATGATTTTTACTCGTAGAAGTAGAAGTAGACTGAGGGGTAGACAGTCAGACATTGATAATAATAAGAAATGTTTCTTGAGAATCAAATAGACTTCAAAAACATTAAGACACTTAAATACTTCTTTTGGCCACCAGTGTACACGAATCCAACACATTTTTGTAAATAAGTGAAATTATTTTGAAGGTGGGGTTATGTGTCATGTATTGTGAAAAGAACTGTGTTTTGTCCTGTGTTGGACATTTCCTTTTTGACTGCTTAAAAATGTATTTATATTCTGCAGTTTTATGAATGTAATGGTTGATATTTCATTATAATACTTGTATAAGCTAAACAACCAGTGACTCTACATTCATTGTGTCAAATGCTAACGTTTTGTTTATGATTTTATGTATGTTTTTAACAATGTGTGCAGTGTACAGCACATAATGTGTTAATTTAACACGTCTACACATCTTTGTGCTAACCTTTCTGACATATTTACTTTGTTAAAATCATTAACACAATGAATGAGTTAAAATTAACACAAAAAACGTTGTCCCTAAACTCACCCATTAATGTGTAAAAATTCCACACATCATTTCCAGCATTGGCAGACTGTATATTTTGTGATATATATGAAATGTTTTAAATAAAAATATGGTATTTTGTAATAACTTTGTCTAATTGGTTTGTATGTTAGTAGTATTTATGTAGGATAAAAATAAAATTAATTATATATAAAAATTATGAAATCTAATTTAGTACAAATAAAAAATAATTACAGTAGTGTACTGATTAGCTTCGTTTTTACAGTAATGCACTGTATTACACAATTACAGTACCATACTGTAAAACTGAAAACGGTAATGTACTGTAAATCTTAATTCTTAATTCTTAATTAATCTTATATACAGTGCAATGCATAAGTGAATACACCCATGCTAAAGTTGAATAAAAAGAGGAATAAAAAATCATATTTTGGAAATTGAACTTAATGCCTTAATTTAAAAAATTAGGAAAAATCCAACCTTTAAGGACACCAATTTTCTTTGTGAATGAATAATGTATCGTAAATAAATAAATGTTCTTCCTTAAAATACATGGTGCATAAGTGAGTACACCCCTATGTTAAATTCCCATAGAGGCAGGCAGATTTTTATTTTTAAGTATTTAAAAAAAAAAAAAATTTAGGATACTATGCATCCTGATAAAGTTCCCTTGGCCTTTGGAATTAAAATAGCCCCACATCATCACATAGCCTTCACCATACCTAGAGATTGGCATGGGGTACTTTCCATAAGATCATCTCTCAATGCAAATCAAACTAGCTTTTAGGCTAACTGAAATAAAATCATGCCAATCTCTAGGTATGGTGAAGGCTATGTGATGATGTGGGGCTATTTTAATTCCAAAGGCCAAGGGAACTTTATCAGGATGCATAGTATCCTAAAAAAAAAATATAAAAAAATACTTAAAAATAAAAATCTGCCTGTCTCTATGGGAATTTAACATAGGGGTGTACTCACTTATGCACCATGTATTTTAAGGAAGAACATTTATTTATTTACGATACATTATTCATTCACAAAGAAAATTGGTGTCCTTAAAGGTTGGATTTTTCCTAATTTTTTAAATTAAGGCATTAAGTTCAATTTCCAAAATATGATTTTTTATTCCTCTTTTTAGTCAACTTTAGCATGGGTGTATTCACTTATGCATTGCACTGTATATAGGTCTATATTGTCTAATTTATCATTGTAGCCTTATTTAAGTTGATTTTCTGTATACTGTGTATTTATGTTTGGAGTAATAGTGGTTAATAAAGTCCAATAATGGTATGAGAGAGTATCAGTGGTAATATCATGTGTTCTTGTCGGTCAGTGTTAGAGGATCTGTGTAACAACTGAGGCTTAGCCTGACAGTTAGCCTGCCCTGGACCAGGCTAGTTTCCCAGCATAAGTTGCCAGGGTAACTGAGTTTGAACTATTTTAAGTTTGCTTTATGAAACAGAATCCACCGACAATAAGTCTGACTAACCAAAATAAGCCTGGCTTGTATTCTAATCTTGTTTTATGGAACAACCCTCTGGGGAAGACTAATCAACATGAAAACCTACAAAGAACTACAAAACACTGCACAAGACAGGAAATAACAAAAGACACAAGACAAGGGGAACACAAGACAGGAATCATGACACTCAACATAAAGCACTGTCAATAACTCGAACGTTGATTTGTGACATTCCAAGAACATAAAAAATGTCCAGTTTCCTGAATGTTACTAGAATGTTATTTAAAGGTTAGTATGATGTTCCTGAAACATTCTTTCAATCATCTTTCGAAAGAGTAATAAGAACACAAACTACAACTTTATTCAGACACAGCCTTGAACTTAAGATAAGACATTAACTCTCTCAAGATCTGATTAAACAACTCCACAAATAGCATTACCAGCTTCACTTATTACTAACCAAACTGACTTTATTTTCTGTCACACGTCACCACGAAAATCACGTCACCACACGTCACCACGAAGATCAGTGTTTGCTGCTCTTGACCCTTGTCTATCTTTAAGTTGGTGCTTTATCAGTAATTGCAGGTGTTTATGGAGACTAAAGAACGTTCCAGAAAACTGGAAAATTTTTATGTTCCCAGAACCAACACTTAATATTTGGAGAACATTCTTATTACAAAAGTCTGTTAGCTGGGTAGTAATTTAAAACCAAAAGGCTAAAACTATTTTCCCCTTGCCAGTACTTTTTTATTACTTCATGTTAAGTGAAGGCAAATCTGAAGTAAAATTGACCATGACTTCCTCACCGTAACTTGTTCCTTGTGGAAATGCAGAAAGTTCGCTCACCCAATGCTTGGAGTCGTGCAGCTCACCTGCATGAAAGTTGGGGTTGGGGGCCTGAACTAGTTTGTTTCAGGAAATCAGCAGCCTAATAAAGAGGTTGACTCTTCTTTGCAGCAATTTCCTTGCATGTGAGGCTATTTTGGTGCGACGTGTTGATAGCTGCATGTCTTTAACTACTGTTAACTCAAGAACACAATGACTGGAATCACTTCTTCCCTCCTTTTATCGCAATTGGTCTGCTCTTACAATCCAGTCAGAACGATAAAGTGATTTCACATGACTAGCACTTGTTCACAAGTGCTGATGATATGATTAGTGAAATTATTTTAGCTGGTCACTTTGTGCCAGGGCCAAAAAATGTAAGCATTTTGCAATTATTTAAAATGCATCTGATCACTCTAAAAACAATGTGAATCAACACCACAACAACTGAAGCAGCAAACTTTGTGAAACACACAGCCAATACTTTTGGCCATGGCTGTATCGTCTTAAACTGAGATAAATACACATTAGAAACAACATTAGCATTAGCACACTCATAAATACTTCTAGCTAGTAATTCTCCAACTGCGGTACACACACCACCCATGATATTAATGTATGTCAAGTCAAGGCAAGTCACATTTATTTATACACTGAAAAAAATGATTCGTTGAATTTAATAAAAAATGTTATGGTAAGTGGTTGCACACAATTGATTTTATCTACATTTAAACAAATGTATTAAGTTCATGCATTCATGACCTCGAGACTAGATTACTGTAATGCTTTATTAGCTGGTTGTCCTGCATCCTCAATAAACAAGCTACAGTTAGTCAAAAATGCAGCTGCTAGAGTTCTTACTAGGTCAAGAAAATATGATCATATAACACCAATTCTATCATCTCTACACTGGTTACCTATTAAGTTACATATCAATTACAAAGTATTACTACTGACCTATAAAGCCCTAAATGGTTTAGCTCCTGGGTATTTAACGGAACTTCTATCGCCCTACAATCCATCGCGCTCTTTAAGATCACTAAATTCGAGGCTTTTGGTCATTCCTAGGATATCTAAGTCCACTAAAGGAGGGAGGGCGTTTTCACATTTAGCTCCTAAACTCTGGAATGGCCTTCCTGATATTGTTCGAGGCTCAGACTCGCTGTCCCAGTTTAAAACTAGATTAAAGAGGCATCTCTTTAGCCAAGCGTTCACATAATACTTACCTTTTATACTACAGTTGAATCAGATCGAATGCATTAATATTATGAACAGCAGCAATGCTAATTATTTCCCATCTACTTTTCTGCTGTTATCTCGGGACGCTAGCGGGACGCTAGCGCTATACAAATAAATTTGAATTGAATTGAATTGAATTGAAGTTGAACTTATTCAATTTTAGTTCAACTTAATGCATTTGTTTACATGTAGCTTAAATCAATTGTGTGCAACCACTTACCATAATTTTTTTTTTACTAAATTCAACGAATCATTTTTTTCAGTGTATAGCGCTTTTTACAAAGCAGACTGTTTCAAAGCTGATTTACAGAGATAACAGGACAATTCAACAGTTTGTTTCCAGAAGAAAATAGCGTCACAGTTGAGCTTAAGTAAGTTCAGTGATGATTCTTTTTGTTGTAAAAAGTTATTAATTTAGTTAAAGGGGCACTATGCAGTTTTTTTTTCAGCTTAATTTACCTTAACTGAACAGCTTCGGAGTCATTGGAATGGTTATATGACTTTTTTCGGATTGAATGATGGTCTTCTCGCACCCCCCTAGCACCTGTGAGCGGAAAAAAACACCCTTGCAACTTTGGGCCGGCGGGCTATAAATAAGCCTTCTGTGTATCATACATACCTCAGTGGACATGGCTCCGTGCGCTCGCCGGCTTCTTTGAAAACAAATGCACATGACCAGAGGGAGAAAATGGGAGGGGGGAGAGTCGCCAATGAGTTTTGACGACAGTGTTGTCAAATATCTATTCCGAAGCTGTAGGGGGAACTCTATAGATAAACCCGCGAGCAAAAAGCGAGATAACAGCGAAGAAATTGCCAAAACTGCATAGCGCCGCTTTAATTTATACAGTCTCTCACAAAAGTGAGTACACCCCTCACATTTCAGCAAACATTTTAGTATATTTTCTCAAGGAAAAATACTATAGAAATGAATCTTCGATATATTTTAGAGTAGTCAATGTGCTGCTTGTATAGCAGTATATATTTACTGTCCTCTGAAAATAACTCAACATACAGCCATTATTGTCAAAATAGCTGGCAACAAAAGTGAGTACACCGAACCGGCTGATTAGAATAAACCTCGGAATAAGCAGAAAGACTAACATTAGCGTAGATGCCATTCTTCTTATGATGCAACGAGTACATCGGGTGTTATAGGAGTGTTCCCGGTTCCGGCTGACCTAATTTATGCAGCCAAATAGTCATTTAACTGATTTGAATAAAAAGGAATGTATCATTTTATATGTGTATGCCAAAATTATAATATTAGTAATATTCACAAACAAAACCCCTATAAAGCCCATCAAGTTCCTCTAAAACAGGGATGGGCAAACTGTGTCCTGGAGGGCCACAGCTCTGCAGAGTTTAGCTCCAACCCCGATAAACTCTCCTGCATGTAGCTTTCTAGTAATCCTGAAGACATTGATTAGCTGGTTCAGGTGAATTTGATTAGTCAAGTCAAGTCAAGTCACCTTTATTTATATAGCGCTTTTTACAATACAGATTGTATCAAAGCAGCTTAACATTGATAACATGAAAATAATACAACAAAGTTTGTTTCTAGAAGAAAATTGCATCATTGTCCACCCTTAATAAAGCAGATCAATAATATTGTTGAATATTAAATGTCCCCATTAGGGTCCCAGATAGATAGCAACCATCAAAACAATGTTAAATCGATGTTAATGTCTATTTTGACTCAATATCACTTTTGCTCCCACAATTAATGTTGATTTTTTTTTAAAGATTTCATCCAAAAATCAATGGTAATGGCATTGAATCAATGTTACACTGTGATAATAATTCAACATTATGTTTATTCACCTTATTTTCCACGACGACAAGGGTGCCGCCATTACGTTCGTTTTGTCATCTTACTGCCGGCTGAGAGGGACTTCAACTTCCGGCTGAAAGGACCTACGCTAGTTTCTAGACGTAATTCTATAGTTGTAACAGTAAAATATGTCAAGTATTATATGCTCAGTTAGGGGCTGCCATAACAATTGGATTAAGAGGATAGAACAATTCAACCAACGGTGTTACTAACACAATGTAAAGTCCGTTCTATGAATACATTTAAGATTAGTAAAGAGCCGTTAACAAACATCATCTTGAGCCATCAACATCTTGCATGATTACCATTGCCCACCTATATGTCATATTTCTTATATTTCGTTTAATTAGTGATATGGACCTAAGGGTCTGAAATAAAGTATGAATGAATGAATGAATATTCACGATAGTACAATATATTATGGTACATTACAGTCTTACAATAGCTCACATTATTCCTGTAAGGAGGCCAGCTAGCTACATCTCTCATTCAGATATTGATATTGACCTACGTAGAGTTAGGAGATTGTGTGTATACTGTCTCATTTTTAACGCATCTCTCTTTTTCACACTGTTCTAAGTATGAGTGCCATCATAAATTAATTATTATGATCTATTTTAAGCACTAATGTAAAAATGTTTATGGTTATATTATTTCCATAGATCATCGATGAGCGTCAGTGTTGCAGTGGACAAATGTGAGGAGGATCACAGCTACATGCCCCAGACCTGTGATGCAGAAACACAATGGGAGGATCCATCTGTCTCTAACTACAACTACGCTCCAAAATCTCAACTCAACCTGAAGCCACCTACATCTGAAATGGGAACAAGTTGAGCCAGTGCCATAGTACATAACTCTGCTGAGAAACGACCACCTTTGTCAGCTCTACACAGGGTCGACATTGGATGCATTCCATTCAGTTGCCGAGCACCTTACCAATTCATACACCAACAGTTTTCAGCTACCCACTTGGGATCAGCTCCTGATGACTCTGATGAAGCTGCGTCTTATATACTTTTTTAGCTTTAATATGAATCAGTATATATATTTAATTCATACAGTGAAAAACTAAGCAGTGTTTTATTTTTACATTTGATTATTCAGTTTCTGTTGTTAAATAGACCTAATGTAGGATAACCTGAACCTATTAACCCTGTGGTTTACACTGGTGTTAAAATAACACTTCTTATGTTACAGTAAAACACTGCTATTCACTTTCACAAGTTGAAGGGATGTTTTCTTGTCACAAAAAGAATGTGAAACACGTATGTAGGTTATATAATTTTAAATCTAATTTAAGTTAATTTTATACACTTTAAGCATTATCGTATCGCATATTGAATATCACATTGTTTAATGAGTTATCGCAAATCGCATTTTTCTTCAATATCGTGCACTTAATAACTTTGTCCAGGCGATGAAGTAATGAAGACAGAGGCTTCACCATTACCGATCTCCTCTATGAAAGGAAGGTGAAACTTGTCCTTCCTGTAAACCTTTACAATGTGACCAGATTTTACCTGTTGTGACTAGTTATTTTCATAAACCTTTACAGTGTGACCAGATGTTACCTGTTATGAATAGTTATTTTTATAAAACTTTACAATGTGACCAGATTTGACCTGTTATGAATAGTTATTTTCATAAACCTTTACAATGTGACCAGATCTGACCTGTTGTGAATAGTTATTTTTATAAACCTTTACAGTGTGACCAGATTTTACCTGTTGTGAATAGTTATTTGTATAAACCTTTACAGTGTGAGCAGAGCACAGAGTGAGCACCTGTTAGTCATTTATTATTAAACCATATAATGTGAGCTCTGTAGATTCCCCTTAAAACTTAAAGGAATTAAGTCTTCTAGTTAGAAGGAATAAGTCACGTCAAGTTTGCAAATGAATATCTTAGTTTATTACTTATGAAATTTAAATGGTGAAATGTATCTACATGAAGGTCAGTAGAAGGTGTCTCTAGCTTCCTGAAAACATCAAACACTTCTTACAACTGATTTTATACAACTTATTTAATCATTTATATTTAACCAATTACCTAATCTCCTATCCTTAACCCTAAATATTATCATTCCTTATTTACAAATAATTTTTCATTGCTGCTCCATCAACTCCTTCTGACAGGACGAAGTAGTTAAATATGTCCCCATAGGTTACCTCTGGCCACGTTAACAATGACAATGGATGAGACAATGTGAACCAACTGATCGTCGTACAAAGTTTTCTCCGTGCTCCCAATTTAAAACATTTACGGTATTAACGTTATTTGTCATTTCGCTAAAGTTTTGGCTAACTATAAACAATCTTCTAACTACTGAGCTAGCTACCGGATGTGCCGTGTCAGTTTAGCGGAAGTCGGATGACAAAATGCGGAAGCGCGAAGTATTAAAAGTGGGCGGGGCAGAATAAGGTGAATACTGTCAGAAACGAAACACAACAACTATAACTGACTTAAACTAACTAAGTTTAAGTTGAAATCAACTGGAAATAAAAGAAGACAATACATCTCTCAAGATCTCAGCAGAAGTTCTTATTAAGAATTAACAGAGGGTTAGATGTTGAAGTTTTATTGAAAATGTTTGGTCGCCTTTGCAACTGTGTGTACTAAAACACATTTTATTGCAAAGAAAGCCAGAAACAAAGTTAATCCATTTCAATCATAAATAATCAAAAATAATAATATTAGTAATAGTCACAAACAATAATTTCTGGCCAAAGATCAAACATTCTGAATTTTGATTTTTAAAATTGATAAAAACAAAAAACAAAAGTTTTGTTTAGAAACACATGCATACATCAAGATTCAGCATAAGTATCTGAACAATGGTGACATGCTTTAAGCTGCAATGCATGTTGGGAGCCTCCAGGGTATTAAACTTAATGCTCCCAGCATGCATTGCGGCATGAAGCATGTCACCATTTTTGAGATTTGTATGCTGATTTTTGATGTCTGTGCGTCCTAAAAATAAAATTCATACTATGTATTTAAAAGTTCTGAACTGTTGCAAGAAAGTATAGATGGATAATATAATCTGTTGATAACAATTAACCACTTTTATTCAGGAGTAAAATCAGTAAACTATTATTTTTCTAATTGTGCTGAAAAGTGTTTCACCTGATTATCTTTGTTTCTCTCTTACTTTACAAACAAATTACATGTTTTGGTAAAAACTGTTACAAAGACCAGAAACACGCATAAAATCCAAGTCAAACTGTCCAACCAAAGGCAACACTGATCACCATAATGATGAGCAGTTATTTTCAATAAAACATCAACTACTAAACCTCTGTTAAAACTTCTTGAGATCTTGATATTGAGAGATTTATTGTCTTCTATTATTTGTAGTTGATTTCAGGCTGTATGTCTTTAAGTCAGTTGTAATTGTGGACCAGACCGAAAACAGGACCGAGTTTGCCCATCTCTGGTTTGACCCCATAGGCAATATCTTTTCTCTTCAAGGTTGAGTCACAGTGCATCACTGGAACAGAACAATACATCTACAAAGAGCAAACTTGAACTACTATAAACTTCCACTTGTATTTAATTTTCACACCTAGCAAACTTGAAATAATAAAAACTTCAACTTATGTTACATTTTCACACTTTTATCATATAGTGACCAGTGGTGTTGCAAATACCTAAAGAGTTATATATGCTAAGTAAGCATACATATAAGTGGCTACATGTGGTGTGATAGAACTTCAAGACCCTAAGCATAGTTGTCTATAAAAATCTCATACAGCAATCATGAGAACAGCAACATGAAAACAAATACATTAACATTTAGTCATTTAGCAGACGCTTTTGTCCAAAGCGACTTACAAATTAGGACTAAATTAAGCAAGTCATCGTAAAGAGGCAAAAACAACGCAATAAATACTCAAAATACGAAGTTCAGGCATTGGTCAGAGTAGCATAAGCCCGATAAGCGAGGATTAAAGGAAAAAGAGGAAAGATTAAAGGAAAGATTTAAAAAAAATTAAAAAATTATGAGGTTAAGTTCCTGTGATGCCCAGTGATGAGAGGACATAAGGATCTGATGATTCACAGTGTCGAAGGCAGCAGACAGATCCAGAGGAATGAGAACTGAAGATTTGGAAGCAGCTTTTGCAATCCGTAGGGCTTCTGTGACCGACAGTAATGCAGTCTCAGTTGAATATCCTTTCTTGAAGCCGGATTGGTTGACATCCAGCTGGTTGTTCAGAGACAAGAAGGATGTTACTTGGTTGAAAACAGCTCGTTCAAGTGTTTTCACAATGAATGGTAGGAGAGAGACAGGTCTGTAATTCTCTACAAATGATGTGTTTAGTGTTGTTTTTTTAAGCAGTGGAGTTACCCGAGCCTGCTTGAATGCAGTAGGGAAAGTGCCAGTATGGAGGGATGAGTTGATGATGTGTGTGAGTGCTGGTAGAAGTGTGGGAGAGATGGCTTGTAGAAGGTGTGAGGGGATAGGGTCTAGAGGGCAGGTGGTAGGATGACTGGAGAGGATAAGTTTAGATACTTCTTCCTTGGTTAGCGGAGAGAAGGAAGAGAGAGGGTTATTGGCTGTGGAAAAGGGGTCGATCTGGGTTCTTCTGTGTGTGGCGCTGAGAACTGACTGCTGATAGTTGTTGTTTTGTTGGTGAAGAAGTTAGCAAAATCATCAGCAGTTAAAGAGGTGGGTGGTGGTGGAGGTGGACAGAAGAGAGAGATGAATGTCTTGAAGAGTGATCGTGTGTTAGAGGAGCTGTTGATCTTGTTGTGGAAATATGAAGATTTTGCAGCATGAACATCCACAGAAAAGGAAGAAAGGAGAGATTTATACATACTCAGGTCAGATGTGTCTTTTGATTTGCGCCATTTCCTCTCCGCTGCCCTAAGTTTGGTCCGGTGTTCACGAAGAACCTCAGATAACCAGGGGTTAGAGGGAGTAGAAGGAGTAGCACATGCAGGCCTGGAGGAGAGAGGGCAGATATTGTCTAAAATAAGAAGAACCCATCAAAGTGTAGAACTCTTGATTAGATTGATTGCATAATAACCCAATGGATGAATAGCAAAGCAGGTGCAGATTTATCATCTTGAGGGCAGGCTACATGAATAAACAAGATATGCAAAGGGCGAAATGGATCGCTGGGTCCTACCACCATGGTGAGAACTTGCTGGGACCCGAGGGGTACAAATGCCTTGAGTGGGCCAGGTGGCTTTTGGTGGCTAAGGCTTCAGCAGATACCATTGGGTAACAGGGTTTGGCCCAATAGGCGATATCTTTTCCATTCAAGGTTGAGTCACAGAACATACCTGGAACAGAATAATACATCCACATCGAGCAAACTTGAACTAATATAAACTTATACTTATCATTGATTTTCACACCGAGCAAACTTTAACTAATATAAACTTCTTCTTATGATAAATTTTCACACTTTTATCATATAGTGACCAGTGGTAAATACCTAAAGAGTTACATATGCCAAGTAAGCATACATGTAAGTGGCAACATGTGGTGTGATAGAACTTCAAGACCCTAGGCATAGTAGCCTATAAAAATCTCATACAGCAATCATGAGAATAGCAACATGAAAAAAAATAAAATAAGAACAACCCATCACAGCCTAAATTGCGAAATTGCTTGCTGGGTCCTACCACCTTGGTGAAAACTTGCTGGGACCTGAGGGGTATATGCCTCTTGCAAAGGCTTCAGCAGATACCATTGGGGAAGAGCTTTGACCCCATGGGCCCTATTTTAACGATTTGAAACGCAAGTATCAAGCGCGAAACGCAAGTAACTTTGTGGCGCTGTCTTGGGCGCTGTTGCTATTATACCGGCGGGATAAATGACTCTTGCGCCCGATGCAAATCTAAAATGGGTTGGTCTGAAGTAGCTTCATTATTCATAGGTGTGGTTTGGGCGTAACGTGAAATAAACCAATCAGAGCGACATCTCACATTCCCTTTAAGAGCAGGCGCGCTTGTTCTAAAGCGGATTCCTATTATAACGGCGTATTTGCCAGGCGCATGCCAGGAGCGGTTCACAGCCGAGGAGAGCGACGTTCTCGTCAAGGCCGTAAAACACAGAGAAGTGACGTTGGGGATGGAGAAACGCCTCCTCTTTGCACTGAACCGCCCCTAGGAGCGCAAGTGTATTTCTTAGTTAACCGACGTGCTTCTGTGGAGGGAAAAGTCTGCTGTGCGCGGGTGCAAAATAGGAATGATACATGCGTCGGTGTACAAAGTCAATTGCGCTGGGTGCAAGATAGGGCCCCATAGGTGATATCTTTTATAAAAAATGTCTACAAAAATCTTACACAGCAATCATGAGAACAGCAACATGAAAATAAATAAGAACAACCCATTAAAGCCTAGAACTCTTGATTAGTTTGATTGCATGATAACCCAATGGATGAATTGCAAGGCATGTGCATATTTATTCTCTGGAAGGCAGGCTACACAAATAAACAAGGTATGCAAAGTGTCGAAATTGCTTGCTGGACCCTACCAACTTGGTGAGAACTTGCTGGGACCCGAGAGGTACAAATGCCTTGAGTGGGCCAGGATGGATTTGGTGGCTAAGGCTTCAGCAGATGCCATTGGGGAAAAGGGTTTGACCCCATAGGCGATATCTTTTCCCTTCAGGGTTGAGTCACAGAACATCACTGGAACAGAATAATACATCCACAACGAGCAAACTTGAACTAATATAAACTTCTTCTTATGATTCATTTTCACACTTGTATCATATAGTGACCAGTGGTATTGTAAATACCTAAAGAGTTACATATGGCGAGTAAGCATAAATGTAAGTGGCTACATGGGAGCCAGAGCGCCTGACAGTGCTGGCTAATGCTAATCATTAATTCTCGTAGATTATTATTCACGTCGGCACTAATGATGTTCGACTCCGCCAGTCGGAGATCACTAAAATTAATGTTAATGAGGTGTGTGAACTCGCAAGTACGATGTCAGGCACAGTCATTTGCTCTGGCCCCCTTCCTGTTCGCGGGAGTGATGAGATACTTAGTAGATTGTCCTCACTCAATGGCTGGCTGTCTAAGTGGTGTTCTCAAAATTATATAGAATTCATAGACAATTGGAAAAGTTTTTGGGGCAGACTTGACCTGTTAAAAAGAGATGGTATTCATCCCTCCTAGGATGGCGCTGCTCTTCTCCGTAGTAATTTGCCATAGTCTTAGAGCTCAAACATGACTTGGGGCTCAGGTCAGGAAGCAGACAGACTGGCTAAACCGACCGTCTGCTAGCTGTCTCACGTCACCAAGGTCAGATAAATCCCATCACATAGAGCCTCTTTCACCTAGATATCATCATATAGAGACTGTGTCTGTTCCCTGAATTAGGACATACAAAAAACTTCCAAACCCATCTAAGGGTAAAAATGTAATTGATGTTCAACAAATAAAAAACAGATATAATACAAATGAGCAAATGATAAAGCTTGGGTTGCTGAATATTAGATCCCTTACTTCAAAAGCACTTATTGTTAATGATATGATTACAGATTATAATCTAGATGTGCTATGTTTGACAGAAACCTGGCTAAAACCAAACGATTACATTACTTTGAATGAGTCCACCCCGCAAGATTACTGTTATAAACATGAACCTCGTCTGAAAGGCAAAGGGGGAGGTGTTGCTGTAATTTATAGTCATATTTTCAGAATTACTAAGAAGTCTAGTTTCAAATATAATTCTTTTGAAGTGTTGGTGCTAAATATAGCAATATATAGTGTAAATGATAAATCACCTTTGAGATTTGTGCTGGCTACTGTATACAGGCCACCAGGGCACCATACAGACTTTATCAAAAAATTTGCTGACTTTCTATCAGAGTTAGTACTGGTTGCAGATAAAGTCCTAATTGTTGGTGATTTTAATATACATGTGGATAACGAAAAATGATGCATTGGGATTGGCATTTAAAGACATTGTTAACTCTATTGGAGTTAGACAACACGTGTCAGGACCTAGTCATAGTCGTAATCATACTGTAGATCTAATATTATCACACGGAATCAATGTTGATGCCGTTGAAATTCTGCAGCAGAGCGAAGACATCTCAGATCATTATCTAGTCTCGTGTAAACTTCATTTAGCTAAGGCTGCACAGCTGACTCCGTGTTATAAATATGTTAGACCTATCACTTCTGCCACTAAAGATTGCTTTATTAAAAATCTTCCTGATCAGTTTCAACATCTCAGCATCCCAGATAGCTTAGAAGAACTTGATATTGTGACAGAAACTTTTAACTCTCTCTTTTCCAGCACTTTAGACACAGTTGCTCCGATGTGCTTAAAGAAGATTAAAGAAAATAGTCCCATGCTGTGGTACAACGAGCACACTTGGGCCCTTAAAAAAGCAGCCAGAAAAATGGAGCGCAACTGGAAGAAAACAAAACTAGAGGTATTTCACATTTCATGGAAAGAGAGCTCGATCGCATACAGAGAGGCCTTAAAAGCTGCTAGATCTGCTCTTTGTTCAACCCTGGCTTATATTTCAAACCTGTTAGAAGAAAATAAACAAAACCCTAGGTATTTATTTGAAACAGTGGCTAAACTAACGAAAAATAAAGCTTCAAGCCCAGAAGTTTCCAAGCAGCACAGCAATAATGAAAATAATGAATTTCTTCACTTATAAGATTGATAATATCAGAGAGAATATTATAACCATGCAACCGTCTACTACAGTATCGCATCAGGCAGTGCATTGTAGTCTTCCTAAGGAAAAATTCGATTCATTCATTGCTATACTCGTTAAATCATCTAAATCGACAACATGTATGTTAGACCCTATACCGACTAAGCTACTGAAAGAGATGCTTCCAGAGGTCATAGATCCTCTTCTTAATATCATTAATTCATCTTTGTCATTAGGATATGTACCAAAAACATTTAAGCTTGCTATGATTAAATTCTGCAACTTGATCATGCAGAATTAGTCAATTACAAGCCGATCTCAAATCTACCTTTTCTGTCAAAGATACTAGAAAAGGCAGTATCCTCACAACTATGTTCCTTTTTAGAAAGAAATGATATCTGCAAGGATTTCCAGTGAGGATTTAGACTGTACCATAGTACTGAGACAGCTCTCATCAGAGTCACAAATGATTTGCTCTTATCATCTGATCATGGTTCTATCTCACTATTAGTGTTACTCGATCTTAGTGCTGCATTTGATACTATTGACCACAACATTCTTTTAAATAGACTTGAAAATGTTGGCATTAGTGGAATTGCCTAAGCATGGTTTAAATCATACTTATCTGACCGTTATCAGTTTGTAGCAGTAAATGAAGAGATGTCTCATCGATCACAAGTTCAGTATGGCGTACCACAAGGCTCAGTACTAGGACCGTTGCTTTTCACTCTGTACATGCTACCCTTGGGAGATATCATTAGGAAGCATAGTATTAGTTTTCACTGTTATGCTGATGATACTCCGCTCTATATTTCTTCACGCCCTGACGAAACTTACCGATTCACTAAATTAACGGAATGTATAGGTGATATAAAATATTGGATGACTAGTAATTTCCTTCTACTTAATTCTGAAAAAACAGAGATTCTAATTATTGGACAAAAAACTTCCTCACGTAATAACCTAGAATACTGTCTAACATTTGATGGCTGCTCTGTAAAGTCTTTGTCGTCGTTTAGGAACCTGGGTGTGCTCTTTGATACCAATCTTTCATTTGAAAGTCACGTGTCTAGTATCTGTAAAACCGCATTTTTCCATCTTAAAAATATATCTAATTTACGCCATATGCTCTCATTGACAAATGTGGAACAATTAGTTTATGCGTTCATGACCTCAAGGCTAGAATATTGTAATGCAAATTCAATTCAATTCAAATGTATTTGTATAGCGCTTTTCACAATACATATTGTTTCAAAGCAGCTTTACAGAAAGTGCATTTCAGAAATGTACATAGAAAAATACAGTTAGTTAATCATGTATTAATTTAGGGCATAACATATCGTCAGCGTTGAGTCGTCTCTTCACAGGCGTTGAGTCGTCTCTTCACAGGCGTCGAGTTGTCTCTTCACGGGTGTTGGGGCATCTGAAGTTTCCATAAGAGGCTGGATACAAACTGGAGCTGACGAACTCTATTTACCTAAGAAAACAACAGAAAAGCAGATTGGAAATAATTAGCATAGCTGCTGTTCATAATATTAATGCATTCGATCTGATTCAACTGTAGTATAAAAAATAAGTATTATGTGAATGCTTGGCTAAAGAGATGCGTCTTTAATCTAGTTTTAATTAGATTCAGACCAGGGGTGTGACATAGACACCCCCCCAATGACTAATGGCCCATCGCAGCCTGAACAAAGAAGTAGAGGAGGTTTTGTTTTTCAATCTGTTTTATTGTAATTCCTCTATGTGGAGGAACATAATGTTCTAAATTTGCTCTAAGCAAATCAAATGTGAGCAAAATAAAAAAATAATCAGTCTGTTATAAACAAAGCAATTGTGAGCGATAAACAAAAGTAATTTGTACAATCCGACCCCCCAAACATGAAAAGAGCTGAAAGAAGTTAAAGAGAAAACAAATAACGCACACTATAACCTTATAAACAATAATATGTTATAAATTATATGCGATTTTTAATACTGTAGGGCAGTAGCCTATTCCCGGAAGCAACCTCCGAGTGGCCCAGCCCATGGTCCCGTGTCGTCAGAACACAGCAATCAGAGGAGGACGCGCTGAAAATTGTAATGCTGTTCTATTCCTTCATAACTTGTACTGAGAAGGTTTGAGTTGCAGAGGAATTTGTGACCGTTTCACCTGTTCAACCACATCAAAGTTTCGTAATTAGTAAGTCCGTGCTTTTTCTCTTTTTTTTCTTATGTGCTGAAGGGCCGCTGTGCCTTGGTGAAACGGTGTTTGTACGTGAAGAGCTCTTTTCCAAAACGCCATAAACCTAAAAAGCTGCCTCAAAGATCCAGCAAAAATAATGATTATGAATATGTAAAATATTGCAATAAGACATTTTAATTGTTTATTAACTTCTGGCAAAGATGAAGTTGACGATAGGCTATTGACTCGCGATCTTCAGCAGTAGGCTAGTGAACGCACCGGAGAAATGCACATTTATTAGGCTACATAGTTTTTTTGTTTTGGATGGTTTTGTTTAGAACCAGCTTTCTGTAAATATATTTCACATTTTTTAGACCTGTGAGGCGAGTAGGCTATGGTCTGGTTCATGATGATCTCCAGTTCAAGCACCTTATGTTGTGATTGCTAGCTATTTACTTTTTATGTATTAAATCCAGGAAATTTGTTAATGAAAATAATATTAAAATTAAGATACAATTAATACAAAACGAAATTCGTTTTAAAGAAAGGATTTGTGCTTTCTGTTTTGAGGTCTCTGTGAAAGTTTGAAAGTCTTTTAGTGCTGATTTCAGAGCGCTCGCGTCCATAATGGAGAACTGTCACGTAATATTGTTTTTTCCTCATAAATGCGAACACGTGTCAACCAATGCAAGTAAATTTAAAAAGACTTACTCACCCGAAATATTATTCACGGCTGGATCAAGTCGCTCAACGTACAAACGTTCGTCGTCAGAGTCCTGCTCTTCTTCTGAGCAAAATTTGAACTCGTGTCATCTTCCAACAGCGCAGGAAAGTGAATGAATGAAACTTGCTGGTTTGAAGGCATTTCAGGGGGCGTTTACCTTATTTTGCATAGATCACCTCAGCACATTATCTTATGAATAGCGCGCTCTGCGAGTGGGTGTGAACTCATTACCGATAATTAGATGAGACGGGAGAAACTGTACTTCTCTTTAGTTTCATACAGATTACATTGCAGGAGAATATTTGTTTTGAATGTGAATTGTTTTATTTAAAAGTAGAAATTTAAAGCTTTCTTTAGACGCATGTTTCATGGTTGTGTGATAAGTATTAGCTGAGTTTCAGTTCATTTTCCAGACTTGTTTCAGAAAGATTTTTGCGGAGACAGAGTGAGCTGAAAGCGCACCCTGTTTATTTTATTTATTTAAAAATAAAAACAAGGTTTTGATGTTAATGTGAGTGTACACAAAAAAAGAAGACCCTCTATAGTTTATAATCATGTATTTATTTTATTTATATGACCACAAATTACGGATTTTTTTAAGTTTATGTTGCTGCTATGTGAAAAAAATCCAGCAAAACGCGCCGGCGCGTTTGTCGACCTCAGAGGGTTAAATACCCAGGAGCTAAACCATTTAGGGCTTTATAGGTCAGTAGTAATACTTTGTAATTGATACGGAACTTAATAGGTAACCAGTGTAGAGATGATCGAATTGGTGTTATATGATCATATTTTCTTGACCTAGTAAGAACCCTAGCAGCTGCATTTTGGACTAACTGTAGCTTGTTTATTGAGGTTGCAGGACAACCAGCTAATAAAGCATTACAGTAATCTAGTCTCGAGGTCATGAATGCATGAACTAACTTTTCTGCATCAGAAACAGTTAGCATGTTACGTAGCTTAGCAATGTTTCTAAGGTGGAAAAAGGCTGTTCTTGTAACATATGAAATATGATTTTCGAAAGACAAGTTGCAGTCTAGTATAACACCCAGGTCTTTTACTGTAGTGGATAAAGTAACAGGACATCCTTCTAAATTAAAGTTGTATTGTAAGAGGTTTTGTGGGCAGTTTTTTGGACCAATAAGTAATACCTCCGTTTTATCTGAATTTAATAGCAGAAAATTACACATCATCCAGTATTTTATATCTTTAACACACTCTGTCAATTTAGATAATTCAGTGTTTTCATCTGGTCGTGATGAAATATATAATTGAGTGTCATCAGCATAACAGTGGAAATTAATTCCATGTTTTCTTATAATATTACCAAGTGGCAGCATATATATTGAGAATAGCAGAGGGCCTAACACAGATCCTTGCGACACTCCATAGTTAACTGACGTTATGTTCGATTTTTCCCCATTTAAACAGACAAAATGGTAGCGGTCTGATAAGCCAGCTTAATGCCTGTCCATGAACACCAGTGTAGTTTTGTAGTCGATCTAAGAGTATTTTGTGAACTATAGTGTCGAACGCAGCGCTAAGATCGAGTAAAACTAGTATTGAGATACAGCCTTGGTCAAAGCTAGAAGTAAATCATTTGTAATTTTAACGAGCGCAGTTTCTGTGCTATGATGTGGCCTGAATCCTGACTGAAAATTTTCATAGATATCATTTTCTTGCAAGAAAGAGCACAATTGAGCGGACACAACTTTTTCTAGTATTTTAGACATAAATGGAAGATTTGAAATGGGTCTGTAATTTGCTAGGTTATTATGATCTAATTGTGGTTTCTTAATGAGAGGTTTTATAACTGCCAACTTGAATATTCTTGGAACATGACCTAAAGATAAAGACGAGTTAATAATATTGAGAAGAGGCTCTTCCACTACAGGTAACACTTCTTTCAGTAGTTTAGTGGGTATTGGATCTAATAAACATGTTGTTGGTTTAGATGCAATGATAAGTTTATTTAACTCTTCCTGTCCTATAGTTGTAAAGCGGTCTTGTCAGAGCTGGGGATAGAACTCGGGTCTCTGGCGTGAAAGTCTTAGATACTACCACTGGGCCACAGGAGGGGTTTGAACCCAATAGTCAGACGCTCTCTTAGATTGAATCAAAAAATAGTTTATTAACAAAAAAGAAAAGGGCACAAAAAAACCTTCTTTCTTCCAGTCAATCACAAAAACAGAAACTCAGGAAAAGGATCCAATAACAGCAAAATATTAACTCTGGAAACAATCCAAAATACACAAAAATAAAGCTTCTTGAGACAAGAGCAAACTTACGGCAGTCACAGGCTTAGGAACAACAATAACCAAGCAAGGACGCAGAGAAACAGACCAGCTTAAATACACCACACAAAACGAGACAGGTGAAAACAATAACACAGATTACCAAAAAGCACATGTGTAGACATGAGTTTTAGGAGGACCTCTAGTGGCCAAAAATAAAACATTACAAAGCAAAATCTCTGACAGGACCCCCTCCTCTAGGAACGGCTCCTGACGTTCCCTCCAGGACGACTAGACTTGGAAGCATGAAATTCTCGAATTAGTTTCGGGTCTAAGATGTCCCTGGCAGGGACCCAGGAGCGCTCCTCAGGACCATAGCCCTCCCAGTCCACAAGATACTGCCGGGACCCACGTACTTGACGGACATCCAGTATTCGGTGGACTGTGTAGGCTGGCTGGCCACCAATGATACGAGGAGGGGGAGGTTTACCTGTCGCAAGAAAAGGAGAAGACAAAACTGGTTTTAACAGAGAGACATGAAAAGTGGGATTTATCTTTAAAGACTTAGATAAGTATAACCGATAAGTAACTGGGTTAACTTTCCTGGCAATCTTGAAGGGGCCGATGAACCTCTGAGAAAGTTTACGAGATTCCACCCGCAAGGGAATGTTCCTGGTGGACAGCCAAACCCTTTGGCCGGGGCGCAGAGTTGGGGCAGGTCTGCGTCTGCGATTAGCCTGGTGCTGGTACTGCAGGGAGACTTTAAGGAGTTTGAGTCTGACCTTCTTCCATGTCTTACGGCAGGGCTTGATGAACTGTTGCACGGAGGGAACTGCAACGTCCACTTCTTGTTCAGGGAATAGAGGAGGAGTATACCCGAACTGGCACTCGAAAGGGGACATACCCGTAGCAGAGGAGCGAAGGGAGTTGTGCGCGTATTCTGCCCACATGATGAAGGAAGACCAAGAGGATGGGTTGTTAGCCGACATACACCTCAGGGTAGTCTCCAGATCTTTGTTCAGCCTCTCAGTTTGCCCATTGGACTCCGGGTGGAACCCGGAAGATAAGACTCACTGTAGCCCCCAGAGATTGACAAAATGCCCGCCAGAACCGGGAGGAAAATTGGGGCCCTCGGTCAGAGACAATGTCTTGTGGGATGCCAAAGACGCGAAAGACATGGCTGACAACCAATTCAGCAGTCTCCTTTGCGGTAGGTAGTTTGGGCAAGGGAATAAATCGGGCAGCCTTGGAGAATCTATCCACTATGACCATGATGGTGGTGTTGCCCTGTGATAGTGGAAGTCCAGTAATAAAATCCATGGAAAGATGAGACCAGGGTCTGTGTGGTATGGAAAGAGGGTGCAGTAGCCCCTGGGGTGAACGATGAGGGACTTTACCTTGGTTGCACGTGGGACAGGCATTTACAAATGTTGTGACATCCTCCTTGATAGTTGGCCACCAAAACCGTCTCTGGAGAAACTCAAGGGTCCGAGAAGTGCCAGGGTGACAGGTGAGGCGTGAGGAGTGACCCCACTGGAGGACCTGGGAGCGGACAGCTTTCGGGACAAACAAACAGTTGGTTGGCCCTCCTCCTGGGTCAGGTTCTCGGGTCTGGGCTTGCTTTACAGTATTTTCCAGCTCCCACCTGATATGAGCTATTATCTTGGAACTGGGGATAATCGGCGTAATGGAATCTTCATGAGGAGTGTTTACATATACTCGGGACAATGCATCAGGTTTAATGTTCTTGGAGCCAGGGCGGTAGGACAAGATGAACTGGAATCTGTTGAAGAATAAGGACCAACGTGCCTGGCGGGGGTTGAGTCGCTTAGCTTGCTGAATGTATTCTAAGTTCTTGTGGTCTGTAAGCACTTGAAATGGGTGTTTGGCCCCCTCAAGCCAATGCCTCCACTCTTCAAGCGCTAGTTTAACTGCCAGTAGCTCTCGATCCCCCACATGATAGTTACTCTCAGTCGGTGTAAGGCGGTGGGAAAGGAATGCACAAGGGTGCAGCTTGTTGTCCTCCCCCCTTTGGGACAGTATAGCTCCAACCCCAACATCCGAGGCATCAACCTCCACAATGAATGGAATATCTGGGTTGGGTAGAATAAGAACAGGTGCAGAGGTGAAACAGTGTTTGAGTTTGTTGAAGGCCAACTCTGCTTCAGGCCCCCAACAAAAGCTGGCTGTGTTTCCCTTAGTGAGGTGTTACGTCCCCAGAGTTCTGGGTTCGTTTTATAGTCATTTTTGTTCTGGTATTGTTTGTGGTTTGTGTGTTTGTGTTTTTCTACCAGGTAAGATGGCTTCTGTGACTGTTCCGGCAGCTGATTGGTGGTTCAACGGCTGATTGGGACTTGGAACTCCGCCCACTCATCAGTGGCTGCAGCTGGCTGGGCTCTTTAAAAAGCTCAGTTTTGGATCAGTTCTATCTCTCTGTTCCTGCTTTTGGTTTGGTTTGTACCCTGTGTGTGTGTTTGGTTTTCTGACATTTTTGCTTGAAACATTTGAGAATAGTTTTAAACTGTTTTTGTGTGTTAGTAAACCTAACTTGTGTTTCATTTTTTTGGAACTTGTAGTAGCAGGACGGAGCACTTGTTTGTTTGTGAATTCTTATAATTTGTATTAATTACCTTTTTTTCTCTGTTTAGAGGGAGCTGGGGAGTATATTTAGAGCTACCCCGGGGTATACATACATCACCCATAGGTATACTTCTCTGTCTAGAAACACCAGCTAGACCTGGACGGACCACCAGCTGTAATTGATAGATAGAGCCAGATAGAGATTGATGTGCCAGATAGAGATTGTTTTTTTTTATTTGGGGATTAGTATAGGTTAGGGGTGGGGTCCTTTTTGTTTATTTCTTTGTTTTGGTTCGTCCAGCCCTCCCCTTTTCCCAGGAAATTATTATTGTTTATTATTGTTTATTATTTACCGTGGCAAAAATAAAAGCTTTGTTTTTATACGGTATTTGGGGTTTGTGTCCTTTTCTCGCACCGCGACTCCATACCTCCTTTGCTGGCATCGGTGGGCCCGAGCAGTGGGTTGTCAGGCTCCCCTCCCTTTGGGGGAGCTAGAACGTAACAATTGGGGGCTCGTCCGGGATCTTGGCGCCCCGCTGCTCGGACCACCCTGTGCTTGATGATTGGGGTGTGGTGTTGGGGTGTGAGTAAGGCCTAGTAGTGTTTGCATAGTAGTTGTTGTTCTGTCCTGTAGTTTGTTAGTATTTGTAGTTTGTGGTGTTCGTTGTGTACTGAATAGTGCAGGATTGTACTGGATGAGGTGTGAGCATGGCGGCTACTTCAGATGTGGCAGGCTTTATTGCGGAGCCCTCATTGGGTTCATTGGTTAACCTGCGTAAGGTTGATTTGTTAGCGCTAGCGGACTACTACAATATTACAGTTGATAGGCAGGCTCGTAAAGCAAATTTAGTAATGGTGATCAAAAGCCATTTATTGAGTCTGTCAAGGGCAGGAGTTATGGCTGTGGAGGACGTGGAAACAGAGGATGAGAGGGAGGACGAGGGCGCCGTAGAGAATCTCTCGCCTGCACGGTCGAAGGGTGGTGTGGGAGGTGGGGAAGCTCCGGTGCCTCGAACTCTGCCAAAGTACGACCCGTTGTCTCCTGTGTCCCCCGAGTCTGTAGAGGTCGCTCGGTTGAAGCTGAAAACGGCTCGTCTGGAAGCAGACCTAAAAGATAGGGAAGACAAAAGGAGGTATGAGATAGAAATTAGAAAAATAGAGGCAGACAAGGAAGCTCGAATTCACATTCGGCGAATGGAGCTTGAGGCTGGGCTGTCTTCTCACCCAGTTGGCAAGCCAGGTCATTTTGATGTGGGGAGGAACATTGCGGTGGTTCCCCCATTCCGTGAGTCTGAGGTAGACTCATACTTCTCTGCCTTTGAGCGGGTAGCTACTGCCCTACAGTGGCCAAAAGAGGTCTGGCCTCTTCTCCTCCAATGTAAGCTAACTGGGAAGGCCCAGGAGGTTGTGGCCTCTCTTTCTATAGAGGACAGTTTACATTATGATGTGGTTAAAGCTACCGTGCTGCGTGCCTATGAGCTGGTGCCAGAGGCTTATAGACAACGATTTAGAAATTATAAGAAAAGCGGTAGTAGAACATTTGTTGAGTTTGCCAGGGACAAAGAGTCCTTGTTTGACCGTTGGTGTGCAGCCAATAAAACATCTACTTATGAGGCTTTGAGAAATCAGATATTGTTGGAGGATTTTAAGAACAACCTACCTGAAAGAATCGTGATGCATCTTAGTGAAAAGAAGGTGGCGACGTTGGGTCAGGCAGCGGTCCTGGCAGATGAATATGCCTTAACACATAAAACGGTGTTTACAGCATCCAGTCAGAACAGGACAGCCGCTTCACCAGTGGCCGGTGTATCACGCTCTTCAGACCCTCCTACTGTTCCTAGGAAAGAGGAGAGGGAATGTTTTTATTGCCACCGGAAAGGCCATTTAATCTCAGATTGTTTCTTACTTAAGAACAAGCCTAAGTCACCTCCACCTGTCCGTAAGAGTGTTGGTTTAACTCGGTCTGTTTTTTACCAGGAAGCTAGAAGTGCTAGCGAGGTACTCACAAGGAAACCAGACCTGGTGTATGCTCCGTTTGTGTCTGTAGGGTGTGTTTCATGCACAGGGAAAACTGAAGACCAGAGGGCAATTAAAATCTTACGTGACACTGTTGCGGCTCAGTCAGTTATCCTTACAGATGTGTTGCCATGGTCTGATCAGACATACTGTGGTTCACATACTGTATACTTTTGTGTGGTATTGAAGCTAGCCCAATTTCTGTGCCTTTACACTGGGTTTACTTGCATTCTGATTTGGTTTCAGGTCGGTTCCGTGTTGGGGTGGTGCCTACGCTAGCAGTGGAAGGGGTAGCATTATTGCTGGGAAACGACATTGCTGGGGGTAAGGTGTCTCCAGTACTAGAAGTAACAGACAGACCACAAACTAATGTCTCTGACATTGTCCTGGTTCAGAAGTATCCTCAAGTGTTCCCTGCATGTGTTTTAACAAGGGCACAGGCTCACATGCAGGGGGATACAGTGAATTTGTCTGATACTATTTTTGAACGGGTTGAAACTGTAGATGTAGAGTCTGAACCAGAGGGGTTACCTTCTGTGCAGGCTGAGAAAGGGGGATGCGGAGTAGCTCCCCAGTTAGGTGATGTGTTGTCATCCATCGCATCAGAGAGGCTGATTGAGTGGCAAAAAGAGGATGTCAGCCTTAATAAATGCTTTGATTCTGTGGTCTCTCTTGAAAACGCAAAAGTACAGGAGACTGCTTACCTTGTGGATGCTGGTGTTCTAATGCGTAAATGGACTGCGCATAAAACAGGTGAGGACTGGGATACAGTTTGGCAGGTAGTTGTTCCATCACCACTACGACAGCAAGTATTGTCACTGGCTCATAACCCTGCATGGTCCGGACATTTAGGGGTAACTAAAACATACAACAGAGTCCTCCGACATTTCTTCTGGCCAGGATTAAAATCGGACATTGTGCAATACTGTAAAACCTGTCATGTATGCCAACTTACAGGAAAAGTGAACCAACCTGTTCCTCGTGTGCCACTTCACCCGATTCCCGTGATTGGAGAACCGTTTGAGCGGGTGATTATTGACTGTGTGGGTCCATTACCAAAAACTCGAACAGGTAACCAGTTTCTGCTTACCATTATGTGCAGCGCCACTCGGTACCCGGAGGCTATTCCTCTCCGGACAATTGCAGCTAAGACAATTATTAAGAGTCTGATTAAGTTCTTTTCCACCTTTGGTCTTCCCAAAGTGATCCAGACGGATCAAGGAACTAATTTCATGTCCAAACTGTTTTCTTCTGCATTAAAAACATTGTCCATATCGCACCAGGTCTCCAGCCCTTATCACCCAGAGAGTCAAGGGGCTCTTGAACGCTGGCACCAGACGCTCAAAACCATGCTGAGGAAGTACTGTATGGAAACAGGTGCTGATTGGGATGAGGGGGTGCCCTTTGTTTTGTTTGCTGTTAGGGAAACAGTGCAAGAATCGTTGGGGTTCAGCCCTGCTGACCTTGTGTTCGGACACACACCTAGGGGTCCGTTAAAAGTGTTAAAGGAGCGTGTTCTATCTGATGCGCCTAGTAGTACCCCTAAGAATGTGTTACACTTTGTAAGTCAGATGCGGGAGAGGCTGCATGCTGCCTGCATGCTAGCTAAGGAGTCTCTCTCTTCCTCTCAGTCACGTATGAAAAAACAGTATGATAAACAAGCAAAAGACCGTGCATTTTTGCCCGGGGATCAAGTACTGGTTTTGTTACCAATCCCAGGTTCATCACTGTCTGCCAGTTTTTCTGGACCGTATGTTGTGGAGCGCAAAGTCAGTGATACTAATAACATTAACAAAACACCAGATCGCAGGCGCTCTTCTCGTTTGTGTCATGTCAACATGCTAAAAGCCTATCATGTGCGTAATTCTTCCGACAACCCCTCTAGTGCTCCGGTTCAGTCTGCGGGATCCAGCATGGCGTTGGTGGTGCCTGTGCCTACTGTGGACCTAGAGGAGAACAACAATGATGGTTTGGAATTGCGTCACTCATTACAACAGTGTAAACGTCTTAGTATTTCAGAGATGTTACAAAACTTACCTTCATTAATGGAACATTTGGATGACAGTCAAAAAGATGATCTTGTGTCTCTAATACATTCTTTTCTTACTGTGTTCCAAGATGTACCTAAGAGCACGTCTGTTTTGGCGCATGACGTGGATGTAGGCAATACATCTCCTATTCGCCAACATCCCTATCGGGTAAACACAAAAAAACGTGAGTTAATGAAAGGTGAGGTTGAATACTTGTTAAAACATGACATGGCAAAACGTAGTCACAGTGCTTGGAGCTCCCCGTGTATTTTAGTTCCGAAACCAGACGGCACGTCCCGTTTATGCACGGACTACCGTCGAGTAAAATGCAGTAACTGTGCCAGATTCCTATCCGCTGCCTAGGATAGAAGACTGTATTGACCGGATTGGTTCGGCTGTTTTTGTAAGTAAACTCGATTTGCTTAAAGGTTATTGGCAGGTGCCCCTAACCCCACGGGCTTCTGACATTTCGGCTTTTGTGACCCCCGATAACTTTGTACAGTATACAGTTATGCCATTTGGAATGTGCAATGCACCCGCTACTTTTCAGCGTTTAGTTAACATTCTGTTTGATGACGTTCCCAACTGTACAGCTTACCTTGACGATGTAGTAATATACTCACCCACATGGGCTGAACACCTCTCCACGTTGAGGTTGGTGTTCCAGCGTTTGGAAAACGCTTCGTTAACCCTCAACTTGGCTAAATGTGAATTCGGTAAAGCTACTGTAACATATTTGGGGAAACAGGTGGGTCGTGGCCAAGTGCGTCCCATTGCTAGCAAGGTGGACGCTATTGCTAGCTATCCTGCCCCTAAAACACGCCGTCAGTTACGTCGATTTCTTGGAATGGTGGGTTATTACCGGACTTTTTGTAAAAACTTTTCAACGGTAGTAGCACCCCTAACCACCTTGCTCAGTCCTAAAGTACCTTTTAAATGGTCCACAGAGTGCAGCTCTGCTTTCGAGTCAGCAAAAGCACTGCTTTGTAGCGCTCCTGTGCTAACAGCTCCTAACTTTGATAAACCTTTCAAGCTGGAGGTAGACGCCAGTATGGTGGGGGCTGGGGCGGTCCTTTTACAGGAAGATGAGGAAGGAGTAGATCGGCCAATTAGTTTTTTCTCCAGGAAGTTCAATCCGTGCCAGTCACGGTACTCTACCATTGAACAAGAAACGCTTGCTTTATTGTTGGCCTTACAGTTCTTTGAGGTATATGTCGGTTCTAGTGTTGTGCCTGTCAGAGTATTCACAGATCATAATCCTCTTACATTCCTCAAAAGAATGTACAATCAGAACCGCCGCCTCATGCGGTGGGCTCTGATCCTACAGGGATACAATGTTTGTATCATTCATGTCAAAGGAACTTCCAACGTAGTTGCAGACGCGTTGTCCCGTGTTTACCAGGACTAATTGTGTGCAAAAGGTGGTTTGCACACCTTTTGGGGGGGCGTGTTACGTCCCCAGAGTTCTGGGTTCGTTTTATAGTCATTTTTGTTCTGGTATTGTTTGTGGTTTGTGTGTTTGTGTTTTTCTACCAGGTAAGATGGCTTCTGTGACTGTTCCGGCAGCTGATTGGTGGTTCAACGGCTGATTGGGACTTGGAACTCCGCCCACTCATCAGTGGCTGCAGCTGGCTGGGCTCTTTAAAAAGCTCAGTTTTGGATCAGTTCTTTCTCTCTGTTCCTGCTTTTGGTTTGGTTTGTACCCTGTGTGTGTGTTTGGTTTTCTGACATTTTTGCTTGAAACATTTGAGAATAGTTTTAAACTGTTTTTGTGTGTTAGTAAACCTAACTTGTGTTTCATTTTTTTGGAACTTGTAGTAGCAGGACGGAGCACTTGTTTGTTTGTGAATTCTTATAATTTGTATTAATTACCTTTTTTTCTCTGTTTAGAGGGAGCTGGGGAGTAGATTTAGAGCTACCCCGGGGTATACATACATCACCCATAGGTATACTTCTCTGTCTAGAAACACTAGCTAGACCTGGACGGACCACCAGCTGTAATTTTGGTTAGGGCGCCTTGATCGTGTGCCAGATAGAGATTGTTTTTTTTTATTTGGGGATTAGTATAGGTTAGGGGTGGGGTCCTTTTTGTTTATTTCTTTGTTTTGGTTCGTCCAGCCCTCCCCTTTTCCCAGGAAATTATTATTGTTTATTATTGTTTATTATTTACCGTGGCAAAAATAAAAGCTTTGTTTTTATACGGTATTTGGGGTTTGTGTCCTTTTCTCGCACCGCGACTCCATACCTCCTTTGCTGGCATCGGTGGGTTGTCAGGCTCCCCTCCCTTTGGGGGAGCTAGAACGTAACAGAGGGCAGATAAAGGAGCCGCTACAGTACTAAAGTTCAGGATGAACTTGCGATAAAAATTGGCAAAGCCAAGAAAACACTGTACCTCTTTTACTGACGAGGGGGTAGGCCAATCCACAACTGCTTGAACCTTTTGAGGGTCCATATATATCTGGCCAGGTTGAATGATGAACCCCAGGAACTGGACCTTGGTCACATGAAACTCACATTTCTCAGGTTTGACATAAAGATGGTTGTCCAGAAGGCGTCTGAGAACCTTACTGACGTGCTTCACATGCTCTTGGAGGGAACTCGAGAAGATTAGTATATCATCTAAGTAGACAAAAACAAATTGGTTGAGCATGTCTCTGAGAACATCATTAATGAGAGCTTGAAAGACTGCAGGAGCATTAGTGAGACCGAAAGGCATAACTAGGTATTCAAAGTGTCCAGTGGGCGTGTTGAAGGCAGTCTTCCACTCATCTCCTTGTCTGATGCGCACAAGATGGTAGGCATTGCGCAAGTCAAGCTTAGTGAAGATGTTGGCTTCCTGCAGAATTTCGAAGGCAGTGCCCATTAACGGCAAGGGATAACGATTTCGAACAGTGATCTTATTAAGGCCCCTGTAATCAATACATGCCCGAAGTCCGCCATCCTTTTTCCCAACAAAGAAGAATCCAGCTCCAGCAGGGGAAGTGGATGGACGGATGATTCCTGCTGAAAGTCGTCAATGTACTTGTCCATTGCAGTTCGTTCAGGGGAAGACAAAGAGAATATACGACCTCTGGGGGGACAGGTTCCAGGGAGTAACTCAATGACGCAGTCATAGGGGCGGTGTGGAGGTAAAGAAGTGGCTTTCCTCTTGCTGAACACTGCCTTGAGGTGGTGATACTGAGGAGGTACTTGAGACAGGTCTAAGGGTTCCTGAGACTCGAGAACAGGATCAGGGGAGTTCTGGGCCAAGCATGTAGTCTGACAGGTGGAACCCCAACTGAGGACTGTGCCAGAGGACCAATCAAAGTGTGGGTTATGCTGGAGGAGCCAGGGGTGACCGAGGATAACAGGAAACTCTGGAGACTGAATTATGTGAAAGCGCATTCTCTCCTGGTGCTGGTAAATGAAAAGATAAAGGGGAGAGGTGATGTGGGTAACTCTCCCAGGAGCTAACGGTCTTCCATCTAAGGCTGTTACAGTTAGGGGGGCAGGAAGGGAACTAGTAGGGATCAGGAGACTCTTGGCAAGGGAAATATCCATAAAGTTCCCGGAATCAATGAAGGCCTGGAGTTGATGTTTCTTGTCTCCCCAAGTGAGTGTGATGGGAAGGAACAACCCAGCGTTGGAAGGTGAAGCAGTGAGTGTTACTCCCGTTACAGTCCTTCCTTGCCTGTGCGGGACTTGGCGTTTCCCGAGAGCTCTGGACAAGCAGAGCGAAAATGACCTTGCACTCCACAATATAGACAACAGCGCTCTCTGAAGCGACGGTCGCGCTCTGAAGGAGACAGTCGAGCCCTACCCAACTGCATGGGCTCTGGAGAATCTTGGGGCACTGTTAGCATTGGGAAAGGAGCTGGGCTGGCAGACAATGTGGGAACAGACTGGCGATGCAGGTTTCTTTCCCTCAGGCGATTATCTAGCTTGATTGCTTGATCGATAAGAGCCTCGAGATCACTGGCAGGTTCTCTGATAGCCAGGTCATCCTTGATTGCCTCAGATAGACCGTTCAGGAAACTCACCATGAGGGCCTCATCGTTCCAACCACTCCCGGCCGCAACTGTCCGAAACTGTATGGCATATTCAGCGGCACTGCCATTACCTTGTCGAAGGGTGAGAAGTCTCTTGGAGGCTTGCTGAGCGCCAAGAGGGTGGTCGAAGACTCTTTTGAACTCCTCTTTGAACATAGAATAACTTGAACAGCAGGGTGCCTGTGCCTTCCAGACTGCTGTTGCCCAGGAGAGAGCCTTACCAGAAAGGAGGGTGATAACATACGCGATCTTGGCCCGATCTGAGGGGAAGGAAGATGGCTGTAGTTCAAATGTGAGAGAGCATTGAGTCAGGAATCCATCACATGCACTGGGATCACCCAAGAAACGTTGCGGTGGAGGTAGGCGAGGTTAAGCCAAAGGAGAAAGCATTTGAGACCCCGGAAGGGGTACAGAGGCAGCAGTAGAAGAAGCAGCAGCTGGAGTGGAGGGCAGCCGGTCAAAGATCTGACGAATAGAAGTCATGAGGTCGGTCAGCACCTGTGAGTGTTTAGCCATCAAAGTCTCCTGCTGAGCTAGGGCTGTCTCATGGCGCTGAACTGTGGACTCATGCTGAGCAACTGTGGCAAAGAGTTCTTGAGGGTTAGGCGTCTCTGGGTTCATTATGTGGCTTGGTTATTCTGTCAGAGCTGGGGATAGAACTCGGGTCTCTGGCGTGAAAGTCTTAGATACTACCACTGGGCCACAGGAGGGGTTTGAACCCAATAGTCAGACGCTCTCTTAGATTGAATCAAAAAATAGTTTATTAACAAAAAAGAAAAGGGCACAAAAAAAAACCCTTTCTTCCAGTCAATCACAAAAACAGAAACTCAGGAAAATGATCCAATAACAGCAAAATATTAACTCTGGAAACAATCCAAAATACACAAAAATAAATCTTGAGACAAGAGCAAACTTACAGCAGTCACAGGCTTAGGAACAACAATAACCAAGCAAGGACGCAGAGAAACAGACCAGCTTAAATACACCACACAAAACGAGACACAGGTGAAAACAATAACACAGATTACCAAAAAGCACATGTGTAGACATGAGTTTTAGGAGGACCTCTAGTGGCCAAAAATAAAACATTACAAAGCAAAATCTCTGACAGGTGTAGTTGTTCTTAAGGGGCGATAATTGAGGCTGAATCATAAGACACCATTAAAGATTGTACATTTACAATTGTGTTTCTGATGCTTTCTATTTTCTCAGTGAAGAAATTCATAAAATCATTACTACTACACTGTAATGGAATATTTTGCTCAGGTGATGTCTGTTTATGTGTTAGTCTAGCCACGGTGTTAAATAAAAACCTTGGATTATTTTGGTTATTTTCTATTAGTTTGCGGAGATACTCAGCCCTGGCTGCTTTTAGGGCCTTTTTATAATGTGACATACTGTCTTTCCACGCGATTCTAAAGACCTCTAAATTAGTTTGCTTCCATTTACGCTCTAAATTACGAGTTTCTCTCGTGATAACATGCATAGCACTGTTGTACCATGGTGCTTTAGTTTTCTCTCTAACCTTTTTTAATCTAATTGGTGCAACAATGTCTAATGTACTAGAGAAAATGGTGCTTGTGAGGGACCGAGAAGCCAAGAACAAGGAACACAAGCTTTGCACAAAAAATGGGTCTTTATTTGAACCCAAGAAAAAAATTAACTTTACAAACTCATAACTTTCATACAACAAAAATAAACCAACAGAAAATGAGATCAAAACAGCTAGACAAAAAAAACAACCAAACAAACTAAAACTGACCTGCTCAAATGAACAAAGCAACAGTTTATAAAGGAAAGGATGGGCCCATTACAAATTAAGAGGGGAAACAATTCAACTTTACACTCAACATATAACCATAAGTAAATCAAAATCAAATCAAACAAATGTATATAGTACATAAAGATAAGAAAAGCAAAATATAATCAAATATCATAAATATACAACTAAATAAATCAATTGATAAAGACATTAACGTTTCTTCCTCCCCCGGGCAATTCCAGCAAATGGTATGTTCGGGCGGAACCAATAACGCTTAAATTCTCTGTTCCTGCCCGGACTCTAATCCTTGTTACGCCAGGATGCGGCTGCAGCGGACCATGTCTGAAGTTCATCACGGTAAACTTAACTCAAAATAGAAACAAATATAAGTAACATATACAATGTAACTAATTTGTGTGCACTTCAAATCAGTAACAATGTATATAAAATGTGCTGTAAACGTAAACATGTGAAAACTTAACAATAAAGAAATCATTAATATTGTTTGTTTTGTGTGATTATTATGATCCATCATTATACTGAAACAAATGAATATGAATGACAAAATAAGTTTAAATAAAGAGTATTCTTAAATGTATAGCCTTTGTGTAAATGTATGCATGTTGGCGTGTGTGCATGTGTGTGCGCGCGTGTATGCATCCACATTACCGCTCTTGTGCGGCCACCACTCGGGCCGTCACATTTCCCCCCCCTTCAGGAATCTCGCCAGTAGAGCGGGAGAGATAATCAGCAGTAGCGTTGACTTTACCAGAAACGTGTTGTATCTTGAATCTGAAGGGCTGCATGGCGAGATACCATCTTGTAATCCTTCCATTAGAATCCTTCATTTTCTCCAACCACTGCAATGCTCTATGATCAGTCTCCATGGTAAACTCACGGCCTAATAGATAGTATCGCAAGGAATCCAACGCCCACTTTATGGCTAAACACTCCTTTTCCACCGTTGAATAACGTATTTCTCTTGGAAACAGTTTACGACTGATGTAAGCCACTGGCTGTCGGCTCTCTGGTGGTCCTTGCAATAGAACGGCTCCCACTCCCCTCTCAGAGGCATCAGTCTGTACAATGAAAGGACGACTAAAATCAGGATTGTGTAGCACAGCACTAGTTGTCAAAGCTCCCTGGATGTCCCGGAAGGCTTTTGATCTCTCCTCAGTCCACTGCAATTGGTTCGGGCAACGTGCCCCCACCATGTCAGTTAATGGAGCAGCCCTGCTGGAAAAGTTAGGGACAAAGCGATGGTAAAATCCAGCCATACCCAGAAATGAGCGCAGGTCTTTACGTGTCTGGGGCACCACACACTTCTCCAAGGCTTGAACTTTCTTCACCTGTGGTCGCACAACACCCTGGCCAATGACATAGCCCAAGTATTCGGTCTCTTGTTTAGCTATAGCACACTTGGTGGGGTTGACAGTTAGGCCGGCATTCTGAAGACGCTGCAAGACTTCTCTGAGATGCTGCACATGTTCCTCCCAGGTGTTGCTGTAAATGACAATATCGTCAAGATATGCAGCAGCAAAAGGTAAACCCCGTAATACTTGATCTATTAACCTCTGAAACGTCGCCACGGCCCCATGAAGGCCGAAAGGTAACACCTTAAAATGGAAAAGGCCCCTTGGTGTTCTAAATGCAGTCAAGGGCCGCGAGGATGGAGTCAGTGGAATTTGCCAATAGCCTTTGGAAAGGTCCATTGTTGTGAGATATTTGGATTGGCCCAACCGATCAATTAGGTCACTTATGCGAGGAGTAGGGTAGGAATCAAACTGTGATACTGAATTCAGATATCGAAAATCAATACAGAACCTTATACTCCCGTCCTTCTTTGGCACAAGGACTATGGGGTGACACCACTCACTGTTCGAAGGCTCAATAATGCCCAAGCGGAGCATAAGGTCTACCTCTTCCTGCAAGGTCACCTGGAATCTTTCAGGTATCCTATAGCTCTGGCGTTTCACGACAGCATCAGGTTTCAGTACTACACCATGTTCAATCAAGTTGGTAAACCCAGGATATTCAGAAAATACCTTCGAAGTGAAGAGAACTTGTACCTGTGACCGCTGGGAAGCTGTTAGATGATCTAACCCGATGTCTCCAGGAACTGGCTGCGGCAGATACTGCTCATCGGATTCTTCCTCTTCAATACAGCGAATCATCAGTGACTGTGACTTTTCAGGACGAGGAACCCACTCTTTCAACAGGTTAACGTGCAAGATCCGACTAGATCGATCTTGACCCGGCATACTGATTTCATAAGTCGTAGGACCCAGGCGTTTCTTGATCTCGTAAGGACCCTGCCATTTTGCTAGCAGTTTACTCTCTCGACTAGGCAACATGACAAGTACCTTTTTACCGACCTCCAGATCTCTTTCTCGAGCCAGGGGGTCATACCAGGTTTTCTGCTTTCCGCTGGCTTCCGCCAAGTGATTCTGAGCCAAAACAGTCATCTTCTTCAACCGTTCCCTCATTTGCAGAACATAGGCGACAACACTGGTAGGCTCTTTCTTTTCAGGACTCCCTTCCCACATCTCCTGGAGCAGAGCCAATGGGCCCCTGACATCACGGCCATACAACAGCTCAAAAGGAGAAAAGCCTGTGGAAGCTTGAGGGACTTCCCGATAAGCGAATAGAAGGTAGGGCAACCATTGATCCCAGTCTTGACCAGTCTCACTGACAAACTTCCTTAACATCTGCTTCAAAGTCTGGTTGAATCGCTCAGTCAACCCATCCGTTTGGGGATGATAGGGAGTAGTACGCAGACTCTTAATTCCTAAGAGCTGGTAGACCTGCTTCAACAAGGTAGACATGAAATTAGTGCCCTGGTCGGTTAGAATTTCTGCTGGAAATCCGACCCTGGAAAATAACTGGACCAAGGAAGTAGCTACAGGTTTCGCCTTCACAGATCTTAACGGAAATACCTCTGGGTATCTGGTGGAGTAATCCGTTATTACCAGCATGAAACGGTTCCCTGAGCGACTCCTCTCCACTGGACCAACGACATCCATTCCAAGCCTCTCAAACGGAGTACCAATGATAGGAAGTGGTTGTAGTGGTGCTCTTGACGGACGTCTGAGGGAAACCTTCTGACACACAGGACAGCTTTTACAAAATTGGGCCACATCTACTTTTAAACCAGGCCAGAAAAAACACTTTTTAATTCTTGCAGTAGTCTTGTTTTTCCCCAGGTGGCCAGCCCAAGGAATCGAGTGACTTAGATGTAACACCATCTCTCGAACACACTGTGGAACCACAAGTTGTTTCTGGACCCCGATCTCTCGATAGAGTATTCCCTTCGTTATCACATATCTGGCTGTACTGTCCTCTAGAGGCTTCTCTCTTACCTCTGCAGCTCTAGCAAAGCACCCTGTGAGAGTAGCATCTTCCTGCTGCATCTGAATGATGTTGGTGGGCACCTGGAAGTTCACAGGTAAGTCACAGGCCATATTTTCAGACACTGTATGAGCAGCATATTTTACCTTTTCTTGTCTTTTTTCTCTTCTAGTCTTTCTCCTCTTCGACACCCCGGTCTCAATCTCTGCATTGAAGAAAGGTAAAGTACTTAGTTGGTGCTCAATCCCCTCTGACTGGTTGGCCTTTGCTCTGGTCACCACCATGTTACACTGTCGAGTCGGATGCAACAACTCCAGCAGCACTGGTATATCTCGACCCAGAATCACAGGGAAAGACAAGTTATTAGCCACCCCCACCTTCACCAGGTAAGTCTGTTCTTCTATTTTGACATAAACATTGGCGGTAGGTAACAGTCTCTCATCTCCATGTACACAGCAAATAGGTAATTTGTTGACTGTGCTGATCAAAGAGGGTGATATGAACTTTCTTCTTACCAGAGTCTGATCACTGCCGGTGTCAATCAAAGCAGTCAATTTCTCACCATTTATCTCCACATTTGTAGTTCTCAAAGAGCTTGGGGATCTGGATACATCCCTCCTTGGTACAAAACATAGCTGGGTAAGCTGAACTGAGATCTTTGGACAATTCGGTTTAGTGTGCCCTTCTTGACCACACAGGTAACATATGGGAGGTCGTTTAGGTGAAAAATTTAGTTTGGCTGAAGCAGGTTTCCCCATGTAGGGCTTACCAGACCCCTCCACCTTCCTTTGCTGAAAGTGAGGCATGTCAGAAGAACGGCGATCATTGACAGATTTCCAAGCCCACGGCTTACTCTTTCCTCTGGCTGCAACAAACACATCCGCCAAAGACGCTGCTTCTGCTGCGGTTCTGGGATCTCTCTCTCGAATCCACACCTGGAGTTCAGGGGACAGCATTCTAAGATATTGCTCCAGAATGATGATCTCACTCACCTCCTCCACCTGTTTCCTCTTAGGCTGGACCCACTTTCCAAAGAGTTCTTTGAGCCGGTTATAAAGCTCTATGGGACTTTCCGATGGATCTACTGATAAGGAACGGAACTTTTGTCGATAAGTTTCAGCATTAACATCATATTTCTTTAGAATAGCATACTTCACTTTGTCATAGTCAGTAGACTCATTCACATCCATATTGACATAAGCTGCTCTTGCTTTACCCGTCAGCAAAGGGATTAAATGCCAAACCCAATCAGTTTTAGTCCACCTACAAGCAACAGCAATCCTTTCAAAAGTCACAAGGAAGTGCTCTACATCATCAGCGTCACTCAGCTTCTCCAATCGAGGTATCTGAGATAATGGTGGGCCTATATTGTTCCCAACCTGATTATAACTCTGCCGATGAGCTGAAGCCACGGAGTTTCCATCAGAATCTAAAGGATCCGCATTCGGCCTTTCCCGGGACTCCCGGTCAACATCAGATAAGTGAAGATTAGGAGAGGTGCGTGCTTGGACTTCTATTTGCAAAAGCCCGAACTGGTGCTGAAGAGCCTTAAACCGTCGCTCCTGATCCGCCTGCTCCTGCTGTCTTACGGTCTCCCGGCCTTCCGTCCTGGCCATATGGGCTCGAAGCAGATTTGCCAACTCAGTCACCGAAACTTCTCTGTCTCCCACTGCCTCGCCTCCTTCAGCTCCTTCAACCATGTCCTGGTCCTCCTCACCCTTTTCTTCCTCTTGCTGCAAGGGAGGAGCCTTAGGACCACCTTTCTTTAAGGTACGACTCATATTAACAGGGGAAAAAAAACACAGCCTCGAGGGGCAGAAAAAACAAAACACAGCTTTGTGTCCTTGACCGACTGAAATATCCCACCGCTGCCACCATATGTGAGGGACCGAGAAGCCAAGAACAAGGAACACAAGCTTTGCACAAAAAATGGGTCTTTATTTGAACCCAAGAAAAAAATTAACTTTACAAACTCATAACTTTCATACAACAAAAATAAACCAACAGAAAATGAGATCAAAACAGCTAGACAAAAAAAACAACCAAACAAACTAAAACTGACCTGCTCAAATGAACAAAGCAACAGTTTATAAAGGAAAGGATGGGCCCATTACAAATTAAGAGGGGAAACAATTCAACTTTACACTCAACATATAACCATAAGTAAATCAAAATCAAATCAAACAAATGTATATAGTACATAAAGATAAGAAAAGCAAAATATAATCAAATATCATAAATATACAACTAAATAAATCAATTGATAAAGACATTAACGTTTCTTCCTCCCCCGGGCAATTCCAGCAAATGGTATGTTCGGGCGGAACCAATAACGCTTAAATTCTCTGTTCCTGCCCGGACTCTAATCCTTGTTACGCCAGGATGCGGCTGCAGCGGACCATGTCTGAAGTTCATCACGGTAAACTTAACTCAAAATAGAAACAAATATAAGTAACATATACAATGTAACTAATTTGTGTGCACTTCAAATCAGTAACAATGTATATAAAATGTGCTGTAAACGTAAACATGTGAAAACTTAACAATAAAGAAATCATTAATATTGTTTGTTTTGTGTGATTATTATGATCCATCATTATACTGAAACAAATGAATATGAATGACAAAATAAGTTTAAATAAAGAGTATTCTTAAATGTATAGCCTTTGTGTAAATGTATGCATGTTGGCGTGTGTGCATGTGTGTGCGCGCGTGTATGCATCCACATTACCGCTCTTGTGCGGCCACCACTCGGGCCGTCACAGTGCTCATAGTGCTAGTTATTTCCTCTAGTTCATCTGTTTGTTTGGGTTCACTGAGCAGCTGAGATAGATCAGGTAAGCTATTTGAGAATCTATCTATAGTGGTTGGAATGATTGTTCTGCCTGGTCGATAACGTGGCACAACATGACAAATTTCAGCAGTACGTAGTATGCAAGTTACCATGTAATGATCAGTGACATAATCACTTTGCGGTATAATATCTATATCGGTTGGATTGGTTCCATGTGATATAATTAAATCTAATGTATGATTAAGACGATGAGTGGGACCAGTGACGTTTTGCTTGACCCCAAAGGAGTTTAATAAATCTGTAAACGCAGCCCCTAACGCATCATTTGTGTTATCTACGTGTATGTTAAAATCTCCAACAATTAATGCTTTATCGACATTGACCAATAGATCTGAGAGAAAGTCTGCAAACTCTTTTAGGAAATCAGCATAGGGCCCTGGAGGTCTACAGGCCGTGCAGAATTATTAGGCACGTTGATTTTCTGATCATATTTTATTTCCAGGAACATTTTGCCAATTCCAAACCATATTAATCTTAATAACTACTATTAATTTTGTATTTAATCATTTATAAGTGATATATAATTGTTCATGAAGGCTGGGAATGAAAAATGCCTTATTTTCAGGTGTGCAGAATTATTAGGCAAGTTTTCTTTTTCAGATAAAATAAGCCAAAAAAGAGATTTAACTAAGACTGAAAAGTCAAAAATTATTAAATCCCCATGAGAAGAATGCAATACTAATGCAATACTAGAGATTGCAGTTAAGGCATGACCATTGGACAGTGAAATGCTCATTGGGTCAGCAGGGTCAGACAAAAACAGGTGGAGAAGAAAAGACACATGTTAACTGCAAAAGAATGAAGAATTAAGGTGAATAATTAAGTGTGAAACCATCAGGAACCCTTTAGTCTTCAGCGCCACCATTTTCCAGAACTGCAACCTACCTGGAGTCTCCAGAAGAGCAAGGTGTCAGGGTCTCAGAGACTTGGGTTAGGCAAAGAATCCTAAAAAATGATCCCCACTTAATAAGAATCACAAGCTGAAGTGTAATAAAATACATGAAGACTGTTTTTTTATAGGCTTTATAGACAGACAGATTGAGAGTGACTCTTGAAGGACCAGCACCACATCCTCTTCTACCACTATTTGAAGCATTCATCTTCCAGAATACGTTTTAATAAGTTTTGTGAGTTAATTTTTAGTCCATCTCCTACCCTGAAGTCCGTTTTGCAGAGATGGACTAAAAATTAACTCACAAAACTTATTAAAACGTATTCTGGAAGATGAATTCTTCAAACAGTGGTAGAAGAGGATGTGGTGCTGGTCCTTCAAGAGTCACTCTCAATCTGTCTGTCTATAAAGCCTATAAAAAAACAGTCTTCATGTATTTCACAACCAGTGGCGGCTGCTGGTCTTTCAAAGAGGAGAAGCTCATTTTCGGCCTACATCATTAAAAAATATTCATTTATTTATATTTAAATTCTACGTTCCTTTTCAAGAAAATGCTCTGTGAAAAATGATTGTAATAATATAATAAAGGTATAAATAATAATATAATAAAGTATAATAATAATGCTACTAATAATAAGATATTTTTTTAATTATTTTTGAATTATTACTAATAATAATAATAATATAAAAAATATAATAAGTAATAATATAATAAAGGTATAAATGTATAATTGTGTGTAATGTATTATAAAAATTGGCTAGCAATTTCGACAAGCAAATACCAAGAAATAGGTTGCAGCAGTTTGTCTTTGAAAAATCCGCGATGGGACTGAGCTCGAACAGCTTCAACATCAGCGACTTTTTATTGTATGAAATCGCTGTCAATCAAAAGGAGACACAGCCTTTCGACAGACCCTCCAATCATCACGCGGAAGCCCGGAGTCCAGGCCTGCCCACTCCCCGTTCACCCCCAGAGAAGCTGAGCTTCCATGGGCGGGACATAATCGCAGCATTTATCCAATGACCGTCTAGTTTCGAAGCGCTGAAAAAAACTGTTCGAAGCAGCCCCATTGAAGTCAATGGAAGCTGGGCTTCAACAGGGAAATGCACTGTGACGCTACGGGAATGTATGAGAAGGAAATCGAGTCAGCCGACTTGCTGTATGTAACTGATTCTGAACGAACTCCTCTTTGAGACGAACGTTTTCTAACGCATTTTAGTCAGTAAAATGTTAATACAATAGTATATTTGACCATTCATTTTTTGACATTATAGGGGAAGCCGATCTTCCCTTGCAGTCTTAAAGAAATCGCCACTGTTCACAACACTTCAGCTTGTGATTCTTATTAAGAGGGGGGTCATTTTTTAGGATTCTTTACCTAACCTAAGTCTCTGAGACCCTGACACCTTGCTCTTCTGGAGACTCCATGTAGGTTGCAGTTCTGGAAAATGGTGGCACTGAAGACTAAAGGGTTCCTGATGGTTTCACACTTAATTCTTCACCTTAATTCTTCATTCTTTTGCAGTTAACATGTGTCTTTTCTTCTCCACCTGTTTTTTTCTGACCCTGCTGACCCAATGAGGATTTCACTGTCCAATGGTCATGCCTTAACTGCAATCTCTAGTATTGCATTAGTATTGCATTCTTCTCATGGGGATTTAATAATTTTTGACTTTTCAGTCTTAGTTAAATCTCTTTTTTGGCTTATTTTATCTGTAAAAGAAAACTTGCCTAATAATTCTGCACACCTGAAAATAAGACATTTTTAATTTCCAGCCTTCATGAACAATTATATTTCACTTATACATGATTAAATACAAAATTAATAGTAGTTATTAAGATTAATATGGTTTGGAATTGGCAAAATGTTCCTGGAAATAAAATATGATCAGAAAATCAACGTGCCTAATAATTCTGCACACACTGTATATACCAGGGGTCGGCAAGTAACTTTGGCCGCGGGCCAATATTTTTTTTAGCCAGTAGATGGCGGGCCAGCTACACAGAGTAGGCCTATGGATACAAATTAAATACTCTTATAGGCCTATAATCGCGGAATATGATGGGTCTGTCACCGTCCGTGGATCATTCGTTCAATCGTTTTTTCAAATTAAAACCAAAAATAAAAAGGTGAAAAACGACTTGTTTTTCCATTATTTCCTGAACTAAAATGAAAAAACGAATAACGACGGGTTTTCTGATTTTCTGATTGTGCTCAGATCAAAAATAGAAAAAATTAATTACTGGATTAGACAAATTTTAATTTTGATTTTTAATTTAACACCTTATAGGCATATCAAGGAAATCATTTTAAACAGATCAAGTACTATTGTGGTAACAGATTACAGCCATTTTAATAAAGGTGTGAATAGCAATCATGCCTCATTCGCTTACAGTCCGTACACACATACACACCTAAGGATTAAGGAGGTCTGCGCGGGACTGTTTTTTTCCCGTCCCGTTCCCACAAGGTTCTATTCAGCAACCGCTTAAAATACACTCTGTGTTCACCCGCTTTATTTCCCGACCTGATGGGTATGCAAAATTTAGATCTCGTTTCCATAATCTCACATTCAAATGTCTCTAACGGAAAGAAGGAGATTAAGTAGCCTATAATAATTATAAATGCTATACAAAAATTGTGTTCATGTAAATATAAATATTAGGCTATTTTAACATTGTACTGTCAGCAGAGAAAAAAAATGCCACAGAAAAAAATTATGAAATATAAATAACATAAATTAAATAGGACAAAGCCTATCACTCAAATTTCTAAGCAACATAAACGAAAATCATATTGCCCTACTGACAAATGAAGTAGGCTATTTTCTGCCGAACTATTTCAAACATCCTTGCAAAAAAAGAATGTTGTTGACTGATAGGGGTGTGACGAGACGCTTACTCCACGAGACGAGACGAGACACGAGATTGGGTTCACGAGAACGAGACAAGAGGAGATTTTTACACAATTTTTAAGAAATCCTCAATGATGAAATGTATGAATGGAAAATAGTCTTTTATTCAACTGAAAATCACAAAATGCAAAACAATTTAGGTGCATTTTGAAATCAACTTGTAATGAATGTTATTTTACTTCTATTTTAATGAATTCTATGCAGTAAAGGACATGCAAACACTGCAAAATGTTTTGCTATAAACTCTACCGTCTGGCTTCTCCCCTGTACGATTTCACATGAGAAATCTAACTCCTTTCCACAAATCGAACATAAAAATAAATAAAACAGTATAAATAAAATTAATATAAATAACTGAAATAACACTTTAAATGCAAACAGTAAGTGTGTATCCATAATCAAAGTAGCCTACTGCTCTCTCAAAACTACAAGTTCAAACAGAAAAAAAAAATTTCTTCAAGCATGAAAAAGAGATAAATTAACTACACAGAACAGACTAAGATTATGGTCATGTTCTTTTTCAAGAATATAAGCATGTCGACGATTTCTGGCAGCAGTTGAGACCTTTGGGCAGTAACTAGGGCTGCACGATATGAGGAAAAGCTGCGATGTGCGATAACATTGTTTAGCCTAATATTGCGATGTCGATATGACTTGTGATATGTGAATGTTAGCTATACTGTTCCCATGTCTTAGTGCTTTAATAGGTTCTTTGCGCGATAGGTCAAATGTTTATTACCTGCCTGGTTTAGATTACACTATTTTAGCGCGATTTTGGCACGATCCGTTTCGTGGAGATTCGTAAAGGACAACGGGCGTCGGGACGCAAGATTCGATCGTTTCATTTCGTATAGTGTGTCATAGTGGGCGACAACCTACGCGTCTGCGATGCTTCAGGACATCACGACAGAAAGACTAGCATGTTTAATTTTAACGGTCCTCCACGACGGGTTGAGTGTGTGCGAGAGTGAGTGTGCGCGAGTGAGTGAGAGTGCGAGCAACAGTGAGTGTGCGCGCGCGAGTGAGCGTGTGTGTGTGTGCGCGAGTGAGTGAGTGAGCGAGGGACAGTGAGTGTGTGTGTGATTGGCCCGGCACACAAATGATTTAAAAGTGGCAGGGGCATCTTCAATACTAATTTCACCCTCACGCTCCATCACGCTGACATCACAACAACTCACGAGACAAAGTTTCACCTCGACGAGAAATCTCGTCGCGTTTTAATCTCGCGAGATCTCGTAACACGAGATCTCGTCACACCCCTATTGACTGACAATGGTTTCAGTACCAAACAGCTCCTCAGAGCTAGGTGTACAGATGGTCAGAATTAAGTGCGGATATGCTGTCAAAAGATGTCGGGAGTGGGCTATTGTCAGTCAGACCGCCCGCTCCGTCCAAAGTACACAAGAGTTCTGATCGCTACCGTCTTTTGACGCGCAAATTGACACAAAGTGGTCAAGCATATAACTAGACGCGGCAGGCGCGAATTTGACGCGCTATTCGCGTCCGGTGTGAACGCAGAGTTATACTTAAATGTAATCCCGTGCCGCATGATTCCCTATGGGCGTTTCACACAGTATGTGGCGGTGAAATCGCCGCGCGACTACGGCTTTTCTCAAGTAGTGGAAGAATTTTGTGCAGCATTTAGGACTTCCAAAATAATCCGGCGGGCCAGAAAATATTGAAAGTTTTGGCCCGCGGGCCACCAGTTGTCGTTCCCTGGTATATACAGTAGCCAAGGCTAGAGATAATAGGGGATTTCTTTCTTACATCTAAGAGCATAGTATTTAGCACAAGTACTTCAAACGAATTAAACCTGTGACCTGTTTTCTGAGTAACATTAAGAATATCTCTATAGATTGTTGCAACACCGCCGCCATGACCAATCAGACGGGGCTCATGCTTATAACAGTATCCTGGTGGAGTAGACTCATTGGCCCTCATTTATCATTCTTGCGTAGAAACGGGCGTATATGTTGGCGTAAGATTATGCTTACACTCCTCTCACCGCCTAATTTATGAAGCTGTGCATACCTTTGAAATCCAGGTGTACGCAATACCTGCCCTTGATAAATGCCGCGGCTGAAAACGATTGTCATTAGAATAACACGCCTCTATATATTCAAGTCTCCGCTTCCCCCACGCCCTCATTTTACGCCATGGACACACGGAAGACGGCAAAGAAGAGAAACTTCTCTGACGTGGAGATCGAGACCATCACCAGGGAAGTGGAAAGAAACAAAATTGTTTTATTTGGGAGTTTAAAGAGTGGGAATACGGTGGAAATCCAGTTTAAATAGCTGTTTGGATGAGCAAATGACCTATCACAATGCATTATTTTACAGCACGTGTTTTGAAACAATTAGCATTTAATTTCGTATCACGTCACATGTATTGGGGTGTACAATAGTGATGATGATGTGATGTGGAGTACCATTCATTCACATTAATAATTGCATGACAATTTGTAATATTCTTATTATTATGATTTTTATTATTAATGACGCTTATTGTTATTTATTACATGGCTTGGTTGAATTCCAATGTAGAATGCGGTCAGTTATTTCTTGATAACAGACCGCTGTGAAGTATAACACACTGTTGCCATGAAAAACAGAGCGTTGCTATGGACGCGGAACAGACTATTTTCTTTAGCGGAAGCAATTCAATCGTTTTTAAATCAATAAACTCCTTTTTAAATCAATATTTTGTGTCAAATTATTGATTTATTTGTAGGTAGCCATGTAATAAGCGGGATAATGTATAGCGAGGCGGTTGTTGTGAATAACAACCCCTTCAGGCTGAGTTCAGCCTGTCGGGGTTGTTATTCGCTATAACAACCGCCTCGCTATACATTATCCCTTACTTAGAAGAAGAATATCGTTATTATTATTATTTGTATTATTATTATTATTATTTAAAATAAGAAGAATGTCATTTTTATTATTTTGTCAGTCTGAATTATTTTTTGGTCATTGAAAGCCTTTCATTACTGAACCCAGTCCGTGCGCACCTGCCGGGCCTAACCCTGAAACGTCAGGTAAAGCGCACAGGCTCGCAACTGAAGGAATACATATGCCTACAAATCAAATGCTTTGGTAAAGTCACACAAATTAAACATTGAAGTCCATGTTGCACAAAAATAAACACTGAAGTTTATAATTACTATGTTGTTGTTTTTTTTACAGTGGGTCATAATATATCATATCTTTTAGTTTGTCAGTGCGTTTTGTGGTGTTAGGAATTGCTTTTCTGCGCATTTCCGCATTAACTCAAAACGTGCGTACATGTACACCACCTCCTGAGCTGGCGTAGGATTTGAGCGTGCCGTACGCCACCGTCCATATTGATAAATCTCAATGTCACCATGGTTTTGGGTGTACGCCAGGTGTACGCTGGAAATTTGGTGTACGCACTTTTGATAAATGAGGGCCATTAAGACCGAAATAATCATTTGGTTTAAGCCAGGTTTCAGTAAGGCACAGTACATCGAAACTATTATCTGTGACCATTTCATTTTCAATAACCACCTTAGGTGTGATCTAATGTTTAGAAGACCTAGCTTTAGAAATAGTTTTTGTTCACTAATATTGAGATTTTCTGGTTTAATCACAATTAGATTTTTCCTAGATCCTACAGTAGATTTAATGTTTGACCTCACTAAACGAGGAATAGACAGTTTCTATATAATGTTCTACATCGGTACTTATATCAATTAAGTTGGGACAGCAAAGACTATGATTTGGACTTTGACTTACTAGTCAAATGGTGTGTAACGTCTTGGAGATGTTGTCCGACAGATGAGCCGCTCCGATTCTGCTGGGGTGAAGGCCATCAGCACGGAAGAGCCTAGGTCGCTCCCAGAACAGATTCAAATTATTTACAAAGAGCAGTTTCTGTTCATTACACCATGACATTAGCCATTCATTTAGAGCAAATAATTTACTGAACCTTTCATGTCCTAGTCGGTACGTGGGAAGCGATCCAGACACGATGATCGTTGTTTCAGGCGATGTGCTGCGTACCGTCTCGATCAGGCTCCTGTAGTCTTCTTCAGAACCTCCGTCTGCCACAGCCTGATGTCGTTCGTTCCCGCGTGCAGCATGACAGCTCCGACGCGCTCGTCACCGTTTAGGATCTCGGGAACCTGCGCAGCTACATCGAGAACACGAGCACCAGGAAAGCCGTGAGTGCTCACCTTACCTTTACCTGAGGTAGCGTGGACATGCCGGACGATGGAACTGCCGATGATCACAGCGTCGCGTTCCATCTCGCGTAGAGGGGAGAAGCGGTTCCGGGTGGAGATCTCGAAGACCGAGAGGGGCGGAGAGATCCTTGCTCTGGTCCTGGCTCGCGTCTTCCGCTGTGGAATCACCCAGGGTCCATGGTGTTGTGTCGGTGCCGGAGTGAATGAAACCAGGGATGATCGCGTCCTGGGTGCTCGGGTCCTGTGCAGAGAAACACACGGAGTAGACGAGGTCGGAGTCAAAAAGTCACTAACCACTGACTTGTGAGCATCGGCACGTGATGTTCTCGCAGCTCAGCTTGCCTCTCTAGTAGGTCACGGATCTGCTTCTCCACGGACTCCAGCTCTAACTGCACCGAATACAGCTCGAACGTGTCCTCACCTGCACTCAAAGGTAATGTTAGACACACATCCGATATATTCGCCATTATAGCAGATGAACAATAAATTAGCAGTGATACTACCAATATCACTACTAATTTAGGACTGAAATCCTGGATAGAACCCGTATCCTTTCAGTGATACGGGTGTAAATAAGACAATCGATAGGCGAGACCACGCGTGCAATGCTAGCGGGCTAAGGCTAGTAGCAGAAGTTCGGAAAGTTGGATATAAGTAGCGATATCAAAGCAATCTGATTGTTTTTTATAAAGAATAATATCGGAGATATGTTCACACGCTGTAAAAATAGAAAATTTCCGTTTATAAATAAATGTGAAAGAAGAAAATCAAGGATTATGAATCAATTTCGACGGAGCTCCAAACACAAACAACACGCTAATAAACAAACTACAGCTGGTCCAAAACACAGCTTGAGTTCTTACCAGAACCAGGAAGTATGACCATATTAGCCCTGTTCTGTCAACGCTGCATTGGTTCCCTATTAAACATTGTATACATTTTTAAATATTGCTGATTACTTACAAAGCACTAAATGGTTTAGCTCCGCACTACTTGAGCGAGCTCTTAACGTATTATAGTCCTTCACGTCTATTGCGATCTCAAAATTCCTAGACTAGACTAAAAACACATCTCTTTGACCTAGCATACACATAACACATTATAGACTTCTATAATTCAATGTTAGGCTGCATAGATCAGGTCAGCCGGAACCGGGAACACTTCCCATAAATCCTGATGTACTCGTTACATCATAAGAAGAATGGCATCTACGCTAATTTAAGTGTTTTTGTTTATCTCGAGGTTTTTCCGCAGCCTGCCGGATCCAGGCTGTATCCAGATCTGATGAAGGACCTGCGCTTGGACGTGACGACAGCGCAGTCCTGAAATGTCAACTAGGCTCTTCCCTGTGAAGGCCTCCCTCCCCTCCCTTTACCTCTCTACAGATAAAGCGTTGTTGGGATAATTCCGGTTCGCATGGCTATGTGGAAGCGATAAAATTCTGTATTATTAATTTTAAGGCCAGACAAATAGTATGTTGAGGGTTCATTTGTAGGGAAGGACTACACGCCTGTGCACATATATTCAAACGCACATACCTATAGACTGAACTCGTAATACACATGTGCACGCCATCGGCATTCTCACTGGTTCACGTTTTTGAAGTTTGCGCAGAAAGAACTTAAGAGTTTTCTGTTAAAATGGTATCGTGTTAACGGCCCCTAAGTTAATAACTAATGATCGTTGCGACGGAAGTGAATCAATCAAACTAACTTTTCTGTCGCAATATCAAGTTCTTCTAAGCTATCTGGGATGCTGAGATGATGAAACTGATCAGGAAGATTATTAATAAAGCGATCTTTAGTGGCAGAAGTGATAGGTCTAACATATTTGTAACACGGAGTCGGCTTTGCAGCCTTGGCTAAATGAAGTTTACACGAGACTAGATAATGATCTGAGATGTCATCGCACTGCTGCAGAATTTCAACGCCATCAACATTGATTCCGTGTGATAATATTAGATCTAGGGTATGATTACGACAATGAGTAGGTCCTGACACATGTTGTCTAACTCCAACAGAGTTAAGAATGTCTTTAAATGCCAATCCCAATGCATCTTTTTCGTTATGTACTGTATATATATATATATACCTCTCAGTATAGCAATATAGTTTGGTAAAAGCTGTTCATTCATTCACACACAAAAACGTGATTTATATTTAAACAGTCTTTTTGTGAGCTGTAGTACACAACCACGCACATCTGTGCCGTTCATTCATTCACACACAGAAACGCGATTCATATTTAAACAGTCTTTTGCGTTTACAGACACTATTCCATATTGCGATTAGAGCAAGAATAAAGAACTTACCTATTCCTCAGCTGGATCCATTGCTCCTCGAAATGAACCTACCAGCACTACTAAGGTAAATTTTCCAGGATTATTATTAAGATAGTATTATTCCTCACAGCGTCGTAAAGTATATGAGTCTGATTAAACTCGGTGTGTTTTATCCAGCTGATGTGGGGGTTGACACGTTTGCATGGATTGCCTCAGATCATTTGCGTTTGAATAATCATACAGATTACATAAACGGAAAATATTAGTTTTTTATATAAATTACTCAATTTAAAAGAAGATAATTCAAGCTTCATGCCTGTTTGTCTGTATGCCTGTTTGACTGAGTATTCGCTGATTTACAGTTCATTTTCGAACGCGTTTCAGAATGGACTTCACTGACAGAGAGAAGGCAGAACTCGCATCATGTTTATTTTTCTTTATTTGGCAAAAAGCACAACACTTTGTTTTTATTGTGAGTATACTAAAAAATAGACACTTAACAGGATCGAGTGTATAACACTTATATGTAAGAGTATTTTCTTCAGAGTATTTTGAGTCTCTTTTGCACTGATAAGAAAAAAGTGAGCTGGTATCGCCGGCGATACCGCCGACTCCAGGGGGTTAATGACACATTTGGGGAGAGGATATATTCCAAAACTTTCTGTAAATACAGTATGAGAATTAACTGCATATAGTTACTAGAAATGTTTACCTTGGAAATTATACAATTTGCATGCATTCAAAATAAGTCCTCACATTCTTTACTTGTGGTACTCCCAGTGACACACCTGAATGAAAGGCTCATTATGCAGCTCATTATGCAGCTCATTATGCGGGGCATTGTCTTCTCAGGTGTGAATCAGAGCATTATTCATGATCATTCACGCCCACTCGCATATTGCCTTTCCAAACAAAATGTATTGATTTATGTAAATGATTAGGCAGGATGATTTTCAGATCATTTTGAAGCAACAACATCCATTAGTCAAAATTCTTGTGGACACATATTTAGCATGTGTTTTGTGGCCTTATTTCAGAAACTTTAATTTTTAGTTTTTTCAATAACCATGCATAAACATTATTCTCTCAAAAATACAAACATGTACATACATGTTGCTCACAAATTATGGTAGCCCTGTTTGTGCTAAATAGAGTGTAACACCTTTGCCATTAATATGTTTATAAGCAACTGAAAAAAGCACAAATGTCAGGACATGTCAGAACATCTCAAGGACCCCAAAAACACCTTAGACCCCAGAGGGTTAAGTCTTGTGTAATCAATGGTTAATCTCCATGAGTTATCCGATTTCTTGACAGGCCAGACAGGACTATTAGTGGTTTATGAAGTTTGTCTGATGATTCCTTTAGCTTCTAAGTCTGCCATTATCTCTTCCATGGCTTGTCTTGCTTCAGGTTGGATGGGATATTGTTTATGAGGGGCATGTATCGGTCCCTCAGTAACAATGGGATCAATGTTGGCTTTGCCACAATCCAATTTGTGTTTAGCCCAAACAGCCGGATATAAACTGCACAGAAGACCCCACACACCGTCTTTTTCCCAGTCTCTGATAATTGGTTTTGCTGTACGAACAGATCTGACGACTGTCTGTGAATATGATCATATTTAACAAAGGAAGAATGTCCATGCCAATAAGCCTTCCTTGTGAATTCGGCCCAACCCAGAAAGATGTCCATAAAACGTCATCTTCATGTATTTGCAGAGGAACTTGTATACTTTTGCGAAATTTTGTGATCCCTCCTCCAACTCCTTCAACTTCCATAGTTTCATCTGTTGTAGGTAGGTTCAGATCTGTTATTGAAATCGCTGCTCCTGTGTCAACCAAAATGTCACATGGGTGGCCCCCTATTAATGCATTGATGAAAAGGCGATTGTCTCTTTTCTTACTAATACAGGGGGCCGCTGATTCCTATTGCGGACGCATAATTCCCTCAATGAGCTGACGGATTTGTGCTTCAGTCCACGTCTTCCCTTGAGAGGTTTCATCATGGTTTTTCACACTGACCTGTTTATATGATGGACCTTGACCTTCTGCTCCACCTCCTTTAGCCCAGCAATCTCTTCGAACATGACCAGGCTTTCCACAGTTGCTGCAGAAAATCATCATCTTCTTTGATAACGTTGTTGTTAGAGAGGAGTGATGGCGCCGTTGTGTGTGGCTCGCCACTTACCTCTGTTGAGATTTTTGTTAATTTTTCTGTTCCTATTACTAATCTCTCAAAATGTGTCACCGCTGCTGGTGTATGATCGCCTGACCCTTTTAACTATAGGCAATTCTACGGATTATACTTCTCCAATCTGCGGTTTTGGCAAACAGTCGAAGACCCCACCGCCTTTCCTTGCGTCTATACCAGCTTATTTACAACGTCAACCCTGCCTTCTACCTCGTAACAATAAAAATAAAAACTGTTGCAGGGGACGTGGAAAGAGAGGTGGAGTTCGAGTCAGGCTTCGAGCTTACCTGGATTCAATTTCCGTATGCGATCTGGATTATCCCTGTGGCGGGCTTCCAGCGGAGTTTGTCGGCTACAAGTGGCGGCGATCGTTGACGTTGTTATCGGTGGCTTCGGCCTACTGCGGATCTGTCTAACTCTGGGTGCCTGCTTCCTCGCTGCCGGAGTGTGAGGCTTTCTGAACGTGGCTGCGTGCTCGGGAATCTCCGCCTGCTTTGTCGGGCTTCACAAGAGACTGGACCGTGCTTGATTCGCATGGCACTGGTCAACACCAGATCAGTTACGAGTAAGACTTTTATCTTTAGTGACTTTTTTACGACTAATGCTCTTGACTTTTTTCTGCTGACTGAGACCTGGCTGAAACCAGGGGAGAGTGGTGCTTTTACGAGTTTTCTGAGTTTTTGGCTGATGTTGTTCCGAAATTTGATAAACTCCTGATTTGTGGGGATTTCAACATTCATGTTTGTTGCCCCTCAAATCTATTTGCTAATGATTTTAAAAATCTGTTAAATTCTTTTGGCCTTAATCAATGTGTAAATGGGCCAACACATAATCTTGGCCATACTTTGGATCTCATTATTTCTCTTGGTCTTTCAGTATCAGTCACTGAAATATTAGAATCAGGTTTTTCGGATCACTTCCCCATCAAATTTGAGATCAGTGTTCCACAACCTCCTAAACCTGTACCATCAGTCTCTAGACGTCGCTGTTTCACACCCTCTTCAGCTGGAGAGTTTGCTTCGATGTTCTTGGGCTCTCAGTTTTATGCCAAGAATGGGTTGGTTCTTCCATCTTCCCCGGATAACATTCTCTCTGCATTCTATTCTACAAGTGCTGAAATCCTAGACTCTGTTGCCCCTTATCGGTTTAAGTTTATTAAACCTAAAGTGGACCCCTGGTTAAACGACAACACAAGGACCATAAGGCAACACTGCAGACAAGCTGAAAGGAGGTGGAAGAAGGACAAATTGCAGGTTTCTCTGGGAATGTTAAGGGATAGCCTTGTAGAGTATCAGAGGGCAGTAAAGGTGGCAAAGATGGACTATCTCTCATGTCATAGTTAACAGCTGTCATGAACCTAAGGTGTTATTCAACACTATTGACTCTGTTTTGAATCCACATACTTTTGCTTTGACAGAGGCTTCGACCAGTATGTGTGAGAAGTTTTTATGTTATTTTGTTGATAAAGTAGCTTTAGTTAGGCAAAATGTTAGTGTTGATCTTAGTGTGTTTGTACCTGCTGATCCTCTGTATTCAGCTGTTTTTGGGGAATTTAAACCTATCTCTCTATCGATGCTCTCTCAGGTTGTATGCCACATGAAACCTACCAACTGTATTTTAGATATTGTCCCTGCCTGGATGATCAAGGAAATTTTTAGTACTATTGAGAGTTTGCTTATGTTTTTTAATTTTTGTCTCAGTTCTGGCTCTGTCCCGGATGCTTTTAAACATGCCATGGTTAGACCCCTTCTTAAAAAACCCAATCTTGATCCTAATGTGTTGTCTAATGTTGTCTATCGAAGGTGTTGGAAAAAGTTGTTTTTAATCAGTTACAAGCTTTTTTACAACAGAACTCAGTGTTTGAGAAATTTTAATCTGGTTTTAGATCGCGCCATAGCACCGAGTCGGCACTGTTAAGGGTTCACAATGATATAGCCTTGTCTGTAGATTCAGGGGATCCTACTGTATCAGTGCTCCTTGATTTAACAGCAGCATTTGATACAGTGGACCATTCAATCCTTCTCGCACACCTTGAGCATTGTGTAGGTATTCAAGGATCCGCACTTAAATGGTTTAGCTCCTGTTTGACAAATAGGAGTTTCTCTGTCACAATGATTTCTCCTCATCGTTGGCTCCTCTCTATTGTGGTGTGCCCCAGGGTTCAATTCTTGGCCCCACCCTGTTTTCATATGTTGCCACTAGGGGCTATAATAAACGAGCATAATCTGTAATTTCATTGTTATGCAGATGATTTACAAATTTATCTGCTTATGAAATCAAATGACAGTATTGCATTAAATCGTTTGGATAATTGCATTGATCATATTAGGCTGTGGCTTTCTCAGAACTTCCTCAAGTTGAATGAAGATAAAACTGAATGCATTATCTTCAATACAAAATGCATGTCAATTAGTCCAGCTTTAAGTTTGGGAGCTTTGACTTTGTGCGCCAAGCAAACTGTCAGAAATTTGGGAGTGACTTTCGATTACGGCATGAAATTTGATAAACAAACTAGCAATGTGGTCAAAATGAGCTTTTTCCAACTGCGTCTTTTGGCTAAAGTTAAGCCTTTTCTCAAAAGGCACAACTTAGAAAAGGCTTTACATGCCTTTATTAGTTCAAGGCTTGATTATTGCAATGCTCTTTATGTTGGTCTGAGTCAAACATCTCTTTCTCGTCTTCAACTTGTACAAAATGCTGCTGCTCGTTTTTTAACAAGTACACCTAGAAGCGCACACATCACTCCAGTTCTAGCTACTCTACACTGGCGTCCGGTGCGTTTTAGGATTGATTTTAAGATTTGATTGTTTGTTTTTAAAGCTGTAAATGGGCTAGCTCCTGAGTACATGTCTGAGCTCTTAACTCTGGGTGGACAAAATCGGAGGTTGCGGTCTTCTGATCAACGGACTTTACAGGTCCCGAAGTCGAGGTATAAACAGTGGGGTGATAGGGCCTTCGCTGTTGCTGGCCCTAAACTCTGGAACAAGCTCCCCCCGGACATTCGTACTGTAATGGCTCGTTTCCACTGAGCGGTACGGTACGGAACGGTACGCATTTATTTGCGTTTCCACTATCAAAAGTTGTGAATGGTACCAAAATGCCGAACCGTACCACTTTTTAGGTACCCTTCCATTGGGGTACCTAGCACAGTGGAACGGTACTAAAAGGTGGAGCTAGACTCACTGCAGGACGTTGATTGGTTGACAGAGAATCGTCACTTGCGCGTGCTACAAGAGGAATGACAACATAAGAAGCGCCATTTTTTAATATACAGTTTAATATAATACTACTGGTACTGTATCACTAAATGTAATTTTAAGAGTTTTTCAGGCGAGAATGTAGTTGTTTAAAGCTCAAATCTGTGGTTTATTTATAAAGATGATTATTTTTTTCCCCGGTTGTGAGATCCATGCGTTCAGCGGGCGCTCATGTTTCCCGGCTGGATGAGCCTTTCCTCGGCTAGTCCTCGGCGTTCGTCGCTGACTCCGACGGTAGTGGTTAAACATAAGATATAATTCGTTTTGTGTAGACCTAACGGGCGATCTTTGGTCTCGTGAATATATAATGAGTTCCCTGTCAATCGTTTTGGCTGAGGGCTAAGTTTAGTTTCATATTAACGTTATTTGTATTACTTTACTTGTAATGTTAGACTAGAGCGCTGCATTTGGATATTTGACTGAATTGTTTGCTTTATTTCTTATTGTATAGCTTCTTGTACTTTACTTAAACTTTTATATAGGCTATTATTGATAAAACTGAAATTTTACAAAAAGAAATATGGTTTCTTGTCATTTTTTTATTACAAGATTATCACTGATGTTTATTGCAACATTTGTACAAATGCATATATTGCCTGGAATATGTTTATTTTATTTATTTTTTTTAAACGAAAAGAGGTAACGTTAGGGTTGTGTTTTAAATTTCGTTTTGTTATAAATAGAACGTATAACGTGCAGTGAATAATTAATATGCGTTGCGCATGAACCACATTTGTGTCCCTATAATGTTTAATTTATTTAAACGAAAACGAAAAGAGGCAGAGTGGTGTTTTATAACATATTTCGTTTTATTGTTGCTTAAAATGTACATACAGAGCAAGTTAACAGAGATAACCGGAGTAGCAGAGCGAGCTGAGTGACGCTTTTAAGAACGCGATGTACCATGTAGGAGTCGCATGGCAAGTAGGCCTACAAACTTTGCGTACTTGATATTGAGAAAAGCCTAATGTCGGCGCTTGTCTTCTTGTGACAAACATGTCGAGGAGCAAGAACAAGATCTTCTGGATGTCATCCATTGTAGTTTACTATGTTCTTCTTCGCGCGAAAATGACGTTGATCGAAACACCACGCCTATCAAGTAAGGGTACTGTTGGCAGTGGAAACGCTAGCCAGATCATGGTTAACAGACCCGAACCGTACCGTTCTGTCCCGTACCGTACCGTACTGCTCAGTGGAAACGAGGCATAACAGATCTCATACTTTTTAAAACAAAACTTAAAACGTATTTGTTTAAAATGGCTTTTAATACACAGTAGTGGTGCAACAATTTTACTCTTTCTTCTGATGATTTTAAGTAACCATATATAGCTTATTGCTGTTATTCTTCATGTTTTCTTCTTACTCTGTTTTTGTTGAATGTGGTGTTTGTAGTTGTAGTTTGAAGTTTGATTTGTCCATGTTGTATTGAGCTGTTGCCACTCCTTTTTGATATGGCTTGATTCCTTCTTCCTTGTTTGATATCATAGCCATCTCTAAGCGGCCAGCCCATTGCATAATTTGGTCAAATGTCTCACCTGGGTTGACTCCAAGTGATAAGGCTTGTTGGTATTTTGAGCTAAAGCCATCCACAAGTGTGTCAGTGAACTGTACATCATCTCTGTCAGGAGTCTAATTCTCTCCAAAACTCTGTGTTTGGGTCTTGTCTCTTCAGAGGAGGCAAGGCTGTGAGAATGGCTTGACGTTCTCCTGGTGTGAATGGTCTCTCTTCTGTCATCATTTCAGATTGTAATTATTCCCTTTTACCAGCAGGTGAAGAAAATTCAGGACCGATCTTATCAACTGTGATCATGTCATCATCTCTTGTCTCATCACCCCAGTCAGATCCATAATTACAAACTGGTGTACATCGCAGCATGTCTCTGTTTGGCTGGGCTGATTTAGATCTTGTTATTATTGGAGCTGTTTGTACAGATGCAATTGTCACGGTGTGGGTTTTGTGTCTTGTTCCTTGTTCTTGTCTGTCATGTAATTCCCTGCTTGTCATGTGATCCTGCCATGTGTCTTGTCCCATGTTCAGCTGTTCCCCGTTATGTTGATTAGTCTTCCCAGGTGTTTCAGTTTAACCACGCCCCCTTGTTATCTTGTTTAGCTTGTGTTCCCTTGTATTTAAACCCTGTGTTTTAGTTCAGTCCTTGTGAGTTCTTGATATTGTAACGTTTGCTGTTGTCTCCTTGTTCCCGTCCTGAGTTCCCGGTTCCTGTTCTGAGTGTTCTGTCGTGTACCCTGGATTACCTGTTTGTTTGTTTGTTTATTAAAGTGCTTGCGATTGGATTCACTCTCCACTTCATTCCTGCCTGCATCGTTACAGAAGAACTCACCAACACTGAATCCAGCAGTATGTTCGCCAGTGTCTCTTCCCCAGCCACCGAGCGGGAGAGAGGACAATCTTTTGAGGGGACCCGGTTGGTCAAATTTCGCGGGACCCGTGGAGGGCGCAGTAGAGGAGGTGGTCGAGAGGAGTCCCGACACCACTCTCCACTCTGGCCCCTCTTCGACCCTGGGTTGGTGATGTCCAGCACAGGGCCCCATTCGCCACTGGTTCCGTCCAGCACAGAGCCTGTTCCGGTGGTCCCGAGTCCGGTGGTCCCAGTTCCGGTGGCCCCGAGTCCGGTGGTCCCAGTTCCGGTGGCCCCGAAGCGGAGGAGGAGAAGGAAGACTTCCTCCATGCCTGTTCCGGTGGTCGCGAGTTCGGTGGTCCCGAGTCCGGTGGTCCCGAGTCCGGTGGTCCCAGTTCCGGTGGTCCCAGAACTCCCCATCATCAGTCCTGCAATGGCCAGGAAGGCCGTGTTCCTCTTCTATGCAGTGGCGGTACTGCATGCGTGGAGGAGACACAGCGCGTCTGCCGAGCCTGTGTCTTCGGACAAGATGGCCGCCGCCGAGCCTGTTCACGTCACGCCTGTCGAGCCTGTTCACGTCACGTCTGCCCAGCCAGAGACTGTTCACGTCACGTCTGCCCAGCCAGAGACTGTTCACGTCACGTCTGCCCAGCCAGAGACTGTTCATGTCACGGCTTTGTTCACGTCACGTCTGCCCAGCCAGAGACTGTTCACGTCACGTCTGCCCAGCCAGAGACTGTTCACGCCATGTATGCGCTGCCTGAGCCCTCAGTGACCGCGACACTGGCCATTATGGCCACAGCCATGTGGTGTGTGTGGGCTGCGCACACACTTGAGCCGGTGTCTGTTCCTGTTCTCGAGCCGGTGTCTGTTCCTGTTCCCGAGCCGGTGTCTGTTCCTGTTCCCGAGCTGGGGTCTGTTCCTGAACCGGGGTCTGTCCCGGTCCATAACCCCATAGCTGTCTCCAAGAAAAGTTTGGGGGGGGGCAGTAGGTCCCCTGATGGGACCATGGCCACGCCGCCATGGCCGCCTGAACTATCTGGTCCGCCCTGGCCGCCTGAAAGGTCCTCTCCTCCCTGGCCGCTAGAAGGGTCCTCTCCGCCGTGGCCGCCCGAAGGGTCTTCTCCGCCGTGGCCGCCCGAAGGGTCTTCACCGCCCTGGCCGCCCGAAGGTTCTTCTCCGCCGTGGCCGCCTGAAGGGTCTTCACCGCCCTGGCCACCCGAAGGGTCTTCACCGCCCTGGCCACCCGAAGGGTCTTCACCGCCCTGGCCACCCGAAGGGTCTTCACCGCCCTGGCCACCCGAAGGGTCTTCACCGCCCTGGCCGCCCGAAGGGTCGTCTCCTCCCTGGCCGCCCGAAGGGTCATCTGCAGTTCCTGCTCCGCCCTGGTCGCCCACGCTTCACGACCCAGGTCCGCCATTAATATGCCCTGGTCCCATTCCCCTGCACGGACCTGGCCCTCCATCCCTCCCCCAAGACCGCCTCCGCTTCACCACCCTCCTGAACTATTGTTTTTTGGGTTTTTTGATGGGCGTCGGGAGCCGCCCATAGGGGAGGGGCTATGTCACGGTGTGGGTTTTGTGTCTTGTTCCTTGTTCTTGTCTGTCATGTAATTCCCTGCTTGTCATGTGATCCTGCCATGTGTCTTGTCCCATGTTCAGCTGTTCCCCGTTATGTTGATTAGTCTTCCCAGGTGTTTCAGTTTAACCACGCCCCCTTGTTATCTTGTTTAGCTTGTGTTCCCTTGTATTTAAGCCCTGTGTTTTAGTTCAGTCCTTGTGAGTTCTTGATGTTGTAACGTTTGCTGTTGTCTCCTTGTTCCCGTCCTGAGTTCCCGGTTCCTGTTCTGAGTGTTCTGTCGTGTACCCTGGATTACCTGTTTGTTTGTTTGTTTATTAAAGTGCTTGCGATTGGATTCACTCTCCGCTTCATTCCTGCCTGCATCGTTACAGCAATATAAATTTTGTCAACTGGACCTCCATTTGATCCTGAAACTTGAGGCTGTGTCAGAGGTTTAGATGAACTTGTATATTGTTCAGACAAAGTTGGATAGATTGGTTTGTAAGGAGGAGGCATTACAGTTGTCGCGGATTTCACTGGTTCTTGTGAATATTTCTTTTCAGCTTCAGTTATTATATTTGTCCAATCTGGATCAAATGAATTATCATTGGTTGTATTTTCTTCATCTGAACATTTAATAGACATAATTTTGTTCAACTTGTTATATGCTTCAATTTGAGGCTTAATTGCTTCAATAACCCAGCTAACAATTCGTGGTTTGTTACCACAGTTAATATCTGCATGCTTCCTCGGCGATGAAGTTCCACATTTGCGGCTATCCAACACGAAAATGCATGCAGCAAAGCCTTTCACAATATTAGATAACTGATAACTCCAGATTTCTCCCACACACTGGACTTGATTTTTGATGACGTATTGTCGACAACTTTATAATCTCCACTAGCTATTCTTTTCTTCAACTCCTCAGCATCCATCTCGACGACTGCAAGCAGATCGCGCGCGTGGTTATGATGAATTTTTAAGAAAGTAGGTATAGATCCTGGGGGGTGTGGGCACAAATAAACTGATGTGGATTTTAAATTATTTTATCAACTTGAAATACAGGCATATTTTTGTAGATGTGTTCCTAAAAATATGCATATATTTTTTACGTTTGCACGTGATTGTTTTAAACCTGTGTTTAGACCCGCGTTTCCCCCGTGTCCGACCCGACCCACACCCGTATCCGACACAGTTGGAAATTTTTCACACGTTTGAGCAAAATTTGCGGGTCACCCGTCAGGACTCTGCCTCAAATGCGTCCATCCGCTGTGCCATGCGGGTAATGGATGCCCTCACAGCTATGGAAAAATTAATGGTGTTAGTTTTAGTTGTTATACATTATATACTTGCATATGTGAACAACTTATGTAAGTCTTCTTACCTCTCATTTCCGTCTCCATGGCTGAGCCACCTCCCCCTGTGTGATGAGTTCTGCTGTTTACAACAACAAAAAAGTCAAGTTACTCTTAAGTTCTGTAAGCTCGCGCTAAATCGGCCCAAAGTCCGGCATCCGACCAGCACGGAAAGTCTTTACGTGTTACTGTCCTTTTCTCAAGGGCAAAGTATTTTTTGATTAAATGCAATACATTTGAATATATATTCTCTCGTTATTTCAATGACTCCATGAATGAAAAGGTTTTAATGATATCTGTGGATCATTAATTGTGAGCGAATGTTTGACTATTCCTTTTAACTCTTTAATGCAAATAATGCCAAAGTCAGTTAGAATAATCAAATGTAACAATTTATTATGTCAGGTAAATGTATCATGCCAATTTCTTAATCAATTCAAATATAATTGATACAAAACATCAAATACTCTGGAAAATGAGAAGAGATGCAAACCCAACAATAAGAAATACATGAGGCTGAGAGATCTCTCTCTCAGCCTCACGGGCGAATCTGAGTTACAGAAAAGCCTTGAATTCCCTGCTGCATTTCATTAAATAGCCAGGACCTCTTTCACTTGGAAATATCTTTTAACAATGGAAATTTGTATTCAGAGGTTACACCTTTGGGTGTAGGGAGACCATTTGTCTAGAGGCCAACCCCTCCTTGTGTGCTAGTTATCCATAAACTCTCAAAAACCTTATTACCTTTTGTTTTACTTACTTGGAAACGAGACATTTGTACCAGTCGCACTGTGACATTTTAAATGATACCAAACATGAAAAATACTCTGTGATAATCATTCACATTAAACCATACATTTTCTTGGGTGATTTACATGTGATAGATGTGTTCTGAGGTGTGACTTTGCCTCACAAATGGTGAGTTCAAATGTCTTTGTCCTCTCAGGGTCTGGGTGCTCCCCAACCAGACTGTCTGGCATTTCCTAATTTATCAATTCTTACAGTTCCTTGTCATGAAATTGTATTTAATTGAAAATGGAAAATTCAAAGCCACTGTACCTTCAGGCCGAGCTTGCGTCACAATAGACCCATCCAATTCTCTGTGTGGTGTTGACTCATCTAAAAATAAAGTAGATATGAATATTGGTCAGTTCATTTATGATAGGTTTCTTGCACATGGGAAAACAAAAACAAAAAAAACGTACATGCAGGTGGTGGAGGCATTATGTTTATATTGTTCCTCATCGTTTACATGCTTATCTAAATAAACGATGGATGTATTTAGACAACCAAGGAGATAACAAAGCCCTACGAGGGAAAGGGCTTAAGGTTAAACCCCAAACCCTTGCATTACAACCACAACATCATGAAACTGTAACGTATTTCACTTACTTTTTCGTGAGAATGTGAAGCTGTGTAGGTCGTTGGTTGTTGTTGTTGTTGGTCGTTGGTTGTTTTTCCAAGACTTCCTGATAGTGAACGGTCTACTGGGTTCTACGTAGACTTATGCATTTTTTCCAGCCAATCAGGAAAATCAGGACACTAAAACGTGTCTATAACGTTAAGGGCTCCAATACCTGTGCTCAAACACACCAATTTATCTCGAGCGTCTATTTACCTGAAAGCCACTAAAAGAAGACGGGTTCCCAGGCAAGTTCTGTGTATCCAGAAGGACTTTGGTGTATGTAAATAGCACAACACGGAAGTCAGGACAGGACTTCAATCGGTCACCTGAAAGCAGAGGCACTTCCCCCTACTGGCGTGGGTGTGTAATGGTTGGATTTGTACACTGAACTAAGCCACTTGTTAGAAGTGAAATGTGAAATGAAAGAAGTGAATTTTCGTAGTTGTGAAAATCATTCTATTGATAGATTCTTGTTTTAAGTATTTTCACCTAATACAGTTAAAAAACCAAAATCAAGCACTAAATGTTTTTAGCTAAATTGATATCAGCCTAAAAATAAATATATTCTCTTGCTATGCTGTTTATCTTACTTAGATTTCAAAAGACCAATAATTTTTGAGTGAATCTAAATCAAGTGACTGTAAACCTTTTATATGCTATGTCAAAAACTTAAATGGAGCTGGTTTAAATAAACATTTCAAAACCACATTCAGAACAACCAAAAACAACCAAACAGGAACGTTGTGTGGAGGTACAGTGCAACCACAGGAGAACCCTATAACCCCTATAACCCTGAAAGAAAGTTAACTCTAATAATTTCAGTATTTTTCTTTGTTTGTTTGTTTTTAGTTAACTCAGATCAATTAATTAATTTATTTATTTATTTATTTATTTATTTATTTATTTATTTAAGTTGCTCTCAGATCAGTCTCCTCCTCTAAACATTGAACAGCTTCATTGTCAAAATCAGAATGCACACGATTCTAGCTCCTAATTCCATTCATACCCTTCTTCTAAGGGTTCAATCCTCTGCGTATTTAAACGTTCTAGGGTTTCTTTGTATCTTCTATATACTGCACTGCACTAACTCGGAGCACAGACCCGCCACTTTAAACCGCTATAAATCACCACTTGTCACACTATCCTCGTTCCCCTTCTGAAACGATTCTTCGGTGTGTTAGAGATATTTTAGAGATTACTCTGCCATCGTTTTTACAGTCTCACCATATTCCCAGTCATGACAATGTAACAATATTAGCTCAAAGGGGAAATATTAATAATAATCCATAATTACCAATTATGATTAATTATTAATATTTGGGTCAGTTAATTAGATTAACTTTGAGGTAAGCTAAATTAATATTACAATCAATTAATCAGTTCCAATGAACTCTTTGATTATTCATTTATTCTAAGAAAAGTGTATCTTTCATGGTCACTGAAAAATAATAATTCCTTAGCAGGTACAGCACTTAGAGCATGTAACAAGATCAAGATCGTAAAAGGGACTTTGTATGCAAGCAGAGAATCAGAAACCAAATGCATAATTGTGCACAAGTTTTATTAACTAAATCACAAACATAACTAAACTAAACAAACAAACAAACATACATACATTCATCCATCCATCCATACATGCATAGGTAAAGTGGTGAGTGTTATGGAACCGGAAGCAGGTAATAGAACTATGGAAAAGATCTATTTAAGTATGAAAAGAAACCATCAGCTTATCATTTTCAAAGCACCTCATTAAATTGATACTTGCATGGTCCGTGCAGAGGACAATTCTTGAAGTGGTTGAAAATTGAGTTTGTTGATGAGTCCGTGAGTGTCAAAAGTCATGGTGCAAGTTGCAGTCGTTTTCTTCTCTGCTGGGTGGAGAAGATATGCTAAACTTGCATGGTGGTTTCGAGCACATGGCTGTTGTGAGTCGAAGCCTGCTGCCCTGGGCCTGCTGAGGACAGCACGGCATCCTGAAGTGCAGAGAAGGCCAGGAGTTGATCGTTGCCCTTCAGTAATGGTGAGGTTGCAGTTTTCTGGATCGAAGAAGAGGCCGTTCTGAGCATGAAGGCATGGCAGGCGGTGACCCCCTCCCACTATCAACGTGAAGGACAGTTGAGGCCAGCAGCTAAGAAGCTAAGAGGAAGGCAGGGCTAACGGAACGGCCTTTTAAAGCTTGACAAAAGACACACCTTGGAGGCTGGCTCACCCAATGAGAAGGGTGGAATTTCTGGCGGGAGTTTCCTCTGTGACGAAGATTTATGAGCCTTTGTCTTAAATCTGCCTTACCTCTTTTCTTATGTATACCATGGTGTATACATAATAGGACACAAAACATCACAATCATTCACACAGTTTCTGGGATGTATGTTCATTTCTAGATCAGTTCGTCTCTGATTAATGCAGCAAAGTCTGCATGGAAGATTGTTTCTGTCTTTCCATTGTCTCTCTTGTACATGTGGCCACATTCCTTTGGATCGTAAAACTCTCTGTATGTCCTGTAACAAGACACCGCATCCTGCCAGTGTGTTAGCTTCATTTGGGATGTTACTGTAGTTTTTGGTGAAAGTTTCACAGTGAGTTCGCTGGATTATTCATTAAATAAATGAATAATTTGTGTGTGTCCGATTGGTCCAGACGCTACAACAAGCTAATTGCAAAATCGCCTTACAGCTATTCCCAAAATTCGACGAAATGCCCTTTTTTCAAAAGAAAAAGACTACCCCAGCATCATTCAAATATTTTAGAGGTTACTGATCAGAGCAACTCAAACAAGCCACATCAAATTCAAATTATTTAAATTATTTGCCTATTTCTGACACATAATATTCATTGGCAACACAACTGGTAAAATTAAATAACACAGTTCTTTTAAGCAGTTTCAGTCAATGTCTAATCATCAGGCAGACTTTAGTTTAATTATTTTAGAATAAAATAAGGTCTTACCTGAAATGATTGAGACAAATGCCTAAAGATGCAATCCTGTTCGTCATGACGCCAAATTGTAGACTTGGAATTAAGCCTTTTGGAATTAAGCCTTTTCCCCGTTATTATTTGATTCACGGTCCATATAGTCTCCTCATGCATTCAAGCTCATGCTTATAAAACTCCATAGGATAATACAACTGATTATGAATATTAATAAAGAATAATAATACAGATACATAACATTAAATAATGAAATTATATTAAAAGATGAAATTTTAGTCTTCACTTGATTATATAAAACAGCATGATATAAAAGTAGGCTAGTATGAGTGTTTACACTAACATGATGAATATTATAATGTTTAGACACGTGTGTTCTGTTAAATACTGTGTTCGTGGATATCTGTTCAAAAGTAGATGTTTATAATTGGTAACAATAATGTAAAGCATTGTAAGTTTGTGTCACATTTGCATTTGAACGTGCAAAACGTGCCAAACATTAGGCTACATGTTTTTACTCCAATCTCATTTCATAACGTCATAAGGAATGATAACATTTGAAGTAACACATGATACTCCATATATGTTTCTCTAGTGTAGTGTACTGAAGTACTGTTCCTTTTTATTGATTTATCGTTATAGGCCGCCTTCATTTATGTTAAGTAAAAATTATTATTATTTTATGAAGCCCTAAAAGTATATGCCTATATAACACATTTACATAACAAATTCACAATAAAACCTGACCCACTTAACCCAAATACAATAATTTAACACTAAATAACACTACAGTACTAATAACAACAAAGTAGTCTGTATTCTTGGTATGCTACAAACCAGCTTTAAATTTCAGCAATTCCTTCTCTGGCAAAATATGACACCTCACCTGGCACAAGCTGAGCGTTTATTTTAGAACGCATCACCTTAAATGCCGTGATGCAAAACCCCTCGTGGAAGAAGAATGCCGTCATGTTTACAACTGTGACAATGAGCGCTCATCAGGATCAACTAAATCCTGTTCAAAAGTTAAATGCACATTAGTGAGCACACTGATGTGCCCCCTCAAGTAAAGGCATGACACAATGATGCACTTACAAATTATTAACTAAAATATGAATAAACATATACACTGAGTGCAGTCCTTATTCCTTTACACCCCTGGTAAAAAAAAAAAAAAGAAGGATATAAATTGTTTGCTGTTCTTTTATTTATATATTTAAATATATATGGACTTAAAGAAAGCCCAAACATACCTCTAAACATGCACGTTGTGTAAAATAGGCTAATGCTAATCAAAGCATATACATTTAACAAAATATATAGTTAATTACTGTACATAACCCTCTGAAAAATCCCCAAAACATACATGCAAACATGTCTTTCAAACAATTATTCATTTGGTTTAACAAAGCAGTCAACATTTATTAAATAAAATGCCAGCATTACTGTAGGAACACAAGTAACGTGCCTGGAGATTACCATAAGTGTGCCACTAACTTGTGTCCCACCAGAAACAAACCCTACATACTGTAGTTCCGGGAAGAAAAGTAGCTATGACTAAACATAAATGATCAATAAAAATCAGGAATTTATTAGTGGTAGTTATTAGTATATTTCCCATATTTGATTAGATGGATCTTTGTTATTAATGGCTAAATAATCGCAGGCCATTTCAATTATTTGTCACAAAGCTGCAGATGGCAGATTGTGATATAACAGTTTAAATTATGACAGTATTAAATCATGTTTAATTCAAATTCAGAGTACTTATTTATTTACTGATTGATTTCGTTTACCCCTAAATGTTAATTAATGCATTAATTATCAAACATGTACTAACATGTAAGGCTGCTGTTATTAATGTATGAATCCTTATGACTCCTGTCATAGTTAAGAATAGCTCTTCATTGGTTCATGATTAGACTATAGCTTCGCTAATCATGAGTTCATGTTTAAGTAACTAATTCAGGTATTAGTACATGATCATTCGTGTACTGTTATTGTAAAGTATTACCAAATAGAATAATACAGTCTTGTCTGTATTTAAAGAAAATTGTCTTGTGCTTTGTTCTTACAAGTAAACTGATGTTCTTGTTACCATGCTAAGAAATAGCATTTTCACAGTTCTTAGGATATTATTTTCATGGCCAGTTTTTTAGAAAAAATAAATTAAATTAGGGTTTCTTTATGTCTTTAGAGTGAGAAGATTTAGTGTAAATGAATAATACTGATATACAGTAGGAACCGTGAGTCTATAGTTTTGTTTCAGGTGGACGCTAGCAGGATGACAGAAATAACTGTCTCATGAACACATATCTCACTGCACTATAGCGTTAAGCACATTTCATCATCTCTGAAATCTGCCCTACTTTAGTGTCCTAATTTCTAAATACACATATAAGGTCTATCAGAATGAGGGCAGGCAAAAATAGAGATGTACAGCAGTTATAGTGTAAAATAGGTTGTAGTCTACATAAATCTGTTGTATCATTGGTTTAGAAGAAATGAAAGGCACCTTTAAAATGAAGATAACCTGTTTATGTCTAGAAAGTAGTCACATGACTTGGAAAAAAATATGTAGCCTAATTTTAATCAGTGTGTGGTGTTCCATTAATATTTATTTGTTTTAGTAAGCAAGCCATGTTCTATAACCAAGTCTCATAAACCAGCAAATAACTATTTTATTAATTTATTATTCCTTGAAATAAATTACTGAACATTTTACAATGTTTTAAAAGCTATACAGTGACTTACATGGAACAGATTATTGTTTTTTCTTTCACTTGTAACTGCTTGAACACATACCCCTTTTAAATGAGGGCAAAATCCAACATCTCAACTTATGCAAGTATATTAGTGCACAAAGGAACTATTAATTACATATCTTTATTTCTCCAGATTGTTTTAGACAGTAAATGTGCTGTAGGTTCCTTGCTTTCTTATTGGCAATAGTTTTAAAGCTGGTTCTCACAGGTCTTCTGTGTAGTGAAGGCACTTGTCTGATACCTCCTATGTAAGACCATCTGTACAGCTCGGCATTACACACACACACACACACACACACACGCACACACACACACACACACACACACACACACACACGTATGCATGTAGAGAAGAGTCAATTACACTTGCATAAGTGTCTAGTGGTCACCCCTGACATATTCAGTCTATGTTATTTATTTTATGGAAGGAAATGCAAACGTTTTGCCTTTCTTTGAAAGGTGCATGTGTTCATTACAAATCTTATAAATCTTAAAATCTTAAGTGCAGGCCTCTTGTAGTATTGTTACATTAGGTAAAGGTCCAGGTTCTCAGGATTTTCCAAAAGTTTGTGTTTAATGGATGAAAACAAACTCCAAACTGGGACTTGCCCTGTTTCCTTTCGAGGGAACTCGCGATGCGTCGATGACGCTTTGGGAACGCCTCTGTGTGATTGCGTCTGAAGCACATGTGTCAACTAGTCCAATGGCGAGAGTGAACATCACAGCGGGTAACTTCATGACCAGGAAAGGATAAAAGCACATCTGGTTAGAACGGCGCTAGCTTCTGTGCCTCAGCAAGCACTGTGTCAAACTCTCTGTTTTATTTATTGTTGTCTGTCACAAAAACCATACAGCTTCATATATATATATATATATATATATATATATATATATATATATATATATATATATATATATATATCATGGCGTCCACACAATCATTCAAGTTCTGTGCTTCTCCCTGCCCTCGTTATTTTACAGGTGGGGACACACACAAACTTTGTGTGATGTGTTTGGGAGCAGAGCATGCTCTGTCAGCCTTCGAGGGGGCTAACTGTGAGCATTGTGAGAGGCTGCCGCTTTGCACGCTCCGCTCTCGCCTGTCACTCTTTGAGGAGGATGTTCAGGTGAGTGTTCCCTGCGGTTCGGACCCCGCTGCTGCCGAGGCAGCACGGCAGCTCTTAACGTGGGGATCGCAAATGGATCTCACGGGGGGGTTTGAGACAGGCCCCGCCCTTTCTCAACCTTTACCCGTGGGATCCAATGCTCTCTCTCCAGAGTTGGAAGCCCGCCCCGCGGTTCCTTTCACTCCGGAAGAGGCACCGGTGCTTCAGCTGTCTAGTTCCGAGGAACTAGATGTGCTGAGCTTCGAAATGGAGGAAGAAGAAACGGCAGCTTCTTCCCCAGCGTATGAGGAGCTGGTTGGAGGTATTGTCTCATGCTGTGTCAAAGTTGAACATTGAATGGCCAGCCGAGAAGCAAGGCGCTTGTCCCAAAAGCCTATTAGACGAGTGTTTTCTATCATCTATCATTACCTCCACAAGGGGACCTCCATTTTTCTACGACCTACATAAAGAGCTATCAAGGTCGTGGAATAAACCATATTCTTCCAGAGTTTTTAGCCCTCAAGTTCACGTCTATTCAGATATATGGGGGCTAAAGGAATATGGTTATGGGGCTATGCCGAAAGTAGAACAACTACTTGCCACTTATGCCCACTAAGCCGTTAAAAACATCATCTATGTTAATATGGCAGCAGGTCAGGCCGGGGCATGCCTTCACACTATGGCTATATTACAGGCATTTAAAAAATATATATATTGAAATTTACTTTGGAATATGATAAACATCGCATCAGTTTCCTGGACATTCAGGTATAAAAAGATGGCACGACCATAAAAACTGATCTTTTTCGCAAGCCCACGGATCGCAATGCTATATTCCATGGGGATAGTTTTCATCCCAGGCGGTTGATCAAAAGTCTTCCGATCCGTTAATGTAACCGTGTACTTAGAATATGCAGACACAGACAATATAGACAATACATCTTACTGAACAAGGTTATAAACAAGATTGGGTTGATTCGGCCAAAAAACGTTTTGATCAGATAATACAAGATGAGTGTCTTCGATCAAATAAGCGCACTAAAAATCCAAACAAGTTCCCTTTATGTTGCGTAAAATATTCCCCACTTGTGTCAGAATTTAGAAAATCTGTTTAAAAACATTGGCCGAACATTGTTTTTTCCCGAAAATCCCGTGCCCCTAACTTAAAAGACCACCTAGTTAAAAATGAAACGTCCGCAACTCACAACGTCCTTTCTTAGTATGCCAGATGGTAACTATAGATGTGGCAGTTGTGCCCAGTACAAGCATAAATAAAAAAAAAATTAATCATCCACACACTGGCAAGACATTATCCATTCGCGGTGTCATTACATGTAGCACCACATATGTTATTTATTTAATTTGCTGCCCATGTGGCTTAGCATATGTGGGCAAAACAACGAGAGCGCTACGGACCAGAATCAGTGAACACAGAAGTACCATTAGAACAGGGGATGAGCGCAGTCCTGTCGCCGTTCATTTTAAATTAGCCGGACATAATGTCAGCGCCCTCAGATAAACCGTCTAGAGGAGGAGATCATGATAAAAGGCTTCTCCAACGGGAAACTTTTTGGATTCATAATTTAAATACAATGGGCCCTATTTTAACGACCTGAAACGCAAGTATCAAATGTGAAACACAAGTAACTTTGTGGCCGGATCTCTATTATACCGGCGGGTTAAATGACTCTTGCGCCCGACGCAAATCTAAAACAGGTTGGTCTTAAGTAGCTACATTACTAATAGGTGTGTTGTGGGCGTAACATGAAATAAATCAATCAGAGCATCATCTCACATTCCCTTTAAGAGCAGGCGCGTTTGTTCCATGGCGGATTGCTATTGTAATGGCGGATTTGCCAGGTACACGCCAGGAGCGGTTCACAGCCGAGGATACCAACGTTCTCGTCAGGGCCATAAAAGACAGAGAAGTGACATTGTATGAGGATGGGAGAAACCCACCCAAATTGACCCTTCGCTAAGCCCCGCCCTCCTTAGTTACTGTTGCTACGCCTGACAAGCTTTCGTTCCTGGCATGTCTATTACAGTATGTATGCACCGGTGTCAGACATTCTCAAGGAGATAATTCGTAATTTTTGGCGAACAGGTGAAATATCTGAGAGAGCAAGACAAAAGGGACTGCAGTATGCATTCGAGGGATATATCCACGACATAATATGCAACCGATTAGCGAATAATTTAATCAAAATTGAAGCTAAAGCCTACACTGTGTAGGTCCCAGCGCAAGCAGCACCCGCCTCATACGCTGACAATTCAAATGGGAAACACACAAATTGAGGAACAGCTATGTTCATGCACAGCAGGGTAAGTGAAATTTGAAAATAATCTAATAATTATAAATCAAACAGCTTATCCATAAGTCTTGTGGAATAAACACAATACATTAGCCTGACCACTTTACAATGATAACATTCTTGCGCTTATATTTTTAGCGCGCCAGGCTACTGCTCACACGTCGTTTTCTGTCGACATTTAGTTGTGAATGGGGTCTCCCACACTGCTTTATCCACACCCGGCATTTCTCCCCTTGGGTTTTAAGTTTCAGGAAGGGAAAAAATTCCCACCCCCCATCCAAACTTTTAGGATATCCGGGTATCAAATTTTTGTACAATCCATACGCACACAATTCGGCATGTTTGCCTCGCTCGAAAGCTTGCCAGACCTCCCGCGCCTAGTTACGGTTGCTAAGCCACGATTGGCCTGTGGTGGTTTTCGGGCGTGGCTTAGTGAAGGGTCAATTAGCTTCGGTTAAACAGGCGTATAATAATTTTGGTAAAGGTGTAAGCTAGATTTATGCCTATTTTTTCACATCTTCATGGACACCACAATGATTTCCCTCATGTGGAATATTTTTCCTTGTAATTATGTATGGTTTGCAAAAATAGCAACTGTTATGTCTGTGTGTAGATGAGAGAAGCAAAGTGTATGCGCGTTGTGCCCACGCTACATTATGGCAAAGCATGCGCCGTTAAAATAGCATATGAACGCGCCACTGACCTTAGACTAGGTTTTTCCTGGTCTGTGGCGGAATTGTTGTTTCTGGAACTGCAAAATAGCACCAGGGAACGTTTGCGCTGGAACACGCCGCCTCAGCTCATTCCCTAATTTACCGACGTGCGTCTGTCGAGTGAAAAGTCTGCTGTGCGTCGGGTGCAAAATAGGAATGATACATGCGTCAGTGTACAAAGTCAGTTGTGCTGGGTGCAAGATAGGGCCCAATGTGGAGACATGGTCTTAATGAAGAATCTGATATAAATCCATGCTTATAAAAACAACAACATTTTTTTCACTATATTACAGGCATACCAGGCTGACCTGCTGAGGGACCTGGAGACTAGCGAGGGGGCTGGGCCTGAAGTGGTTTGCGAACTGTGTCAGGCCACCGATCTGTCCCTCCGAGCCACTAAAGAGACCACCTGTGCTATTGGGCGGTCAATGGCAGCTAATGTGGCTTTGGAGAGGCACCTTTGATTAAATTTATCTGATATTAAGGACAAAGATAAATCATTTCTGTTGGACGCCCCGCTATTGCCTCCTGGCCTCTTCGGTGAAGCAGTTAACACCGTTGTAGAGAGGTTTCAGGAGGCGTAAAAGCAAGCGGAGGCGTTCAAACAATATCTCCCTCACCGTCGACCGGCAAGCTCCTCATACTGAGTGCAACAGAAGGAGAGTGTCGCCCAAAAAAAAAAAAACGTGGGGTGCGGGGCGACACTCTCAGCCGAAGCCTTAGCAGACCGATCTAAGGAACGTTCTGTTGGCGTCAGACTTCTGAGGGCAGCCCCCTCCGGGGTGGAGCAGTGTTCACCTCAGTACATGGTGCCTGCTCCATCCCGGTGCCCTCAGGAGGCCGTTCTGCCAACCTCGCCACCCTCGGTGCCTCGAGGCACAACGGTTTCCAGTGAGCTTCTGACTTAGCGCTCCCACGACACTGCATCGGACCTCTGAGGAGGGTCGAAAGTCAGTCAGTTCGGTTATTTCCTGCCAATATGCTCCAGGTCATTGGAGTGGAAGAATCTACCATATATATATCAGTAGGTCCTGCACATAGTAGAAAAGGGGTATAGAATCCAGTTCAGTTCTCGTCCACCACGCTACAATGGGGTGTTACTCACAGTAGTACATCCAGAGCAAGCTCTGGTGATGAAACAAGAAGTTAAAGCACTCTTAGCAAAAAAAGCCACAGAGCTGGTTTTGCCAGCCAGCAGAGACTCAGGGTTCTACAGCTGTTATTTCATTGTTCCAAAAAAGAATGGGGGGTTGTGTCCGATTTTAGATCTTCGTCTTCTGTCAAGAAATTGAAATTGAAAATGCTAACGTTGAAGCAGATCGTGACTCAAATCAAATCCGAAGACTGGTTTGTCACGATAGATCTGAAAGACGCATACTTCCATGTCTCCATCCTTCCACAACACAGGAAGTTCCTATGGTTTGCTTTTGAGGGCAAAGCCTACCAGCATCGGGTTCTTCCATTCAGTCTAGCTCTATCACCCCACACGTTCACAAAATGCATAGATACAGCTCTAGTCCTGCTCAGGCTGCAGGAAATACGTATTCTGAACTATATAGATGACTGGCTTATCCTAGTGCAGTCGGAACAACTGGCAGTTAGCAATCGAGATGTCGTTCTCGTGCATATGAAGAAATTGGGGTTGAGATTGAATGTCAAGAAAAGTGTACTTCCTCCAGCACAGAGGAACACCTTTCTTGGTGTCGTGTGGGATTCAGTGACAATGAGGGCCGTACTCTCCACTGCTCGTGTCCCTTCAATCCTCACAGTTGTAAAAGAGATAGACTAGGCCAGTCACTCACTGTAAAATAGTTTCAAAGGCCGTTGGGTCTGATGGCGTCCAACATTATACCGTTCGGCCTGCTGTACATGAGGCCCCTACAGTGGTGACTCAAGACCAAGGGGTTTTCCCTGTTTTTTTTTATCCATGCCTTGGTTGTATGGAAGAAAAATTTGGTTCCTATCCCAGGGTCCAGTGTTAGGAGCTCTTTGCCATTGAGTTTTAGCCTGACAGATGCTTCTCTCATGGAAGGCCACTCAGCTCAGGGTCATCATCTTTTGTGGCACATAAACTGCCTGGAGATGATGGCGGTCTTCAATGCGTTGAGACATTTCCTTCCAGACCTGAGGGGCCATCACGTGCCTGTTCGCACAGACAACACGTCGGTGGTCTCCTATATAAATCATCAAGGGGGTCTGCGTTACTGTCCACTATGCAAACTTTTGATGATGAATTTTGTCCATTTTCTATGCGGGGTCTCCAGGGACCCTGAAGACCATTCTCGTTCCCAAAGCGCCAACGACGTATTGCGAGTTCCCTCAAAAAGGAACATCTCAGGTTACGACTGTAACCCTAGTTCCCTGAGTAGGGAACGAGACGATGCGTCACTTTGCCATACTTCCTACATCCCTGTGATCGACTTGCTTCGGCCTTTTTCGAAGCTAGTGCGGTTCTAACCGGATGTGTTTTTATCCTTTCCTGGTCATGACATCACCCGCCCGTGACGTTCACTCTCGCCATTGGACTAGCTGAATTACATGTGCTTCAGATGCAATCACACAGGGGCGTTCCCAAAGCGTCATTGACGCATCGTCTTGTTCCCTACGGAGACGTTCATTAAATTGACTCCTTATCATTTCTATTTAGTTATTAATTTACTTATTGTTATCATTCGAATGGAAGTTGTCACATTATTACTTTTTGTTTGAAAAGCAGAGTAGTTCTGTTTTTCGGAGAAGGGTCAAACCTTAAACCTTCTCCTTTACATTTCTATACCATTATGCACTAGGAATTAAATATGGCAACAGGACATTCATGTGAAATTCAGTATGCTATAGAAACAAAAATTGTAAGTATCAAATCAGATCAAACTAAACACGACTCTTCAATGCTGCTTACAATAATGTATACACACATACTGTATGCATGTAGAGAATAATCAAGCACAAAAGGTTTATGTTTAACAATATTACTGTATCATGATCAATGCAGTGATGCTAAAAGCAGCTGTTGCTGACTGTGTTAAATGACCTGTTATATTTCCTCCAGTGAATCAGTCGGCACCAGACCTCTCTTCTTACCACTGCTTAGCTTCAGAAAACCATCCATGTCTTCATTCTTACCAACACAAATCTATGTGAGGTGACAGAAAAAAGAAAAAAAAGTGGTTTGAAGATGAAAAGGACAAACAGTATAATTAATTGCAGGTTTATGTTCTGTTTTGGTACTCTTATTTTGTTATTTTGGTACTCTTATTATCTTTTAGTTCTATGTGCTCTATGTTCCTGGTTCCTGAGTTTATTTCCTGTTTATCTTAGTTGACCTAGGTTCCTAGTGTGTGCCTGTTTGTTAACGTAGAAACCTATTGTGTCCACACATGCCCCTTGTTAATTCACTCATTTAGTCTCTGTATAAATACTCCTTGTTTAGCTTAGTTCCTGGTCCTTTTTTGCTTCTGTACTATGTTGGTGCGTTTTCTCCAATGTGTATTAGTTTTTGTTTATTTATGTAAATAAATATGTTTTGCTGCTGCTAGATTCTTCCTCAATTCTTCTTGGCTCCAGTAGCAACCAACACACTGACTGAAGAATGGGCAGACTATAAAATATGGATCTAGCAGCATTTATTTCACCCGTCACCCCTTTCACAAGATAGCTGTCACTTGGAAGACAATGTGGAGGTGTTCATCAAGCTCAGCCACCTGATGTCCTGGAGTGACGGCACTTTGAACACCTGTTTTTGGAGTGGGATGCTTCAAGTCTCTTTCATCACTGCTGGTCCTGCCCAGCCTTAAGTCTACTTTTACACCACTTTTCCCGCCCAGCCTCCCGCTCCCTCCTCCTCTGACAACTCTACCCAGTTCATCGACACAGCCTCCAATGGCTCCTTTCAGCCTCTCGGCTTCTCCTTCGGTGGTTCCTTCCAGCTACTTGGCTTTCCGGTCTCCAGCTCCGCCTTTATGTAAGGATCCCCTAGCTCCACCATGGGCCTCTGAGCCCTGGACTCCTCAGCCCATCTTCTCCACCTTGGCTCCACATTCCCTCGGCTCCACCATGGTCCGTCATCCCTCAGGCTCTGCCGGGCTACCTTGTCCCTCTGGCTCCAACTTGGTCTGTCATCACCCTGGTTGCACCACAGACTTCCGGGCCTCTGGCATTCCGGACCTCGTCCCTCCATCCCTTTGTCACCCTGGGTCTTTGTTTGCTCAGCTCCACTGAGGCTCCTTGTCTCCCGACTCTACCTCAGGCAGTCAGGCTTCTGCCTCCACCCTGGTTGCTTCCTCCATCGGTTACGCCATGGGCCTTCATTCTAATGGTTCTTCTCTGTGTGCTCACTAGCTTCTCCGTCCAAGCATCTCCTCCTTGGTTGTTCCCTCTGCCGATTACCCCATGGACACTTCCCACTGTTCCACCACAGACTCTTCCGCCTACCTCTCCTCCAATGGAGCTTTCTCTGTTTTCACCCCCTCCCACCACTTCAGTGTAATTTCTATTTCACTTTGCATCCCTGAAGTGTCAGCAGAGGTTGTGTCAACTAGACTACCCCCTGTGTACCTACTTTCACTTTTAAAAATTCGTCATAACCGCGCGCGCGATTTGCAGTCGTCGAGATGCATGCTGAGGAGTTGAAGAAAAGAATAGCTAGGAGATTGTAAAGTTGTCAACAATACATCATCAAAAATCAAGTCCAGTGTGTGGGAGAAATTTGGAGTTATCTGAAGAAAACAATATTGTGAAAGGCTTTGCTGCATGCATTTTCGTGTTGGATTGCCGCAAATGTGGAACTTCATCGCTGAGGAAGCACGCAGATAACGGTAACAAACCAAGCAGTTCTATCGAACAGTATTTTTCAAATTTAACACTGTTAAGTATGTGTGGTGTGCAGGGCGTATTTGAACCCAAAATTGTCAGATGTAGGCTAGACGGAATTGCGTGGCAGATATAGTGTTGTAGCCGCGTCTGTTATTAGGCTACTCAGTTTTGTGGTAACGTTAGCCATGTTCTTCAAGTACCGGCCTTTTGACAGCTTCAGCTAAAGTTGTCCTTGTGTAAATTGTTGTGTAATAACTTCTGTATGACCTGGCAATAAACATTTTTGTAAGTTTGTCTATAATGTGATAGTCTAAACTGATTTTATTTCGGTTGCGGGTCAGGTGGTCGGTTCTATTTTAAGCGGGTCGGGTCCGGTGCGGATTTTAATTAGTGCTGCTGTCGGAAAACAGGTCGGATATGTTATGCGGATTTAAGCACTGCGGGTACGGGCGGGTGCGGATTTACAAAATCGGACCCGTGCAGGACTCTGCCACTGTCGCCTTTTTCGCCTTTCATTGGCTTTTGGCTTGCTTAGTTGGAGACATTAAATTTAATCGATTTTTAAATCGATTTTTGACATTTGCGAATCGATTCAGAATCGTCCACGTCCGCATCGCGATGCATCTAAGAATCGATTTTTTTCCCCACCCCTAGGAACGGGGGCCAATCAGGGGCCAATCAGATTTCAGCAGGGGCCAGGGCCCCTGTGGCCCCGCCTCTAGAACCGCCCCTGCATAAATACATACATACATGCATTCATACATATATACGTCTACGTACATATATATACACTGTGGCTGCCGTCGCATCATCAAAGTGGATTATATATATTATGTTCTAATAACATAAAATGTATTTTGTTCTATACTGTTAGCACATTCAGGATGATGCATCATCCAATTTAAATTAGGGGACATAAATTGTTACATTTGATAAGCTATTTGTTTTAACACAACATTGAAAATTATTACAGGTGGCCATTTTGTCCCACTAGTGTAAGACAGGCCCGTCCCTAGGGTTTCTGGGGCCCTGATACTATGTATTTCTTCTTCGCAATTTTGAGGGGGTAATCTGACCCCAAGAGGCTCACTTTGACTTTCAAAATATAAAAAATCAAAAATCAATTTGTTCTAAAAATCTGACACAATAGGCTGCTGTGGTAACTAGGCACACATTAGGAAACTGGGTCAACTAAGGTAGACAGGAAATAAACACAGAAACTAAAAACACAGAGAATGTAGAACCAAGCTAGAATCAAAATAAGAGTTCCAAAACATAACATAACAATGACAGTACTCACCCTCCTGTTAGGCACCTCCTGGAAATAGTCAAGTCAAGTCAATTCATGTCACATTTATTTATATAGCACTTTTTGCAATATAGATTTTTTCAAAGCAGCTTTACAGAGATAACAGGATATTAATATTCAACAATAATATTGATCTCCATTGACACCATTATATGAGAACTGAACTGAGCTGAACGATGACATCACGGTTTTCTCCAGAGCGGCTATACATATAAATGAACTAAATTAATAACTTTTTTTTTTAACAAAATGAAACATCACTGAACTTACTTAGGCTGGACTGTGACACTATTTTCTTCTGGAAACAAACTTTGTTGCATTTTCCTGTTATCTCTGTAAAGCTGCTTTGAAAAAATCTATATTGCAAAAAGTGTTATGTTTTGGAACTCTTATTTTGATTCTAGCTTGGTTCTACATTCTCTGTGTTTTTAGTTTCTGTGTTTATTTCCTGTCTACCTTAGTTGACCCAGTTTCCTAATGTGTGCCTAGTTACCACAGCAGCCTATTGTGTCAGATTTTTAGAACAAATTGATTTTTGATTTTTTATATTTTGAAAGTCAAAGTGAGCCTCTTGGGGTCAGATTACCCCCTCAAAATTGCGAAGAAGAAATACATAGTATCAGGGCCCCAGAAACCCTAGGGACGGGCCTGTCTTACACTAGTGGGACAAAATGGCCACCTGTAATCATTTTCAATGTTGTGTTAAAACAAATAGCTTATCAAATGTAACAATTTATGTCCCCTAATTTAAATTGGATGATGCATCATCCTGAATGTGCTAACAGTATAGAACAAAATACATTTTATGTTATTAGAACATAATATATATAATCCACTTTGATGATGCGACGGCAGCCACAGTGTATATATATGTACGTAGACGTATATATGTATGAATGCATGTATGTATGTATTTATGCAGGGGCGGTTCTAGAGGCGGGGCCACAGGGGCCCTGGCCCCTGCTGAAATCTGATTGGCCCCTGATTGGCCCCCGTTCCTAGGGGTGGGGAAAAAAATCGATTCTTAGATGCATCGCGATGCGGACGTGGACGATTCTGAATCGATTCGCAAATGTCAAAAATCGATTTTCTAAAAAAAAAAAAAAATGTTTTTTTCCTAATAACGTAATATTGACGGAACGCAAAAGGCGGAACTCTATAGTGGACGTGCAGTGCGCGGACAGTCTTTGGCGTGCACATAACAGAGTCGCGCACATAACAGAAGCATGATGGCTGAGCGCCAAATTCGAACAGCACCCTCTTCGTTAAAAGCTAACGTATGGAAAATTGGCAATTTCATTGTTACCTATTTAGTATTTTTTTGTATGAGAGCTGCTTTCTGTATTGTTTAGTTTTCACATCAATATGCTGTAAACCGATCTGTTATACGTATGTTATACTGCCCTGCAATATGTGCAATGCCAGTCACAAAAAGTTACATTTTGACTGTGCTCTGCAGATGTTCATTCACTTTTTTTGTATAAGCTGTTTTTGATTGTGGTATACAGCAAACATTTCAAGTCATAACTCTTTATTATTTAGTTGTGTATAAGAGCGGCTTTGTATGTTACTAATTATTCAGAATATGCTTAAGTCCACAAGCATTATATGAGAGCTGCTGCCTGCTGGTACATAATTGTATATTTTTGAACGAAAACTGTTTGTGAATTTGCTACAGCAAAATGTATTTTTTGTCTGAAGGATTATATTGCTCATTGGAAATAACAAGAGGATGTTGGTTAGAAATCTATTATTAAATGCTAGAGATTCAGAATATGCTGAAGTTTGTATTAATTTACTACAAGTATGCTGCTAGTACAGGCACACATTTATTTTCCTGTTGGTTCTTTGCAATGGGACAAATGCTGGCAAATGTAACCTTACAGTTGACTTGCCAAATCACTTCCATTTGTTTTTTTAATAAAATTAATATAGGAAGTATTGGAAGTAAGTTCGTTATGGGTCATCAAGTAGTAAAAAAAAACAAAAACAAAAAACATAATCGTTACCCTCTGAATCGTAATCGAATCGAATCGTGAGGTGCCTAGAGATTCCCACCCATCAATCGTCGACGAGAAGAGCAACCGGAGAATTCTTCACAACGATCACAGATGCAATTCCACCCCCAAACAATTAACAGTAATTTACTGTTTATAAGCGACGACATGATTATGAAACTTAAAAGGTGGAATTCAGAAAGAAGTGCATTGTGTCCTTTATGCACAGTATAAATAAATGAAAAAAATCATTAAGAACTTTACTGGCTCATAATTTTTTATTAGAGCGTTTGAAAAAGGAATGACTGCCGAAATGTATTTGCACCGTACTGAATACATTATTTAGTGTGCTTGAATGTACCCTGTATTTGGCCCCTGAATGTAACATGTGGCCCCTTAATGGCCCCTGTTACAGAAAAATCCTAGAACCGCCACTGTATGCATGTATGTATGCATGTGTATATATATACATACATACATACATACATACATTCATACACATACACAGACACACAGATGCTTGAGCAGCTGTAGACATGAATGTCTCCGAAGCGATTGAGGTGTTTTGTTGTTGGATGTAAGAATGAACATAGCAGTCTTAATTTACTCTCGTTGTTACTCGAGGATGGATCTGTACCAACTGTTCGTGATCCAGCTTACAGTCTTCAGAGCGACAGGCCTAATGTAACTGATCACGGCAGAAATGAAAGTGAGAGCGCGCACTTTATGACAGCTCATCGAGTTGTTTTACGGATATACAGTGTACCAGTTTATTAAGCACCGACTGAAAAGGTGTATATATTTGTTTACTGTTAGTTGTAACGAGTGTTTTGTGTACTTCGCTGTGTATGTTCCATGCTAATGAAAGGGAAGAGTTTTGGATAAGACTTTAATTGTCACATGCCTGTCCTGTCTTGTGCTGCACATGGGTGTTTTGTTATTTTGGGCCATGTGCTCAGGTCATTGTCTGATCCCTCCCCCTTGTTATCTGATTATTGTTTGAGTTCTTCCACCTGTTCCCTTCTGATTAGTTTCCCTTTATAAGTCCCTTCTTGTTTGCAGTCTGTGTCGGTACGTTGTCTAATGTTTCCTGTTCCCCGTGGTCCTCCAGAAAGTTCTTATTCTGTTCTGTTCTGTTCTGTTCTGTTCTGTTCTGTTCTGTTCTGGTATTTATTAGTTTTGTTTTCACCCTCGTGGGTTTTGTTTTGTGTTTAGTGTTTCCTTTATAAATAAACTTAATTTCTCCTGCACTTGAGTCCTCGCACCTTTTTGCAATTATCCCACCGTGACATAACGTACCGACCCCATGAGGACTCAGCAGAGAGAAGCATTTGATTGGGTCAGTTTTGGGGCGATGGTGGATGGTTTCATTCACGATCGGGAGAGAATTGCCAGGGAGGTGGTCCCAAGTCCGGTGGTCCCAGTTCTGGGGGTCCCAGTTCCAGTGGTCCCGAGTCCAGTGGTCCCAGTTCCGGTGGTCCCGAGTCCGGTGGTCCCGAGTCTGGTGGTCCCAGTTCTGGTGGTCCTGAGTCCGGTGGTCTCCGTTCCGGTGGTCCCGAGTCCGGTGGTCTCAGTTCCGGTGGTCCCGAGTCCGGTGGTCCCAGTTCCGGTGGTCCGAGTTCCGGTGGTCCCGAAACGGAGGAGGAGAAGGAAGACTCCCTCCGTGACTGTTCCGGTGGTCCCAGTTCCGGTGGTCCAGAGTCTGGTGATCTTGAGTCCGGTGGTCCAGAGACGGAGGAGGAGAAACCCCTCCACAACAACTTGTCCGGTGGCTCCTAACCCTGAGACCATCCTGGAGGTGACTGCCATCCATAGCGCGCCGACCAGGCGTCCTGCTCTGCCCGTGCTGCCCAGGCGCCCTGCTGTACCCGCGCCACCCAGGCGCCTTGCTCTGCTTGCGCCGCCCAGGCGCCCTGCCCTGCCGGCCCCGCCCAAGCTGCTCGCCCTGCCGGCGCCACCCCAGCGACCTGGCATGTCTGCCGATCCAGAGACTGTTCACGTCACGTCTGCTGATCCAGAGACTGTTCATGTCACGTCCGCCGAACCAGAGACTGTTCACGTCACGTCTACCGAGCCTGTGTCTCCGGACAAGATGGCCGCCGCCGAGCCGGTGTCTCTTCCTGATCCGGTGTCCGCTTCTGTTCCTGAGCGATGGCCACCTGAGCCTGTTCCTGTGCCATGGCCTCCTGAAGGGTCGTCTCTTCCCTGGCCTCTTGAAGGGTCGTCCCCACCCTGGCCGCCTGAGGGAAAGTCTCCGCCCTGGCCGCCCGAGGGAGAGTCTCCGCCCTGGCCGTCTGCACAGCCTGCTCCGCCCTGGCCTCCCGAACTCTATGGTCTGCCCTGGCCTCCAGAACTCTATGGTCCGCCCTGGCCCCCGAACTCTGCGGGACGCCTTGGTCTCCCGAACCCTGCGGGCCGCTCTGGTGTCCCAAATGTTTTGTCCCACCCGCCCCGCCCTGGTCTGTCCCTCCCGGCCCGCCCCGCCCCGCCCCGCCCCGCCCCGCCCCGCCCCGCCCCGCCCCGCCCTGGTCTGTCCCGCCCTGGTCTTATGGAGCGTCTGGTAGCCGCTCCGTAGAGAGGGGGTAATGTCACATGCCTGTCCTGTCTTGTGCTGCACATGGGTGTTTTGTTATTTTGGGCCATGTGCTCAGGTCATTGTCTGATCCCTCCCCCTTGTTATCTGATTATTGTTTGAGTTCTTCCACCTGTTCCCTTCTGATTAGTTTCCCTTTATAAGTTCCTTCTTGTTTGCAGTCTGTGTCGGTACGTTGTCTAATGTTTCCTGTTCCCCGTGATCCTCCAGAAAGTTCTTGTTCTGTTCTGTTTTGGTTTGGTATTTATTAGTTTTGTTTTCCCCCTCGTGGGTTTTGTTTTGTGTTTAGTGTTTCCTTTATAAATAAACTTAATTTCTCCTGCACTTGAGTCCTCGCACCTTTTTGCAATTATCCCACCGTGACATAAATGCTCACATCTTATATACTGTGTTTATTTAGCTGCTCTTACAGTGATTTTCTAGAGTAAAACTAACGCTTCATCTTTTGTGTGATGTACAATAAACTTAATTGAACTCGGTCATCATTCGGACGAGGTCTGCTACAGCAGGCTTGTATTAATAGTGGATAAAAGCAGATGACAAATAAGTTATAACCATAATTAATCTAAACTATACCTGTTCAATCTCCATACAGCATATATTCTCTGGCTCTGTGGGCATTATTGTCCGACTCCGAGTCGAAATGAACACTGCTACTGAGAGTTTCTGTTTTGATATTATCAGATGAGATTGTCCTGGCTCTGAGCGCGAGCTCGTGAGGCTCCACCTTTTGGGCCGGCAGCAGCAGTTCATTTGCATTTAAAGGGATACACACTAAAACGGTGCATTTTTCTGAGCCCCAAAAAATTAAAAAATTAAAAAAAATATCTGTTAGGTATTTTGAGCTAAAACTTCACATACATACTCTGGGGACATCATAGACTTATTTTACATCTTGTGAAAAGGGTGCCCTTTAAATATACAAGCTTGATAAAAATGATCATCCTAGAATAAATTTTCAGATGGCACTTAGAGGCTTTTGCATCTGAACTCTTCATATATACAGTACACACATACACATACAAACATATATACATTCTTGTCTGTCACAATAAACTGCTTACTTGCAATTGGATCTACGACTCTCAGTCTGACAGTCAGTGTCACCAAATTTATTTTTGTGGTGGTTCCGCATTTTGAACTATTTTATGTGACAAATTATAAGAGAGCAGTTTTTATATGTCTGACAAATTTATGTCACGGTTCATAAATCCATTGTCTTCTTCTTGTCTCGTGTTCTGTTGTCATGTGTGTGTTGTGCATTGATTGTGTGGGCGGGTCGTCTGATCAGCGATCATCAACAATTAAGCTCATCACTCCCGTCACCAGCTGCAGCTCATCTCATCACCCCATAAATACTCACCACTTTCTCATTTCCCCTGTCAGATCGTTGTATGTGGTTTCCCGGTTGTGTTCCCAGTCTTCGTGTCGAGTTTGTGCCTGCCTTGTTCCTGTTCCTGTTCGTGTTCACTTGGATTTGGATTACTCGTCACCTGGGATTCTCACCGTACCACTTCACCGTCTTCACTGGAACATCTGACCATCGGGGTCCCTGCGTTACCATCCTGTGTCTCAGCTGATCATTGTTCTTTGTTTATCACACTTCAATAAATGAGTATACTTGCAATTGCTTCCTCATCTTTTACCGTTACAGAACGATCTGACCAAAAGCATGGAAGCAGCGAGTGGTTCCTCCAGTCCTATGGAGGATTTTCTGAATCAATGCATGAAGAGAATGGACACGCAGGAGAAGAATCTCCATGAGACAGCTCGCGCTGTTCAGGCTCTGGTAACGCAGGTGTCCGGGCTCACCCAGCAGCTACAACAACCACAGGTTCCCGCTGCGCCACCCGCACCGCCGATTCCCCCACCACCATCAGCGGACCCATCCCAGTCAGAGCCCCGCCTGCCGATTCCGGAGGCTTACGCAGGTGAACCCAATTACTGCCGATCTTTTCTGACCAGATGCTCTATGCATTTTTCTCTGCAGCCCCGTACTTTCCACGACGAGCGAACCAAGGTCGCGTTTGTTCTGGCGCTTCTGACTGGGAAAGCGGTGCTTTGGGGAACGGCGGTGTGGGAGAATCAGGAAGAATGCTGCTCCTCGTTCCAGAGGCTCTCCGAAGAAATGAAACAGGTGTTCGACCGTTCCGTGTCCGGACGTGAGGCTGCCAGAGTATTAGCCGACCTTCAACAAGGAGAAAGATCCGTATCTGACTTTTCGATCGAGTTTCGCACTCTGGCAGCCGAGAGCCAATGGAACGAGGAGGCGCAGTGGGACATGTTCCTGCATGGGCTGGCTGACCGCGTCCAACGAGAAATCTACGCCATGGACCTTCCGGCCAGATTGAGTGATCTCATTGCCCTGGCGATAAGAGTGGATGGTCGTCTTTCTCGAGCTGATCGACGTCTTCAGTCCCAGCGGGTCCCGGGAGGGATCGAGGGACAACGATCCAGAGAGAGGGACGCGGTCAGCCCCGTCGAAGATCACGAGCCCATGCAGGTGGGTCGAGCCCGGCTTTCCCGGGAGGAGAAGGAAAGGCGGAGATCCCTGGGCCTTTGCATGTACTGTGGAAGAGCGGGACACTTTGCTTACAGCTGTCCGTTAAAAGGCCCAGCCCGGCAGTAAATATGAGGCTACTGTCGGGTGGGATCTCTGCCGAGAAGACCTCATCCACATCTACTCTCCTTCCGGTAAGGCTCCGATGGTCCTCTCACCTTCACGACTGTCGAGCACTTCTGGACTCTGGGGCTGAAGGTAATTTCATGGACTACACTTTTGCACTCAAGTTTCAAGTTCCCCTCAGATCCCTCACACATCAGATTGCAGTACACGCACTCAACGGTCAAGAACTCCCCACCATTTCACTTGCCACCGAAGACATCACCCTCATCACATCAGGCAACCACACCGAAACCATCTCATTCTACATCATGGACACTCCTCTTGCACCCATCGTCCTTGGTCATCCCTGGCTCACCCGTCATAACCCCAGAGTGGACTGGTCATCACAATCTGTGTCTTCGTGGAGTAGCTTTTGTCATAAGTCTTGTCTAGTGTCTGCCTGTCCGTCTGTTTCTGTCCCTGTGTTTCAGGAGGAGACAGTGGAGTTATCTAACGTGCCCGCGGAGTACCTGGACCTGAAGGAGGTGTTCAGTAAGTCTCGGGCTGCTTCTCTTCCTCCGCATCGTCCCTATGACTGTGCTATAGAGTTATTACCAGGTACGTCTCCGCCTAAGGGCAAGTTATATTCACTCTCTGTTCCGGAGAGAGAGGCCATGGAGAAATACATTTCTGATTCTCTAGCAACGGGGTTCATCCGTCCTTCCTCTTCTCCAGCGGGGGCGGGATTCTTTTTTGTGGGGAAGAAGGATGGGTCGCTGCGACCTTGTATTGACTACCGGGGGTTGAACAACATCACGGTAAAGAATACTTATCCTTTACCGTTGATGTCTTCAGCTTTCGAGAGGTTGCAGGGAGCATCTATCTTTTACGAAATTGGATTTACGAAACGCTTATCATTTGGTCCGCATCAGGGAGGGGGATGAGTGGAAGACCGCTTTTAACACCCCCAGGGGGCACTTTGAATACTTGGTTATGCCTTTCGGCCTTTCCAACTCCCCAGCGGTCTTCCAGGCACTTGTCAATGACGTGTTACGAGACATGGTCGATCAGTTCATTTATGTCTACCTGGATGACATTGATTTTTTCTTCGTCTCTCCAGGAACATGTGCAACACGTCCGACAAGTGCTTCAGAGGTTGCTAGAGAATGGGCTTTTTGTCAAGGCGGAGAAATGCGTTTTTCATGCACAGTCTGTTCCTTTCTTAGGTTACATCATCTCGGTTGAGGGAATGCGCATGGATCCTGAGAAGGTTAAGGCTGTGGTGGATTGGCCAAACCCAGATTCCCGTAAGGCCCTACTGAGGTTTCTGGGGTTCGCCAATTTTTACCGGCGTTTCATTCGCAACTTCAGCCAACTAGCCGCACCTCTGACCGCCTTGACCTCCCCCAGTACTACGTTCAGGTGGTCAGACGCAGCCTCGGCTGCGTTTGCCAAACTGAAGGGTTGCTTTGTTTCAGCCCCTATTCTGATAACCCCTGATCCATCACGTCAGTTCGTGGTGGAGGTCGATGCGTCAGAGGTGGGGGTAGGTGCAGTGTTATCCCAGCGTTCTCCTTCAGACGACAAGATGCATCCTTGCGCGTTTTTGTCACATCGTTTATCCCCTGCCGAACGTAATTATGACATTGGCAACAGGGAGTTGTTGGCAGTCAAGTTAGCATTGGAGGAGTGGCGCCACTGGTTAGAAGGGTCGGGGGTACCTTTTATCGTCTGGACCGATCACAAGAATTTGGAATACATTCGGACTGCTTAAAGATTGAACTCCAGGCAGGCTCGGTGGGCTCTTTTTTTCGGTCGTTTTGACTTTACTCTCTCGTACCGCCCGGGTTCTAAGAACATCAAACCCGATTCTTTATCGCACATTTTTGACCGTTCCGAACGCCCGTCTACTCCCGAGTGCATTTTACCAGAGAATCTATTCATCTCTTCACTCACATGGGAGGTCGAATCGAAGGTCAAGAGGGCCTTAGAAGGGGTAACGCCTCGTTGTCCACCGAACCGTTTATTTGTGCCTGAGGGTCTACGGTCCAGCGTTATTCAGTGGGGTCATTGTTCCAATGTGGCTTGCCATCCAGGAGTTAATCGTACTCAATTTTTAGTCAAGCAACGATTCTGGTGGCCTGGTATGGCTCGTGACGTTCACAGTTTTGTTTTGGCTTGTTCAGTCTGCACCATGGGTAAGACTTCCAATCGGCCCCCGGATGGGTTACTTCAACCGCTGCCGGTGCCTTCGAGACCCTGGTCCCATATCGCTCTAGATTTTATCACCGCCCTCCCACCCTCCCAGGGTCACACGGTAGTTTTAACCGTGGTGGACCGGTTCTCGAAGGCGGCCCATTTCATTCCCTTGCCCAAATTACCCTCAGCCAAGGAGACAGCGTTGATTGTCGTTAACCACGTCTTTCGGCTTCATGGCCTCCCGACAGACGTGGTTTCTGACAGAGGACCCCAATTTGTGTCCAAATTTTGGAGAGAGTTTTGTAGACTTCTGGGGGCGACTGTCAGCCTGTCCTCCGGGTTCCATCCCCAGAGCAATGGTCAGACCGAACGAGCCAACCAAGATTTGGAAAGAACGTTGCGATGTTTAGTGTCCAAGAATCCTTCCTCTTGGAGTCAGCAACTGTCTATGGTGGAGTACGCCCACAACACGTTGCCAGTGTCATCCACGGGCCTATCACCGTTTGAGTGTAGTGTAGGGTACCAGCCACCTATTTTTCCTAGTCTGGAATCCGAAGTCGCGGTCCCCTCCGCCCACGCCTTTGTCCAGAGGTGTCACCGCACTTGGACTAGAGCCCGTGAGACTCTACTCCAAGTGGGGGCACGCACCAAGGCCAAAGCCGATCGCCACCGGCGTAGGCCTCCCGTATATGTCGTCGGTTCCAAAGTGTGGCTTTCTACTAAGGACATTCCGCTCCGCTCCGTTTCTAATAAACTTGCACCCAAATTCATTGGCCCGTTCTCTGTCACTAAAATCATTAGTCCGGTGACAGTCCGCCTCAATCTTCCTCCAGTGTACAGGAGGATTCATCCCGTCTTTCATGTGTCTAAAATTAAGCCCGTCTTTTTTGCACGCATTAATCCGCCAGCCCCGGTTCCCCCCCCGCCGCGACTCGTAGATGGGGAACCTACTTATTCGGTTAATCGTGTTCTGGACTCGAGGCGAAGGGGACGCGGATTTCAGTACTTGGTGGACTGGGAAGGTTACGGTCCGGAGGAGAGAAGTTGGGTACCTGCTAGAGACATTCTGGATCACTCCCTTATCGATGATTACAATCGACAGGTAAGGGAGCCTGGGAACGCCAGGAGGCGTTCCTAGGGAGGGGGGTACTGTCACGGTTCATAAATCCATTGTCTTCTTCTTGTCTCGTGTTCTGTTGTCATGTGTGTGTTGTGCATTGATTGTGTGGGCGGGTCGTCTGATCAGCGATCATCAACAATTAAGCTCATCACTCTTGTCACCAGCTGCAGCTCATCTCATCACCCCATAAATACTCACCACTTTCTCATTTCCCCTGTCAGATCGTTGTATGTGGTTTCCCGGTTGTGTTCCCAGTCTTCGTGTCGAGTTTGTGCCTGCCTTGTTCCTGTTCCTGTTCGTGTTCACTTGGATTTGGATTACTCGTCACCTGGGATTCTCACCGTACCACTTCACCGTCTTCACTGGAACATCTGACCATCGGGGTCCCTGCGTTACCATCCTGTGTCTCAGCTGATCATTGTTCTTTGTTTATCACACTTCAATAAATGAGTATACTTGCAATTGCTTCCTCATCTTTTACCGTTACAATTTATTCCTCTGTGTGTGTGTGTGTGTGTGTGCGTGCGCGTGTGAGCATTATAATTTTGCATTGTGAATGTTTTTAGCACTGTTAGAAGTGTGCCACTTGATTTCTGTCTATGTATGTTCTGCGTTGTTTTCTTATTTTGATGATGAATTTTCTATGCGGGGTCTCCAGGGACCCCGAATACCACGAGTGTGACTACTTTTTTCACGCTAACATAAAAGCAGATATCATTACAATTATTTTTTTTTTTTTATTATTATTATTTTATGTAGATCTAGAAAGGGTTGAGAGCCGTACAAAGTTTCATGCCATTTGGACAAAGAGAACATTTATTTCAAATTCAGCAAAAGTCATTTGCGGGTTAAAAAGACCCAGAAGAATATGGAGCTTATAATATGACAAAACGATTTGAATTTGAATTGTGTAAATTTGAATTATTTGCAAGTGTAATCTAACAAAATTGAATTTTAGGTGGTAGTTTAAATAGTTCTGAATTTGATTTTTTTTTAAACGAATATTGAACATTTGAAATTTAACAAATTGAAATGTTTTTATGGCTGAATTTTATAGACATGTATTTTCAAACAGCTAGTTTTTTTGTTCTGAATTCTTATACTGCAAATATTCAGTTTAAAAAAAATACAGATTCAAGTTTTCAAGATGAAGAAATTCGGAACTTCAAATTCAGTTTTCTAAAATTCAATCTCAAAAATTCAAACTCAAAAATTCAGATCTTACAGAAAGTAGGTCACAGGTCATCCACAGGGAAGAGTAAAGGATCTCAGATAAGTCGAACAGAGCATTTTGGCTGCACTGCAGTAGTTTTCTGCTGCAAACACGGTGGTGGTTCAAGAGAATCCGTGTATCTTTCGTTCAGTCGTTTTTTTATTTAATATTAAGAATAGAAAAATGAGAAAACAGCTTGAGTATTAGATTTCTAATATTCTAGTAATAATAGTCCGCTGCAGCTGTTGCACGGAGCTTACAAAACTTAACGCGTGTATTGCAACTATAGGCTACATTTAATTTTCTCATCAAACAACTAGACTAACGAATGGCTCGGTACAAAAGAAGAGCCTAGAAAGGTCTTTTTCTCTGTGTAGACCAGCAGTTGGTCTGAATTTGCTATAACCTATAGGCTAGCCTATTTTCCGGACTGTATAGGCTAAGTCACGTTTTATCATGACACACGCTGTGATTTATTCCAAAGTGACTCAGGCATATATAATGCATTTAACGTTAAATAATCTAAATGTTGACTTTCAAAAGTAGGCGCGCCAAGAAGGCTATTCTCTGTATTTTGGTTCATTTTTGGTGAGCGCCAGAAAGATCTAAAGAGACAGAGACGCGCTAAAGCAGCGCATCATGTTGTTTTATTTATTTTTCAATGGCATTATATTTTGTAGTCATTTTGAATGTACATTTTACTGTTTCGAATGATGTCATATCTGTATGACTATAAATAACAGAATATAAAGTTATTTCCCAGCAGTGGAACAAATCCAAGTGATGGCGCTTGCGCATCGCGCTCTCACACAGCATAGTATCAGTTCTGGCGTTGCTTCATATCGCAGACTGCTCATTATCAAAATGAAACACAGTCAACCAAACATAAAAAGTTATTCTGCCTAATTTAATTGGTCTGTTGTACAATATAAAGAGCAAGCTGTGCCGCACACAGTCCTACTCCAAACATTTCCCTTGCTGTGAAGACGCTGATTTAGCCTATACGTGTATTTTGGGACTCGACTGAAGTATGACGCCTTTTTTATATTAATAGTTAGCATCCACATGTTACATTGCAAATATTAAAACTTTTGACGGAATGAGAGATGCGCGACCGTTTCAATTTAAATAAATTTGTTTAGGCTTGGCGTTTAAAATAGGCTAAATGCTGTTTGTAATAAAGGGCACAATATGGGTAATTTTTATAGGCTATGTAGCCTATATTATTTTATTATACATGGCTACTTATTTTTCATTCTTGTTGTTTTCTGCATTCATTTAAGGATTTGTCATACAGTAAAGGAAAGTAAAATAGGCAACACATAGCCTACATGTTAATAGTGTTTATCATGTAAATGTAGTATTTTATTTACAGGTCTTTTTCACTATTGCTGAATAGGCTAATATTAAAATGCGTTTTTTTATGACGATTTGACGCGCGCGCGTTTCTCTCTCAACATGATCCGGTGTGACTTGCACTCAGGTGCATGCGACTTATTTTCTGGCAAATACAGTCAGTTAAAAATGTATTATTACAAAATGCACAGAGTGGAGACCATTTGGGCAAAAAAACAAACAAACATATTGTGTTCATTACCCCCACCCACATTTGGGCTTAATCACTGTTTTTATTAGGGGGTCCTTGGAAGTGTATTTAGGTGTAGACAAAATCAGTTATGTTTATTTCATAAATATGAACGTACCTCGCATCTCCCGGACACTAGCCATTAGTCTACTTCCTTGGCCTATTTTTTTAGCTGGCCAATTCTCAAAATCTGTGTGGAAAAGCTGCGGAGCTTATTATTTTTTTTATTATTATTATTTATTTTGGAAGTTTAGTTGCCATAGAAAATAACACACACAGTTTTGTTTAACATCATTGATACTCAGTATTAATGAAATAAAAAAATGTAATGTCAGAGAATGCACAAAGCGCATCCTTTTGAGATGTAAATTATAATACATTTTAATTAGAATAAAACACACAAGGCCTACATCATAAAACTCAGAAGATTATGTATTTTAATATATTATATTATAATACAAATAAAAAGGCGTCATCAATTCAATCGAGTCCCAAAATACACGTATAGGCTAAATCAGCGTCTTCACAGCAAGGGAAATGTTTGGAGTAGGACTGTGTGCGGCACAGCTTGCCCTATATTGTACAACAGACCAATTAAATTAGGCAGAATAACTTTTTATATGTTTGGTTGACTGTGTTTCATTTTGATAATGAGCAGTCTGCGATATGAAGCAACGCCAGAACTGATACTATGTTGTGTGAGAGCGCGATGCGCGAGCGCCATCACTTGGATTTGTTCCACTGCTGGGAAATAACTTAATACTCTGTTATTTATAGTCATACAGATAATATGACATCATTCGAAACAGTAAAATGTATATTTTTATTTGTGTACATTCAAAATGACAACAAAATATAATGCCATTGAAAAATAAATAAAACAACATGATGCGCTGCTTTAGCGCGTCTCGGTCTCTTTAGATCTTTCTGGCGCTCACCAAAAATGAACCAAAATACAGAGAATAGCCTTCTTGGCGCGCCTACTTTTGAAAGTCAACATTTAGATTATTTAACGTTAAATGCATTATATATGCCTGAGTCACTTTGGAATAAATCACAGCGTGTGTCATGATAAAACGTGACTTAGCCTATAGGCCTACAGTCCGGAAAATAGGCTAGCCTATAGGTTATAGCAAATTCAGACCAACTGCTGGTCTACACAGAGAAAAAGCCCTTTCTGGGCTCTTCTGTTGTACTGAGCCATTTGTTAGTCTAGTTGTTTGATGAGAAAATTAAATGTAGCCTATAGTTGCAATACACGCGTTAAGTTTTGTAAGCTCCGTGCAACAGCTGCAGCGGACTATTATTACTAGAATATTAGAAATCTAATACTCAAGCTGTTTTCTCATTTTTCTACTCTTAATATTAAATAAAAAACGACTGAACGAAAGATACACGGATTCTCTTGAACCACCACCGCGTTTGCGGCAGAAAACTACTGCAGTGCAGCCAAAATGCTCTATTCGACTTATCTGAGATCCTTTACTCTTCCCTGTGGATGACCTGTGACCTACTTTCTGTAAGATCTGAATTTTTGAGTTTGAATTTTTGAGATTGAATTTTAGAAAACTGAATTTGAAGTTCTGAATTTCTTCATCTTGAAAACTTGAATCTGTATTTTTTAAAACTGAATATTTGCAGTATAAGAATTCAGAACAAAAAAACTAGCTATTTGAAAATGCATGTCTATAAAATTCAGCCATAAAAACATTTCAATTTGTTAAATTTCAAATGTTCAATATTCGTTTAAAAAAAATCAAATTCAGAACTATTTAAACTACCACCTAAAATTCAATTTTGTTAGATTACACTTGCAAATAATTCAAATTTACACAATTCAAATTCAAATCGTTTTGGCATATTAAAAGCTCCATAGAAGAACACCAAAGGGTTAAATCTACGGGAATATATTTTAGTTTATGCAGTTCACTACAGTTGCGTTTAGCTAGCTCAGCCTCTGAATACCAGTAATAGTACGCACTCTGACTATCTAATCTAAGGACGTGAAAATGCTGACGTTACTGTACGCCTGCTAGATGGCCCAAATGCACTTAAATCAAAATCTGATTGGCTGTTTAAATCTGACTGATTATCTGATTGGTTAAAGCAACAGTTTCATTGCCATTAATTTTAAGCTACAGGCGCCCGCACTATTGATTCTGATGGCCTTAAGGCAGATTTCTTTGGCCATGGCAACACATGATGGCTGAAATATAATTGGATAAAAGCTCTAAACAGGAGAAAAGCTATGAAATTAAAGGACAATTCCGGTGAAAAATGAACCTAGGGGTAATTAACACATGGTTACCGAGTCGATCGTTCCCTGGGATGCGTTTTCATGAAAATCGAGTGTAAAGAGTTTTATCTCTAAAAACAGATTAGCTTATAACACTAGTATATGGGGCATAGAGTAAGTAAAAGTAAATCGCTAGTTAATACCACTAACAAGGCTCAAAATAGCCTCACACTAACACGGTAGCATATTGAGGGTCCCTACATACAAACCGAAGCATTGAGAACTTTGTAAGTGTACAGACAGTTTAATAAGAAGATACTTTATAAAGACAGTACATTACGCGTTTCAGGCATTTGTCATCTTGGAAAACAGTCTCGACTAGTCAAGCCACGAACGCCGTGCTAAGTTAGATTTCACAAACGTAATTCCTATCGACCAGCTCACTGAGCACGGCGTTCGTGACTCGATTAGTCGAGACTGTTTTCCAAGATGACGAATGCCTGAAACGCGTAATGTACTGTCTCCAGAAAGTATCTTCTTATTAAACTGTCTGTACACTTACAAAGTTCTCAATGCTTCGGTTTGTATGTAGGGACCCTCATTATGCTACCGTGTTAGTGTGAGGCTATTTTGAGCCTTGTTAGTGGTATTAACTAGCGATTTACTTTTACTTACTCTGTGCCCCATACACTAGTGTTATAAGCTAATCTGTTTTTAGAGATAAAACTCTTTACATTCGATTTTCATGAAAACGCATCCCAGGGAACGATCGACTCGGTAACCATGTGTTAATTACCCCTAGGTTCATTTTTCACCGGAATTGTCCTTTAAGAGAATGTACTTCTTCTTCTTTTTCTTTCGGCTGCTCCCATTAGGGGTCGCCACAGCGGATCATCCGTCTCCATACCACCCTGTCCTCTACATCTGCCTCTTTTACACCAACTACCTGCATGTCTTCCCTCACCACATCCATGAACCTCCTCCTTGGTCTTCCTCTTTTCCTCCTTCCTGGTGGCTCCATCCTCAGCATTCTCCTACCAATATAATTCATGTCCCTCCTCTGCACATGTCCAAACCATCTCAATCTCACCTCTCTCACCTTGTCACCAAAACGTCCAACATGCGCTGTCCCTCTAATAAACTCATTTCTAATCTTCTAATCTCCGCCTCCTGCCTTTTACTCAATGCCACTGTCTCTAATCCATACAACATCGCAGGTCTCACCACAGTCCTATAAACTTTTCCTTTCATTCTTGCAGATACTCTACTATCACAAATCACTCCTGTCACTCTTCTCCACCCACTCCACCCTGCCTGCACTCTTTTCTTCACTTCCCTAACACTCTCTCCATTACTTTGCACTGTTGACCCCAGGTACCTGAACTCCTCCACCTTCTTCACCTCTTCTCCCTGTAACCGCACCACTCCACTGCCCTCCCTCTCATTTACGCACATGTACTCTGTCTTACTCCTACTGACTTTCATTCCCCTCCTCTCCAGCACGTACCTCCACCTCTCCAGGCTCTTCTCAACCTGCTCACTACTCTCACCACAAATCACAATATCATCCGCAAACATCATAGTCCAGGGAGACTCCTGTCTGACCTCGTCCGTCAACCTGTCCATCACCACTGCAAACAGGAAAAGGCTCAGGGCCGATCCTTGATGCAGTCCAACCTTCACCTTGAACCAGTCTGTCGTTCCTACTGCACACTTCACTGCAGTCACACTGTCCTCATACATGTCCTGCACCACCCTCACATACTTCTCTGACACACCTGACTTCCTCATACAATACCACAACTCCTCTCTTGGCACTCTGTCGTACGCTTTCTCTAAATCCACAAATACACAATGCAGCTCCTTCTGTCCTTCTCTATACTTCTCCATCAACATTCTCAAAGCAAATAAGGCATCTGTGGTGCTCTTCCTCGGCATGAAACCATACTGTTGCTCACAGATGGTCACCTCTTCTCTCAGCCTGGCTTCCACTACTCTTTCCCATAACTTCATGGTGTGACTGATCAACTTAATTCCCCTGTAGTTACTGCAGTTCTGCACATCTCCCTTATGCTTAAAGATCGGTACCAGCACACTCCTTCTATATTCCTCAGGCATCCTCTCACCTTCCAAAATCTTGTTAAACAATCTGGTTAAAAACTCCACTGCCATCTCTCCTAAACATCTCCATGCTTCTACCGGTATGTCATCTGGTCCAACCGACTTTCCACTCTTCATCCTCTTAATCGCTGCTCTCACTTCCTCCTTACTAATCCTATCCACTTCCTGCTTTACTAACACCACATCATCCAACCTTCTCTCTCTCTCATTTTCCTCGTTCATCAGCTGCTCAAAATACTCCCTCCATCTTCTCAACAAACTCTCCTCACTAGTCAACACATTTCCATCTCCATCCTTTATTGCTCTAACTTGCAACACATCCTTCCCAGCTCGATCTCTCTGCCTGGCCAGTCGGTACAAATCCTTTTCTCCTTCCTTAGTGTTCAACCTCTCATACAGCTCCTCGTATGCCTTTTCCTTGGCTATCGCCACATCCCTCTTTACCTGTTGCCGCATCTCCTTGTACTCCTGCCTACTTTTCTCATCACCCTGTCGATCCCACTTTTGTTTTGCTAACCTCTTTCCCCTTATGCTCCCCTGCACTTCCTCATTCCACCACCACGTCTCCTTGTCTTCCTTTCTATTTCCAGATGTCACACCAAGTACCTTTCTAGCTGCCTCCCTCATCACTCCTGCGGTAGTTTCTCAATCATCCAGCACCTCTTCACCACCACCGAGCATCTGTCTGACCTCTTCCCTGAACCTCACACTACAGTCTTCCTCCTTCAGTTTCCACCATCTTATTCTTCTTTCAGTCCTTACTCTCCTCCTCTTCTTCTTCGCCTCCAAAACCATCCTACAGACCACCATCCGATGCTGTCTAGCTACACTGTCCCCTGCCAACACCTTACAGTCTCCAATCTCCTTCAGGTTGCATCTCCTACATAGAACATAGTCCACCTGTGTGCACCTTCCTCCACTCTTATAGGTCACCCTATGATCCTCCTTCTTCTTAAAATACGTATTCACCACTGCCATTTCCATCCTTTTAGCAAAATCTACCACCATCTGCCCTTCCACATTTCTCTCCTTTAGGCCATACCTACCCATAACCTTCTCATCACCTCTGTTCCCCTCACCTACATGTCCATTAAAGTCTGCCCCAATCACCAATCGTTAATTTCTAGGTACACCATCTACCACTTCATCTAATTCACTCCAGAATCTTTCCTTCTCCTCCATCTCACAGCCGACTTGTGGAGCATAGGCACTGATGACATTTATCATCATCCCTTCAACTACCACCTTCACGATCATCACCCTATCAGAAACTCTCTTCACCTCCACTACACTCTTACTGTACTCTTCCTTCAGAATCACCCCTACACCATTTCTCTTTCCATCCACACCATGATAGAATAGTTTAAACCCACCTCCAATGTTTCTGGCCTTACTCCCTTTCCACTTGGTCTCCTGAACACACAACATATCTACCCTTCTCCTCTCCATCATATCAGCTAACTCTCTCCCTTTACCAGTCATAGTGCCAACATTTAAAGTACCAACCCGAACCTCCACTCTCCTACACTTCTCCTTTCCCTGTCGCCTCTGTAGACGTCGTCCTTTAAGAGAATGTACTATTGGGAATAATTTAATACTCATTCATGGAAAAAATATATTAAAGTGCAAGTCAGTGATTCTGATAGTGTTTAGGAAAGCAGAGAAGGCTTATATATAGATGTTTTATACTTGTATATATACCTGAGCCTCTTTAACAGTCAAGTGACCCAGATCTTTGTTGCCAAGGACACTTTGCGTCACCTTCCAGACACGCTCACTTGGACGTACTCGCTGCACAAAATTAGCAGGGAATAATCCAATTCTATCACCGCATTTTCCCTGCACACACAATACAGCACAGAGATTATAAAAGCTGGTGCTCATTAAGAGGGAAATCAAATCATTATCCTTTATACAGTGTCTCTGAAAGAGTAGATTTGTTATAATTTTATTGGTACAGTATCTTTTATAAGTCATTCCATTTAGTTAGAAAAGTGTAATACATTGGTTGTAAATTGTATTATTTTCATATAATCCTTTAGTCCATTTGTCTGAATGGCTACCATGTGATTTACCTGTTGATGTCATGAAGTGAGTCTTAGAAAGTGAGAGCAGGATTCATGTTCAGAATTTAGTGAAGCAACGACTACAAAGATACAAAAAGCTATAGGGAAAATGACGTGAACAAGAACTAAAACTCACCACAAAACAGCAATATACTTAATACTTTTATACACAAAAAAGTGGGGAAATTTAGTCCTAAGTAGTACTGAAACAGTACACTTACAGGTATAGGCTACTTCTAGTACATTGATATTAGTATACTTACTATTATCACAAGTATACTTACTACATAAAGTATATTTAAAATAATGCTTGAGCTTTGCTTAAGTATACTTAATAAAATGAACTTAAAGTATACTTATTTTTTGTAAGGGCAGGATTAAGAAAACTACGGTGACCGGGAGGGGACTTGTTTGGTTCACTTAGTTTTGTTGTGGCCATGACATGTAAACTCGCGGGAACGTGTTATGAAGTGGTGGCCACGAGATCATTTTTTACATTGGCCACGCGATGTAAAGTCATGGCCTTGAGATCCTATGTTGAGAGAACAGAATATTCTCATGGCAATGACTTCATATGTTTAGGTACCTAAATCTATTTCTCATGGCCATGAGTTAAATGCCTAAACAACTTCCGTGACCATAGCAACCTGGAATCATCAGAAATAGATAGGCCTATAATAATATTTATTTTTGGTTTCACTTTATTTTGATGGTCCCTTTAACACATTCTGTTAACTATAAGTAACGTTGCACCTACATGTCTACTAACTCTCATTAGAGTGTTAGTTAAGTATTAATAGACTGGTAGGGTTAGGGTTAGATTAAGTTGACATGTAGTTGCAAAATTACTTATAGTCAGTAGACTGTCTGTTGGAGGACCATCACAATAGAGTGTTTGCAGATATTAAGCAGACAGTCTACTTATACTCCAATGAAAGTTAGTTGACATATAGTTGCAAAGTTACTTATAGTCAACAGCATGTTCAAAAGGGACCATCAAAATAAAGTGTTACCTTATTTTTTAATTAAGAAAAAGAGTGGAATTAAGAAATAATTATATTAACATATTGCCCATTATATTGCGCGTAATGGTGCCTATAGCAGCATTCGAATGAAGTTTATCAATAAATGTTAAAATAATATGCCTTGTACATTTGTATCTATCCCATACAACAGTCTTTTAAATCCATTCACTGGACATTTATTTTTTATTTAATATTTTTATTGGCCTGTTATTAGTATTATTGGTTACATTTCTTATTCATTGTTATGTATTTGCTTTATTTTCTCATTCATTTTCCATATCTCTTAAGCTTTATTATGTTACTTAAAATATATATTTTGTAAATACTGTAAATGCCCGAGCAATAAAGTTGTGACTTTATGACTGTATTACCAGTAGCCTATGTGACGATAAATGAGTGCCTGTTTTCATTTGTAGCCACTCGTGCCCGTGACAGCATTCAAATAAAGTTCAAATACTGTTAATATATGTTAATAGAATATTTAAGCTAGGCTACAATATATATATATATATATATATATATATATATATATATTCATCTCATTGTAAAGTATTTTAAATCCATTCACTGGCTCTCTTGATTTTGTTTATTATATATAGTTTTCCATTTGATTTCATTATCTCTTTACCCAAAATCAATGTTATGTATTATCTAACAGCCTGCAGAATATAGCCTATGTTTTGTAAATACTGTAAATGCCTGGCAGTAATGCCAATAAAGCTTTGATTATTTCTGGCCCAACACTCTGTGAAGCATGCGAGAAGTGACGTAGAAGCACAGAGGACCATCACTTCTCGCGCTTACACCACAAGAAATCAGGAATGTGTGTATAACAGGCCGGAACCAATAGTTTAAACTGACATTGACACACTCCTTCACATACCATTTTCACCTCTCCGGACTTTGCAAATAGGACTCATTAAAGCAAAGTCTGATATAGAATTTCTCCAAAAGAAACACTAGTATGTGATGCTGCTGATAATGTAGAGCTCTTTACACATGAACACCCACCTTCCACCATTCTTCATTAGAGTCATCAATCACCATAACTCTGTCACCAGGACTAAAATAAAAACAGAGAGAAAGCCAAATGTGATATGTCTCAAACCATCTGTGTAAATGTGTTTATATGCTTATAGACACATACATAGATTTTTCTTTTTTTTTTACTGTGACTTTACTTTTCACATTGGTGTTTGAGAGATTTTCTATCACACACACACATGCTGGACTTACCGTAATTCTAAATCTTTTTGCTCTTGAGGGAGAAACTTGTAAAGTGCCACATAAGTGTGAAAGGAGCGAACTTTAGGAACCTGAAATGAAAACACAAAGCAATATCTAATCAGCAGTTTATAATTTAAATATAAAGATAGAGTAGATTCATCCCTAGAAAAACCGTCACAGATTATTCAGAAATGTTACTTTACCTTAGATATCTCATCCAATTCAGAGTTAACATTCTCAGGAAGAGAGACATCTGTAACTGAAAGAGTGTACAGAGTTGTACTGTTAGCAGGTCTGGACACTGTGCTGTGTCAGTAATGTCTAGTCTGTTTGTCTAGAGATCATTAAATTGATCTCATATACATCTAAAGAAAAAAAAGAAAAAATATATATATACAGATTGGAAGTCCAATAAAAATAATATACTGTATATAAAAATAAGCCAAACAGAGTCTATCCAGGTTGCTCTCAAAATAACAGAATCATTCTTCTTGTTCTGTGACATTGGTTCTCATCTGGTAGGTTGCGACCCAACATGTATTCTGTTCGTGGACAGTAAGGAAAAAACAATACCAAATGTGAATAAAATGCAATTAACTTTAGGTTAACAATAGGTTTCAGAAAACCCTGGTTCTCTGGAACATCGAGTGGATAGATCCAGCTACCTTTCTTAAGCGAGCATCGAGGCCCTGTAAGCCAGAGGATGGTCATCTGAAAAGGCGGTGCTTGATTCATAATAATGAGCCTAGTAACACTTAACCAAGTTAAAATAAGTTACATAGTCAGAGATCTGAATGACATGTAGTAACATGCAAAAATAATTAAACTTAGCAGCACATACAATAATGAAAATTTTGCCAAACAAGGATATAAAGACATGCTTAGTGACATGGATAAGCAGGTCCGAGGGAGTGGGGTTTGTTGTTTTTTTGGCTGCTTTCTTGGGCCTCTTGGTTCTTTTTTCTTGTCATCACTGTGTTGTGGCATTAAAGTGACAGCTCCCTGGACAGGCTTAACCGGCTTTCCTGCAATACGCCGCTTTTCACTATCAGGGAGATATTAAGCCACAGTGCACGCTCTCCGACCACGGAGACAGCTATAGTATGCCCGCTATCTTGGACAGCTTGGGATTGTGGAAAGAGAATCAAACTGGAAGAGTAAAACAAACAACACTTTAAATGAGCCAACCCCCCAATATTACTGTTATAAACACGAGACTGCTGTTATTTTAAGTAATATTTTCACTATTACTCAGAGGTCATCGTAAGTGATACATCCCGTTTGTATTAGCTACTCTATACAGGCCACCAGGGCACCATACAGACTTTATCAAAGAGCTTGCTGATCGAAATTAGTACTGGCTGCAGAGAAAGTCTTAATTGTTGTTTTATATCCATGTAGATCCCAAGATGCATTGAGATTGGCATTTATAGACATGATAAACTATTGGTGTCAGGACCCACTCATTGTCGTAATCATACTTTAGATCACATGGAATCAATGTCGATGCAGTTGAATTTCGCCAGTAGAGCAATGAAATCTCGGATCATTGTCTAGTCCAGTGTATAATCCATTTAGCCAAGGCTGCAAAACCATCTCCCCGTTACAAATATGTTTGACACCTCTACCCTTAAATATTGCATTATTAATAATCTCTGTGCTTCGAACTCCTCAGCATACCAGATAGCTTTGAAGAACTCGATGTTGCAACAGAAACTATCAACTTTCTCTTTTTCAGCACTTTAGCTCCTTTGCGGAAGCTGGAAGAAAACAAAACTAGAGGTATTTCACATTTTGTGGAAGTACATATTATATTATATTATTATATATACAGAAAGGCCTTAAAAACTGCTAGATCTGGTTACCTTTCGACTCTTAAAAGTCTAATAACCCTATTATTTGATACAGTGGCTAAATTAATGAGAAATAAAGCTTCAACTTCTTTAATTGCAAAATTGATACTATTAGAGAGAACATTATAACCCTGCAACCATCTACTACAGCATCACATCAGGCATCATGCTATCGACCCCCTGAGGAACAATTCCATTCATTCTTTGCTATAGAAGAGGAAGAATTGTTTAAACTTAAACAGTAAACAAGCAAAGACTAAATAACTTGCCACAAATAAGTAATCTCTTACTTATTAAAAAAATAAGTAAATTTTTGCTTTTCATAATGCAGATTATTCACTCAGTGCCAGCCTGTCAGTGACAGCAGCTGCCCACTAGTTGCACGAGTGTGGACTCCAATGCAGTTACCGTGTATGGTCACACATAAAAACAGTAGAAACAGCTCGCAATTAAATCCATATCCTACATTTTCTTGCAACCTGATAAAATCCATGGCAATGAACGTCATCTGAGATGTTTAATCCACAAGCATTCTAAGAATTATTCCTACTTGCTGGTGTTCACATCAATCCACAAGTCCTTTAAAGGAGATTTTCATTCAATTAAATGTAAAAGCAATTATATCCTTTTACGTTAGCGAATGTTGCAATAAATAATTATTGGTTGCAAAACGGAATCCACCCACATGTACTGTATAGCTTTTTGTGTGGTTTTCAGTAACGGTCAGAAAAACAATTAATACAGTCAGATTACTCCATGCTATAGCATATGAGATTGGTCAATCTAATCTACCAGTCAGAGAGCTGTCATTAAAGCATTGTAGCCAAACTTAACCCTTGATTTACCAGTGACACTAACTTGTAGGCCAAATAATTAGTTAAAACAGACATTGATTGATCAAATAGCCTATTGGTAAAAACAAATATTTGCTGGACCTACTTGTATATAAAATATTATTTCCTATTCAAATTGCCATCCATGCCTTATTATTATTATTAATAATTTTGCTCTATTCCTTTCAGTTCCTTGTAGAGATATTCCTTGTGGTCTAGATGTTCTGGACAGTGGTAGGCTTTTTCCCAATTTTAATCATTGACATTAATTAATCAAATATTCTTCAAATATTTCATGTTCATGTTCCATATTTTTCCATGCATGTCTTCAATTGTAAATTTGTTCTGTTCATTTCAGTTACTTGTTGTGATATTGATTGTGATCCAGCACCCAAATCAAAAACATTGACAGTTCTTGATAGTTGTCTGGATATTAGTTTCCCTGAGTTTGGTTCTGATGAGCTGTTCTGCAGCACACCTGACACCACACTTGATGGTCTTATGGAGTTTCCCCTCACTCCAGCCACAGCACCACTGCCAGCACTAGAGCCCACCCTCACTCCACTTCCAGCACCAGAGCCCACCCTTACTCCAGCCACAGCACCAGAGCCCACCCTCACTCCAGCCACAGCTCTACTGCCAGAGCCCACCCTCACTCCAGCCAAAACCCCACCAATGAGAGATCTCTGTAGCCATAAATGCATAAGAAAATGCACAGACAAATTTAAATTTCACTTTCCAGAGCGAACAGGCTAAGGTGGCATTTGTATTAACTCTGCTGTCAGGGAGGGCAGCGCTTTGGGGAACGGCGATGTGGGAGAACGGAGACAACTGCTGCACCTCGTTCAAGGCACTCTCCAAAGAAATGAAGAGAGTTTTCGATCGTGCAGTGGCGGGTAAGGAGGCGGCCAGATTACTCGCCGAACTGCGACAGGGAGAAGGCTCGGTGGCGGACTTTTCCATCCGGTTCCGCACCCTGGCCGCAGAGTGCCGTTGGAACGAGGAGGCGCAGTGGGATATGTTCCTGCATGGGCTGGCTGACCGCGTTCAAAAGGAGATTTATGCGATGGACTTACCTGAGACGATGAATGGACTGGTGGAACTTGCTCTGAGAGTAGACGCTCGACTGAATCGTGTGACCAGATTGGTCACTGAATCGTGTCCCAGCCGTCCACAGCCAAGCACGGAGGACCGGTGGTGCGAGCGCGGTCAGCCCCGCATTCGACCACGAGCCCATGCAGGTGGGGAGAGCTCGGCTTTCCCGGGAGGAGAGGGAAAGGCAGAGGTCCCAAGGACTCTGTCTATACTGTGGCCGGCCGGGCGGGCCATTTCATCCACTCCTGCCCGGTAAAAGAGCAAGCCCGGTAGTAAGTATGAGGCTACTATCGGGTGGGATCTCCGCCGAGAAGACCTCATCACCATCATCGACCCTCCTCCCGGTAAGACTGAGATAGCGAACGTCGACGCACTGCACCAACGCACTACTGGATTCAGGAGCGGAGGGTAATTTCATGGACTTCAAACATGCACTTAAGCTTCAGATCCCCATCACTCCTCTCTCGCACCAGATTACTGTCAACGCACTCAATGGTCAAGAACTTCCCCGGATTACACATTCTACTGAAAGCATCACTCTCATCACTTCTGGCAATCACACAGAACTCATTTCATTCTTACTCATGGACTCACCACTTGCACCAGTGGTTTTGGGACATCCGTGGCTTTCCAGACACAACCCCCGTGTCGACTGGTGCACTAACACTGTTTCCACATGGAGTAACCACTGTCATGAGTCCTGTTTAGTGTCTGCCTGTCCCTCTGTGTCTGGTTCTGTGTTTCAGAGTGAGGCAGCGGATTTGTCTAACGTGCCCGCGGAGTACCTCGACCTGAAGGAGGTGTTCAGTAAGTCTCGTGCTGCTTCTCTTCCTCTGCATCGTTCCTATGACTGTGCGATAGATCTACTGCCAGGTAAATCTCCGCCTAAGGGCAAACTTTACTCTCTTTCTGTTCCCGAGAGGGAGGCCATGGAGAAATATATTTCTGATTCTCTAGCCTCTGGGTTCATCCAGCCTTCCTCTTCTCCTGCGGGGGCGGGGTTCTTTTTCGTTGGGAAGAAGGATGGTTCTCTGCGACCTTGCATTGATTACCGAGAGCTGAACAACATCACGGTAAAGAATTCTTATCCTTTGCCGTTGATGTCTTCAGCTTTCGAGAGGTTGCAGGGAGCATCTATTTTCACGAAACTGGACTTACGTAATGCATATCATTTGGTTCGCATCAGGAAGGGGGATGAATGGAAAACCGCTTTTAATACCCCTAGGGGGCACTTTGAATATTTGGTTATGCCTTTCGGGCTTTCCAACAGCCCAGCGGTTTTCCAGGCACTCGTTAATGACGTGTTGAGAGACATGGTAGATCAGTTCATATATGTTTACCTGGATGACATATTGATTTTTTCTTCGTCTCTCCAGGAACACGTTCAACACGTCAGACGAGTGCTCCAGAGATTGTTAGAGAATGGGTTTTTTGTCAAGGCGGAGAAATGCGCGTTTCATGCACAGTCTGTTCCCTTCCTAGGGTACATCATCTCCTCTGAGGGAGTGCGCATGGATCCTGACAAGGTTAAGGCTGTGGTAGATTGGCCAAGTCCAGATTCCCGTAAGGCCCTACAGCGGTTTCTGGGGTTCGCCAATTTTTACCGGCGTTTCATTCGCAATTTCAGCCAACTAGTCGCACCTCTGACTGCCTTGACCTCCCCCCGAACGACGTTCAGGTGGTCGAACACTGGCGAGGCAGTGTTCACCAACCTCAAACGTCGCTTCGTTTCGGCTCCCATTCTTGTCACCCCTGATCCCACACACCAGTTCGTGGTGGAGGTCGACGCGTCAGAGGTGGGAGTAGGAGCAGTGCTTTCACAACGCGCTTCCTCAGACGACAAGATGCATCCCTGCGCGTTTTTTTCTCATCGACTATCGCCTGCCGAATGTAATTATGACATTGGTAACAGAGAGTTGTTGGCAGTCAAGTTAGCGTTGGAGGAGTGGCGTCATTGGTTAGAGGGTTCGGGGGTACCCTTTATCGTTTGGACCGATCATAAGAATCTTGAATACATCAGATCTGCTAAAAGACTCAACTCCAGGCAGGCTCGGTGGGCTCTTTTTTTCGGACGTTTTGATTTTGTTCTCTCGTACCGCCCGGGTTCCAAAAACATCAAACCCGACTCTTTGTCTCGTATTTTTGATCCATCCGAACGCCCGGTGACTCCCGAGTGTATTTTACCTGAGAAAGTTGTCATCTCCACTCTGGTATGGGAGGTCGAATCAAGGGTCAAGACAGCCCTAGAAGGGGTAACGCCTCCGCCTGGTTGCCCACCGGGTCGTTTGTTTGTTCCGGAGGGGTTACGGTCCGACGTTATTCGATGGGGTCATTGCTCCAACGTGGCTTGTCATCCAGGAGTGACTCAAACCAGTTTTTTAGTTAAGCAACGATTCTGGTGGCCATTAATGGCTCGCGACATTCACGATTTTGTATTGGCTTGCTCAGTCTGTGCCACTGGTAAGACATCTAACCAACCCCCAGATGGGCTACTTCGACCGCTGCCTGTCCCTTCGAGACCCTGGTCCCATATCGCTCTAGATTTTGTCACCGCCCTCCCGCCCTCCAATGGCATGACGGTTGTTTTAACCGTAGTGGACCGGTTCTCGAAGGCGGCACATTTCATCCCCTTGCCCAAATTACCTTCAGCCAAGGAGACAGCGGTCACAGTCATAGATCACGTCTTTCGGTTACATGGCCTCCCGATGGACGTGGTCTCTGACAGAGGTTCCCAATTCGTATCCAAATTTTGGCGAGAATTTTGTAAGTTACTGGGGGCCACGGTCAGTCTGTCCTCGGGCTATCATCCCCAGAGCAAAGGCCAGTCTTAACGAGCCAATCAGGACCTCGAGAGAATGTTGCGATGTTTGGTTGCCAAGAATCCGTCGTCCTGGAGCCAACAGCTTTCTATGGTGGAGTACGCCCACAATTCGTTACCAGTGTCATCGACGGGCCTCTCGCCATTTAAGTGTAGTTTAGGTTACCAGCCACCAATTTTTCCGAGTCTGGAATCCGAGGTCGCGGTCCCCTCCGCTCACGCATTCGTCCAGAGGTGCCGCCGTACTTGGACTAGAGCCCGTGAGACTCTACTCCAAGCAGGGGGGCGCATGAAGGCCAAGGCCGACCGCCACCGGTCAAAGCCTCCCGTTTACGTCGTGGGTCAAAAAGTGTGGCTTTCTACCAAGAATATTCCGCTCAGCTCCGTGTCTAACAAGTTAGCTCCCAAATTCATTGGCCCGTTTCCTGTCACCAAAATTATTAGTCCGGTGACAGTCCGACTCAAACTCCCTCCTGCGTACAGGAGAATTCACCCCGCCTTTCATGTGTCTAAAGTCAAGCCCGTGTTTTATTCTCACATTAATCCGCCTGCCCCGGTTCCCCCCCCGACCGGTGGTGCGAGCGCGGTCAGCCCCGCATTCGACCACGAGCCCATGCAGGTGGGGAGAGCTCGGCTTTCCCGGGAGGAGAGGGAAAGGCAGAGGTCCCAAGGACTCTGTCTATACTGTGGCCGGCCGGGCGGGCCATTTCATCCACTCCTGCCCGGTAAAAGAGCAAGCCCGGTAGTAAGTATGAGGCTACTATCGGGTGGGATCTCCGCCGAGAAGACCTCATCACCATCATCGACCCTCCTCCCGGTAAGACTGAGATAGCGAACGTCGACGCACTGCACCAACGCACTACTGGATTCAGGAGCGGAGGGTAATTTCATGGACTTCAAACATGCACTTAAGCTTCAGATCCCCATCACTCCTCTCTCGCACCAGATTACTGTCAACGCACTCAATGGTCAAGAACTTCCCCGGATTACACATTCTACTGAAAGCATCACTCTCATCACTTCTGGCAATCACACAGAACTCATTTCATTCTTACTCATGGACTCACCACTTGCACCAGTGGTTTTGGGACATCCGTGGCTTTCCAGACACAACCCCCGTGTCGACTGGTGCACTAACACTGTTTCCACATGGAGTAACCACTGTCATGAGTCCTCTGAGGGAGTGCGCATGGATCCTGACAAGGTTAAGGCTGTGGTAGATTGGCCAAGTCCAGATTCCCGTAAGGCCCTACAGCGGTTTCTGGGGTTCGCCAATTTTTACCGGCGTTTCATTCGCAATTTCAGCCAACTAGTCGCACCTCTGACTGCCTTGACCTCCCCCCGAACGACGTTCAGGTGGTCGAACACTGGCGAGGCAGTGTTCACCAACCTCAAACGTCGCTTCGTTTCGGCTCCCATTCTTGTCACCCCTGATCCCACACACCAGTTCGTGGTGGAGGTCGACGCGTCAGAGGTGGGAGTAGGAGCAGTGCTTTCACAACGCGCTTCCTCAGACGACAAGATGCATCCCTGCGCGTTTTTTTCTCATCGACTATCGCCTGCCGAATGTAATTATGACATTGGTAACAGAGAGTTGTTGGCAGTCAAGTTAGCGTTGGAGGAGTGGCGTCATTGGTTAGAGGGTTCGGGGGTACCCTTTATCGTTTGGACCGATCATAAGAATCTTGAATACATCAGATCTGCTAAAAGACTCAACTCCAGGCAGGCTCGGTGGGCTCTTTTTTTCGGACGTTTTGATTTTGTTCTCTCGTACCGCCCGGGTTCCAAAAACATCAAACCCGACTCTTTGTCTCGTATTTTTGATCCATCCGAACGCCCGGTGACTCCCGAGTGTATTTTACCTGAGAAAGTTGTCATCTCCACTCTGGTATGGGAGGTCGAATCAAGGGTCAAGACAGCCCTAGAAGGGGTAACGCCTCCGCCTGGTTGCCCACCGGGTCGTTTGTTTGTTCCGGAGGGGTTACGGTCCGACGTTATTCGATGGGGTCATTGCTCCAACGTGGCTTGTCATCCAGGAGTGACTCAAACCAGTTTTTTAGTTAAGCAACGATTCTGGTGGCCATTAATGGCTCGCGACATTCACGATTTTGTATTGGCTTGCTCAGTCTGTGCCACTGGTAAGACATCTAACCAACCCCCAGATGGGCTACTTCGACCGCTGCCTGTCCCTTCGAGACCCTGGTCCCATATCGCTCTAGATTTTGTCACCGCCCTCCCGCCCTCCAATGGCATGACGGTTGTTTTAACCGTAGTGGACCGGTTCTCGAAGGCGGCACATTTCATCCCCTTGCCCAAATTACCTTCAGCCAAGGAGACAGCGGTCACAGTCATAGATCACGTCTTTCGGTTACATGGCCTCCCGATGGACGTGGTCTCTGACAGAGGTTCCCAATTCGTATCCAAATTTTGGCGAGAATTTTGTAAGTTACTGGGGGCCACGGTCAGTCTGTCCTCGGGCTATCATCCCCAGAGCAAAGGCCAGTCTTAACGAGCCAATCAGGACCTCGAGAGAATGTTGCGATGTTTGGTTGCCAAGAATCCGTCGTCCTGGAGCCAACAGCTTTCTATGGTGGAGTACGCCCACAATTCGTTACCAGTGTCATCGACGGGCCTCTCGCCATTTAAGTGTAGTTTAGGTTACCAGCCACCAATTTTTCCGAGTCTGGAATCCGAGGTCGCGGTCCCCTCCGCTCACGCATTCGTCCAGAGGTGCCGCCGTACTTGGACTAGAGCCCGTGAGACTCTACTCCAAGCAGGGGGGCGCATGAAGGCCAAGGCCGACCGCCACCGGTCAAAGCCTCCCGTTTACGTCGTGGGTCAAAAAGTGTGGCTTTCTACCAAGAATATTCCGCTCAGCTCCGTGTCTAACAAGTTAGCTCCCAAATTCATTGGCCCGTTTCCTGTCACCAAAATTATTAGTCCGGTGACAGTCCGACTCAAACTCCCTCCTGCGTACAGGAGAATTCACCCCGCCTTTCATGTGTCTAAAGTCAAGCCCGTGTTTTATTCTCACATTAATCCGCCTGCCCCGGTTCCCCCCCCGCCGCGACTCGTAGATGGGGAACCCACATATTTGGTACATCGCATTCTGGACTCGAGACGGAGGGGACGCGGATTTCAGTACTTGGTGGACTGGGAGGGTTACGGTCCGGAGGAGAGAAGTTGGGTACCTGCTAGAGACATTCTGGATCACTCCCTTATCGATGATTACAATCGACAGGTAAGGTTGTCTGGGAACGCCAAGAGGCGTTCCTAGGGAGGGGGGTACTGTCACGGTTCATGAATCGGCTGTCTCATGCTGATGTGTCTGTGTGAGTGTATTGTGTGGGTGTGGTTACTCGTTGTGTTGATTAGTGTCTCCAGCTGTCATCAATCCCAGTTCCCTTTATATGCCCAGTAATTTCCCTCTCATGTTGTCAGATCGCACTGGTTTTTCACTCGAGCACGCTGATCACCGCACCACCACCGGATCGCCATCTCGTCCCTGCTTCATTGCCACCTGAGTGTTTGTCCCCGACCTGTGTCATCTTCATTTATATAGCGCTTTTAACAATGTAGATTGTTTCAAAGCAGCTTTACAGAGATAAGCGTATAATTTAAGGTAACAGAGATTGTTTTGGCTTTATAGCGGTTCTTTAATAAAGTTATTTTCCAGCTAAAGTTAGTTTTGATTGATTCGCATCCGTCGCAACGATCATTTGTTATTAAATTAGGGGCCGCTAAGACGACACCATTCTCTCTACACAGACTTTAAACGCGAACCTGTGATAAACGCTGATGGCGTTCACATGCGCATTAAGAATTGGTTCTATAGTTATGTGCGTTTGAATACATGTGCGCAGGTTTGTAATTCCCTACAAACCAAGCCTAAACAAAGTACTGGTCTTTCCTTATAAATTTTGATACAGAATTGTATTTTATTTTGTCACTTCGGGGTAGGTACGCAAAACGAATTTTCCCGACAACGCTTTATCTGTAGAGTGGTAAAGGGATCCTCCATAGGGAGAGAGTAGTTGGCACTTCAGCACTGTGTTGTCATCGGGTCCAGACGAAGGTCCTTCATCAGATCTGGATACAGCCTGGATCCGGCAGGCTGCGAGAAAACCTCGGGATAAACAAAGACACTAAAATTAGAGTAGATGCCATTCTTCTTATGATGTAACGAGTACATCAGGATTTATGGGAAGTGTTCCCGGTTCCGGCTGACCTAATCTATGCAGCCTAACATTGAATTATAGAAGTCTATAATGTATTATGTGAATGCTAGGTCAAAGAGATGTGTCTTTAATCTAGTTTTGAACTGACAGAGTGTGTCTGCTTCCCGGACAATGTTAGGAAGACTGTTCCAAAGTTTTGGTGCTAAAATAGGAAAAGGATCTACTGTACCACCAGCAGTCGATTTTGATATTCTAGGTATTATTAACTGGCCAGAATTTTGAGATCGCAATAGACGTGAAGGACTATAATGCGTTAAGAGCTCACTCAATAACGCATAAACTAATTGTTCCGCATTTGTCAATGAGAGCATAAGGTGTAATTTAGATATATTTTTAAGATGGAAAAATGCGGTTTTATAGATACTAGACATGTGACTTTCAAATGAAAGATTGGTATCAAAGAGCACACCCAGGTTCCTAACCGACGACGAAGAATTAACAGAGCAGCCATCAAGTGTTAGACAGTTTTCTAGGTTATTACGTGTGGGAGTTTTTTGTCCAATAATTAGAATCTCTGTTTTTTCAGAATTTAGAAGTAGGAAATTACTAGTCATCCAATTTTTTATATCAGCTATGCATTCCGTTAATTTTGTGAATTGGGAAGTTTTGTTAGGTTTTTAAGAAATATACAGCTGAGTATTGTCAGCATAACAGTGGAAGCTAATTCCATGTTTCCTAATGATATCTCCTAAGGGTAGCATGTACAGAGTGAACAGCAACGGTCCTAGTACTGAGCCTTGTGGTACACCATACTGAGCTTGTGATCGATAAGACATCTCTTCATTTACTGCTACAAACTTATAACGGTCAGATAAGTATGATTTAAACCATGCTAGTGCAATTCCACTAATGCCAACATAATGTTCAAGTCTATTTAAAAGAATGTTGTGGTCAATGGTGTCAAATGCAGCACTAAGATCAAGTAACACTAATAGAGAGATACAACCACAATCGGATGATAAGAGCAAATCATTTGTGACTCTAACGAGAGCTGTCTCAGTACTATGGTACGGTCTAAATCCGGACTGAAAATCCTCGCAGATATCATTTCTTTCAAGAAAGGAACACAGTTGTGAGGATACTGTTTTTTCTAATATCTTTGACAGAAAAGGCAGATTCGAGATCGGCCTGTAATTGACTAATTCTTTAGGATCAAGTTGCGTTTTTTTAACAAGCGGTTTAATCATAGCCAGCTTAAAGGTTTTTGGTACGTATCCTAGAGACAAAGATGAATTAATGATAGTAAGAAGGGGATCTATGACCTCTGGGAGCATCTTGTCACGGTTCATGAATGCATTGTTTCCTGCTTGTCTCGTGTTTATGTTGTTACATGTGTGTGGGTGTGTGGGAATGGGCGTGACCGGCCATCATTGTCTATCAGCGACCAGCTGATCTCACTCACGGCGCCAGCTGCAGTTAATCTAATCATCCTTAAATACTCACTCATTTCTCATCTCCTTTGTCAGATCGTTGTTGAAGTCTTCCGTGCTGTGTTGTGCTCCCGGTCCTGTGATACGTCTCCAGTTTATGCTTCCTTATTCCTGTTCGGTGTTTTCCGTGGATGTCATTCTATGTCTGGATATTATCATCATTACCAATGCACTCAAAACACTTCACTTCATCTGCACCTCTGTTGACCATCGAGGTCCCTGCGCCACCCACCAGCTGCTTCATCTTATACCTTCTGAACTATTGTCTTCAATAAACGAGTTTACTTGCTATTGCTTCCTGTCGTCAGTTATGACACATCTCTTTCAGTAGCTTAGTCGGTATAGGGTCTAACATACATGTTGTCGATTTAGATGAATTAACGAGTTTGCAAAATTCTTCCTCTCCTATAGCAATAAATTAATCAAATTTTTCCTCAGGTAGACTAAAATGCACTGCCTGATGCGATACTGTAGTAGACGGTTGCATAGTTATAATTTTTTTCCTGATATTATCAATCTTATAAGTGAAGAAGTTCATAAAGTCATTACTGCTGTGTTGCTTGGAAACTTCTGGGCTTGAAGCTTTCTTTTTAGTTAGTTTAGCCACTGTTTCAAATAAATACCTAGGATTATGTTTATTTTCTTCTAATAGGGTTGAAAAATAAGCAGATCTAGCAGCTTTTAAAGCCTCTCTGTAAGTAATCGAGCTCTCCTTCCATGAAATCTGAAATACCTCTAGTTTTGTTTTCTTCCAGTTGTGCTCCATTTTTCTGGCTGCTCTCTTAAGGGCCCGAGAGTGCTCGTTGTACCACGGCGTTGGACTATTTTCTTTAATCTTCTTTAAGCGCAACGGAACAACTGTGTTAAGTGCTGGAAAAGAGAGAGTTAAAAGTTTCTGTTGCAATATCAAGTTCTTCTAAGCTATCTGGAATGCTGAGATGATGAAACTGATTAGGAAGATTATTGATAAAGCAATCTTTAGTGGCAGAAGTGATAGGTCTAACATATTTATAACACGGAGTCGGCTTTGCAGCCTTGGCTAAATGTAATTTACATGAGACTAGATAATGATCTGAGATGTCATCGCTCTGCTGCAGAATTTCAACGGCATCAACATCTATTCCATGTGATAATATTAGATCTAGAGTATGATTATGACAATGAGTAGGTCCTGACACGTGTTGTCTGACTCCAGTTGAGTTTACAATGTCTTTAAATGCCAATCCCAATGCATCTTTTTCATTATCTATGTGTATATTAAAATCACCAACAATTAGTACTTTATCTGCAGTCAATATTAATTCTGATAGAAAGTCCACAAATTCTTTGATAAAATCTTTATGGTGCCCTGGTGGCCTGTATACAGTAGCCAGCACAAATCTCAAACGTGATTTATCGTTTACACTATATATTTTTACATTAAGCACCAACACTTCAAAATAAGTATATTTAAAACTAGATTTATTAGTGGTTTTGAAAATATTACCATAAATTACAGCAACACCTCCCCCTTTGCGTTTCAGACGAGGTTCATGTTTATAACAGTAATCTTGCGGGGTGGACTCATTTAAAGTAATGTAATCGTTTGGTTTTAGCCAGGTTTCTGTCAAACACAGCACATCTAGGTTATTATCTGAAATCATATCATTAACAATGAGTGCTTTTGGAGTAAGCGATCGAATATTCAGCAACCCAAGCTTTAGCATTTGCTCATCTGTATTATATCTGGAGGATGGAGGATATCACTTTGAAATACTTTGAAAAGGGGCACACTTTCATGAGTGCTGACAGTTTTCACCATGATGTTGAGCAGGAGATGAAAAATCGACTTTAAGGATTTTGTGAGTGTTGTGACAAGCTCAAACTCCAGGAAGGTGGAAGTGGTTGAAATGAAGAATGAGGATGTGCTGAATTGGAAGGATGGGCACTCCTGTATTAAAATCAAGAAGGCATCAAAGTTGGGCAAGATGTCAGTGATTCAGCTGGCGACGTGGCTACAGGAGCCTGTTCTTCAAACTAAACCATGTAGATGCTCACTTTACCGAGTTGGACTTCCTTCGTACTAAGTTTGAGCTGAAGGTGCCCTCTCTCCTGAGACCACATGACCAGGGGATTGAAGAGGCTAGGAAGAATGAAATAATAAAAAAAACTATGTCCTTTTATGCCCCCAAACAGGAGGGCTTTCTGGTGTTCACTGCCTGTGAGCAAAGTTGTCGAGGATAAGGAGTGAGAACACCCTGAAACAACTTTAAATGAATTCAGGATTCCAAGTTCACTTACTTGTACATGATTTACTCTTATTCCCATCTCCCACAGTGTCACAATAACGAGTTCCAGATCCAAATGCAAGTAGCTCAAGTTTATTAGACAGAGAAATCGTTTACACAGACACATCGTTTACACAGACACACCGGCAATATTGAGAGAGAGATAGAGCTGGATGTATAAAAAAATAAGTCTTGCATCACAATAAGTGTATCGTGATTGTCAAAACATTTTAGTAACTAAACTGAATTTTATTAGGTTTAGTGACATGTTACAATGTTTACATGGTACAATTTCTGGTAAGCTACATTTTTTTATTATTGCTTGAGACAAATTTCAATTCAGTTCAATTCTTGTGATTTGATTTAATATTGACTCATTTGGATAAATATTAGGTACACAAGATAGGCGTTAATTTTTCTCAAGAAAAATAAAATAAAATCTCACCTAATGCTGTAAACATACAGAGAGCCCTATCAGCTAGTAGTATTATTTAAGGTTAAAAATAACTCAAATTAAATATAATGCATTTTTTATTATAATAACAACTTTATTTAATGATATAAGTAAAAATATAATAAATATGTAATATAGTACACATTTTGGCAAAATACTCTTTATAGCTCTTTTTTTCTAGCCAACTAACGTGCTATAGCCTATATTATGGTCATTAAATGGCTTTCCTGAGGTAAATGTTATGTGACAATTGTTTTCCAGCTGTTTTATTGACCCCTTTCCGCAGTTGAAAAACACTGATTGATCAATATTATGTATGAGGAATATACATTTCGGTAAGTTGTACTGTATCTTTCAACACTGTTCATTCGTGTTTATTTACTAATTAGCTAGTAGAGATGATCGGTTCACGTGCCGCTAGGGATCTGTCACATCACATTTACAAGCGCCAAAACAGTATTTATTGTTTTAATTTCGTAATAAAATTGACAGAATCGGAAAGCTGAGATTTTTTTTTATAAGTAACCTGCTCTGTCTAGTCTGTCGGTCTCCGTGTCCTCTTTGCTTCACGATTTTTCTGTGCGTGAGAAAATGGATGTGTGGTGTGAGAGTGTGTGAAAAGTGTCAATTGCGTGAGTCTCAAGGTGAATGAGTGAGAGTTGGCAGCTCTGGTGTGTGTACCTTCTGCCTGTCTTTGCTGTACCTGTTATAATTATATTGCAAGTAAAAGTTTGCATTTGAACTTTTTGACTCTTTGTCGTCTTCTGCCTGCACCATGCCCTGACAGCTACAGTACTTTGATTATGGTTGCACTTGCACTTATTGTTTGCACTTCATAAGACTAAGAGAAAACTGTTATTTATTTTTGTTATTAATACTGTTTTTATTTCTATGTTCAATTTGTGGAAATTAGTTCAATTAGGAGGTCACACACAGCCTCACTCAAAAGATGTGGAATCTCATAAATGTACAGTAAGGTCTGAGAAGACTAATGTGAAATCATACAGAAGAGAAGCCAGACAGTTGAGTTTGTGACTAAACCTTCTACAGTGCTTGTATATTGTTGTCTTTCAATGCATTTGATAATTCATACTCATAAAGTAGAACTGAAATGACATTCATTAGAAGATTGTTAAAACACTTCAAAATGCTCCTGCAGACTATTTTTCCAGTCATGAATTTTGTCATTGAGGATTTCCATAGAATATTTGTGCAAAAATCTTGTCTCATTCTCGTGAACCCAATCTCGTGTCTCGTCTCGTCTCATGAGATAAGTGTCTCGTCACACCCCTATGACATACTCTCAGATCAACTGCAAAATGAATCTGGTACTCAGGGACAGGCATTAAGGTGGTTTAAATCGTACCTATCAGACTGTTACCCTTTTGTTTATTTAAACGAGGAATTATCCAATTTAACGTCAGTCACGCAAGGGTCTGTGTTAGGCCCTCTGCTATTTTTAATATACATGCTACCCTTTGGGGTAATATCATTAGAAAACTTGGAATTTGTTTTCCCTGTTAAGCTGATGATATACTCAGTTACATATTTCATCACGACCAGATGAAATCTCTAAAATATCCAAGTGGACAGAGTGTGTTAAAGATATAAAATATTGGATGACTAGTAATATTTTCTATTACATTTGGATAAGACTGAGGTATTACTTACTGGACCAAAAACCTGTACACAGAATATCTTATAATACAATTTGCATCCAGAAGGGTGTACTGTTTTTTCATCCTCTACAGTTAAAGACCTGGGTGTTAAATTAGACAACTTTTCTTTTGAAAATCATATTTCATGTTACAAAAACAGCTTAAAGACAGCTTACCAAGGCAGACATCACAGGGGTACACTTTCGTGCGTAAAATGTATCTTATAATTCTAGATACACTGAACTGATTAATTCGGTTCGGGAGAAGAGATAAAAGCCCGCCCACACTGACAATTGATTGGTTGATTTACCGAAACAGGCCAATCAGGATGCTCTCTATCTTACATGCGCTTCATGAGGCACACACGCACACTAGCACACACAAAAGGTCTCTCGCTCCCTCTCCCTCTCTGCCGTGCGCGCGCTACATGGTTTGGAACACAGCCTCTGTCTCGCATGCGCGGGATTCCGGGAGATTTTAACTAATTTGCGGGCATCAGGGAGCCGCTATCAATATGCGGGAGACTCCCGGAACTTCCAGGAGACTTGGGATGTCTGCCAAGGAGGCCACCCACTCACACTTGATATCACTGTCTATATGGACCTCTGGGGAGTGGAATACTCGACATACAAACCCTCTTGACCGAGGGCAATACATTCAATGCTCAACCTTAAAGACAGCTTACCAAGAAGGCTTGCAGAGAGCCACTCTCACTTGATATCACTGTCAACAGCAGAATGATCCCTGGAATCAGAACAAGCTCAGTCCAGGGCCTGGAGGACCCTGCTTAAAGACCCTCAACCATAGGCAAGGCTATCAATCTAAACTAAGGTGAAAAAAACCCACTTCCTGCCGCATGCAGAGATTGCCAGCATCAAGCTCTTTCTCGGGCAGTGGAGAACCCTACTATTAAGGGTTCTAACTGCACTACGGCTGTTTTCTCAGGTCGATCAGTGGCGGCCCCGTTGCCGGGCGGGGACATAGAAGGGCGCAGTGGAGACAGACAGAGTGAAGACCAAGGAGGAAGTCCAATGGAGCCGGGGGGATGAAGGGATGTGGCGTAGCCAGATTAGTGCAGTCCAGAGGCAAGGGTAGGTCGCCGAGCAACCAAGGTGGATCCGGGGGGACGAGGGAGCCTGGCGAAACTGGTGAACTGAAGGGCCACGGTGGAGCTGAGGGAGGTAGGAGCCAAGGTTGAGCTGATGGATCGACAGGCCGAGGTAGAGTCCTGGTCGCAGAGGTTGGAGGTAGAGACCGGGGCTGGAGATGCAGGAGATCCACAAACCAGGCTGGAGATGCAGGCTGGCAGACCCATGGCGACTCCACCTCCCCGAAGGTGGTTTGAGGAGCTGAGGAGCTGACAGGCAGTGGCAGAAGAAGGGTTGAGAGGTGGTAGACGGGAGGAGGTGGGAGAGGAAGGCTGGATGGGAGTTCAGGAACCGGCTCAGGCTCAGGTTCTGGAACAGATTCTGGCTTGGGAACAGACTCAGGTTCAGGCTCGGGAACAGACTCAGGCTCAGGAGCAGACTCAGGCTCAGGAACAGATTCAGGCTCAGGCTCAGGAACAGATTCAGGCTTGGACACAGAAGACTCAGGCAGGGCGGTCTCGGCGGAACGAGACTCTGGACGGGCGGTCTCAGTGGGACGAGCGGTCTCAGTGGGACGAGACTCTGGAACAGAGACAGGGAACAGGTCTGGGAATATGGAAAGTCCTTGAGGCAGGAACAGGTCTGGAAACATGGACAGTCCTTGGGGCAGGAACAGGTCTGGAAACAGAACAGGGAACAGCAATAGGTATCGGCGTGGCGGCGGCCATCCTGGCTGAAGGCTCAGGCGGTGCAGCGGCGGCCATCTTGGCTAAGGGCTCAGGCGGTGTGGCGGCGGCCATCTTGGCTGAGGGCTCGGGCGGCTGCCATCTTGGCTGACGGCTCAGGCGGCGAGGCGGTGGCCATCTTGGCTGAGGGCTCAAGCTGTGAGGCGGTGGCCATCTTGGCCGAAGACGAGAGCATTACGTGAAAAAGCTCAGGCTGGTCAGGTATGACTTGAAAAAGCCTTGGGTCTGGCTGTGTTCCGGATCGAGGCCTGACGCTCTCCAGACACCGGATGACGACCTCCCTCCAGTCTAGTCCGGTGGTGTCTGGGAGGTTAATAAGATGGTTAAATGTGGCACCGATCCAGAACAAGGTGCTCAAGCTCACGTCATCGAGGGTGCTGGTGACGGCAAGGTGGCAAAAGTCCTTTACAAATGAAAAAAAACTTTTGCTCTCCTCAGCCATGATGATCATTTTTACCCTATCATCCATTTTGGGCGGTCCGTTCTTCTGTCACAGTGTGGTGCAGGCAGAAGAAGATGAAGAGGAGTCAAAAGTTCCAATACAAACTTTTACTTACAATATAACTCATATGGGTACAGACAGGCAGAAGACACTTAAGACGACGAAAAACGGACAATTAACAAGGCAAAACACAAGGCTTAAATACATACGGGAAACAGATCAGGAAAACGAGACACAGCTGACAAGACTAACGAGGTAAACAGGTGTGACAGATGAACTAAAGAGGGTTACCAAGGAAACAGATGAGTGGCGGGAAAACAGAACAAAGGAAGACGTGACTTATGAAAAGACAAACAAACACTGACACGTGACAGAGAGGCCTTAAGCTGCAAGATCTGCTTAGTTTTCAACCCTATTAGAAGAAAATAAACAAAACCTAGGTAGTTATTTGAAACAGAGGCTAAACTAACGAAAAATAAAGCTTCAGGACCAGACGTTTCCAAGCAGCACAGCAGTAATGACTTCTTTACTTTATAAATTATAACATGTAACCGTCTACTACAGTATTGCATCAGGCAGTGCACTGTAGTCTCTAGGAATGTCCCGATACCACTTTTTGCAGAACGAGTCCGATACCGATACTTTCATTTTTGGTACTCACCGATACCGATACCGTAACCGATCCCTGAATTTTCACTGCATTTGTAATTTTTAAATGTATTAGTAGATAAACCAAGAGAATATAAATCATATTAGTTGGCTTAATTTGTTCATCAAATATATATTTCTTTCAGTTATTTTCATGCTTAATTAAGCCTGCTAAAATACATAGTTTGAGCTTCTGTTACTGTCACTGTTCATTCTATTGCTCTATCATATTTTAGCTTTCATTTAATAGCCACAGCACATATTTAGAGCTGCTTCAGCAGGGCTCAGTGCTGAGGATTGGGTCAGCGGATCAAATGTTTGTCAAAACCAGTGAAATATCAATTACTTAATCCAATTTTGATACTACAATAAAAACTACCAGCCTAATTAATGTGAATTTAAAACAAGTAAGCAGTCAGTAACAAAATAATAACAAACAATCGAATTACAAATAGGACAAATAAATACAATAGAACAAAGAAAGGCTACAAATGAAATAAACAGTGTTTTTAGAGTTTTTCAGGTAGATCTAACAGGTATAGAAATTTGAATAAAGTAATCAAATGTGAAAAAAAGCATATTCATTACTGTATAAATTACATATAGATAGATATTTTTGTAAAGTTGAAAAGGGTAGCCTATTTAGTCAAGAGCAGTGAGTATTTCTTTGTCCTTTGTTTGATTAACATTAAAACACAGAAGCAGGTTTATCAAACTGCTGCCCCTTTAAGACTGAACGCACGGACCGCATTTGAACATGGCTACGTTCATTTGAGATATAACCGACTTTGTTTACTATACGATACTCGCCAAGACGGGCGTTATTACATAATTTTGTGTGAATTCGTCCGTATACAAGCGCAAGACGTGAAAGACAATTCAATTCAGTATTCGCGCGCTGAGACGCTGGTTTGCGGGCCGCGCGCTTTGGATGTTTGCCTTCATGGAACTTCTTGACCTGCACACGTCCTGTAATAATGTAGGGAACCACTCGTTATACTTAAATCAGGTAACAGTTCATGTTTTACTTTACTTTCCTATACGATTTAGTTTTCATCCAAATAATATGTGCTGAGTGAACGATCAGCAATCAAGAGCATTCAACAGAAGTGCGCTCGCTCTCTCTCTCTCGTCAGTTAACGTTAATAATAAGCTACATGCCTGGTTTTATTTTCTTTGCCATTGACATCCGACTGAACGATCTTTCCACTGATGTCTGTTTAAAGGGATGTGCTCGCAAAATGTACGTGGTATCGGTGTGTGGTATCGGCAAATTTTTATGAGTAGGAGTATATGAGGACAGTATCGGTCGGCACGATCCCCGATGACAGTATCGGTATCGGACCATCCCTAGTAGTCTCCTTGAAGAAAAATTCGATTCATTCATTGCTATATGAGAGGAAGAATTTACTAAATTTGTTAAATCATCTAAATCGACAATGGGCCCTATCTTGCACCCAGCGCAATTGACTTTGTACACCGACGCATGTATTATTCCTATTTTGCACCTGACTCACAGCGGACTTTTCCCTCCACAGAAGCACGTCGGTAAATTAGGGAATGAACTTGCGTGCTCTGGGGGCGGTTCAGTGTAAAGAGGAGGCGTGTTCCGGCGCAAACGTTCCATGGTGCTATTTTGCAGTTCCAGAAAACAATTCCGCCACAGACCAGGAAAAACCTAGTCTAAAGTCAGTGGCGCGTTTTCAGTGGCGCGTTCAGATGCTATTTTATGGCGCATGCTTGGCCATAATTTTGGCCAAGTGTGCATACACTTTGCTTCTCTCATCTACACAGACGCAGCATTTGACATTTTTGCAAACCATACATAATTACAAGGAAAAATATTCCACATGAGGGAAATCATTGTGGTGTCTATGAAGATGTGAAAAAATTGGCATAAATCTAGCTTACACATTTATCCAAATTATTATACGCCTGTTTAACCGAAGCTTATTTGGGTGGGTTTCTCCCATCCCCATACAATGTCACCTCTCTGTCTTTTACGGCCCTGACGAGAACGTCGGTCTCCTCGGCTGTGAGCCACTCCTGGCATGCGTAGAAAAGGCAGTATCTTCACAACTATGTTCCTTTTTAGAAAGAAATGACATCTGCAAGGATTTTCAGTCAGGATTTAGACCGTACCATAGGACTGAGACAGCTCTCATTAGTCACAAATGATTTGCTCGTATTATCTGATCGTGGTTGTATCTATCTATTAGTGTTACTCGATCTTAGTGCTGCATTTGACACTATCGACCAGAACATTCTTTTAAATAGACCTGAAAATGTTGTTGGCATTAGTGGAATTTCATTAGCATGGTTTAAATCATAATTATCAGACCGTTATCAGTATGTAGCAGTAAATGAAGAGATGTCTTATCAATCAAAAGTTCAGTATGGTGTACTACAAGGCTCAGTACTAGGACTGTTGCTCTAAACTCTGTACATGCTACCCTTGGGAGATATTATTAGGAAGCATGACATTAGTTTTCACTATTATGCTGATGATATGCAGCTCTATATTTCTTCACACCCTTATGAAACTTACCAATTCAAAAATTAACAGAATGCATAGCTGATATAAAAAAAAACTGGATGACTAGTAATTTCCAGCTACTTAATTGTGAAAAAACAGAGATTCTAATTATTGGACAAAAATAACCTAGAATGCTGTCTAACTCTTGATGGCTGCTCTGTCAAGTCCTGGGTGTGCTCTTTGATACCAATCTTTCATTTGAAAGTCACGTGTCTAGTATCTGTAAAACCACATTTTTTCATCTTAAAAATATATTTAAATTACGTCATGTGCTCTCAATGAAAAATGCAGAACAAATAGTTCATGCGTTCATGACATCAAGACTAGATTAATGTAATGCTATTATGGGTGGCTGCCCTGCATGCTTAATAAACAAACTACAACTGGTTCAAAATGCAGCAGCTAGAGTTCTTACCAGAACCAGGAAGTATGACCATATTAGCCCGGTTCTGTCAACACTGCACTGGCTCCCTATTAAACATTGTATAGATTTTTAAATATTGCTGATTATTTACAAAGCACTAAATGGTTTAGCTCCCCAGTACTTGAGCGAGCTCTTAACGCATTATAGTCCTTCACGTCTATTGTGATCTCAAAATTCCAGCCAGTTGATAATACCTACAATATCAAAATCGACTGCTGCCAGTAGATCCTTTTCCTATTTAGCACCAAAACTTTGGAACAGTCTTCCTAACATTGTCTGGGAAGCAGACACACTCTGTCAGTTCAAATCTAGACTAAAAACACATATATTTTGCCTAGTATACACATAACAAATTATAGACTTCTATAATTCAATGTTAGGCTGCATAGTTTAGGTCAGCCAGAACCGGGAACACTTCCCATAAATCCTGATGTACTTGTTACATCATAAGAAGGATGGCATCTACGCTAATATTTGTCTCTCTGTTTATCCCGAGGTTTACCGCAGTCTGTCGGATCCAGGCTGTATCCAGATCTGATGAAGGACCTGCGCCTGGACACGACGACAACGCAGTCCAGACAACGCGATAAATAATTATGTATTATACATTTTTAAGGCCAGACAAGTAGTTTGTTGAGGGTTGATTTGTAAAGAAGGACTATAGGCCGGTGCATATATATATTCTAACGAGCATACCTATGGACTGAACACGTGCATCGCATGTGGTTTGCACAGAGGTTGCATAGGTTTGCGCAGAGATAACTGATAATCGTTGAGGGTTTTCTGTTAGAATGGTGTCGTGTTAGAAGCCCCTAATTTAATAACTAATGATAATTATTATCACTGTAAAGCTGCTTGGAAACATTTATGCATTTGGCAGACACTTTTATCCAAAGTGACTTACATTGCATTTCAAGGTACACATTTACATTCTTATCAGTTCTTGTTTTCCATGGGAATCAACTTTTTTAATATTACTTTTTGTATGTGTACTTGCAATATCTTTCAAATTATATTTTAAATTGTTAATTTCTCATTTATAATCTGTAATTGCACTCCATTGTTTCTATTATTGTAAGGGGTATCCACTGAAGGCAAGTTGTAAACAACCCAAGTGCAATTTATTAACAAACAAAACAAAACAAAACAAAACAAAAAAACATGACGACAAAGACATACACAACAGTGTTTACAGGAAACAATACTTGACAAAGACACATGGCAAACATGAGGGCTTAAATACACAGACTAATGACAAGACAAGGGACACCTGTGAACAATGAACCAATGACAACATGACACATCAGACAAGGGAACACATATAAGAAAAGCACAAATAAATAGAGAAAGTGTAGTGGCTGTCTTTTTTGACATAGAGAAAGCATATGACATGATGTGGAGAGAAGGGTTGTTAATTAAACTGTATAAGTTAGGTATCACAGGTCAAATGTATAGATGGATCAAGGATTTTTTATCAGACAGAACACTAAAAGTGAGAATAGGAAACAGTTATTCAGAAAAGTTTACAATTGAAAATGGTACTCCACAAGGAAGTATAATAAGTCCTTTATTATTTTCCATTATGATAAATTATGTGTTTGAAGATTTGGATAATGGGCTGGGCCTCTCACTCTTCGCTGATGATGGGGCAATTTGGAAAAGGGGAAGGAATATTGATTTTATTGTGAAAAAATTACAGGAGGCTATTACAATAGTTAAAGAATGGTCATATAAATGGGGTTTTAAATTCTCAGTTGATAAAACAAAAATAATGTTGTTTACAAGGAAGAAAATTGGAAGTGAGGTGAAACAAAAATTATATAATCAAGAACTGGAAAGAGTAAAATATTTTAAGTTTTTGGGGATATGGTTTGATGAAAGAGTTACGTGGGCGGTGCATATTCAGAAAATAATAAATAAATGTAAGAAAATAATAAATACAATGAGATGTTTAGTTGGTAGTGAGTGGGGGGCAGATAGGATGGCATTAAAGGCAATGTATAATGGATTGATTAGATCTGTGTTAGATTATGGGTGTGTGGTTTATGGATCAGCTGCAGAAACGTCTCTTAAAAAGTTAGATAATATACAGAATCAGGTATTTAGACTATGTACAGGAGCTATAAAAACTACTCCAATTACAGCATTACAGGTGGAAATGGGGGAAATGTCTTTGGAAATGAGAAGGGTACAGCTATCATTGAATTACTGGGTTAATTTACAAGGCCATAGTCAAGAGCATCCAACACTAGACACGTTAAAGCCATGTTGGGAAAAAGAGAGGAGGAAAACTAAAAGTTTTGGATGGACTGTGATACAGAAAGCAACAGAACTTAAAATTAATCAATTAAATGTTAGTCCTACTGTTCCATTACCAGTAATAAAACCTTGGGTACTTCCAGATGCTATAGTTGATTTTACATTGTTAGAACAGAGAAACAAGGGTAAGGAATGTAATTCATATAATGTACAGACATATATTAATGAGTACTACAGTTATGTTCAGGTATACACAGATGCATCAAAGAGTTCAGACAACAAGATAGGAGTAGCATTTACTGTTCCAGAGTTTCATTTATCAATAAGGAAAAGGATCAGTGATGAGCTATCTGTTTATACAGGGGAAATGGTTGCATTATTATTAGCAATACAGTGGATAGAAGAAATAAGACCTATGAAATCAGTTATTTGTTCAGACTCCTGTTCATCGTTGGCTAGTTTACAATACAGTCATTCAGAAAGTAGACCAGATATTTTAATGGAGATAATGCAAACAATATACAGAATTCAAATGATGGGGATTACAGTAGTATTTTTGTGGGTGCCTGCACATGTTGGTGTTCAAGGAAATGAAATTGCCGATAAAGCAGCAAAAGAAGCAGTTAAAAACAATTAATTGAATTGTTAATTTAAGTAAGAATGAAATTAAGAGTATTTTCAAGAAGAGACTAAAGGACAGGTGGCAAAAACAGTGGGATAAGGAGAAAAAAGGTCGGTGGTTCTATAGAATTCAAAGGAAAGTGGGAGAGATGAGAATTACAGGGAAAAACAGGAGAGAAGAAATAGTAATATCAAGGGTGAGATTTGGACACACAAGATTAAATAGTACACTTTATAAAATGGGTAAACATGATACGGGAAGATGTGATTATTGTGGGCAAGAGGAAACAGTAGAACATGTTTTAATGCATTGTCGGAAATATGAGAATGAAAGAAGGTTGTTAATTCACAATTTAAAAAAAATAAAAATGCAATTTATACTAAAGTATATTCTGCAAAATAACTCGAGAAATGAATGTTATATTTTTATTCTTCAGTTTCTTGAGGAATCTAATTTGTGGGAGAGAATATAAAAATAAAAAAAAATAAATAAAAAAAAGGGGGGGGGGGGGGGGGGGGTTTAGTCGTCTTGATCCACACTCCATACCAGTTGGTGGCGGAAATACACCATTATGTTGTTTGTCAACCGCCAATAAAATTCAAGAAGAAGAAGAAGAAGGGAACACATGGCAGGATCACATGACTAACAGGGAATCACATGACAGACATGGAAACATGACATGAACAAACCAAAAACGTGACAATTATGTAAAAAAAGTAATTGACAAACAGATTGCATAGTCTTTTATTCTTTTATTTATTTATTTTACTTTGACATGGTGTATAATTTAGTATAAATGGCTGTGCAGTTAACAAAGTAAACACGTTGCAGGAGAGTCATCATAGCCTCATGGATTACTTTCGTGACTTTCGTTTAGCAAGCACCTCCAACGACCTTTAAGGCAGCCAAAGGTGTTCTCCACAACCATCCGTCCCTTACACAAAATAACTGCAGTACATTGAAGTACAACTGCAGTAAAACAGTAACAAATTACTGAACCTAAATAAAGGAGCCTTATAAAAAATTAAAAATGTACTAATTAAAAAAAAAAAAGGTCAGATGGAATTTTTGTTTTTTGCATCTGAAGTCTTCATAGGCCTACCATTATTAGTATTACACTGTACGGCAGTTATGTTATATTGTGCAACACAAACTTTTTCACCCGCATAGATAAATAGCCCGCACGTGACCAGATCTTCTTTCTTCGAGTCTCGAGTCTCGAGAGCAGCTGATACTTGTTACGGATGGTCAGTCAGCTTCTTTTCCCATAGTGTCTACTCTATAAAATACATTTTGGTTGATTTCTAAACTGACAACATCGTTCATATACATTCATATTTGTGAACTATCACAATTAAAACACAAAAACATGACAGCATTACAACCCGTGGTCATTCACAAATGGGTCGGAAGAGAAGCGTTTTTTGGAAGAAAAGTTCAACAGGCGAGGTGGAGAGTTGGCCTTGTCAAGTCATTCAGTTTAGCGGTGAGTATAACGTATAATGTCATCATATCTGTTAATTTTAATTTTAGAGAGATATAAAACGGCTTTACGTATATTTTATCCAAACCAGTGAGCAAGAGGAAACGCCGCTTCCATACTGTAGCGTACTGTAGTTCCCTTTCGAGAGGTCTCTCGTATTGCGTAAGGCTAGCTAACACTATGGGAAAACTCCTTTTCTCGAGAATATTGAAGCCAAATTTTTTAAACGCAGTGCAGCTGCACAGCAGACACAGATGAGCGACTAGCTCATACCATTATACCGTTATACTACATACTACATTATACCATTATACTAGCTCATACCATTATACCATTATACCTCTGATATGAATGAGAGTTGCCGCTTGTCCCCTCGCGCCTGCGGCTAGCTCTCTCTACGTTCAGAGAGCTACCCCGCCCCTGTGCCCCCATTTCATTTCTGCATGTTGGAGAGGTTCCCAGTTGACCCGAAGACCCAAACGGGCGAGGTGCTGGAGCACCAGGTCCCTGTGTTCGCAAACCTGGTCTCAAGAGTGAGCTAAGATCAGCCAGTCGTTGAGATAGTTCAGAATGCGAACCCCATGTTGCTGGAGAGGCACAAGGGCTGCCTCGACGACCTTCGTGAAGACGCGAGGGGACAGGGCTAACCCAAATGAGAGGACCGTGTACTGGTATGCCTGCGCCTCGAAAGCAAACCGTAGAAACGGTCTGTGTTGAGGAAGAATGGAGACATGAAAGTACGCGTCCTTCAGGTTGATCGCTACAAACCAATCCAGTGGATGAACACATTTGAAAATGCGTTTGGCTGTCAATATCCCGAATGGAAGCCTGTGAAGGGTTCAGTACAAGATGCGCAGGTCCAGCATTGGCCGTAACCCACCGCTCTTCTTGGGTACAATGATGTAGGGGCAGTAGAGGCCGGACTTCATTTCGGCTGGAGGGACAGTCTCGATCACACCCTTCGTCAGTAGGGTGGCGACCTCCTCATGCATGACAGGGGCATTGCCACCCATGGTATAGCGGACTCCCTGGAAGCGGGGAGGAGACCGTGCAAACTGAATTGCATAGCAGAGCCTGATGGTTCTCATGAGCTAGCGGGACAGATTGGGAAGCTCTAGCCAGGCTCCCAAAAACTGAACTAGCGAGGTCATGTGAACCACAGACGTACCCACGATGGGGCAGTGAAGCGAAATGACCGGCCCAGACGTAGGAGGTGGAGCGTCGGCCCGGTCATATGCGGTCAAATGCGGTCCTGACAGAGGAGGCCAGGGAAGGACAAACGTTTTGTGGCGACCTCCTCTGACAGGGGTCTGGTGACAGAGGGGGATGAAAGTGGCGAGGCGAAGTGGAGCACACTGCCCTCTGCGGCCTCTGGGGGCTCAGAGATGGGATTGTCAGTTCTTTCTAGGAACAAAAGATTCTGGAGTGGAGTGGCCCTGCAACCACCTCCTGGGAGGAACTGCAACCCATCTCTGAGCTGCCCGTAACAGGAGAGCCGCTTTGTCTGGCATTTGGCAGGCTGCGGGGCTGGTACGGGCTGGGGCGCCTTCGGCGGCGAGCGGACTGAGGTGTCTGAGCCGGCGGCTGGGTGGAGGCAGCAGCTGGCAGCCGCGGCAGAAAATGTTTAATTGCCTCAGTCTGCTTCTAAGTGGTCAAGAACTAGACTGCGCCGCCGAAGAGGCCAGCCTGGGATATGGGAGAGTTGAGGAAACGTGTTCGCTCAGCCTCCCACATATCAGCCAGGTTAAGCCACAGGTGTCTTTCAGGGAGCCTGCGGTCACCTTTGTCGCCCGTAGAGCGAGATCGGTAGTGGCACGCAGCTCTTCCATGAGCCCTGGATCAGCCCTACCCTTGTGCATGTCTCTGAGTACCCTGGCCTGATAGACCTGGAGGATGGCCAGTGCATGCTATTAGGAGGCAGCCTGCCCCACAGCTCTATAGGTCACCAGAGTAGACGAAAAGCTACAGGCTTTGGGGGGGGGGTGCTTAGGGTGGACATGCCAGGTGGAGGCGCTGTGGGGATACAGTTGCACCAGCACAGAACGCTCCACCAGGGGGACCCCAGTGTACCCTTTGGCCGTGGCCTCATTGAGGGCAGAAAAGGCAGAAGAGGCCACTGAGCAGTCGTGAGAAGTCAAATGTATCATAGACTGTTAATCTAGACTTTCCATCCTAGCTCTGCTCATCCTTTAATTTCTACTCTTTCCACTTTCAAACTTCCAACCATATATGAAACAGCCTGTATTATTCTAAAATCTAAATCTGCCATTTATCAAATAGATTCTATACCAACTTACTTAGTTAAAGCTTGTCTGCCTCCTCTTGTATCTATTTACTGATATTATTCACTCTTCATTTGCTTCTGGTACTGTTCCTTCTTCACTCAAAACCGCTGTGACAACTCTTATACTTAAGAAACAAATTTTTGAAATTCCGATTTCGAATCTATAGTTTTTTTCGCAAATACTGGAAAGGATTGTTGCAGCCCAGGTACGTGATCATATTTCTGACAATAGTTTATCAGAACAATTTCAATACAGTTTTCATTCATATCATAGTGTCGAGACTGCACTTGTTAAGATTCTACAGAATTAGTCAATTACAGGCCGATCTCGAATCTACCTTTTCTGTCAAAGATACTAGAAAAGACAGTATCCTCACAACTATGTTCCTTTTTAGACGAAAATGGTATCTGCGATGATTTCCATTCAGGATTTAGATCGTACCATAGTACTGAGACACCTGTTATTAGAGTCACAAATTATTTGCTCTTAACACTGCTCTATAAACACTGCATTGCCTCCCTATTAACTCCCTGGGGTCGGCGGTCGCGCTGGCGATACCAGCTCGCTTTTTTTCTTATCAGTGCAAAAGAGACTCAAAATACTCTGTTGATTTTGATCTTACATATCGTCGCTGTCTGGCGGAATCCTCGTATCTCCAAAACCATTATTTTTCAGGAAATTAAAAAAACTGCATATTTTTTTAATTATTAAACATTGTATCATTAAAGTTGGTATTATAACTTATATTGCTATCATATACTGTTGTATACCAACATTAACACAACATTTCCCCAAAATCATGTTTAATCGGAGATACGAGATTTATGACTTGGGAGCAGGGAGATACGAGGTTACGCTGTCATTGATTAGAATGGTACGGACACAGACGTCGCTGCTGCCAGCAGTGTTCATCAGAGTCTGCGGTCACGATGAGCCTTTTGACAAGAGATAAGGCTTTAAGAGCTATTCATATCTAATGTTTGTGGTTACATACATCTTCCTAAACTCTATTTTAAAGGTTTAAGAGCTATACTTGAAGCATAACAAAAAATGATGAGGTAACTAGGCTGTCTAATAGGCGGAAATTTGCCTAATCTGCACGCAAATTTACTGTGGCTCACGGCTTCCTTCTGCACCAAAGCATTACAGCAATCGATTTTTAACAAAACAAGCCTACTCAAATGTATCTAACCTAACTATTTTCACTCGTTATTGTCTAAAAAAACAGACAGAGTTATGCAATGATAGGCTTACTGGCGCCAGTAACGTTAGACAGACCCTTTTTCTCCCATAAATAAAACCTGCTACTTGGGGTATTTTACATGCACAGTGCCAACTTCGAGTCAGTAAAATAATAATAAAAACAATAATTTAATGCTGGTATCCAAAAATTTTATTTCAATTCAAGTATTATATTAGATACATTTTAAAACAATGCACACGTATAATAAGCCTAGTAATAATAAGCCTATAATACGTAGACATTTAAAATACATCAATAACTGATCATAGTTTAACACAGATAAAATCAGAGTTAAGGCTTGCTTTACGTGTTGCTCGCCGAGGATTTCTTATCGTTGCGACGTTCAATCCTGAGGAGACAAAATGCCGGATTATGCCGCGTAAGCTCCCGCCGTGGAGTGAAGAAGAGGTGGAGTTACGAGGATTCTCAGACAGTTGAAGTGTCCAATGGAGTTACGAGATTTGCTCTCAAGCTATTTTCAACACTTTAGATTGGTTAAAAATGTGTAAAAATAACAGAACCACGTGGGGACTGACCAATAGCATCGATTTGTGAAAAAATATGAAATTGACCAAATTTGGACATACGAGGTTTCCGCCCGACAGCGACGATATAAGTGTTATACATCATTCAAAACTGTCTTCTTTTATTTGTGTACACGCAAAATAAAAACAAAATGTTGCCATCTCTCTCAGTGTAAAGTTCATTCTGAAATGCGACAGAAAATGACCTGTAACTCAGCAAATGTTTGTCACACAGTCTTGAGACATATATCTTTACAAAGAGTCTCTATTTTTAAAAGATGTAAATTATATCAAAAACAAATACTCTTTAAGTTATCCGTTTGAAAGCAATGACATGTACAGTTTCTCAAACGCGCCCTCATTAACTCTGATGTGACCACACCCACGCGTGCAGGAGCAATTGACGTGCAAATAGTCCACGTGAATGAACGCAGACCTGTAAATGGCCATTACCTCAAAAACAAAGAATCAGAGAATCCAGTAACGTACTCCTCTGCTTTTCATTGAGTTTGGAAGACTGTGTTTGTGCTGTGCTGTTTACCTTGGATTTACCTCAGAAGAATTAGAAGAACGCGATTTGAAGATGAGAAAGATTTTTAAGGTAAGGCATGTCCACTCATAATAGTAAGCATGTTATTGTTGTATAAACTATACATTGTAGCTACTAGTTAAACTGGTGCCAGACTAAAATGTACGTTATGAAATGAGATTGGAGTAAAAACATGAAGCCTAATGCTAAATTTATATACATTTACACAAGGATGTTCTTATGTTCGATAATAAAACACAGCATGATATAAAAGTAGGCTAGTATGAGTGTTTACTCTAATATGGTGAATATTATAATGTTTAGACCCGTGTTTACTGTTAAATACTGTGTTTGTGGATATTTGCTCAAACGTAGATATGTGTAATGTGGTAACAATGTTTCACAGTTTGTAGCGGCTCGATTGCTTTAGTAAATGCTCTCTGCACACGCTGCGAGTTTGAGTCACTTGTGCTATGCGTTTGAAAAGCAAAACGCGCCAAACATTAGGCTTCATGTTTTTACGTATTCCAATCTCATAACGTCATAATGAATGGAAACATTTGATATAACATATGATCATTTTCTCTTATATTTTTCTCTAGTGTAGTGTTACTGAAGTGTTCATTTTTAACGATTTATGGGCTGCCTGCTATAGGCTATTGTTATTATTATTTTATGCAGCCCTACACTTAAATGCCTACAAGGCACAACAAACCTGGTGTTCATATATATATATATGTGTGTGTGTGTGTGTGTGTGTGTGTGTGTGTGTGTGTCTATTCTGTAAATGTTAACCAGAAAAATCTATAATGTATTCCCGAAATTGTGCAGCATTCACATGAGTCTCTGTACATGACCATGGTAAAATGAAAAATCAAAAAACATGGAAATGACAGGTATGTACTATGCTTATCTGATCTGTCTTGCTTATCTGATCTGTCTCAGCTGCTCAGTGAACCCAAACAAACAGATGAACTAGAGGAATTAACTAGCACTATGAGCACCATTCTCTCTGGAAAATTGGATATTGTTGCACCCATTAGATTAAAAAAGGTCAGAGAGAAAAGTAAAGCACCATGGTACAACAATACTACGCATGTTCTAAAGAGAGAAACCCGTAATTTAGAGCGTAAATGGAAACAAACTAATTTAGATGTCTTTAGAATCGCATGGAAAGACAGTATGTTACGTTACAGTATAAAAAGGCCCTAAAAGCGGCCAGGGCTGAGCACCTCCGCAAACTAATAGAAAACAACCAAAACAATCCTAGGTTTTTATTTACCACCGTGGCTAGACTAACACATAAACAGACATCACCTGAGCAAAATATTCCATTACAGTGTAGTAGTAATGATTTTATGAATTTCTTCACTGAGAAAATAGAAAGCATCAGAAACACAATTGTAAATGTACAATCTTTAATGGTGTCTTATGATTCAGCCTCAATTATCGCCCCTTAAGAACAACTACACCTGTCAGAGATTTTGCTTTGTAATGTTTTATTTTTGGCCACTAGAGGTCCTCCTAAAACTCATGTCTACACATGTGCTTTTTGGTAATCTGTGTTATTGTTTTCACCTGTGTCTCGTTTTGTGTGGTGTATTTAAGCTGGTCTGTTTCTCTGCGTCCTTGCTTGGTTATTGTTGTTCCTAAGCCTGTGACTGCCGTAAGTTTGCTCTTGTCTCAAGAAGATTTATTTTTGTGTATTTTGGATTGTTTCCAGAGTTAATATTTTGCTGTTATTGGATCCTTTTCCTGAGTTTCTGTTTTTGTGATTGACTGGAAGAAAGGGGTTTTTTTGTGCCCTTTTCTTTTTTGTTAATAAACTATTTTTTGATTCAATCTAAGAGAGCGTCTGACTATTGGGTTCAAACCCCTCCTGTGGCCCAGTGGTAGTATCTAAGACTTTCACGCCAGAGACCCGAGTTCTATCCCCAGCTCTGACAGAATAACCAAGCCACATAATGAACCCAGAGACGCCTAACCCTCAAGAACTCTTTGCCACAGTTGCTCAGCATGAGTCCACAGTTCAGCGCCATGAGACAGCCCTAGCTCAGCAGGAGACTTTGATGGCTAAACACTCACAGGTGCTGACCGACCTCATGACTTCTATTCGTCAAATCTTTGACCGGCTGCCCTCCACTCCAGCTGCTGCTTCTTCTACTGCTGCCTCTGTACCCCTTCCGGGGTCTCAAATGCTTTCTCCTTTGGCTGAACCTCGCCTACCTCCACCGCAACGTTTCTTGGGTGATCCCAGTGCATGTGATGGATTCCTGACTCAATGCTCTCTCACATTTGAACTACAGCCATCTTCCTTCCCCTCAGATCGGGCCAAGATCGCGTATGTTATCACCCTCCTTTCTGGTAAGGCTCTCTCCTGGGCAACAGCAGTCTGGAAGGCACAGGCACCCTGCTGTTCAAGTTATTCTATGTTCAAAGAGGAGTTCAAAAGAGTCTTCGACCACCCTCTTGGCGCTCAGCAAGCCTCCAAGAGACTTCTCACCCTTCGACAAGGTAATGGCAGTGCCGCTGAATATGCCATACAGTTTCGGACAGTTGCGGCTGGGAGTGGTTGGAACGATGAGGCCCTCATGGTGAGTTTCCTGAACGGTCTATCTGAGGCAATCAAGGATGACCTGGCTATCAGAGAACCTGCCAGTGATCTCGAGGCTCTTATCGATCAAGCAATCAAGCTAGATAATCGCCTGAGGGAAAGAAACCTGCATCGCCAGTCTGTTCCCACACTGTCTGCCAGCCCAGCTCCTTTCCCAATGCTAACAGTGCCCCAAGATTCTCTAGAGCCCATGCAGTTGGGTAGGGCTCGACTGTCTCCTTCAGAGCGCGACCGTCGCTTCAGAGAGCGCTGTTGTCTATATTGTGGAGTGCAAGGTCATTTTCGCTCTGCTTGTCCAGAGCTCTCGGGAAACGCCAAGTCCCGCACAGGCAAGGAAGGACTGTAACGGGAGTAACACTCACTGCTTCACCTTCCAACGCTGGGTTGTCCCTTCCCATCACACTCACTTGGGGAGACAAGAAACATCAACTCCAGGCCTTGATTGATTCCGGGAACTTTATGGATATTTCCCTTGCCAAGAGTCTCCTGATCCCTACTAGTTCCCTTCCTGCCCCCCTAACTGTAACAGCCTTAGATGGAAGACCGTTAGCTCCTGGGAGAGTTACCCACATCACCTCTCCCCTTTGTCTTTTCATTTACCAGCACCAGGAGAGAATGCGCTTTCACATAATTCAGTCTCCAGAGTTTCCTGTTATCCTCGGTCACCCCTGGCTCCTCCAGCATAACCCACACTTTGATTGGTCCTCTGGCACAGTCCTCAGTTGGGGTTCCACCTGTCAGACTACATGCTTGGCCCAGAACTCCCCTGATCCTGTTATCGAGTCTCAGGAACCCTTAGACCTGTCTCAAGTACCTCCTCAGTATCACCACCTCAAGGCAGTGTTCAGCAAGAGGAAAGCCACTTCTTTACCTCCACACCGCCCCTATGACTGCGTCATTGAGTTACTCCCTGGAACCTGTCCCCCCAGAGGTCGTATATTCTCTTTGTCTTCCCCTGAACGAACTGCAATGGACAAGTACATTGACGAATCCCTTTCAGCAGGAATCATCCGTCCATCCACTTCCCCTGCTGGAGCTGGATTCTTCTTTGTTGGGAAAAAGGATGGCGGACTTCGGCCATGTATTGATTACAGGGGCCTTAATAAGATCACTGTTCGAAATCGTTATCCCTTGCCGTTAATGGGCACTGCCTTCGAAATTCTGCAGGAAGCCAACATCTTCACTAAGCTTGACTTGCGCAATGCCTACCATCTTGTGCGCATCAGACAAGGAGATGAGTGGAAGACTGCCTTCAACACGCCCACTGGACACTTTGAATACCTAGTTATGCCTTTCGGTCTCACTAATGCTCCTGCAGTCTTTCAAGCTCTCATTAATGATGTTCTCAGAGACATGCTCAACCAATTTGTTTTTGTCTACTTAGATGATATTCTAATCTTCTCGAGTTCCCTCCAAGAGCATGTGAAGCACGTCAGTAAGGTTCTCAGACGCTTTCTGGACAACCATCTTTATGTCAAACCTGAGAAATGTGAGTTTCATGTGACCAAGGTCCAGTTCCTGGGGTTCATCATTCAACCTGGCCAGATACATATGGACCCTCAAAAGGTTCAAGCAGTTGTGGATTGGCCTACCCCCTCGTCAGTAAAAGAGGTACAGCGTTTTCTTGGCTTTGCCAATTTTTATCGCAAGTTCATCCTGAACTTTAGTACTGTAGCGGCTCCTGTATCTGCCCTCACTAAGGGAAACACAGCCAGCTTTTGTTGGGGGCCTGAAGCAGAGTTGGCCTTCAACAAACTCAAACACTGTTTCACCTCTGCACCTGTTCTTATTCTACCCAACCCAGATATTCCATTCATTGTGGAGGTTGATGCCTCGGATGTTGGGGTTGGAGCTATACTGTCCCAAAGGGGGGAGGACAACAAGCTGCACCCTTGTGCATTCCTTTCCCACCGCCTTACACCGACTGAGAGTAACTATCATGTGGGGGATCGAGAGCTACTGGCAGTTAAACTAGCGCTTGAAGAGTGGAGGCATTGGCTTGAGGGGGCCAAACACCCATTTCAAGTGCTTACAGACCACAAGAACTTAGAATACATTCAGCAAGCTAAGCGACTCAACCCCCGCCAGGCACGTTGGTCCTTATTCTTCAACAGATTCCAGTTCATCTTGTCCTACCGCCCTGGCTCCAAGAACATTAAACCTGATGCATTGTCCCGAGTATATGTAAACACTCCTCATGAAGATTCCATTACGCCGATTATCCCCAGTTCCAAGATAATAGCTCATATCAGGTGGGAGCTGGAAAATACTGTAAAGCAAGCCCAGACCCGAGAACCTGACCCAGGAGGAGGGCCAACCAACTGTTTGTTTGTCCCGAAAGCTGTCCGCTCCCAGGTCCTCCAGTGGGGTCACTCCTCACGCCTCACCTGTCACCCTGGCACTTCTCGGACCCTTGAGTTTCTCCAGAGACGGTTTTGGTGGCCAACTATCAAGGAGGATGTCACAACATTTGTAAATGCCTGTCCCACATGCAACCAAGGTAAAGTCTCTCATCGTTCACCCCAGGGGCTACTGCACCCTCTTTCCATACCACACAGACCCTGGTCTCATCTTTCCATGGATTTTATTACTGGACTTCCACTATCACAGGGCAACACCACCATCATGGTCATAGTGGATAGATTCTCCAAGGCTGCCCGATTTATTCCCTTGCCCAAACTACCTACCGCAAAGGAGACTGCTGAATTGGTTGTCAGCCATGTCTTTCGCGTCTTTGGCATCCCACAAGACATTGTCTCTGACCGAGGGCCCCAATTTTCCTCCCGGTTCTGGCGGGCATTTTGTCAATCTCTGGGGGCTACAGTGAGTCTTATCTTCCGGGTTCCACCCGGAGTCCAATGGGCAAACTGAGAGGCTGAACAAAGATCTGGAGACTACCCTGAGGTGTATGTCGGCTAACAACCCATCCTCTTGGTCTTCCTTCATCATGTGGGCAGAATACGCGCACAACTCCCTTCGCTCCTCTGCTACGGGTATGTCCCCTTTCGAGTGCCAGTTCGGGTATACTCCTCCTCTATTCCCTGAACAAGAAGTGGACGTTGCAGTTCCCTCCGTGCAACAGTTCATCAAGCGCTGCCGTAAGACATGGAAGAAGGTCAGACTCAAACTCCTTAAAGTCTCCCTGCAGTACCAGCACCAGGCTAATCGCAGACGCAGACCTGCCCCAACTCTGCGCCCCGGCCAAAGGGTTTGGCTGTCCACCAGGAACATTCCCTTGCGGGTGGAATCTCGTAAACTTTCTCAGAGGTTCATCGGCCCCTTCAAGATTGCCAGGAAAGTTAACCCAGTTACTTATCGGTTATACTTATCTAAGTCTTTAACCCCCTGAGGTCGGCGGTATCGCCGGCGATACCAGCTCGCTTTTTTTTTATCAGTGTAAAATAAACTGATAAATACTCTGTTGACTTTGATTTTCCATAGGAGTTTCATACATCAATCGATTCTGTTAAATGTGTATTATTTTTGTGTATACTCACAATAAAAACAAAGTGTTGTGCTTTTTGTCAAATAAAGAAAAATAAACACGAAGCGAGTTCTGCCTTCTCTCTGTCAGTGTAGTCCATTCTGAAACGCGTCTGAAAATGAACTGTAACTCAGCGAATACTCAGTCAAACAGACATACAGACACACAGGCATGAAGCTTGAATTCTCTTCTTTTAAATGAAGTAATTTATATAAAAAACAAATATTCTCAGTTCATGTAATCTGTAAGAAAAGAGCGAGATGTCAGTCGTTCTCATCTCATCTAATTACTTGTAATGTGACTCCGCCCTCGGAGAGCGCGCGCTATTCAAACGCAAATGACTGAGGCAATCCACGCAAACTGTGAACGCCCCACATATCAGCTCGAGAAAACAAGTTTATTCAGATCATTGTAGCCTACTTGTTTACACCGTCTCACAGCGCTGTGAGGAATAATAATAATGGAAAATGTCCCTCAGAAGTGCAGGTATATCGAGGAGCGAGCTGAGGAATGGTGTAAGTTTTTTTTCCTTCTCACGTGAATGGGTTTCTGTTTATGAATGAATGAACGGCAGAGATGCGCGCTGTTTACCACAGATCGCAAAAAGAGTTTAAATTTAAATCGCGTGTGTGAATGAATGATGATGTTTTAGCAAACTGTATTGCTATACTGAGATGAGTAAAATCGACTGAAATATGTTGAAATAAAGTGTCTAGGTTTTGACATAAATGAAAATATAAATGTAATTTTACAAAATATTATCGATTTTCAAATACTGCTGTATTGAATGAACAGCTTTTAGCAAACTCTATTGCTATACTGAGATGAGGAAAAATATCAAAAATTATCAAAAATAAAGTCATCAAATAATACGTTTTGTATACTTTAGTTTTTAAAAAGAAAGATTACACTTGAATTGTTGTAATTGTAACCTTTTTAATAAAAAATATATATTTATAAGGTAGATGTAAACAAGTAAATATATTTTTTTTTCTTTAAATAATTTGTATTGTGTTTTATTAGTGACAAATTTGTGGAGAGGATAAATATTCCAAAACTGAAAATACAGTATGAGAATTAACTGCACAATTACTAGACATGTTTATCTTGGATATTATACAATTTGCAAGCACAATTCGTGAAAAATAAAATAAAAATTGCGATGCCTCCAACTGTGAACCAATTTGGTAGTGTATATATATATATATATATATATATATATATATATGTGTGTATATATATGAAGAGTTCAGATGCAAAAGCCTCTAAATGCCATCTGAAATTTTCTTCTAGAATGATCATTTTATGAAGCTTGTATATTTAAGTTAGCTATAGGTGACACACCTGAATGAATGGCTCATTAAGTATGCAGGGGCATTGTCTAATCAGGTGTGAACTACTAAATATGCATGATCGTTTACGCCCATCCGCATATTGGCTTTCCAAACTAAAAGTGTTTCGCAAAACTTAAATCAATGTATTGTTTTATGTGAATGATTAGGCAGGATGATTTTCACATTATTTTGAAGAAAAAACTCTAGGCGAGGACATCCATTAGTCAAAAGTCTTATTGCCACATATTTAGTATGTGTTTTGTGGCTTTATTTCAGAAACTTTCATTTTTTGTTTTTTCAATAACCATGCATAAACATTATTCTCTCAAAAATGAAAACATGTACATACATGTGGCTCACATATTATGGTAGTCCTGTTTGTGCTAAATAGAGTGTAATTTTTTTTTGCCATTGATATGTTTATAAGCAACTGAAAAAAGCACAAATGTCAGGGCATGTCAGAACATCTCAAGGACCCCAAAAACACCCCAGACCCCAGAGGGTTAAAGATAAATCCCACTTTTCATGTCTCTCTGTTAAAACCAGTTTTGTCTTCTCCTTTTCTTGCGACAGGTAAACCTCCCCCTCCTCGTATCATTGGTGGCCAGCCAGCCTACACAGTCCACCGAATACTGGATGTCCGTCAAGTACGTGGGTCCCGGCAGTATCTTGTGGACTGGGAGGGCTATGGTCCTGAGGAGCGCTCCTGGGTCCCTGCCAGGGACATCTTAGACCCGAAACTAATTCGAGAATTTCATGCTTCCAAGTCTAGTCGTCCTGGAGGGAACGTCAGGAGCCATTCCTAGAGGAGGGGGTCCTGTCAGAGATTTTGCTTTGTAATGTTTTTTTTTGGCCACTAGAGGTCCTCCTAAAACTCATGTCTACACATGTGCTTTTTGGTAATCTGTGTTATTGTTTTCACCTGTGTCTCGTTTTGTGTGGTGTATTTAAGCTGGTCTGTTTCTCTGCGTCCTTGCTTGGTTATTGTTGTTCCTAAGCCTGTGACTGCCGTAAGTTTGCTCGTCTCAAGAAGATTTATTTTTGTGTATTTTGGATTGTTTCCAGAGTTAATATTTTGCTGTTATTGGATCCTTTTCCTGAGTTTCTGTTTTTGTGATTGACTGGAAGAAAGGGGTTTTTTTGTGCCCTTTTCTTTTTTGTTAATAAACTATTTTTTGATTCAATCTAAGAGAGCGTCTGACTATTGGGTTCAAACCCCTCCTGTGGCCCAGTGGTAGTATCTAAGACTTTCACGCCAGAGACCCGAGTTCTATCCCCAGCTCTGACAGAATAACCAAGCCACATAATGAACCCAGAGACGCCTAACCCTCAAGAACTCTTTGCCACAGTTGCTCAGCATGAGTCCACAGTTCAGCGCCATGAGACAGCCCTAGCTCAGCAGGAGACTTTGATGGCTAAACACTCACAGGTGCTGACCGACCTCATGACTTCTATTCGTCAAATCTTTGACCGGCTGCCCTCCACTCCAGCTGCTGCTTCTTCTACTGCTGCCTCTGTACCCCTTCCGGGGTCTCAAATGCTTTCTCCTTTGGCTGAACCTCGCCTACCTCCACCGCAACGTTTCTTGGGTGATCCCAGTGCATGTGATGGATTCCTGACTCAATGCTCTCTCACATTTGAACTACAGCCATCTTCCTTCCCCTCAGATCGGGCCAAGATCGCGTATGTTATCACCCTCCTTTCTGGTAAGGCTCTCTCCTGGGCAACAGCAGTCTGGAAGGCACAGGCACCCTGCTGTTCAAGTTATTCTATGTTCAAAGAGGAGTTCAAAAGAGTCTTCGACCACCCTCTTGGCGCTCAGCAAGCCTCCAAGAGACTTCTCACCCTTCGACAAGGTAATGGCAGTGCCGCTGAATATGCCATACAGTTTCGGACAGTTGCGGCTGGGAGTGGTTGGAACGATGAGGCCCTCATGGTGAGTTTCCTGAACGGTCTATCTGAGGCAATCAAGGATGACCTGGCTATCAGAGAACCTGCCAGTGATCTCGAGGCTCTTATCGATCAAGCAATCAAGCTAGATAATCGCCTGAGGGAAAGAAACCTGCATCGCCAGTCTGTTCCCACACTGTCTGCCAGCCCAGCTCCTTTCCCAATGCTAACAGTGCCCCAAGATTCTCTAGAGCCCATGCAGTTGGGTAGGGCTCGACTGTCTCCTTCAGAGCGCGACCGTCGCTTCAGAGAGCGCTGTTGTCTATATTGTGGAGTGCAAGGTCATTTTCGCTCTGCTTGTCCAGAGCTCTCGGGAAACGCCAAGTCCCGCACAGGCAAGGAAGGACTGTAACGGGAGTAACACTCACTGCTTCACCTTCCAACGCTGGGTTGTCCCTTCCCATCACACTCACTTGGGGAGACAAGAAACATCAACTCCAGGCCTTGATTGATTCCGGGAACTTTATGGATATTTCCCTTGCCAAGAGTCTCCTGATCCCTACTAGTTCCCTTCCTGCCCCCCTAACTGTAACAGCCTTAGATGGAAGACCGTTAGCTCCTGGGAGAGTTACCCACATCACCTCTCCCCTTTGTCTTTTCATTTACCAGCACCAGGAGAGAATGCGCTTTCACATAATTCAGTCTCCAGAGTTTCCTGTTATCCTCGGTCACCCCTGGCTCCTCCAGCATAACCCACACTTTGATTGGTCCTCTGGCACAGTCCTCAGTTGGGGTTCCACCTGTCAGACTACATGCTTGGCCCAGAACTCCCCTGATCCTGTTATCGAGTCTCAGGAACCCTTAGACCTGTCTCAAGTACCTCCTCAGTATCACCACCTCAAGGCAGTGTTCAGCAAGAGGAAAGCCACTTCTTTACCTCCACACCGCCCCTATGACTGCGTCATTGAGTTACTCCCTGGAACCTGTCCCCCCAGAGGTCGTATATTCTCTTTGTCTTCCCCTGAACGAACTGCAATGGACAAGTACATTGACGAATCCCTTTCAGCAGGAATCATCCGTCCATCCACTTCCCCTGCTGGAGCTGGATTCTTCTTTGTTGGGAAAAAGGATGGCGGACTTCGGCCATGTATTGATTACAGGGGCCTTAATAAGATCACTGTTCGAAATCGTTATCCCTTGCCGTTAATGGGCACTGCCTTCGAAATTCTGCAGGAAGCCAACATCTTCACTAAGCTTGACTTGCGCAATGCCTACCATCTTGTGCGCATCAGACAAGGAGATGAGTGGAAGACTGCCTTCAACACGCCCACTGGACACTTTGAATACCTAGTTATGCCTTTCGGTCTCACTAATGCTCCTGCAGTCTTTCAAGCTCTCATTAATGATGTTCTCAGAGACATGCTCAACCAATTTGTTTTTGTCTACTTAGATGATATTCTAATCTTCTCGAGTTCCCTCCAAGAGCATGTGAAGCACGTCAGTAAGGTTCTCAGACGCTTTCTGGACAACCATCTTTATGTCAAACCTGAGAAATGTGAGTTTCATGTGACCAAGGTCCAGTTCCTGGGGTTCATCATTCAACCTGGCCAGATACATATGGACCCTCAAAAGGTTCAAGCAGTTGTGGATTGGCCTACCCCCTCGTCAGTAAAAGAGGTACAGCGTTTTCTTGGCTTTGCCAATTTTTATCGCAAGTTCATCCTGAACTTTAGTACTGTAGCGGCTCCTGTATCTGCCCTCACTAAGGGAAACACAGCCAGCTTTTGTTGGGGGCCTGAAGCAGAGTTGGCCTTCAACAAACTCAAACACTGTTTCACCTCTGCACCTGTTCTTATTCTACCCAACCCAGATATTCCATTCATTGTGGAGGTTGATGCCTCGGATGTTGGGGTTGGAGCTATACTGTCCCAAAGGGGGGAGGACAACAAGCTGCACCCTTGTGCATTCCTTTCCCACCGCCTTACACCGACTGAGAGTAACTATCATGTGGGGGATCGAGAGCTACTGGCAGTTAAACTAGCGCTTGAAGAGTGGAGGCATTGGCTTGAGGGGGCCAAACACCCATTTCAAGTGCTTACAGACCACAAGAACTTAGAATACATTCAGCAAGCTAAGCGACTCAACCCCCGCCAGGCACGTTGGTCCTTATTCTTCAACAGATTCCAGTTCATCTTGTCCTACCGCCCTGGCTCCAAGAACATTAAACCTGATGCATTGTCCCGAGTATATGTAAACACTCCTCATGAAGATTCCATTACGCCGATTATCCCCAGTTCCAAGATAATAGCTCATATCAGGTGGGAGCTGGAAAATACTGTAAAGCAAGCCCAGACCCGAGAACCTGACCCAGGAGGAGGGCCAACCAACTGTTTGTTTGTCCCGAAAGCTGTCCGCTCCCAGGTCCTCCAGTGGGGTCACTCCTCACGCCTCACCTGTCACCCTGGCACTTCTCGGACCCTTGAGTTTCTCCAGAGACGGTTTTGGTGGCCAACTATCAAGGAGGATGTCACAACATTTGTAAATGCCTGTCCCACATGCAACCAAGGTAAAGTCTCTCATCGTTCACCCCAGGGGCTACTGCACCCTCTTTCCATACCACACAGACCCTGGTCTCATCTTTCCATGGATTTTATTACTGGACTTCCACTATCACAGGGCAACACCACCATCATGGTCATAGTGGATAGATTCTCCAAGGCTGCCCGATTTATTCCCTTGCCCAAACTACCTACCGCAAAGGAGACTGCTGAATTGGTTGTCAGCCATGTCTTTCGCGTCTTTGGCATCCCACAAGACATTGTCTCTGACCGAGGGCCCCAATTTTCCTCCCGGTTCTGGCGGGCATTTTGTCAATCTCTGGGGGCTACAGTGAGTCTTATCTTCCGGGTTCCACCCGGAGTCCAATGGGCAAACTGAGAGGCTGAACAAAGATCTGGAGACTACCCTGAGGTGTATGTCGGCTAACAACCCATCCTCTTGGTCTTCCTTCATCATGTGGGCAGAATACGCGCACAACTCCCTTCGCTCCTCTGCTACGGGTATGTCCCCTTTCGAGTGCCAGTTCGGGTATACTCCTCCTCTATTCCCTGAACAAGAAGTGGACGTTGCAGTTCCCTCCGTGCAACAGTTCATCAAGCGCTGCCGTAAGACATGGAAGAAGGTCAGACTCAAACTCCTTAAAGTCTCCCTGCAGTACCAGCACCAGGCTAATCGCAGACGCAGACCTGCCCCAACTCTGCGCCCCGGCCAAAGGGTTTGGCTGTCCACCAGGAACATTCCCTTGCGGGTGGAATCTCGTAAACTTTCTCAGAGGTTCATCGGCCCCTTCAAGATTGCCAGGAAAGTTAACCCAGTTACTTATCGGTTATACTTATCTAAGTCTTTAACCCCCTGAGGTCGGCGGTATCGCCGGCGATACCAGCTCGCTTTTTTTTTATCAGTGTAAAATAAACTGATAAATACTCTGTTGACTTTGATTTTCCATAGGAGTTTCATACATCAATCGATTCTGTTAAATGTGTATTATTTTTGTGTATACTCACAATAAAAACAAAGTGTTGTGCTTTTTGTCAAATAAAGAAAAATAAACACGAAGCGAGTTCTGCCTTCTCTCTGTCAGTGTAGTCCATTCTGAAACGCGTCTGAAAATGAACTGTAACTCAGCGAATACTCAGTCAAACAGACATACAGACACACAGGCATGAAGCTTGAATTCTCTTCTTTTAAATGAAGTAATTTATATAAAAAACAAATATTCTCAGTTCATGTAATCTGTAAGAAAAGAGCGAGATGTCAGTCGTTCTCATCTCATCTAATTACTTGTAATGTGACTCCGCCCTCGGAGAGCGCGCGCTATTCAAACGCAAATGACTGAGGCAATCCACGCAAACTGTGAACGCCCCACATATCAGCTCGAGAAAACAAGTTTATTCAGATCATTGTAGCCTACTTGTTTACACCGTCTCACAGCGCTGTGAGGAATAATAATAATGGAAAATGTCCCTCAGAAGTGCAGGTATATCGAGGAGCGAGCTGAGGAATGGTGTAAGTTTTTTTTCCTTCTCACGTGAATGGGTTTCTGTTTATGAATGAATGAACGGCAGAGATGCGCGCTGTTTACCACAGATCGCAAAAAGAGTTTAAATTTAAATCGCGTGTGTGAATGAATGATGATGTTTTAGCAAACTGTATTGCTATACTGAGATGAGTAAAATCGACTGAAATATGTTGAAATAAAGTGTCTAGGTTTTGACATAAATGAAAATATAAATGTAATTTTACAAAATATTATCGATTTTCAAATACTGCTGTATTGAATGAACAGCTTTTAGCAAACTCTATTGCTATACTGAGATGAGGAAAAATATCAAAAATTATCAAAAATAAAGTCATCAAATAATACGTTTTGTATACTTTAGTTTTTAAAAAGAAAGATTACACTTGAATTGTTGTAATTGTAACCTTTTTAATAAAAAATATATATTTATAAGGTAGATGTAAACAAGTAAATATATTTTTTTTTCTTTAAATAATTTGTATTGTGTTTTATTAGTGACAAATTTGTGGAGAGGATAAATATTCCAAAACTGAAAATACAGTATGAGAATTAACTGCACAATTACTAGACATGTTTATCTTGGATATTATACAATTTGCAAGCACAATTCGTGAAAAATAAAATAAAAATTGCGATGCCTCCAACTGTGAACCAATTTGGTAGTGTATATATATATATATATATATATATATATATATATATGTGTGTATATATATGAAGAGTTCAGATGCAAAAGCCTCTAAATGCCATCTGAAATTTTCTTCTAGAATGATCATTTTATGAAGCTTGTATATTTAAGTTAGCTATAGGTGACACACCTGAATGAATGGCTCATTAAGTATGCAGGGGCATTGTCTAATCAGGTGTGAACTACTAAATATGCATGATCGTTTACGCCCATCCGCATATTGGCTTTCCAAACTAAAAGTGTTTCGCAAAACTTAAATCAATGTATTGTTTTATGTGAATGATTAGGCAGGATGATTTTCACATTATTTTGAAGAAAAAACTCTAGGCGAGGACATCCATTAGTCAAAAGTCTTATTGCCACATATTTAGTATGTGTTTTGTGGCTTTATTTCAGAAACTTTCATTTTTTGTTTTTTCAATAACCATGCATAAACATTATTCTCTCAAAAATGAAAACATGTACATACATGTGGCTCACATATTATGGTAGTCCTGTTTGTGCTAAATAGAGTGTAATTTTTTTTTGCCATTGATATGTTTATAAGCAACTGAAAAAAGCACAAATGTCAGGGCATGTCAGAACATCTCAAGGACCCCAAAAACACCCCAGACCCCAGAGGGTTAAAGATAAATCCCACTTTTCATGTCTCTCTGTTAAAACCAGTTTTGTCTTCTCCTTTTCTTGCGACAGGTAAACCTCCCCCTCCTCGTATCATTGGTGGCCAGCCAGCCTACACAGTCCACCGAATACTGGATGTCCGTCAAGTACGTGGGTCCCGGCAGTATCTTGTGGACTGGGAGGGCTATGGTCCTGAGGAGCGCTCCTGGGTCCCTGCCAGGGACATCTTAGACCCGAAACTAATTCGAGAATTTCATGCTTCCAAGTCTAGTCGTCCTGGAGGGAACGTCAGGAGCCATTCCTAGAGGAGGGGGTCCTGTCAGAGATTTTGCTTTGTAATGTTTTTTTTTGGCCACTAGAGGTCCTCCTAAAACTCATGTCTACACATGTGCTTTTTGGTAATCTGTGTTATTGTTTTCACCTGTGTCTCGTTTTGTGTGGTGTATTTAAGCTGGTCTGTTTCTCTGCGTCCTTGCTTGGTTATTGTTGTTCCTAAGCCTGTGACTGCCGTAAGTTTGCTCGTCTCAAGAAGATTTATTTTTGTGTATTTTGGATTGTTTCCAGAGTTAATATTTTGCTGTTATTGGATCCTTTTCCTGAGTTTCTGTTTTTGTGATTGACTGGAAGAAAGTGGGTTTTTTTGTGCCCTTTTCTTTTTTGTTAATAAACTATTTTTTGATTCAATCTAAGAGAGCGTCTGACTATTGGGTTCAAACCCCTCCTGTGGCCCAGTGGTAGTATCTAAGACTTTCACGCCAGAGACCCGAGTTCTATCCCCAGCTCTGACAAGACCGCTTTACAACTATAGGACAGGAAGAGTTAAATAAACTTAACATTGCATCTAAACCAACAACATGGTACAACAATACTACGCGTGTTCTAAAGAGAGAAACCCGTAATTTAGAGCGTAAATGGAAACGAACTAATTTAGAGGTCTTTAGAATCGCGTGGAAAGACAGTATGTCACGTTATAAAAAGGCCCTAAAAGCGGCCAGGGCTGAGCACCTCCGCAAACTAATAGAAAACAACCAAAACAATCCTAGGTTTTTATTTAACACCGTGGCTAGACTAACAAATAAACAGATGTCACCTGAACAAAATATTCCGTTACAGTTTAGTAGTAATGATTTCATGAAGTTCTTCACTGAGAAAATAGAAAACATCAGAACCACAATTGTAAACGTTCAATCCTCAATCGCGCCTTATAATTCAGCCTCAATTATCACGACGCAAGAACAATTACAGTGCTTTACAACTATAGAACAAAAAGAGTTAAATAAACGTATCACTTCATCTAAAACAACAACATGTTTATTAGATCCTATACCAACTAAACTACTGGAAGAAGTGTTACCTACAGTGGAAGAGCCTCTCCTCAATATTATTAACTCATCTTTATCTTTAGGTCATGTTCCAAGAACATTTAAACTGGCAGTTATAAAACCTCTCATTAAGAAACCACAATTAGACCCGCATGATCTAGCAAATTATAGACCCATTTCAAATCTTCCTTTTATGTCTAAAATACTAGAAAAAGTGGTGTCCGCTCAACTGGGCTCTTTCTTGCAAGAAAATGACATCTATGAAAAGTTTCAGTCTGGATTCAGACCGCATCATAGCACTGAAACTGCGCTCGTTAAAATTACAAATGATTTACTTTTAGCATCTGACCAAGGCTGTATCTCAATACTAGTTTTACTTGATCTTAGTGCTGCGTTCGATACTATAGTTCACACAATACTTAGTTCGACTACAAAATTATACTGGTGTTCAAGGACAAGCATTAAGTTGGTTCAGATCATACTTATCTGACCGCTACCATTTTGTCTATTTAAATGGAGAAAAATCGATCATAACTCCAGTAAACTATGGAGTGCCGCAGGGATCTGTGTTAGGCCCTCTGTTATTCTTAATATATATGCTGCCACTTGGAAATATTATAAGGAAACATGGAATTAGTTTCCATTGTTATGCTGATGACACTCAAATCTATATTTCATCACGGCCAGATGAAAACGCTAAATTATCCAAATTGACAGAGTGTGTTAAAGATATAAAAGATTGGATGACGCGCAATTTTCTTTTATTAAATCCAGACAAGACAGAGGTACTAATCATCGGTTCAAAAAAACGCCCACAAAACCTCTCACACTACAACTTTAACCTGTTAAGCTGCAACCCCACTTTTGAAAAATCCCCAGAAATGACATACCTAAACTGAAACAGATACAGTTCATGAACCCTTTGTACTAAAAGCACAAGTATGATCTCGTTTGAAAGCTGACACCTGGCAGTTTATTGTAAATGTAGAATTAATTATTGTCATAATGACAAAAATTGTTATAAATAGCTTCAAAGTTCCCTTTCAAGGGAACTCGCGTTGCGTCGAGAATGACGCTATGGGGAACGCTTTGCGTGATGACGTCTTGAAGCACATGTAAAATCAGTCCAATGGTGTGGCGGAACGTCAGAGGCGGGTGACGTCACGTACCAGGAAGCTATAAAAGCCAGCTTTCTGAGTCTTCAGTCGCGCTCTGTGTTGAATCTGTCCTTGTTATTTGGTGTTGTCTGTCTATATTATATATATATATTCAGTATGGCGAGTAAGCAGCAGCAGTTTAGAGTGTGTGTTCATCCCTGCCCGCATTATTTAACGGGAGGTGATACTCACACTCTTTGTGTTGTTTGTTTGGGTGAAGAGCATGCCCAGTCAGCACTCGAGGGTGGTGACTGTGTGCATTGCGACGCGCTCCCTATGCGTACGCTCAGATCCCGCCTGGCGTTATTTCACCAGGATCGCGTTCCCCATGGCTCTGGTCCCGCCGCTGCCGAGGCACGGCGTCGATCTCAGACCTGGGGTTCGCAAATGGATCTATCAGTGGATGTTGAGACGGGCTCTGCCTTATCTCAGCCTCTTACTGATAGATCCAGTGCCTCTCATCAGGGTGTGGAAGCACGCGCGGCGGTTTCTTCCCCCCCGATAGAGGCACCAATACTGCAATTGTCCAGCTCTGAGGAGTTGGACGTTGTTAGTGTTGAAGCTGAGTCTGAGGATTCGCCACCTCAGTCTCATGCTTTTGAGGAATTGCTCGATGTAGTGACTAGAGCTGTCGAGAGACTTTCCATTGAGTGGCCAGAGGATAGGCAGGACGTTCGTTCGAAAAGTAAGCTCGACGAACGCTTCCTGCCATCCCGTGCACAGCCTCAGCGCAGAAGCCTTCCGTTTTTCCCCGATCTCCACACCGAGGTGTCGAGATCGTGGGGGAAACCCATGTCATACAGAGTTTACAGTGCACAAACATCTCACTACGCTTCCATTTCCAAATATAAAGAGCATGGTTATGGGGAGATGCCGAAGGTGGAGGAGACGCTTGCGAGCTATCTCTCTCCAGCAACGGCATCCTCCCTGAAGGCTCCTGTGTTACCCTCCAAACCAGTCAGATTCACATCTTCACTGATTAATAAAGCATATTCCGCCGCTGGTCAAGCTGCAGCGTGTCTCCACACTATGTCTCTCATGCAAGCTTATCAGGCTGAATTACTGGGTGATTTAGATGAGGGCGGGGGTATTGGTCCTGAGGCAGTGTCCGAACTGCGTAGGGCCACAGATTTGTCTCTCAGGGCCACCAAGGAGACCGCTAAATCAATCGGGCGGTCTATGGCAGCCCTGGTGGCCACTGAGAGGCATCTGTGGCTCAATCTGAGCGATATAAAGGACAAAGAGAAACATTTTCTGTTGGATGCTCCGGTTTCTGCCTCAGGTTTATTTGGAGATGCTGTAAATAGTGCTGTTGTTAAATCTCAAGAAGCGTCTAAGCAGGCAGCCGCACTTCAAAAACTTCTCCCCCGCCGTTCTTTCTATGAGGCTGCTGAGCGGGAGCAGCCTCACTCATCTAAAAAGAGCGCTGAACATCGTGCCACTCAAAAACAGAGTGTGTCCTCCCGTGCTCCCCCACAAAAATCACGGGGACACGGAGGACGCTCTCAAACCCAGCAGTCTTCGAGGGGTAAGACGGATCTGCGGGCCGTCATTACCGCCAAGAAGGCTGCTGGGAAGAAGTCCTGATGTCCGAGGGCTCAGGGCGAATGAGGGTAGTCCCCCCCAAAGCAGAGCGGTTAACACCTCTTTTTACGGTGCCCGTCTCTCTTCGGTGCCCTCAGGGGACCGTTCTGCCAACCCTGCCGCCTTTGGTGTTACAGGGCGCAGCGGTCTCCGGCGAGCACATATCTCAAGGACCACCCGGAAACGTAGTGGCCTCGGGATGCCCGCCCCCTCTGAGGAGGGTGTTAGAGCAGTCTGTTCAGTCGTTCCCTGCCGGTGCGCCGTTACAGGGCGACAAACAGACTACTCAACAACAACAAAATCCAGAAACCAGTCTCGAGAGGCTGGTACCTCTAGTAGAATCTTTGGCAGCGTGGAAGCTACTGTCGAATGTTTCTCGTTGGGTCCTGCAGACCGTAGAAAAAGGGTATCAGATACAGTTCAAGAAACGCCCACCTCGGTTTATGGGGGTCCTGCCCACACTGGTGGGCCCCGAGCAGGTTCTGGTTATGGAACAGGAAGTAAACACTCTGTTAGAGAAAGGGGCCATAGAATATGTACCTCCCTCCAGCAGGGAAACCGGGTTTTACAGCCGGTACTTCATAGTTCCAAAGAAGGACGGGGGATTGCGTCCCATTTTAGATCTTCGAGTTCTGAACGAGTCAGTCATGCAGCTCAAGTTCAAAATGTTAACATTGAGACAGATCGTGCCACAGATCAGGTCCGAGGACTGGTTTGTCACGATAGACCTCAAGGACGCATATTTCCATATTTCCATCCGTCCGTGTCATTGGAAGTTCCTGAGGTTTGCTTTCGGGGGCAAAGCATACCAATATCGAGTTCTTCCATTCGGCCTAGCTTTATCACCCCGCACTTTCACCAAATGCATGGATGCAGCTCTGGCGCCCCTGCGCCTCCAGGGTATTCGCATCATGAACTACATCGACGATTGGTTGATTTTAGCTCATTCGCATCAGTTGGCGGTTCAACATCGAGATGTTGTTCTCGCCCACATGAGAGAGTTGGGGTTACGGCTGAACGCCAAGAAGAGTGTGCTTTCTCCACTCCAGAGGACCACTTTTCTAGGCGTAGTTTGGGATTCAGTGTCGATGCAGGCGCGCCTGTCACCGCCACGCATAGAGTCCATCCTTGCAGCTGTGAAAAGTGTAAAGCTAGGCCAGCTACTCACTGTCAAACAGTTTCAGAGACTGTTGGGTCTCATGGCAGCAGCTTCCAACGTGATACCTTTTGGACTACTGCACATGAGGCCCCTGCAGTGGTGGCTCAGGACCAGGGGGTTTTCCCCGAGGGGCAACCCATTTCGCACAATCAAGGTCACGCGGCGATGCTTACGTTCCCTGGTTATGTGGAAGAAACCTTGGTTCCTGTCCCAGGGCCCAGTGTTGGGAGCTCCTTGTCGTCGCAAACTGCTAACGACGGATGCTTCCCTCACGGGTTGGGGAGCGATCCTGGAGGGTCGCTCATCTCAAGGTCTGTGGGAAGACCATCATCGTTCCTGGCATATCAATCGCCTGGAGATGTTAGCTGTCTTCCGGGCTCTGAGGAGCTTTATCACAGATCTCAGGGGACACCATGTGTTAGTACACACGGACAACACGTCGGTAGTCGCCTATATCAACCACCAAGGGGGTTTGCGCTCGCGCCCGTTATCCAACTTGGCACGCCATATCCTCTTGTGGTCCCAGGGGAAGTTACTGTCACTAAGGGCAGCTTACATCCCCGGGGTCCAGAATATAGGAGCAGACACTCTGTCGAGACAGGGGCCGAGGCCCGGGGAATGGAGGCTCCACCCCGAGGTGGTGGAGCTGATATGGAGGGAGTTTGGCCAAGCTCAAGTGGATCTGTTTGCGTCTCGAGAGACGTCTCACTGTCCACTTTGGTTCTCCCTCACGCATCCAGCTCCTCTGGGACTGGATGCTATGGTACAGGCGTGGCGGCTACGTCTGTACGCCTTTCCCCCAGTTGCTCTGCTCCCGGGAGTTCTGGAGAGAGTCCGCAGGGACCGGGTTTGCCTGCTGCTTATAGCCCCGCGCTGGCCGGGCAGAGTATGGTTTCCCGATCTTGTGTCCCTCCTCGACGGGCATCCTCTGGAGCTTCCTGTCAGGAGGGACCTTCTGTCCCAAGCAGGGGGCTCAATATTTCACCCCCGCCCAGAACTGTGGAACCTGTGGGCTTGGCCTCTGAGGGGGCCCAGCTCATAGAGTCAGGTCTCTCAACTGAGGTTGTTGAGACCATTCTACAGTCCAGAGCTCCCTCCACGAGGAAACTTTATGCCCTGAAGTGGAGAGTCTTCACTTCTTGGTGTAGTGACCGTCGGTTGGATCCAGTCAACTGCCCAATTGGTACAGTTCTGGAGTTCCTGCAGGACCGGTTCACTGCAGGTCTGACCCCGTCCACCTTAAAGGTTTATGTGGCGGCCATAGGTGCTTACCACATTCCTTTGGGTGGAATGTCTGTGGCGAAAGACCCTTTGGTATCTCGTTTCCTTCGTGGCACTTGGAGGCTGAGGCCTGCAGTTCGCTCTAGGGTACCACCATGGGACTTGTCCATTGCATTACAAGGCTTGTCCCTGGCCCCCTTTGAGCCCATTGAGGAGGTTCCTGAGAAGTTTTTAACTCTGAAAGCTCTTTTCCTTCTTGCTATTTCTTCTCTCAAGAGAATAGGGGATCTGCAAGCATTGTCGGTTGCTCCGTCATGCTTAGAGTTTGCTCCGGGTATGGTAAAAGCTTTTCTTCATCCGAGACCGGGTTATATCCCCAAGGTCCCCACTAATGTGGTCAGACCTATTGTTCTGCAGGCCTTCTGTCCTCCTCCTTTTCAAAATGCTGACCAGGAGGCTAATAATTTGCTTTGCCCTGTTCGGGCGTTAGACGCTTATGTCCACAGAGCTGCCCTGTGGCGTAAAAGTGATCAATTATTTGTGTGCTTTGGGTCTCCTAACAAGGGAGGTCCAGTGTCTAAGCAGAGGATGAGCAAGTGGGTGGTCGAGGCTATCTCACTTGCTTATGAGGCGGCTGGGCAGCCTTCTCCTATGGCTGTCCGGTCCCATTCTACAAGGAGTATGGCGGCCTCTAAGGCCCTTATATCAGGAGTATCGTTACAGGACGTCTGTGATGCGGCAGGCTGGTCCTCACCGCACACTTTCGTCAGGTTCTACTCTCTGGATCTAGACTCTGCTCCAGGGTCTCATGTTTTGTCTTCCTAGTGCTGCTCACCAGATTTCACACGGGACAGACACTTGTAGCTATGGAGGCGTTGGTATAGAAGTTCCCCATAGCGTCATTCTCGACGCAACGCGAGTTCCCTTGAAAGGGAACGCCTCGGTTACGACTGTAACCTCGGTTCCCTGAAGAGGGAACGAGCGTTGCGTCGCCCTGCCATATCTCCTTCATGCCTGTCAGCCCGACTTCAGACTATACGAAGCTTTCGTTTTCTGTTTCAGGCCGGCTTTTATAGCTTCCTGGTACGTGACGTCACCCGCCTCTGACGTTCCGCCACACCATTGGACTGATTTTACATGTGCTTCAAGACGTCATCACGCAAAGCGTTCCCCATAGCGTCATTCTCGACGCAACGCTCGTTCCCTCTTCAGGGAACCGAGGTTACAGTCGTAACCGAGGCGTTTTGTAAAGTTATTAGAAATTATTTTTTATGAAACATACTCATGAAAATAAAATTGAAGTTGGCACTGTAGCAATCTAGAAATGCACTACAGCTAAAGCCACATGTCTAAACATTTTATGTTTAAAATCTGAAGATAATAAGTCCAAAACTCTGTATTTAGTTAAATGTTTTTCAAGACCATGTCAAATGACTTTATTTTGATTTGACGCTAAAATGCTACTGATGTTTATTGTCATCTTCTAACCATCTATCCAGTATATTGTCTTTATTGTTTTGTGGTGCAAACGATCCCCATTCAGTCTCAGTCTCCCCCTGCACACACTCACACCTCTCCAGCCTGGTTATGGCTCTAAATATGCATTTCTTTTGTCTGCATTATAGTTACTAACGACTGGCTATTCACAGGCTATTCATATGGTTTCAGTCCCTAATTTCTTTTCTCAAAGTTCACCTCACATTTTAAACTGTATCAAATGCATTTCTTGAATAAAGAAACATTTCAGTAAGCATTCAAAAAATAATAAAAGTATAACTTCTAGGTGGCAGGTGCACCTAGGGCTAGCTAGCATGTTAGCTTAGCACACCATCAATACACGACAATTTATGAGATTAAAACCATGTTTGTGCTACAAACTTACTTTATAAAGCAAATCGAGCATTTTAAATAATCTTCTGTGATCTAATTTGGCTTCAGATAAAAAAATCAGACAGAAAATATACTATGGTATAGTGTTCTGCACAATGATAGTCTATATAGATTAGCATTACATTATAAATATAATCTATTATTATGAAAATACCTGGCATGGCTTGAAAAACACAGGTAACTCAAATATCATTGCAAACATGTTTATTGTCTTCAAAACGTCTGTATCTGCATGCTACAGCGCGATCTCTTGTTAGCTTTGTGTGTATCAGTGACGTCCTGAATCTCACATGATTATGGCACTTCTTCATGTTCTATATAATGGACTATTATTGTGCATATAGCGCCCTCAGGCTATTGGTATGAATTGAAAACACAATATCAGGGTATATAAGCGCTCATAAAGATTACATCGACGCATTTGGGTATAAATTCAATAAATATTATTCCTGTCTATAGAAATATGATGTAAATCTATGAGAATCTATCAATATTTCTCCAAATCTGCACATTTTTGAGCTAAAGCCCTGAGGGACGTTGTTTTGTGTATCGCTGTCATGACGACAGCACAGAGTTTTTTATGAATGAAAGCGGCTGACACGCATAATTCATATTAAAGGTATCGACTCATTTTTTCATTTCATAACTCCTGACACAAATTAAGACATAACTGTCACTATGAGTTTCTCCGAATACAATAGTGGTCAAATACTGAAACTTGAGTATTATATCTTTTTAATTATGTATAGTTTGTCAAGGTATAACATTAAATCTGATAGTAATTTTGAATTAAATAAATAAAAAACGCTTCAGTGCGCGGGCGCACTGGCAACGGTTAACAGGTTAACATAGTAGGATGTCCTGTTACTTTATCCTCTACAGTAAAAGACCTGGGTGTTATACTAGACTGCAGCCTGTCTTTTGAAAATCATATTTCATATGTTACAAGAACAGCCTTTTTCCACCTTAGAAACATTGCTAAGCTACGTAACATGCTATCAGTTTCTGATGCAGAAAAATTAGTTCATGCATTCATGACCTCGAGACTAGATTACTGTAATGCTTTGTTGGCCGGTTGTCCTGCGTCCTCATTAAACAAGCTACAGTTGGTCCAAAATGCCACCGCTAGAGTTCTTACTAGATCAAGAAAATATGATCATATAACACCAATTTTATCATCACTACATTGGTTACCTAAAAAGTTCCGTATTAATTACAAGGTATTGCTACTGACTTATAAAGCCCTAAATGGCTTAGCTCCAGTCTATTTAACGGATCTTCTATCGCCCTATAATCCATCGCGCTCTTTAAGATCACTAAAAATCGAGGCTTTTGGTCATACCTAGGATATCCAGATCCACCAAAGGAGGGAGAGCATTTTCACATTTAGCTCCAAAACTCTGGAATAGTCTTTCTGATACTGTTCGTTGCTCAGACTCGCTTTCCCAGTTTAAAACTAGATTAAAGACGCATCTCTTCAGCCAGGCATTCATATAATACTTTTAATCTTATAGTTAAATCCGACCTCTAGTTCATAAAAACGCCAGAGGAGAACTGGCCCCCGACTGAGCCTGGGTTCTCCCAAGTTTTTTTTTTTTCTCCATTAGGTCACCTGATGGAGTTTTTCGGTTCCTTGCCACTGTTGCCTTTGGCTTGCTCAGTTGGGGATATTTGGGGATATTTAATTTAAATAATCAATCAACAATACTATTGATCAGCATTACCAAACGTGGACGTTTTCCACTAGAAACAAGCATTGATGTATTATTTTAATTTAATACTGTGAAGCTGCTTTGATACAATCTGTATTGTGAAAAGCGCTATATAAATAAACTTGACTTGACTTGACTTGACTTTCAGGAATGGCACAAAGTTATGTGCTACTAGAACCCTTTCTGCTTTCTGCTACTAGAACATCTTACTATTCAAACATAATAAACTCTGGGAAAAACAGTTCTAAGCTCCTCTTTTCCATAGTAAACTGGCTCCTTAAGCCATCTGACAATGTCTTCTTTGACCCCTCACCGGAACTCTGCAACAAGTTTCTAAAGTTTCAAAAATTCAAGACATTCATCATCATCTACTTAATATTCCTAGCACTCCATTTCAAAACCTGTCTGGGACCTGGGACACTGATTTGGGACTTTTATCTATATTTACTCTTGATTTCAGTGCAGCATTTGATACATTCTTGCACAGAATTCTTTTAGAAAGATTAGTCTATAAGAATTGCTGGTACCCCTCTGACTTGGTTCCAATCTTATCTTACGGGTCATACTCAATTTGTACAACTTAAGCAGTTTCAATCAAAGCCTTCTTAGGTTACTATTGGTGTTCCACAGGGCTCTGTCCTTGGCCCTCTTTTATTTATTATTTATCTTCTACCCCTTGGTAGTATATTTAGTAAATTTGTGATACAATTTCATTGTTATGCCGATGACACACAACTCTATCTGTCCATCCATTAAGTATTGCCATATTGTATAAGTATTGCCATATTTATTTATTCTCTAGCGCGCTCACGCCTTCCGTGCACTCTTTATTTATTTTATTTTTCTCTCGCGCCTTTTACGAGTATCAGTCAACAAACACGGTGAGTCATGTCATCTTCTTATTGTCACCTGCACCTCATGTAACATGTCTAGCATAGCCTTCTCTGCCAGCACAGGTTTTACATGTGATAAATGCAGGGAGATAGTCAGGCTGGCGGAGAAGATTTCAGAACTAGAGACACGCATCCAAACTTTAATCGAGGTTAATTGTAAGAGTGCAAGGGCTTTAGATACTGCTTTGGATGCGACTAGCTTAGTGAACTCTGTACACTGTTCGGTTCCGGCTGAAGTAGAGCCCGTGCAGCAGGGCAATTGGTTGACGGTGAGATGCTATAGTCGCGGGACAAAACACCGCTCTTCCGTTCCGATTACAACATCAAATAGATTCTCTCCACTCAGTGAAACACCCACTGAGAATCCTGTTGATTGTGCCCTAGTTATTGGTGATTCTATTACACGGAACGTGAAAATAGAGACACCAGCCACCATAGTCACATGTTTGCCGGGAGCCAGAGCGCCTGACATCAAAGCAACCAAAAAGTACTGGCTAATGCTAATCGTAAATTCTCTAAAATTATTATTCACGTCGGCACTAATGATGTTAGACTCCGCCAGTCGGAGATCACAAAAATTAACATTAAAGAGGTAGCAAGTACGATGTCAGGCATTGTAATTTGCTCTGGCCCCCTTCCTGTTCGCCTGAGTGATGAGATAGTTAGAAGATTGTCCTCACTCAATGGCTGGCTGTCGAGATGGTGTCCACAAAATAATATAGAATTCATAGACAATTGGAAAAGTTTTTGGGGCAGACCTGACCTGTTGAAAAGAGATGGTATTCATCCCTCCTGGGATGGTGCTGCTCTTCTCTCTAGTAATATGGCACATTGTCTTAGAGCTCAAACATGACAATCTGGGGCTCAGGTCAAGAAGCAGACAGACTGGCTAAGCCGACTGTCTGCTAGCTGTCTCACGTCACCAAGGTCAGATAAATCCCATCACATAGAGCCTCTTTCACATAGCTATCATCATATAGAGACTGTGTCTGTTCCCTGAATTAGGACATACAAAAAACTCCTAAACCCATTCAAGGGTAAAAATTTAATTGATGTTCAACAAATAAAAAACGGATATAATACGGATGAACAAATGATAAAGCTCGGGTTGCTGAATATTCGATCCTTTACTTCAAAAGCACTCATTGTTAATGATATGATTACAGACTATACTCTAGATGTGCTGTGTTTGACAGAAACCTGGCTAAAACCAGACAATTATATTACTTTAAATGAGTCCACCCCGCAAGATTACTGTTATAAACATGAACCTCGTCTGAAAGGCAAAGGGGGAGGTGTTGCTGTAATTTATAGCAATATCTTCAGAATTACTGAGAAGTCTTGTTTTAAATATAATTCTTTTGAAGTGTTGTTGCTAAATGTAACACTATCTAGTGTAAATGATAAATCACGTTTAACATTTGTGCTGGCTACTGTATACAGGCCACAAGGGCACCATAAAGACTTTATCAAAGAATTTGCTGATTTTCTATCAGAGTTAGTATTGGCTGCAGATAAAGTGCTAATTGTTGGTGATTTTAATATACATGTAGATAACGAAAAAGATGCATTGGCATTGGCATTTAAAGACATTCTGAACTCTATTGGAGTTAGACAACACGTGTCAGGACCTACTCATTGTTGTAATCATACTCTAGATCTAATATTATCACATGGAATCAATGTTGATGCCGTTAAAATTTTGCAGCAGAGCGATGACATCTCAGATCATTATTTAGTCTCGTGTAAACTTAATTTAGCCAAGGCTGCAAAGCCGACTCCGTGTTACAAATATGTTAGACCTATCACTTCTGCCACTAAAGATTGCTTTATTAATAATCTTCCTAATCAGTTTCATCATCTCAGCATCCCAGATAGCTTAGAAGAACTAGATTTTGCGACAAACTTTTAAATCTCTCTTTTCCAGCACTTTAGACACAGTTGCTCCTTTGCGCTTAAAGAAGATTAAAGAAAATAGTCTAATGCCGTGGTACAACGAGCACACTCAGGCCCTTAAGAGAGCAGCCAGAAAAATGGAGCGCAACTGGAAGAAAACAAAACTAGAGGTATTTCGCATTTCATGGAAAGAGAGAGAGAGGCTGCATACAGAGAGGCCTTAAAAGCTGCTAGATCTGCTTATTTTTCAAACCTATTAGAAGAAAATAAACAAAACCCTAGGTGTTTATCTGAAATAGTGGCTAAACTAACGAAAAATAAATCTTCAACCCCAGACGTTTCCAAGCAGCACAGCAGTAATGACTTTATGAACTTCTTTACTAACAAGATTGATAATATCAGGGAGAAAATTATAACCATGCAACCGTCTACTACAGTATCGCATCAGGCAGTGCATTGTAGTCTCCTTGAAGAAAAATTTGATTCATTCGTTGCTATAGGAGAGGAAGAATTTACTAAACTCGTTAAATCATCTAAATCGACAACATGTATGTTAGACCCTATACCGACTAAGCTACTGAAAGAGATGCTTCCAGAGGTCACAGATCATCTTCTTAATATCATTAATTCATCTTTGTCAATAGGATATGTACCAAAAACTTTTAAGCTGGCTATGATTAAACCGCTTGTTAAAAAAACGCAACTTGATCCTACAGAATTAGTCAATTACAGGCCGATCTCGAATCTACCTTTTCTGTCAAAGATACTAGAAAAGGCAGTATCCTCACAACTATGTTCCTTTTTAGAAAGAAATGATATTTGCGAGGATTTCCAGTCAGGATTTAGACCGTACCATAGTACAGAGACTGCTCTCATTAGAGTCACAAATGATTTGCTCCCATCATCCGATCGTGGTTGTATCTCGCTATTAGTTTTACTCGATCTTAGTGCTGCATTTGACACTATCGACCACAACATTCTTTTAAATAGACTCGAAAATTATGTTGGCATTAGTGGAATTGCATTAGCATGGTTTAAATCATACTTATCTGACCGTTATCAGTTTGTAGCAGTAAATGAAGAGATGTCTTATCGATCACAAGTTCAGTATGGCGTACCACAAGGCTCAGTACTAGGACCGTTGCTGTTCACTCTGTACATGCTACCCTTAGGAGATATCATTAGGAAGCATGGCATTAGTTTTCACTGTTATGCTGATGATAATCAGCTCTATATTTCTTCACGCCCAGACAAAACTTACCAATTCACAAAATTAACGGAATGCATAGCTGATATAAAAAATTGGATGACTAGTAATTTCCTACTACTTAATTCTGAAAAAATTCTAATTATTGGACAAAAAACTTCCTCACGTGATAATCTAGAATACTGTCTAACACTTGATGGCTGCTCTGTTAAGTCTTCATCGTTGGTTAGGAACCTGGGTGTGCTCTTTGATACCAATCTTTCATTTGAAAGTCACGTGTCTAGTATCTGTAAAACCGCATTTTTCCATCTTAAAAATATATCTAAATTACGTCATATGCTCTCATTGACAAACGTGGAACAATTAGTTCATGCGTTCATGACATCAAGGCTAGATTATTGTAATGCTCTACTGGGTGGTTGCCCTGCACGCTTAATAAACAAATTACAGCTGGTCCAAAACGCAGCAGCTCGAGTTCTTACCAGAACCAGGAAGTATGACCATATTAGCCCAGTTCTGTCAACACTGCATTGGCTCCCTATTAAACATTGTATACATTTTAAAATATTGCTGATTACTTACAAAGCACTAAATGGTTAAGCTCCGCAGTACTTGAGCGAGCTCTTAACGCATTATAGTCTTTCACGTCTATTGCGATCTCAAAATTCCGGCCAGTTGATAATACCTAGAATATCAAAATCGACTGCTGGCGGTAGATCCTTCTCCTATTTAGCACCAAAACTTTGGAACAGTCTTCCTAACATTGTCCGGGAAGCAGACACACTCTGTCAGTTCAAAGCTAGACTAAAAACACATCTCTTTGACCTATCATACACATAACACATTATAGTCTTCTATAATTCCATATTAGGCTGCATAGAATAGGCCAGCAGGAACCGGGAACACTTCCCATAAATCCTGATGTACTCGTTACATCATAAGAAGAATGGCGTCTACGCTAATATTAGTCTATCTGTTTATACTGAGGTTTACCGCAGTCCGTAGGATCCAGGCCGTATCCAGATCTGATGAAGGACCAGCGCCTGGACGCAACGACAACGCAGTCCTGAAGTGTCAACTAGTCTCTCCTCTTCCGCCGTATCCAGGCCGTATCCAGATCCGATGAAGGACCTGCGCCTGGACGCGACGACAACGCAGTACTGAAGTGTCAACCAGTCTCTCCGTTTACTGAAGTGAGATGGACCCCGGCCGTATCCAGATAAGATGGTGGATCTGCACCTGGACCTAACCATGGCCGTATTCAGAATCCCTGAAGTGCCAGCCTCATCAGCCCTGTGAAGGCCTCATCGACACAACCAATCTGACTTCTGACCTGTAATGCTGCCTGGGTCATAATCATACACTGTTCGCTCGTTGGCCAGAGGAGAACTGGCCCCCGACTGAGCCTGGGTTCTCCCAAGGTTTTTTTCTCCATTCTGTCACCTGATGGAGTTTTGGTTCCTTGCCACTGTTGCCTTGGCTTTTGGCTTGCTTAGTTGGGGACATTTAATATTCAACAATATTATTGATCTGCCTTATTAAGGGTGGACGATGATGCAATTTTCTTCTAGAAACAAACTTTGTTGTATTATTTTCATGTTATCAATGTGAAGCTGCTTTGATACAATCTGTATTGTAAAAAGCGCTATATAAATAAAGGTGACTTGACTTGACTTGACATGGTGGATGGCAGCAGGCTCCGGCCCACGGCGAACGGGATCCTCCACTCCCTCTCGGACGGCAGCCACCCCTCCTCGACCCAGGAGCACAGTAGCGAGCTCTCCGTCCCACCGAGAAGGGTCTGGCTGCAGACCTGCATTTGCACTCCCAGACCTGCACGCTCAGACACCAGCGCTTCCTCTGCAAGTGGGGCACTTCCACCAGCACTTCCTCACTTGCAATCGACACATAGTGTGGTTCGTGTCGGATTGAGAACAGCTCCCAATGTCGTTCAAAAATTGTTTCTGTAAGTATATACATATAAATAAATATATATCGTTGCTGTCAGGCGGAAAACGCCTCGGTTACGACTGTAACCTCGGTTCCCTGAAGAGGGAACGAGCGTTGCGTCGAGTTTGACGCTATGGGAACGCTTTGCGTGATGACGTCTTGAAGCACATGTAAAATCAGTCCAATGGTGTGGCGGAACGTCAGAGGCGGGTGACGTCACGTACCAGGAAGCTATAAAAGCCGGCCCGAAACAGAAAACGAAAGCTTCGTAAAGTCTGAAGTCGTGTTGACAGGCATGAAGGAGATATGGCAAGGTGACGCAACGCTCGTTCCCTCTTCAGGGAACCGAGGTTACAGTCGTAACCGAGGCGTTCCCTTTCAAGGGAACTCGCGTTGCGTCGAGTTTGACGCTATGGGAACGTCTATACCAACGCCTCCATAGCTACAAATGTCTGTCCTGTGTGAAATCTGGTGAGCAGCACTAGGAAGACAAAACATGAGACCCTGGAGCAGAGTCTAGATCCAGAGAGTAGAACCTGACGAAAGTGTGCGGTGAGGACCAGCCTGCCGCATCACAAACGTCCTGTAACGAAACTCCTGATATAAGGGCCTTAGAGGCCGCCATACTCCTCGTAGAGTGCGACCGGACAGCCAAAGGAGAAGGCTGTCCAGCCGCCTCATAAGCAAGTGAGATAGTCTCAACCACCCACTGCTCATCCTTTGCTTAGACACTGGACCTCCCTTGTTAGGGGAGCAAATGTCACTTTTACGCCACAGGGCAGCTCTGTGGACATACGCGTCTAACGCCCGAACAGGGCAAAGCAAATTATTAGCCTCCTGGTCCGATTTCGAAAGGGAGGAGGACCTCCAAGTGCCACGAGGGAAACGAGATACCAAAGGGGTCTTTCCCCACAGACATTCCACCCAAAGGACTGTGGTAAGCACCTACGGCCGCCACATAAACCTTTAAAGTGGACGGGGTCAGACCTGCAGTGAACCGGTCCTGCAGGAACTCCAGAACTGTACCAATTGGGCAGTTGACTGGATCCAACCGACGGTCACTACACAAAGAGGTGAATACTCTCCAGTTCAGGGCATAAAGTTTCCTCGTGGAGGGAGCTCTGGACTGTAGAATGGTCTCAACAACCTCAGTTGAGAGACCTGACTCTATGAGCTGGGCCCCCTCAGAGGCCAAGCCCACAGGTTCCACAGTTCTGGGCGGGGGTGAAATATCGAGCCCTCCGCCTGGGACAGAAGGTCCCTCCTGACGGGTAGCTCCAGAGGAGGCCCGTCGAGGAGCGACACAAGATCGGGAAACCATACTCTGCCCGGCCAGCGCGGGGCTATAAGAAGCAGGCAAACCCGGTCCCTGCGAACTCTCTCCAGAACTCCCGGGAGCAGAGCAACTGGGGGAAAAGCGTACAGACGTAGCCTCGGCCGCGTCTGCACCATAGCATCCAGTCCAAAGGAGCTGGATGCGTGAGGGAGAACCAAAGTGGACAGTGAGACGTCTCTCGAGACGCAAACAGACCCACTTATAATTTCCATATCAGCTCCACCACCTCGGGGGTGGAGCCACCATTCCCCGGGCCTCGGCCCCTGTCTCGACAGAGTGTCTGCTCCTATATTCTGGACCCCGGGGATGTAGGCTGCCTTGAGTGACAGCAACTTCCCCTGGGACCACAAGAGGATATGGCGTGCCAGCGCAAACCCCCTTGATATAGGCGACTACCGACGTGTTGTCCGTATGTACTACACATGGTGTCCCCTGAGACCTGTGATAAAGCTCCTCAGAGCCCGGAAGACAGCTAACATCTCTAGGCTATAGAATGCCAGGAACGATGATGGTCTTCCCACAGACCTTGAGATGAGCGACCCTCAGGATCGCTCCCCAACCCGTGAGGGAAGCATCCGTCGTTAGCAGTTTGCGACGACAAGGAGCTTCCAGCACTGGGCCCTGGGACAGGAACCAAGGTTTCATCCACATAACCAAGGCACGTAGGCATCACCGCGTGACCTTGATTGTGCGAAATGGGTTGCCCCTTGGGGAAAAACCCTCTGGTCCTGAGCCACCACTGCAGGGGCCTCATGTGCAGCAGTCCAAAAGGTATCCCGTTGGAAGCTGCTGCCATGAGACCCAACAGTCTCTGGAACTGTTTGACAGTGAGTAGCTGGCCTAGCTTTACACTTCTCACAGCTGCCAGGATCGAAGCGTGGCGATGACAGGCGCGCCTGCATCGACACTGAATCCCAAACCACGCCTAAAAAAGTGGTCCTCTAAAATAGAGAAGCACACTCTTCTTGGCGTTCAGCCGTAACCCCAACTCTTTCATATGGGCGAGAACAACATCTCGATGTTGAACCGCCATCTAATGCGACTGAGCTAAAATCAACCAATCGTCGATGTAGTTCGTGATGCGAATACCCCGGAGGCGCAGAGGCGCCAGAGCTGCATCCACGCATTTGGTGAAAGTGCGGGGTGATAAAGCCAGGCCGAATGGAAGAACTCGATATTGGTATGCTTTGCCCCCGAAAGCAAACCTCAGGAACTTCCAATGACACGGACGGATGGAAATATGCGTCCTTGAGGTCTATCGTGACAAACCAGTCCTCGGACTAATCTGTGGCACGATTGTCTCAATGTTAACATTTTGAACTTGAGCTGCATGACAACTCGAAGACCTAAAATGGGACGCAATCCCCCGTCCTACTTTGGAACTATGAAGTACCGGCTGTAAAACCCGGTTTCCCTGTTGGAGGGAGGTACATATTCTATGGCCCCTTTCTCTAACAGAGTGTTTACTTCCTGTTCCATAACCAGAACCTGCTCGGGGCCCACCATTGTGGGCAGGACCCCCATAAACCGCGGTGGGCGTTACTAGAATTGTATCTAATACCCTTTTTCCACGGTCTGCAGGACCCAACGAGAAACATTTGACAGTAGCTTCCACGCTGTCAAAGATTCTACTAGAGGTACCAGTCTCTCGAGACTGGTTTCTGGATTTTGTTGCTGTTGAGTAGTCGGTTCGTCGCCCTGTAACGGCGCACCGGCAGGGAACGACCAAACAGACTGCTCTAGCACCCTCCTCAGAGGGGGCGGGCATCCCGAGGCCACTACGTTTCCGGGTGGACCTTTTGCGTCGAGTTTGACGCTATGGGAACGCTTTGCGTGATGACGTCTTGAAGCACATGTAAAATCAGTCCAATGGTGTGGCGGAACGTCAGAGGCGGGTGACGTCACGTACCAGGAAGCTATAAAAGCCGGCCCGAAACAGAAAACGAAAGCTTCGTAAAGTCTGAAGTCGTGTTGACAGGCATGAAGGAGATATGGCAAGGTGACGCAACGCTCGTTCCCTCTTCAGGGAACCGAGGTTACAGTCGTAACCGAGGCGTTCCCTTTCAAGGGAACTCGCGTTGCGTCGAGTTTGACGCTATGGGAACGTCTATACCAACGCCTCCATAGCTACAAATGTCTGTCCTGTGTGAAATCTGGTGAGCAGCACTAGGAAGACAAAACATGAGACCCTGGAGCAGAGTCTAGATCCAGAGAGTAGAACCTGACGAAAGTGTGCGGTGAGGACCAGCCTGCCGCATCACAAACGTCCTGTAACGAAACTCCTGATATAAGGGCCTTAGAGGCCGCCATACTCCTCGTAGAGTGCGACCGGACAGCCAAAGGAGAAGGCTGTCCAGCCGCCTCATAAGCAAGTGAGATAGTCTCAACCACCCACTGCTCATCCTTTGCTTAGACACTGGACCTCCCTTGTTAGGGGAGCAAATGTCACTTTTACGCCACAGGGCAGCTCTGTGGACATACGCGTCTAACGCCCGAACAGGGCAAAGCAAATTATTAGCCTCCTGGTCCGATTTCGAAAGGGAGGAGGACCTCCAAGTGCCACGAGGGAAACGAGATACCAAAGGGGTCTTTCCCCACAGACATTCCACCCAAAGGACTGTGGTAAGCACCTACGGCCGCCACATAAACCTTTAAAGTGGACGGGGTCAGACCTGCAGTGAACCGGTCCTGCAGGAACTCCAGAACTGTACCAATTGGGCAGTTGACTGGATCCAACCGACGGTCACTACACAAAGAGGTGAATACTCTCCAGTTCAGGGCATAAAGTTTCCTCGTGGAGGGAGCTCTGGACTGTAGAATGGTCTCAACAACCTCAGTTGAGAGACCTGACTCTATGAGCTGGGCCCCCTCAGAGGCCAAGCCCACAGGTTCCACAGTTCTGGGCGGGGGTGAAATATCGAGCCCTCCGCCTGGGACAGAAGGTCCCTCCTGACGGGTAGCTCCAGAGGAGGCCCGTCGAGGAGCGACACAAGATCGGGAAACCATACTCTGCCCGGCCAGCGCGGGGCTATAAGAAGCAGGCAAACCCGGTCCCTGCGAACTCTCTCCAGAACTCCCGGGAGCAGAGCAACTGGGGGAAAAGCGTACAGACGTAGCCTCGGCCGCGTCTGCACCATAGCATCCAGTCCAAAGGAGCTGGATGCGTGAGGGAGAACCAAAGTGGACAGTGAGACGTCTCTCGAGACGCAAACAGACCCACTTATAATTTCCATATCAGCTCCACCACCTCGGGGGTGGAGCCACCATTCCCCGGGCCTCGGCCCCTGTCTCGACAGAGTGTCTGCTCCTATATTCTGGACCCCGGGGATGTAGGCTGCCTTGAGTGACAGCAACTTCCCCTGGGACCACAAGAGGATATGGCGTGCCAGCGCAAACCCCCTTGATATAGGCGACTACCGACGTGTTGTCCGTATGTACTACACATGGTGTCCCCTGAGACCTGTGATAAAGCTCCTCAGAGCCCGGAAGACAGCTAACATCTCTAGGCTATAGAATACCAGGAACGATGATGGTCTTCCCACAGACCTTGAGATGAGCGACCCTCAGGATCGCTCCCCAACCCGTGAGGGAAGCATCCGTCGTTAGCAGTTTGCGACGACAAGGAGCTCCCAGCACTGGGCCCTGGGACAGGAACCAAGGTTTCATCCACATAACCAAGGCACGTAGGCATCACCGCGTGACCTTGATTGTGCGAAATGGGTTGCCCCTTGGGGAAAAACCCTCTGGTCCTGAGCCACCACTGCAGGGGCCTCATGTGCAGCAGTCCAAAAGGTATCCCGTTGGAAGCTGCTGCCATGAGACCCAACAGTCTCTGGAACTGTTTGACAGTGAGTAGCTGGCCTAGCTTTACACTTCTCACAGCTGCCAGGATCGAAGCGTGGCGATGACAGGCGCGCCTGCATCGACACTGAATCCCAAACCACGCCTAAAAAAGTGGTCCTCTAAAATAGAGAAGCACACTCTTCTTGGCGTTCAGCCGTAACCCCAACTCTTTCATATGGGCGAGAACAACATCTCGATGTTGAACCGCCATCTAATGCGACTGAGCTAAAATCAACCAATCGTCGATGTAGTTCGTGATGCGAATACCCCGGAGGCGCAGAGGCGCCAGAGCTGCATCCACGCATTTGGTGAAAGTGCGGGGTGATAAAGCCAGGCCGAATGGAAGAACTCGATATTGGTATGCTTTGCCCCCGAAAGCAAACCTCAGGAACTTCCAATGACACGGACGGATGGAAATATGCGTCCTTGAGGTCTATCGTGACAAACCAGTCCTCGGACTAATCTGTGGCACGATTGTCTCAATGTTAACATTTTGAACTTGAGCTGCATGACAACTCGAAGACCTAAAATGGGACGCAATCCCCCGTCCTACTTTGGAACTATGAAGTACCGGCTGTAAAACCCGGTTTCCCTGTTGGAGGGAGGTACATATTCTATGGCCCCTTTCTCTAACAGAGTGTTTACTTCCTGTTCCATAACCAGAACCTGCTCGGGGCCCACCATTGTGGGCAGGACCCCCATAAACCGCGGTGGGCGTTACTAGAATTGTATCTAATACCCTTTTTCCACGGTCTGCAGGACCCAACGAGAAACATTTGACAGTAGCTTCCACGCTGTCAAAGATTCTACTAGAGGTACCAGTCTCTCGAGACTGGTTTCTGGATTTTGTTGCTGTTGAGTAGTCGGTTCGTCGCCCTGTAACGGCGCACCGGCAGGGAACGACCAAACAGACTGCTCTAGCACCCTCCTCAGAGGGGGCGGGCATCCCGAGGCCACTACGTTTCCGGGTGGACCTTTTGCGTCGAGTTTGACGCTATGGGAACGCTTTGCGTGATGACGTCTTGAAGCACATGTAAAATCAGTCCAATGGTGTGGCGGAACGTCAGAGGCGGGTGACGTCACGTACCAGGAAGCTATAAAAGCCGGCCCGAAACAGAAAACGAAAGCTTCGTAAAGTCTGAAGTCGTGTTGACAGGCATGAAGGAGATATGGCAAGGTGACGCAACGCTCGTTCCCTCTTCAGGGAACCGAGGTTACAGTCGTAACCGAGGCGTTCCCTTTCAAGGGAACTCGCGTTGCGTCGAGTTTGACGCTATGGGAACGTCTATACCAACGCCTCCATAGCTACAAATGTCTGTCCTGTGTGAAATCTGGTGAGCAGCACTAGGAAGACAAAACATGAGACCCTGGAGCAGAGTCTAGATCCAGAGAGTAGAACCTGACGAAAGTGTGCGGTGAGGACCAGCCTGCCGCATCACAAACGTCCTGTAACGAAACTCCTGATATAAGGGCCTTAGAGGCCGCCATACTCCTCGTAGAGTGCGACCGGACAGCCAAAGGAGAAGGCTGTCCAGCCGCCTCATAAGCAAGTGAGATAGTCTCAACCACCCACTGCTCATCCTTTGCTTAGACACTGGACCTCCCTTGTTAGGGGAGCAAATGTCACTTTTACGCCACAGGGCAGCTCTGTGGACATACGCGTCTAACGCCCGAACAGGGCAAAGCAAATTATTAGCCTCCTGGTCCGATTTCGAAAGGGAGGAGGACCTCCAAGTGCCACGAGGGAAACGAGATACCAAAGGGGTCTTTCCCCACAGACATTCCACCCAAAGGACTGTGGTAAGCACCTACGGCCGCCACATAAACCTTTAAAGTGGACGGGGTCAGACCTGCAGTGAACCGGTCCTGCAGGAACTCCAGAACTGTACCAATTGGGCAGTTGACTGGATCCAACCGACGGTCACTACACAAAGAGGTGAATACTCTCCAGTTCAGGGCATAAAGTTTCCTCGTGGAGGGAGCTCTGGACTGTAGAATGGTCTCAACAACCTCAGTTGAGAGACCTGACTCTATGAGCTGGGCCCCCTCAGAGGCCAAGCCCACAGGTTCCACAGTTCTGGGCGGGGGTGAAATATCGAGCCCTCCGCCTGGGACAGAAGGTCCCTCCTGACGGGTAGCTCCAGAGGAGGCCCGTCGAGGAGCGACACAAGATCGGGAAACCATACTCTGCCCGGCCAGCGCGGGGCTATAAGAAGCAGGCAAACCCGGTCCCTGCGAACTCTCTCCAGAACTCCCGGGAGCAGAGCAACTGGGGGAAAAGCGTACAGACGTAGCCTCGGCCGCGTCTGCACCATAGCATCCAGTCCAAAGGAGCTGGATGCGTGAGGGAGAACCAAAGTGGACAGTGAGACGTCTCTCGAGACGCAAACAGACCCACTTATAATTTCCATATCAGCTCCACCACCTCGGGGGTGGAGCCACCATTCCCCGGGCCTCGGCCCCTGTCTCGACAGAGTGTCTGCTCCTATATTCTGGACCCCGGGGATGTAGGCTGCCTTGAGTGACAGCAACTTCCCCTGGGACCACAAGAGGATATGGCGTGCCAGCGCAAACCCCCTTGATATAGGCGACTACCGACGTGTTGTCCGTATGTACTACACATGGTGTCCCCTGAGACCTGTGATAAAGCTCCTCAGAGCCCGGAAGACAGCTAACATCTCTAGGCTATAGAATGCCAGGAACGATGATGGTCTTCCCACAGACCTTGAGATGAGCGACCCTCAGGATCGCTCCCCAACCCGTGAGGGAAGCATCCGTCGTTAGCAGTTTGCGACGACAAGGAGCTCCCAGCACTGGGCCCTGGGACAGGAACCAAGGTTTCATCCACATAACCAAGGCACGTAGGCATCACCGCGTGACCTTGATTGTGCGAAATGGGTTGCCCCTTGGGGAAAAACCCTCTGGTCCTGAGCCACCACTGCAGGGGCCTCATGTGCAGCAGTCCAAAAGGTATCCCGTTGGAAGCTGCTGCCATGAGACCCAACAGTCTCTGGAACTGTTTGACAGTGAGTAGCTGGCCTAGCTTTACACTTCTCACAGCTGCCAGGATCGAAGCGTGGCGATGACAGGCGCGCCTGCATCGACACTGAATCCCAAACCACGCCTAAAAAAGTGGTCCTCTAAAATAGAGAAGCACACTCTTCTTGGCGTTCAGCCGTAACCCCAACTCTTTCATATGGGCGAGAACAACATCTCGATGTTGAACCGCCATCTAATGCGACTGAGCTAAAATCAACCAATCGTCGATGTAGTTCGTGATGCGAATACCCCGGAGGCGCAGAGGCGCCAGAGCTGCATCCACGCATTTGGTGAAAGTGCGGGGTGATAAAGCCAGGCCGAATGGAAGAACTCGATATTGGTATGCTTTGCCCCCGAAAGCAAACCTCAGGAACTTCCAATGACACGGACGGATGGAAATATGCGTCCTTGAGGTCTATCGTGACAAACCAGTCCTCGGACTAATCTGTGGCACGATTGTCTCAATGTTAACATTTTGAACTTGAGCTGCATGACAACTCGAAGACCTAAAATGGGACGCAATCCCCCGTCCTACTTTGGAACTATGAAGTACCGGCTGTAAAACCCGGTTTCCCTGTTGGAGGGAGGTACATATTCTATGGCCCCTTTCTCTAACAGAGTGTTTACTTCCTGTTCCATAACCAGAACCTGCTCGGGGCCCACCATTGTGGGCAGGACCCCCATAAACCGCGGTGGGCGTTACTAGAATTGTATCTAATACCCTTTTTCCACGGTCTGCAGGACCCAACGAGAAACATTTGACAGTAGCTTCCACGCTGTCAAAGATTCTACTAGAGGTACCAGTCTCTCGAGACTGGTTTCTGGATTTTGTTGCTGTTGAGTAGTCGGTTCGTCGCCCTGTAACGGCGCACCGGCAGGGAACGACCAAACAGGCTGCTCTAGCACCCTCCTCAGAGGGGGCGGGCATCCCGAGGCCACTACGTTTCCGGGTGGACCTTGAGATATGTGCTCGCCGGAGACCGCTGCGCCCTGTAACACCGGAGGCGGCAGGGTTGGCAGAACAGTCCCCTGAGGGCACCGAAGAGAGACGGCACCGTATTTTTCTCCTGCTGTTGAGCAGTCGGTTCGTCGCCCTGTAACGGCGCACCGGCAGGGAACGACCAAACAGACTGCTCTAGCACCCTCCTCAGAGGGGGCGGGCATCCCGAGGCCACTACGTTTCCGGGTGGACCTTGAGATATGTGCTCGCCGGAGACCGCTGCGCCCTGTAACGCCGGAGGCGGCAGGGTTGGCAGAACGGTCCCCTGAGGGCACCGAAGAGAGACGGGGCACCGTGAAAAGAGGTGTTAACCGCTCTGCTTCGGGGGGACTACCCTCATTTGTCCTGAGCCCTCAGACATCAGGACTTTTTCCCAGCAGCCTTCTTGGCGGTAATAACGGTCCGCAGATCCGTTTTACCCCTCGAAGACTGCTGGGTTTGAGAGCGCCCTCCGTGTCCCCGAGATTTTTGTGGGGGAGCACGGGAGGAAACGCTCTGTTTCTGAGTGGCGCGGTGCTCAGCGCTCTTTTTAGAGGAGTGAGGCTGCTCCCGCTCAGCAGCCTCATAGAAAGAACGGCGGGGGAGAAGTTTCTGAAGTGCAGCTGCCTGTTTTGAAGCTTCTTGTGACTTCGCTACAGCACTATTAACTGCGTCTCCAAATAACCCTTGCGTGGATACTGGTGCATCTAAAAGAACATGTTTTTCTTTGTCCTTTATGTCACTTAAGTTAAGCCACAGATGCCTCTCAGTGGCCACCAGGGCTGCCATAGAGCGGCCGATGGATTTAGCCGTCTCCTTGGTGGCCCTGAGAGACAAATCCGTGGCTCTACGCAGTTCAGACACCGTATCAGCACTAATACCCCCGCCCTCCTCAAAATCACCCAATAACTCAGCCTGGTAAGCCTGCATTATGGACATTGTATGTAAACACGCTGCAGCTTGACCGGCGGCGGCATAAGCTTTATGAACCAGGGAAGAAGTAACTTTTACTGGCTTGGATGGAAGTGCAGGAGCCTTCAGAGAAGATGCCGTTGCTGGAGAGAGATAGCTCGCGAGCGTCTCTTCCACCTTCGGCATCTCCCCATAACCATGCTCTTTATAATTGTGAATGGATGAATAGTGTGATGTTTGTGCAGTATACACTCGATATGACACTGGTTTCGCCCACGATCTCGACACCTCGGTGTGGAGATCGGGGAAAAACGGCAGGCTCCTGCGCTGGGGCTGCGCACGAGATGGCAGGAAGCGTTCGTCGAGCTTACTTTTCGAACGAACGTCCTGCCTATCTTCTGGCCACTCAATAGACAGTCTGTCAACAGCTCTAGTAATGACATCGAGCAGTTCCTCAAACGCATGAGACTGAGGTGGCGAATCCTCAGACTCAGCTACAATACTCACAACATCCAACTCCTCAGAGCTGGATAGTTGCAGTACTGGTACCTCTATCGGGGGGGAAGAAACCGCAGCGCGTGCTTCCACACCCTGATAAGAGGCACTGGATCTATCAGACGGATGCTGAGATAAGGCAGAGCCCGTCTCAACATCCACTGATAAATCCATCTGTGAACCCCAGGTCTGAGATCGACGCCGTGCCTCGGCAGCGGCGGGACCCGAGGCCTGGGGAGCGTGGTCGGGATTGAACCGAGCCAAGCGGGATCGGAGCGTACGCAATGGAAGCGCACAGCAATGCACACAGTCACCACCCTCGAGTGCTGACTGGGCATGCTCCTCTCCCAAACAAACAACACAAAGAGTGTGTGTGTCACCTCCCGTTAAATAACGCGGGCAGGGATGGACACACACTCTAAACTGCTGCTCGCTCGCCATACTGAATATATATATATATGATATAGACAGACAACACCAAATATACAGACAGATTTCACACAGAGCGCAACTGAAGACTCAGAATTTCGTTTTCTGTTTCGGGCCGGCTTTTATAGCTTCCTGGTACGTGACGTCACCCGCCTCTGACGTTCCGCCACACCATTGGACTGATTTTACATGTGCTTCAAGACGTCATCACGCAAAGCGTTCCCATAGCGTCAAACTCGACGCAACGCGAGTTCCCTTGAAAGGGAACTTGTATGTCCAAATGCTTCGGTGCAGAAGGAAGCCCATGAGCCACGGAGGTACGTTTGCATGCAGATTAGGCTAATTTCCGCCTATTAGACAGCCTAGTCACCTCGTCGTTTTTTGTTCTGCTTCAGTTTAGGAAGATGTATGTAACTACAGTAATTAACTTTGGTTAACTATTGAAGCCTTTTCTCTTGTCAAAAGGCTCAACTCAACCGCTGACTTTGTGTGTGTGCAGATTAATTTCCGCCTATTTTAGACAGCCTAGTATTTTGGTATTGCATCACTCATATCTCTTAAACGTTTAAAATGGAGTTTAGGAAGATGTATGTAACCACAATCATTATATTTGAATAGCTCTTACTTAAAGCCTTATCTCTTGTCAAAAGGCTCAACGTGACCACAGACTTTGATGAACACTGCTGGCAGCAGCGACGTCTGTGTCCGTTCCATTCTAATCAATGACAGTGTAACCTCGTATCTCCCTGCTCCCAAGTCAAAAATATTGTATCTCTGATTAAACATGATTTTTGGGAAATGTTGTGTTAATGTTGGTACACAACAGTATATGATAGCAATATAAGGTATAATACCAACTTTAACGATACAATGTTTAATAACTCAAAAAATATGCAGGTTTTTTTTTTTATTTCCTGAAAAACATAATATTTACTGCTGGAAACATTTTTCCGGTTAATTTGTGTCGATTGCACAGGCAGAGGAAGCGCTGGTGTCTGAGTGTGCAGGTCTGAGAGTGCAAGTGCAAGTCTGCAGCCAGACGCTATTGGTCCCACCTGCTGTTCATTCGCACCAGCACCACCGCCTCGGCAGCCACCGGCGGTCACCGCCCCTTTGCTGCCCAACCTCCTCAGCAACACGATCCCTCTCAGCAGCGAGGGCTCTCCAATAGCGTTTCCCTCCTTCTTCCCGGGTTTTGGCACCAATGTAGCAAGGTTAGTTGTTGTGGGAAGAAGGAGGAGGAGGGAACCGGCGAACTTTCACAAGCTTTAATTATAAAATAGACAAACACAAAAGGAAAGTAAGGACAGAAGCCCCTCATGGACTACTTCCGCACACACATAAACAAAACATAAAATAATGTCCAGGCTTGGTCCTCTTTATCCTTATCCACACAACCAAAGCGTGTATTTATTGTTTATTCCATAATAAATATTTGGATTCCAAACTTCACTCTGGAGTAGCTCCTGTTATTTCTAACAGAAAAATTAGGCCAGCTAAACACAAAACATCCCACAGCATGCAGTGTTTCCCTTTGCCCAGTGTTGATACTTATTGTCTTACTTTATGGTTATTTACCTCCGATATCATTCTTGGACAGTGCATCGAGTCATCCATTGCATTATCTGCCTACTGTTCATTCCACTGCTGTCATCCACTGTCAGGTGCTCTGTCCGTCATTCAACACCATTGTTGTTACTAACCTATGTCAGTCAAAATTCATGCTACTGAATCCAGCACTGTTAGTGCCATGGCAGTTATTGCCTGTTTTTGTTAGTGCCATGGCAGAGAAAAGTTTGGAGAAATACTGGTGTCACAATCATCCTGGACTCTGTTCTGTCATCCGCATGCTTTTTCCAGTGCTTTAACGAGCTGCACCTGATGCTCGTTGTTGGAGTGTATGGAGCATGGTGTAAACTCAATCCTAGCCTGGTCATTAACACTGGAATGGATACTGACTTTGCGCTTTAGTAAAGAGCTGACTCACCAAACTTCTCCTGTTGTGACATTTGTTTCTCCAAGTGGATACCAGTTAAGTTCAAGTTTAATTCTAAGATGTGCCTATAAATATGTACCTAAGTTCTGAGTTCTGTTCTTTGTTGTAAAGACTCTGAGAATCTTTACCTTTGAATACCTACCTTAGTTGTGTTTAATGCCACACAAAGACTGAGAAACCTTACCTGTAAATAGATATCTGAGGCCCCATCCACACTACTGCGTTTTAGTTTAGAAACGGATAATTAAAATGAATACGATCTCCGTCCACACCAGCGTTTTAGCTGCGTATTAGAATTGATCTCCGTCCACATTAAAACGACTGAAAACGCGGATCACATGATCATTCACCAACACTGGGCATGCGCGTGCCGGTGTAAACCTAGAGATTTTCAAACATCAAAATGTAATTTATTAATATGTATTTGTGTCAAAATGACATATAAACATCTTTTCCTATTCTATTTTGCCTGGAAATGCTTCCAACACGCTTGCGTGTTGCATGAAAAATAGGCGTCGGTTCTATTTCTAGCGGGTGTAGTTTACTGGTACTGAATATTGCCTGTGTATACTCCATGACTGATGACACCCAATCATAGAGCTGAGCGTGAGCCTCTGCGTCATCGTTTCTAAAGTCCTCCGTTTTGACCCGTCTTCACTAAAACGCCCTCCGGAGATTCAAAACGCAAAACGGGGTCGGCAGCATTTCTAAACTTATCCGTTTTAGGTCTTCGTTTTTGCCGTTTTAGTCTGGACGGGAGGTAGCCTAGAAATCTAGAAATCTAACATTTATTTTGCAGCCAGGGTAGTCTAGCAACTCTCCGTTGACTTTCGGAGCTGTAAAAACCTAAATTGAGTCAGGCCAATCACATCGTGTATAGAGTAGGCGGGGCGGGCTTAACATAATGACAACAGAGTTGCGACGGTTCCCTGCTACTTGAAAACAAAGAATGGCTGCTGCTGGCGAACAGTCTTTCAAATCGGCTTTGGAGGACTTGGAGTTAAGTTTTTGACCACTTTATTAAGTTTGTTTTTGTAGAAAACCTTTCTTTAAAGTGAATTTTGTTTTGTATTAATTGTATCTTAATTTTAATCAATGTTTTATCAACCAATTGCCTGAATTTAATAAATAAGAAGTATAGCATGCAATAATCATGACATGGAGGCGAGGCACCGGCGCGTGAACTGGAGCTCTCGTCTCATACTGTAAATGAACCGAAACTCAGATATACTTGCCTCACAGACCTGAGAAATATATAGAAAGCTTGAAATGTGTACTTTTAAACAATTTTGATGAGGAGGAGGAAGACGCAATGGCCTTTAGTGCAGACTCAGATGTACTTGAGTACATGAGATCAGGCTCAGAGTTAGAAGTTCTCAACCGTTTCCCCCGAGTGAAAGCTGTGTTCATGAAATATAACACTGCCCCACCATCCAGTGCACCGGTGGAAAGGCTGTTCAGCCTGGGAGGTCTTGTGCTTACCCCCAGAAGAAACAGACTTTCAGATAAACGTTTTGAAAGACTGCTCCTGATGAGGTATAATCACCCATTTTGTGCTGATGTGGAATAGGTTGCCTGCCACCCATGCTATAGACAACTCAAGCCTGCCTAATATCCTCTTTTCTATCTGCCATCATACTGTGAAGTAGGGCCAGCATATTCAGTTAACTAGCCTTTTTAATTCTGAGGCTAGTCATGCTTTAAGTTGTGCTTGATTTTATTTTGGCTATAATATCTTTGCCTCTAAGCTGTATTATGCCATTTTATTTTATTTACACAAGCCATCAACATCAAGCCATTTTTAAGTTATTATTTTTTCTGTTGGATTTAGATGAGGCATGCATTTTTTATTTTGAGACATATGACCCATTTTGAGGTTACCAAGTTGTTCCTAAGGAGCCTATTGATACTATTTTTTTAATAATAAAGAGCACAAAAGAAATACCTGTTATGTCCTCCATAGTATAACTTTATGTAGGCCTACACATTTAGGAACAGATATTGGGTTCTGCCCAAAGTCAAGCAACATAAAAGTAACGTAAAAGTAACGAGTAACGTAAAAAGTTACTTTCCAAAGGGGGTAACTAAGTAAAGTAACGGATTACTTTTTAAAAATGTAACGAGTAACGAGCAAACACTACTTTTTAAAAGTAACTTCCCCAACACTGATGATGACATACAGTGAGGAAAATAAGTATTTGAACACCCTGCTATTTTGCAAGTTCTCCCACTTGGAAATCATGGAGGGGTCTGAAATTGTCATCGTAGGTGCATGTCCACTGTGAGAGACATGAGAGACATAAAAAAAAATAAAAAAAATCCAGAAATCACAATATATGATTTTTTAACTATTTATTTGTATGATACAGCTGCAAATAAGTTTTTGAACACCTGTCTATCAGCTAGAATTCTGACCCTCAAAGACCTGTTAGTCTGCCTTTAAAATGTCCACCTCCACTCCATTTATGATCCTAAATTAGATGCACCTGTTTGAGGTCGTTAGCTGCATAAAGACACCTGTCCACCCCATACAATCAGTAAGAATCCAACTACTAACATGGCCAAGACCAAAGAGCTGTCCAAATACATTAGAGACCAAATTGTACACCTCCACAAGGCTGGAAAGGGCTACGGGGAAATTGCCAAGCAGCTTGGTGAAAATAGGTCCACTGTTGGAGCAATCATATGGAAGAAGCTAAACATGACTGTCAATCTCCCTCGGACTGGGGCTCCATGCAAGATCTCACCTCGTGGGGTCTCAATGATCCTAAGAAAGGTGAGAAATCAGCCCAGAACTACACGGGAGGAGCTGGTCAATGACCTGAAAAGAGCTGGGACCACCGTTTCCAAGGTTACTGTTGGTAATACACTAAGACGTCATGGTTTGAAATCATGCATGGCACGGAAGGTTCCCCTGCTTAAACCAGCACATGTCAAGGCCCGTCTTAAGTTTGCCAATGACCATTTGGATGATCCAGAGGAGTCATGGGAGAAAGTCATGTGGTCAGATGAGACCAAAATAGAACTTTTTGGTCATAATTCCACTAAATGTGTTTGGAGGAAGAAGAATGATGAGTACCATCCCAAGAACACCATCCCTACTGTGAAGCATGGGGGTGGTAGAATCATGCTTTGGGGGTGTTTTTCTGCACATGGGACAGGGCGACTGCACTGTATTAAGGAGAGGATGACCGGGGCCATGTATTGTGAGATTTTGGGGAACAACCTCCTTCCCTCAGTTAGAGCATTGAAGATGGGTCGAGGCTGGGTCTTCCAACATGACAATGACCCGAAGCACACAGCCAGGATAACCAAGGAGTGGCTCTGTAAGAAGCATATCAAGGTTCTGGCGTGGCCTAGCCAGTCTCCAGACCTAAACCCAATAGAGAATCTTTGAAAGGAGCTCAAACTCCGTGTTTCTCAGCGACAGCCCAGAAACCTGACTGATCTAGAGAAGATCTGTGTGGAGGAGTGGGCCAAAATCCCTCCTGCAGTGTGTGCAAACCTGGTGAAAAACTACAGGAAACGTTTGACCTCTGTAATTTCAAACAAAGGCTACTGTACCAAATATTAACATTGATTCCCTTTCAAGGGAACTCGCGTTGCGTCGAGTTTGACGCTATGGGAACGCTTTGCGTGATGACGTCTTGAAGCACATGTAAAATCAGTCCAATGGTGTGGCGGAACGTCAGAGGCGGGTGACGTCACGTACCAGGAAGCTATAAAAGCCGGCCCGAAACAGAAAACGAATGCTTTCTGAGTCTTCAGTTGCGCTCTGTGTGAAATCTGTCTGTATATTTGGTGTTGTCTGTCTATATCATATATATATATTCAGTATGGCGAGCGAGCAGCAGTTTAGAGTCCATCCCTGCCCGCGTTATTTAACGGGAGGTGACACACACACTCTTTGTGTTGTTTGTTTGGGAGAGGAGCATGCCCAGTCAGCACTCGTGGGTGGTGACTGTGTGCATTGCTGTGCGCTTCCATTGCGTACGCTCCGATCCCGCTTGGCTCGGTTCAGTCCCGACCACGCTCCCCAGGGCTCGGGTCCCGCCGCTGCCGAGGCACGGCGTCGATCTCAGACCTGGGGTTCACAGATGGATTTATCAGTGGATGTTGAGACGGGCTCTGCCTTATCTCAGCATCCGTCTGATAGATCCAGTGCCTCTTATCAGGGTGTGGAAGCACGCGCTGCGGTTTCTTCCCCCCCGATAGAGGTACCAGTACTGCAACTATCCAGCTCTGAGGAGTTGGATGTTGTGAGTATTGTAGCTGAGTCTGAGGATTCGCCACCTCAGTCTCATGCGTTTGAGGAACTGCTCGATGTCATTACTAGAGCTGTTGACAGACTGTCTATTGAGTGGCCAGAAGATAGGCAGGACGTTCGTTCGAAAAGTAAGCTCAACGAACGCTTCCTGCCATCTCGTGCGCAGCCCCAGCGCAGGAGCCTGCCGTTTTTCCCCGATCTCCACACCGAGGTGTGGAGATCGTGGGCGAAACCAGTGTCATATCGAGTGTATACTGCACAAACATCACACTATTCATCCATTCACAATTATAAAGAGCATGGTTATGGGGAGATGCCGAAGGTGGAAGAGACGCTCGCGAGCTATCTCTCTCCAGCAACGGCATCTTCTCTGAAGGCTCCTGCACTTCCATCCAAGCCAGTAAAAGTTACTTCTTCCCTGGTTCATAAAGCTTATGCCGCCGCCGGTCAAGCTGCAGCGTGTTTACATACAATGTCCATAATGCAGGCTTACCAGGCTGAGTTATTGGGTGATTTTGAGGAGGGCGGGGGTATTAGTGCTGATACGGTGTCTGAACTGCGTAGAGCCACGGATTTGTCTCTCAGGGCCACCAAGGAGACGGCTAAATCCATCGGCCGCTCTATGGCAGCCCTGGTGGCCACTGAGAGGCATCTGTGGCTCAACTTAAGTGACATAAAGGACAAAGAAAAACATGTTCTTTTAGATGCACCAGTATCCACGCAAGGGTTATTTGGAGACGCAGTTAATAGTGCTGTAGCGAAGTCACAAGAAGCTTCAAAACAGGCAGCTGCACTTCAGAAACTTCTCCCCCGCCGTTCTTTCTATGAGGCTGCTGAGCGGGAGCAGCCTCACTCCTCTAAAAAGAGCGCTGAGCACCGCGCCACTCAGAAACAGAGCGTTTCCTCCCGTGCTCCCCCACAAAAATCTCGGGGACACGGAGGGCGCTCTCAAACCCAGCAGTCTTCGAGGGGTAAAACGGATCTGCGGACCGTTATTACCGCCAAGAAGGCTGCTGGGAAAAAGTCCTGATGTCTGAGGGCTCAGGACAAATGAGGGTAGTCCCCCCGAAGCAGAGCGGTTAACACCTCTTTTCACGGTGCCCGTCTCTCTTCGGTGCCCTCAGGGGACCGTTCTGCCAACCCTGCCGCCTCCGGCGTTACAGGGCGCAGCGGTCTCCGGCGAGCACATATCTCAAGGTCCACCCGGAAACGTAGTGGCCTCGGGATGCCCGCCCCCTCTGAGGAGGGTGCTAGAGCAGTCTGTTTGGTCGTTCCCTGCCGGTGCGCCGTTACAGGGCGACGAACCGACTGCTCAACAGCAGGAGAAAAATACGGTGCCGTCTCTCTTCGGTGCCCTCAGGGGACCGTTCTGCCAACCCTGCCGCCTCCGGCGTTACAGGGCGCAGCGGTCTCCGGCGAGCACATATCTCAAGGTCCACCCGGAAACGTAGTGGCCTCGGGATGCCCGCCCCCTCTGAGGAGGGTGCTAGAGCAGTCTGTTTGGTCGTTCCCTGCCGGTGCGCCGTTACAGGGCGACGAACCGACTACTCAACAGCAACAAAATCCAGAAACCAGTCTCGAGAGACTGGTACCTCTAGTAGAATCTTTGACAGCGTGGAAGCTACTGTCAAATGTTTCTCGTTGGGTCCTGCAGACCGTGGAAAAAGGGTATTAGATACAATTCTAGTAACGCCCACCGCGGTTTATGGGGGTCCTGCCCACAATGGTGGGCCCCGAGCAGGTTCTGGTTATGGAACAGGAAGTAAACACTCTGTTAGAGAAAGGGGCCATAGAATATGTACCTCCATCCAACTGGGAAACCGGGTGTTACAGCCGGTACTTCATAGTTCCAAAGTAGGACGGGGGATTGCGTCCCATTTTAGGTCTTCGAGTTGTCATGCAGCTCAAGTTCAAAATGTTAACATTGAGACAATCGTGCCACAGATTAGTCCGAGGACTGGTTTGTCACGATAGACCTCAAGGACGCATATTTCCATCCGTCCGTGTCATTGGAAGTTCCTGAGGTTTGCTTTCGGGGGCAAAGCATACCAATATCGAGTTCTTCCATTCGGCCTGGCTTTATCACCCCGCACTTTCACCAAATGCGTGGATGCAGCTCTGGCGCCTCTGCGCCTCCGGGGTATTCGCATCACGAACTACATCGACGATTGGTTGATTTTAGCTCAGTCGCATTAGATGGCGGTTCAACATCGAGATGTTGTTCTCGCCCATATGAAAGAGTTGGGGTTACGGCTGAACGCCAAGAAGAGTGTGCTTCTCTATTTTAGAGGACCACTTTTTTAGGCGTGGTTTGGGATTCAGTGTCGATGCAGGCGCGCCTGTCATCGCCACGCTTCGATCCTGGCAGCTGTGAGAAGTGTAAAGCTAGGCCAGCTACTCACTGTCAAACAGTTCCAGAGACTGTTGGGTCTCATGGCAGCAGCTTCCAACGGGATACCTTTTGGACTGCTGCACATGAGGCCCCTGCAGTGGTGGCTCAGGACCAGAGGGTTTTTCCCCGAGGGGCAACCCATTTCGCACAATCAAGGTCACGCGGTGATGCCTACGTGCCTTGGTTATGTGGAAGAAACCTTGGTTCCTGTCCCAGGGCCCAGTGCTGGGAGCTCCTTGTCGTCGCAAACTGCTAACGACGGATGCTTCCCTCACGGGTTGGGGAGCGATCCTGAGGGTCGCTCATCTCAAGGTCTGTGGGAAGACCATCATCGTTCCTGGCATTCTATAGCCTAGAGATGTTAGCTGTCTTCCGGGCTCTGAGGAGCTTTATCACAGGTCTCAGGGGACACCATGTGTAGTACATACGGACAACACGTCGGTAGTCGCCTATATCAAGGGGGTTTGCGCTGGCACGCCATATCCTCTTGTGGTCCCAGGGGAAGTTGCTGTCACTCAAGGCAGCCTACATCCCCGGGGTCCAGAATATAGGAGCAGACACTCTGTCGAGACAGGGGCCGAGGCCCGGGGAATGGTGGCTCCACCCCCGAGGTGGTGGAGCTGATATGGAAATTATAAGTGGGTCTGTTTGCGTCTCGAGAGACGTCTCACTGTCCACTTTGGTTCTCCCTCACGCATCCAGCTCCTTTGGACTGGATGCTATGGTGCAGACGTGGCCGAGGCTACGTCTGTACGCTTTTCCCCCAGTTGCTCTGCTCCCGGGAGTTCTGGAGAGAGTTCGCAGGGACCGGGTTTGCCTGCTTCTTATAGCCCCGCGCTGGCCGGGCAGAGTATGGTTTCCCGATCTTGTGTCGCTCCTCGACGGGCCTCCTCTGGAGCTACCCGTCAGGAGGGACCTTCTGTCCCAGGCGGAGGGCTCGATATTTCACCCCCGCCCAGAACTGTGGAACCTGTGGGCTTGGCCTCTGAGGGGGCCCAGCTCATAGAGTCAGGTCTCTCAACTGAGGTTGTTGAGACCATTCTACAGTCCAGAGCTCCCTCCACGAGGAAACTTTATGCCCTGAACTGGAGAGTATTCACCTCTTTGTGTAGTGACCGTCGGTTGGATCCAGTCAACTGCCCAATTGGTACAGTTCTGGAGTTCCTGCAGGACCGGTTCACTGCAGGTCTGACCCCGTCCACTTTAAAGGTTTATGTGGCGGCCGTAGGTGCTTACCACAGTCCTTTGGGTGGAATGTCTGTGGGGAAAGACCCCTTTGGTATCTCGTTTCCCTCGTGGCACTTGGAGGTCCTCCTCCCTTTCGAAATCGGACCAGGAGGCTAATAATTTGCTTTGCCCTGTTCGGGCGTTAGACGCGTATGTCCACAGAGCTGCCCTGTGGCGTAAAAGTGACATTTGCTCCCCTAACAAGGGAGGTCCAGTGTCTAAGCAAAGGATGAGCAGTGGGTGGTTGAGACTATCTCACTTGCTTATGAGGCGGCTGGACAGCCTTCTCCTTTGGCTGTCCGGTCGCACTCTACGAGGAGTATGGCGGCCTCTAAGGCCCTTATATCAGGAGTTTCGTTACAGGACGTTTGTGATGCGGCAGGCTGGTCCTCACCGCACACTTTCGTCAGGTTCTACTCTCTGGATCTAGACTCTGCTCCAGGGTCTCATGTTTTGTCTTCCTAGTGCTGCTCACCAGATTTCACACAGGACAGACATTTGTAGCTATGGAGGCGTTGGTATAGACGTTCCCATAGCGTCAAACTCGACGCAACGCGAGTTCCCTTGAAAGGGAACGCCTCGGTTACGACTGTAACCTCGGTTCCCTGAAGAGGGAACGAGCGTTGCGTCACCTTGCCATATCTCCTTCATGCCTGTCAACACGACTTCAGACTTTACGAAGCTTTCGTTTTCTGTTTCGGGCCGGCTTTTATAGCTTCCTGGTACGTGACGTCACCCGCCTCTGACGTTCCGCCACACCATTGGACTGATTTTACATGTGCTTCAAGACGTCATCACGCAAAGCGTTCCCATAGCGTCAAACTCGACGCAACGCTCGTTCCCTCTTCAGGGAACCGAGGTTACAGTCGTAACCGAGGCGTTTTCTCAGGTGTTCAAATACTTATTTGCAGCTGTATCATACAAATAAATGGTTAAAAAAATCATACATTGTGATTTCTGGATTTTTTTTTTTTTAGATTATGTCTCTCACAGTGGACATGCACCTACGATAACAATTTCCATGATTTCTAACTGGGAGAACTTGCAAAATAGCAGGGTGTTCAAATACTTATTTTCCTCACTGTATATGAATTATATTGCATATATTTTCATTTGTAGTTTTTTTTTTTTTTTTTTTTTTTTTCAATATACAGTATTTGTTCCTACAATGAAGATATGAATTTACTTTTTTTTTTTTGTGTGGAATTTGATCGTTTTTCACACCTGGCAAACTGTCACAACACAAGTTTGCCATGCACAATGGTTGGGAGACACTAGCTTACAGAATAGTTTGAGTATGGAGGGGAAATGTCTGTGACACCACTTGGTAGTCGTAGGGTACAATGAAAATCAATACAATTATTGACATATTTTGAAACAAAGGTCTTGTTAATGATTTTCAGTTTTGTTCAAGGTAATTAAAGCAACAGTTTATCAATAACGGAAGAATATGTAAAAGTATGGCATTTGGGGTACATTTTGTAAGTACATTTTGCTGTTGGGGCTAAAGGCACAATAATTAACATGAAAATAATTAGCTTGCTGAATTTTCCATTTGTTGACATGACAATTATTCAAATGGTAAATATTATATATCAACTTGGCTGTCCACCTTAGAGATAATCAGTATATTTATAATGAACCCATCATATTTAAAAATTGTTTGAAAACAATAGAGCGGCCAACACCATCTGCCTAGCGGAGGATTCCAGCCCCACTCCCACAGATCCAGAGCACAGCCAGCCATCATCCCACCGCACAAAATGGACGCCTGAGCCCACCGCAGACGGAGAGATTGAGCCCGCAGCGATGCACTAGCCAACACCAAGAATATGGAATGAGCCACTGCCTTAGAGCATGAGCATTCAAAAACGTCTGACCAGGGGTATGATGCAGGCTGTGTCAGGATAGTGTTCTGTTTAGTGTTTGCTCCTGTTCTAAGTTGACCTAATTTCCATGTCTGTGTCCTGAGTTCCCCTGTATTTCCTGAGAGTTAAAGAGTGTTATTGTAGTATTTCTATCATTGTGCGCTTTATTCACCACAGCCACTCATGACACATACACTATAGGAGTAGTCAAAAGCAATTTTTTCTTAATGTGTGCCTTTAGCCACATTGTACCCTATACAAAATAACTGACCAATTTTTATAATATTAATTAATAATCAATGTTAATTATTTTATAGAACTGCTGTATAAAACCAATATCACTTGCACTGTAGAACTGAATACAGATTTATCAGTTGATGTTTAATGTAAAGTCTCTGTTCTAAAGCAAAACCATTTGAGAACCACTGACTTGTAACTATGCATCTATATTTCTCCATGTATACTTGTCAATTTTGATTCTCTTACCCTTTCCTGGGTTTTCGGTCAATTTCTTCCCCTCAGTGGACACACATTCATTCCTCTCCTGACCCTCCTCTTCATCCTCAAAAACACAAACAGATTTTCACACAATAATGAATGATTAAAGTTTTAGCTTCCATTCAGTAAATGCTCAATTTTTTTACATTTTTAAAAAAAATTTTATAGTAATTGCTGGAAAAAGATTAGCAAGTTTAAGTACTAAACAAAACACTATTGAAACAATTGAGATATATTCATTATAAAAATGGGTTACACTTTATATTAGGTGTCCTTAACAACTAAAAAATAAGTACAATATACTTATTGAGTTCCTATTGTATTGCAAAACTTAGGTTTAAGGATGGGTTAGGGTGAAAGGGGAGGCTCCACAGTGTAATAATAGATGTAATTACAGAAATGAATTACAGCTGTAATTACATGCAGGTATTTCTTAAAATATATCCCTTAAACAGAAAATGTGCACCAGGATACATATTCTTTAGTCTCTTGTATGAAGCATGGGAGATAATTTTTCATCCAATACTGTAATCATTATCATAGTTGAGTTTGTTTGGAGTATCTGGGTCACATGACTTGGATAAAATTTTCTGTGCTCATTTTGTCAGTCTGACCTAAAGCCAATATGTCCGCCCATGGTACATGGACATTCTGACTTTGTAGAAAGTAGGCATATATTAATCTTACTTTTTTCAGCAAAAAATGCAATACAACTGCTAATATTAATTGTGAACATTTTCTTAAGATGTTCAAAAAAAGAAAATTAGTTTGAAAAGTAGAAAATTATAAATCGCTTAGAAGGGAGGGGATACCCATTAGTAGAAATCACATTCCAGAGCCAGGGCCCTTAGGGAAGATCCTTATAGGCCCCCCTGTACACCCCTTTCTATTTCTAGGTATTTTGAGTTTTAAAAAAATGTGCAAATTTTAATATTCACATGTTAACTGATATTATGTTTAGTTGACTATATTTTTGCATTTTTAACTAGATTTTCTTGCAGGGATTCACACAGCTCGTTTTATGGTAGAACACGGGTGTCCAACCCTGCTCCTGGAGGGCTAACATCCTGCAGAGTTTGGCTCCAACCATAATCAAACACACCTTAAAAATTAACCAAAGTCTTCAGAATTACTTAGAAAATTATGTTGTATCATAAAATACATATGTACACTTTATTTACACTGCATAAGTGCACTGTATCAAATTATTAATTTAAATGTTAGTGCATTGTAGTTAAAGACAACTAATATAAAGTGGGACCCACTTGTATTTTGAATTTAGATTGACAACACCTTTATTAAATCTTAATTTTCAACAAGCCACAACATCTTTAAGACCTAAACACACTTCTGGTATATATGGTACCCACCAGACTTTGTGTTGGAGATTCACAAAAACTCCCAAAGCTAGATCGGCTGGTGTTGGCCAGAGAAGTTCCAAAGCGCAGTGTAGAATACACAGGATCCAGAAGAGCTTTTGACTCTATCATATCACAAACATGCATGTCAAAATAATGAGCACTGTACACAGACATACTCGCTCTTTAAAAAGAGAAGTAAACATCAAGTTCATTTTACAAAGTAAAGTTCAATTATATTTTCCAAGTTTAATTTATGTAATATTACAAATTATATTCATATTAAAATGACCTTTTCAATACTTCTTGGGACTAAATTGGCCCACTTTCTTGAGTATCCTAGTTACGTGTACTTTAAGTGTAACAGTAGTATACTAGTTGATATCCTAATATATATATATATATATATATATATATATATATATATATATATATATATATATATATATACAGGTGCTGGTCATAAAATTAGAATATCATCAAAAAGTTGATTTATTTCAGTAATTCCGTTAAAAAAGTGAAACTTGTATATTATATAGACTCATTACATGCAAAGTGAGATATCTCAAGCCTTTATTTGCTATAATTTTGATGATTATGGCTTACAGCTTGTGAAAACCACAAAATCAAAATCTCAGAAAATTAGAATATTACATGAAATCACACAGTAATTACACAGTGATACCATGGTCATTGAACCAGGTTTTGGTTATTTTGGCAGTGTGGGCCGGTGCAAATCCTGCTGGAAATTTTATGACCAGCACCTGTATATGTATATATATATATATATATATATTGTGTTTGTTTGGCAACTGTACTGTTAACTATACTACAATTAAAATGATAGGTATTCTGATAGATTACTAGCTATATACTTCTAGTCCACTTTATATATTCTCCTTATATATCTCCACTCTATATCTAGTCCACACATATCCTGTGAGTAAATTAGTTTAATAATTTTTATACTGCAAGTATACTGTTTTCTTTAAGTGCACTTAACATCATACTTATAGTTTACACTGTACACTTTTTTACAATGCACTTTAAATATACTACTAAATTTCTGTTTAGGTATTAATTTTAGATTTGAAATACATTTTTAACTGTATTTATATTTATATTATATAGTATATTTACAGTTGACTTCTATGTCATGACTTTTAACTACTATGTACTAATGTTTTAATTAATAATATGATAAAATGTACTTATTATGTACATACTGTACATGTTTTTACATTGTACTAATATTTGAATGCATGCATGTGATTACATCGGTAATTAATTTATAATTTATAATTATAACCTAAACGTATTCTTCTATAATAACATTGTTGACCCTTTCCTTACTACTTAACCCACTCTTAAAATGACCCCTGCCACCAAACCTGTCATAAACTTACCCATGTCCCATTTCAATAGCAGCAAAATTGTTTTGAAATACAACATGAACACAATAAGTACATTGTGCTTTCCATTTTTTTTTATGCAAGTACATAGACACCTAATATAAAGACACCTAATATAAAGTGTGACTGAGACTCCATTTACTATTTGACTGGATGTATTTGATGAAATTTAAAAATATTTATTCTGGTTAAAGCTTATAATTGAAGCCAGTTTAAATTGTCAATAAAGTCATCTGTTTCTGTGTGGGTTAGACCTAGGGATGTCCCGATCCGATCACGTGATCGGAAATCGGGCCCGATCGCGTGTTTTCAGACTCGATCGGAATCGGACGTTACCTCCCGATCAGGACTCGGATATATATGTATTTATATGCTCATTATTTTTTAACACCTCTATTATGCGGTGACACAGAGTTACGGCGGTTTCACACTGCACGCGTTATTAGAGTGTAAGCAGCGCAGGAGCAGTGCGTATGGTGAGCAGGAGCAACAAGTAATGTAAGCAACAAGTTTGTTTTTGGACATTTGTTTTCTTTTTAAATTGCTGTTGGTCATTTGATTGACTGTTTAAAACACAATAGATATCATCAATGCACTTTTTGGATAAAACTGCGGTGTATTTTGGCCATGATCAATGTATTGTCACTTTAATTCAGCAAAAATAGACTCGGCACCGAAACGATCATGGCACTCCTGCTTTGCTCTGCTACAGTAGCCTACGCACTGCCGCGCCACCTCTGCGCGCGGTGTGAATGCTCTAAAGCCTGGTTTAATCTGTTAACATGGGCGGCGAAAAAAATACGCGCTGCACGCTCTGTTTTAACAGTGCAGTGTGAAATATTTTTTAATATTTACTGTTGCACTAAAGTCCAAAAGTGAAGAATTTATTTATTACTTGATTGTTCAAGCTACCTCACAGAAGTGCTCTGTTTGTTAACAGAGTTGTTGAATGTTAAAATAAGGTGAATTAAATAAAAAATAAGGAACATCCTGGATCTGTTTTTTTCGCTCTTCTTTATTCTTTTTTTTTTTTGCAATATAAGTTAGAAGTATCGGATCGGGACTCGGTATCGGCAGATACTTAAAATCAAATGACTCGGACTCGGACTCGAGGGCAAAAAAACCTGATCGGGACATCCCTAGTTAGACCCATTGTGTACAGGTTCAGTTCCACCCATGCACGATTCACTCTACCCCAAAGTTGATGTAAGTTTATAAGATGTATCTACTACCTCAAAGAAGCCAGTATGTTTTGGGGAAAAAACAATAATTGGCTACTATTAAAAGGGTTCGCCAGCAGCCATATCACCCTGTAGCCCAAGACTGGTTGCCCACTAAAGCTAAGCAGGGTTGAGCCTGGTTAGTACCTGGATGGGAGACCTCCTGAGAAAACCAGGTTGCTGCTGGAAGAGGTGTTAGTGAGGCCAGTAGGGGGTGCTCACCCTGTGGTCTGTGTGGGTCCTAACGCCCCAGTACAGTGACGGGGACACTATACTGTCAAAAAGCACCGTCCTTCGGATGAGACGTTAAACCGAAGTCCTGACTCTCTGTGGTCATTAAAAATCCCAGGATGTCCTTCGAAAAAGAGTAGGGGTGTAACCCCGTCATCCTGGCCAAATTTGCCCATTGGCCTCTATCCATCATGGCCTCCTAATCATCCCCATATACTGATTGTCTTCATCACCCTGTCTCCTCTCCACCAATAAGCTGAAGTGTGGTGTGCGTTCTGGCGCAACATGGCTGCCGTAGCATCATCCAGGTGGATGCTGCACATTGGTGGTGGTTGAGGAGATTCCCCCTTCCATGTAAAGCGCTTTGAGTACCCAGAAAAGCGCTATATGAATGTAACGAATTATTATTATTATTTAAAAGAGTAAAATCAACTACAAGCATACTTTGAGTACTTCATAATACTTTTCTTTTGTATACCTAAATCAAAAGTTTAAGTATCTACTTTATTTTGCAATGCGGAAATAAGCTATTTTCTGTTAATATGCAGAATTACAGATTCATTAGCAGCATAACCAGTGTGTTTAAGATGATGAAAATATATTAAAATATGATAACAAATATTAGTACTAGTACTAATGCTGTAAAAATACTAATATCAAGCAACATAATGTACAGCTAAAATAACTGGAAGCAGATGCAAAATGATACAAATGGCTCCATCTGCTCTTATGTTATAAATAAAGCGGATAGTCCAAATACACACTATAAACTTTTCTGTATGCATGTTAGTATAAGCCAAGTATACTTAAGTCTTATTTTGTTAAATATATCTCATAAATACATGTGAAAGTATTCTCTCGTAGTTTTGGCTTAAAGTATACTAATAGCACATATGATTAACCTGTTTTGTACACATTTTCCACAACTCCACCTTAATTCCAATTTAACCCTTGATGTTAAGTAGAATATATAATAAACACAAATGATCATTGCATTAATAATCATGCCATTTCATTATTTTACACACTGAATCAGACTTCTTTTTCTGACGCACATACCCTGTGTCTTCACAGCACATAATCGATCATCTGTCAATACAGGTGAGCTTAAATTCCTCTTGAACATGCCAGACTTGAAGAAAGAAAGAGAAATACAAATATGAGATATAATAATTCAATCTATGTTTTATGCTTTTAGTAAAAAAATAAACTAAAATAAATATTTATAAAAATAAATATTAAATATTTCCAACTATATAAGTATGCACAAATTATTGATAAATTTAACAGACTGGGCTGATAAAATAATTGTGCTTTTTTTTTTTTTTTTTTTTTTTTTTGTGGACTCATGGTTTGAATTTCTGCCTGTTTCTCTCTAGACTGTGAACTGTGCCTGTTAGATTTTAATCTATGAATACTACAGACAAGTCTAGTGCTCCCATAGGTCCCTAGTCCAGTTGCCCCAAGTCCGATGGTCCCAGTGGTCACAAGTTCAGTAGTCCCAATGCTGCAGTGTATGCTGCAGCTCCCTCTGAGGCAGCAACATCTTCTGCTCTTGAGCTCTCTGCCATGGACGGGAAAGCACTCATCCTTTGAGTCTGGTCTAGCCCTGGAGCCACTCAAGCCATCTGCTCACCCTGTCATGGCGGAGGCCGTGACTGCCAGCCTGTTCTGTCACAGCCATTAGGCTACCCCAGCATATTATGTTACGGCTATGGAGGCCATCCCCGAGTTACCTGTGTTTCCTGCCTGCACTGTCAGGGCCAAGTGTACCATCTCTGTACTCCCTGGGTGACACGACCAGGAGTGCCATCTCTGTGTTCTCTGAGCACAATGTCATTATGGCCAGGAGGGCTGTGCTCACTTCATCCAATTCTCCATCTGTTGACCTGTTCTACACTCTCCCTATCCCATCCTCTCCCTGGCAGTGTTGGGTTGTAATGCATTAATAGTAATGCATCACAGTAATAATATTACATTTTGCAGTAACTAGTAGTGTAACTAATTACTAACAAGATTTCAGTTATAATATTACAGTTACCATCCATAAAATAGCTTGTTACAATGTTTCTTCTGTTGCCTCAACCCCTTCTGATTTGAAATCCAACAATCCAATCATTCCTAGATTCAATGTTGCAATCTTCACAACTCATGCATGCAGTTGCATGCACCATTGAAGCAAGCTAGCTTGGATTATGGAAAAGCATACATTCAGTGACTAGAAATATTGATGACTTTGATTTTGTATCGAGAAAAGATTACATGAACACCACTGTCAAATATAAGTTTTTACAATACATTACTCTGGCATTACATGGCTTGCCCATCCACATTCTTTTGATCTCGATATACATTATATCCACTTATTATCAAAAATGTTTCAAGAAAACAAAACATTTTCTTTTGAAATTGAAAAGATTTCATTGCACTTGCATTGCACGTGAACTGGAGCGCATCTCATCATAAATTAACCGAAACTCAGTGTATGCCTCACATACATGAGAAATACATCTGAAGAAAGGTTGAAATGTCTTTAAACGAAAAAATTCAAAACAAAAAGAAATAGGCTACTCTCTGATTAAGTAAACCATGATGTGGGACCTGATATTCATTTATGTGATATTCATGTTTTTTTTTTCTTACAGTAAAGCACAGTCCACAAACAATCTCAAATGCAAACTCCCTATAATAAGACAAATCTCTGGAGGCATGCTCCAAGCACACTCTCATTTCATCCCTTTTCCCACATTTTGTAGTAATGACACTATAACCAAACCGGAAATTGTAACGCGTGAGCACGCGGAACTTTCTTGTGCGCACGCGATAGTTTCCCGTGTGCACGCGAAACTTTCTTGTGCGCACGCGAAAGTCCGTTTTTTTTCTTCTAACTAAGCATTTGTTAGTACCACATACTATTCCTATTTCACTTTACTTTTTTTTTTTTTTTTAAGGCAATCGGTTTGCATGTCCAGCTAATTCCAGCTAATTAGATTTTACAGTGTCTACAGGCGATGAAACGGGAACTCGCGAGCTCATTCAAACCCTTCACGCATGATCATTCCCCACGCTCTCGCGCTTGTTCTTCTCTCGCCTGCTGCTTTTGCTCGCTCGAACATTTTTGCCAGTCGAGGGGCGGGACTTACTGTTTTAATAACCTCAAATGTCATTGGTTATTTTCCCTTTTCCGAAAGTCAGTTGTGATTGGACGCCTGTCCAATGACCCGTAATTCACTTGACTAGAAACATGAGACATCACTTAATTTGTTTTATTTATTGTGGTTTAATAATGTGTAATGTGATTTAATGCATTGTTAATATAGAATAGATTCTTACCAGATACTTTAGAATAGATTCTTACCAGATACTTTATTAACAGGAAGTCTTAGCCTACTAGTGATTGCATTGTGTTGCACATATATATATATATATGAAGTGCCATCTGACATTTTCTTCTAGAATGATCATTTTTATAAAGCTTGTATATTTAAGTTAAGCAATTTCACTTAAATGACAATTAATAGGTAATTTGCATTGCCATTTAAGTGAAATTATTGAACTTAAATATACAAGCTTGATAAAAATTATCATTCTAGAAGAAAATTTCAGATGGCACTTAGAGGCTTTTGCATCTGAACTCTTCATATATATATATATATATATATATATATATATATATATATATATATATATATATATATATATATATATATATATATATATATACTTTTTAAAAGTACATTTTTAAAATAGATAAGTGACAAAACTGACAATAGCGCAGTAGAAAAGGGAAAATTACACTACTGCAGAGATGGACAAGCTCAAATAAAACATACCTTTCCTTGGCATGGCTTCTCTGATGCTTCAGAGACACACCAAAGATGAGCTCCCATCTTACATGTTTTACAGCGCACTCCCTGTTTAGAGTTGCCTAAAACAGACATGGGAAAGAGACTTAAACATGCTTCAGAATTTAAAGGGGTCATGAAATAAGTTTTTATTTTTATTTTTTATTCTTATTTTAATATGTTTTTTTTTAGTAATGTTTTTTTTTTGCAAAACATGATTATTTTCCACCCTCATTCCATCTCTTAGAATGTCACTGCATAATGCTTCTTGTCACCAACTGCTGGGAGGGCAACACAAGTGATAATTAGCTGTTGATGTGTTGTTGGTGCAAAATGTCTATCATAGTCACAACATCATAGCATCATAGCATATTTTTTTATAGTACAATGACCTCTTATATGTCAAAAGACCACGAAAAAAATTATTCCTCATGTCATGACTCCTTAAAAATGTAATAATTGAAAATAATTGAAAATCAAAACTATCAAGCCTACACAATAAAAGCTTAATGTAAAATACATTTTTTTTTTTTTTACCTTTATTTAACCAGGAAGAGACTCGTTTAGATTAAAAATCTCTTTTTCAAGAGTGTCCTGCCCAAGACAGGCAGCAGTACAACCATACATACAAACACAAAATAGACAAAAATAATAAAACCTTAAAACAACTAAAATAGCAGATCCCTTGAAGTCAACCACAATCCTTAACACAACAGCCAGATGTGGCTGCCTCCAATTCAGTTAACATCCTCTTAAAAGCAACCAATGAGACAAGCTTATTTAATTTCATGGATTTCTGTAACTTTGTTCCACGTAGAGGGAGCAGCAAACTTAAACGCCTTTTTTCCCAGATCAGTTCTAACCTTTGGAACAGACAGAAGGAAAAGATCCTGGGAACGAAGATTGTAAGTCCCGATATTATTTACATTGATGTAGGTCAGAAGGTAGGATGGAAGTAGACCTAAAATAGCCTTATGAAGATATACCAGTGTTGAAGTCTCCATGTTGATAGAGAAGACCATCCAACACGTTCATACAGTTCACAATGGTGAGTGAGGACTTTTAAGACCAGTGATAACCCTCAGAGCTCCATGGTATACAGTGTCCAGTGCATGTAAACTTTGAGATGAAGCATGCATATATAAGACATCACCATAGTCAAGTATAGACATAAAAGTGGCAGCAACTAATCTCTTTTTAGATTCGAACGAGAGGCAGGATTTGATTCTAAAATAAAACCCTAGTTTAAGCTTTAATCTTTTTGCTAGCTGCTGAATATGAAGGGTAAAAGAAAGAGATTCATCTATTAAAATACCAAGATATCTGTATTTAGAAACACGTTCAATCTTCATACCCTGAGAAGTGAGGATTGAAGGCAGATTTAATTTGTATTTTGAATTTGAAAAAAGCATGACTTTTGTTTTTTCAGCATTTAAAACAAGTTTTAAATCATAAAGGTTCTGTTGAAGCGTGTTAAAATCAAGTTGTAATTGGGAGAGGGCCTGGTCTGCTGTAGGTGCTGAGCAATACAGTACAGTGTCGTCCGCATAAAATTAAATTTTCCTTTAGATACGTTATGATCAATGTTATTTATATAGAGGATGAAAAGCAATGGCCCCAAGATTGACCCCTGAGGCACGCCTTTTGTTGTTTTGAGATAGCAAGAGGTGCTGCCCTGCGCCTGCACACACTGAGTTCTGTCTGTAAGATAATTAACAAACCAGCTGACAGTTTGTTCTGAAAGTCCAGCCCTCAACAGTCTGTGCTTAAGCACTATGTGGTGCACTGTATCAAATGCCTTAGAAAGGTCAATAAAAAGGGCTGCACAATGCTGCTTGTTGTCTATGGATTCAATAAAGTCATTTAAAACCTTAAGAGCTGCCGACGTTGTACTATGTCCTTTTCTAAAACCAGATTGGAAGTCAGATAAAACATTGTTACTGTAAAAAAAAAACTTTAATTGATCACTGACAAGAGACTCTAGAACCTTGACCAGGACAGACAATTTAGAGATCGGTCTGTAGTTATTTAAGATAGAAGGGTCACCGCCTTTTAACAGGGGAACCACAAAAGCTGATTTCCAGATGGAAGGAATGACATTTGTGTTCAAGCACAGATTAAAAATATTAATTAAAGGCACAGCAATACAATTTGCTGCTAACTTTAAAAAATAAGGATCCAGTTTATCAGGGCCTGCAGATTTTGCTGTGTCCAAATGTTTGAGGGCTTTATTTATGTCTAAAACTGTAATAGGACTGAAACTAAAAGACTGACTAGAAGGATCCAAACCAACAGTCTCCACTGTAGGGGAACACTCATGTTGGGTATTGAGTGACTCAAATAATAATCCTGAGGCTATGAAATGTTCATTGAAACAATCAAGTATTTTGTTCTTATCAGTAAGTTTTTGAGAGTCTATCACAGTGCTTGAAGGAAGCTCCTGGCCTTTACTGTTTTCTTATAATGATTTGATAGTTTTCCAAAGTTTGGATGGATTATTCAGGTTATGAGTGGTTTGAGAAGAAAGTGATCAGCTTTGGCTTTTCTAATTTTGAGAGTACATGCATTGCGCAGTTGCCTGAAAACCAGCCAGTCAGAGTTCTCATTTGATTTTCTGGCTTTTGCCCATGCCACATTGCGCTCATGGAGGATATTTGCTAAATCAGGAGAAAACCAAGCATTGTTTCAACCTTTAACTCTGTATTTCTTTAGTGGAGAATACTTATTAATTATATTGACAAACCCCTCATGAAAGAGGTTCCAGGCACTATCAACATCTTTACTGATTTTATTTTTTTCCCAGTCAAAATTAGATAAATCATGAAGGAATTATTGTTCTGAGAAGTGCTTCATATTACGCTTCACTATAATACGTGGTTTGGTTTTAGATATTTTAGTATTTCTAACTGTTGCTACGACACAGTGGTCACTGATGTCATTTGCAAATATGGAAGCAGTTAAGTACTTATGAGGAACGTTAGTTAAAATTACATCTAATAGCAATGATTTTTCCAGGTTTTCAAAGTTTGGCCGTGTGGGACTGTCAACAATCTGAAAGAGATTTAGTGAATCACAATTAGCTCTGAAATCATCAGATATTGGTTGTAACCAATTCCAATTTAGGTCTCCGAAGACTACTAATTCCTTAGAGTTAAAGTCAAGTCAAGTCAAGTCAAGTCATCTTCATTTATATAACGCTTTTAACAATGTAGATTGTTTCAAAGCAGCTTTACAGAGATAAGCGTATAATTTAAGGTTAACAGAGATTGTTTTGGCTTTATAGCGGTTCTTTAATAAAGTTATTTTCCAGCTAAAGTTAGTTTTGATTGATTCGCTTCCTTCGTAACGATCATTTGTTATTAAATTAGGGGCCGCAAAGACGACACCATTCTCTCTACACAGACTTTAAACGCGAACCTGTGATAAACTCTGATGGCGTTCAGATGCGCATTAAGAATTGGTTCTATAGTTATGTGCGTTTGAATATATGTGCGCAGGTTTGTAATTCCCTACAAACCAAGCCTAAACAAAGTACTGGTCTTTCCTTATAAATTTTGATACAGAATTTTATTTTATTTTGTCACTTCGGGGTAGGTACGCAAAACGAATTTTCCCGACAACGCTTTATCTGTAGAGTGGTAAAGGGATCCTCCATAGGGAGAGACTAGTTGGCACTTCAGCACTGCGTTGTCATCGGGTCCAGGCGAAGGTCCTTCATCAGATTGTCAGACAATGTCAGGAAGACTGTTCCAAAGTTTTGGTGCTAAATAGGAAAAGGATCTACCGCCAGCAGTCGATTTTGATATTCTAGGTATTATTAAAATCTGAAAGGAGTTGCATTAAGGAGGGTAGAGCACCGCTAACAGCTGAAGGTGTCCTGTAACAACCAACGACCGTTATACGAAGTGATTTAGAGACTTCGAGCTCCAAGGCTAAAATTCAAACTGTTTAACTAAAGATATTGATAGCAATACATTAACTTGATACTGGTTTTTGATGTAGATTGCTACACCCCCACCTCTATTAGGGCGGTCAGTCCTAAAAACATTATAACCGCTTATATTGATTTCTTTATCTGAAACCGATTTACTTAACCAGGTTTCAGACAAGACAATTACATCAGAATCTGTAGAGTTAGCCCAGATACGCAACATGTCCATTTTAGGAACAAGACTACGTACATTCAAATGAAAGAAACCAAGACCTGGCCTTTCTTTAAAATCCGCCGGGGTGTTAAAGCCTATAGGGGTGTCTGGGCCTGGGTTTGGCTGCACATTTCCTGACATTAACAGTAATAAAGCAATTAAACATTTTAGCTTAAATTATTTCTTGTACGATTCATTGCTTCTCCGGTCAAAATTGGAGTCTTAGAGCACACAAGAGACAGTGGTAAAGTTGTCACACAACGTCATGATACTACACAGACAGACCAAGTCAACGGTGTCAGAAGTGAAGAATAGGGGCAAAGGGAATAATGTGACATTAAGTGAACAGACAAATGCACACGTGCCCTTATATGATTTACACGATATTGGGAACACTGGACTGGAGTAGCCATTCCAGTAATAGGTGTCCTCTGAGATAAATAAGGACAAAGAAAAAATAAAACAGAGAGAGGCAAGGAGCAACCACTTCTTTCTCTCCATGCCTGTAGCACCCCTCAGACGTGCAAAGACAGAATATTACGTAGGACCCGGGCAGCCAAAAAACAGGCCTAGGTATAATAACAGAAAAAGTCCAGTACGGGTTATCCGTTTCTCCGCGGCAACCAATGATGTTACGTGTCGTCACTCGTAAACTTCTGCTTTTTACACGCGTCAATTTGACGCGCTATTCGCGTTTGGTGTGAACGCACAGTAAGACACATAAAATGTTGTTGGAATAATTCCAGTTCACGTGGCTACGCAGAGGCTACAAAAAAAAAAAAATACTGTATTATAAATTTTTAAGGCCAGACAAGTAGTTTATTGAGGGTTGATTTGTAAAGAAGGACATATACACTCACCTAAAGGATTATTAGGAACACCATACTAATACTGTGTTTGACCCCCTTTCGCCTTCAGAACTGCCTTAATTCTACGTGGCATTGATTCAACAAGGTGCTGAAAGCATTCTTTAGAAATGTTGGCCCATATTGATAGGATAGCATCTTGCAGTTGATGGAGATTTGTGGGATGCACATCCAGGGCACAAAGCTCCCGTTCCACCACATCCCAAAGATGCTCTATTGGGTTGAGATCTGGTGACTGTGGGGGCCATTTTAGTACAGTGAACTCATTGTCATGTTCAAGAAACCAATTTGAAATGATTCGAGCTTTGTGACATGGTGCATTATCCTGCTGGAAGTAGCCATCAGAGGATGGGTACATGGTGGTCATAAAGGGATGGACATGGTCAGAAACAATGCTCAGGTAGGCCGTGGCATTTAAACGATGCCCAATTGGCACTAAGGGGCCTAAAGTGTGCCAAGAAAACATCCCCCACACCATTACACCACCACCACCAGCCTGCACAGTGGTAACAAGGCATGATGGATCCATGTTCTCATTCTGTTTACGCCAAATTCTGACTCTACCATCTGAATGTCTCAACAGAAATCGAGACTCATCAGACCAGGCAACATTTTTCCAGTCTTCAACTGTCCAATTTTGGTGAGCTCGTGCAAATTGTAGCCTCTTTTTCCTATTTGTAGTGGAGATGAGTGGTACCCGGTGGGGTCTTCTGCTGTTTTAGCCCATCCGCCTCAAGGTTGTGCGTGTTGTGGCTTCACAAATGCTTTGCTGCATACCTCTGTAACGAGTGGTTATTTCAGTCAAAGTTGCTCTTCTATCAGCTTGAATCAGTCGGCCCATTCTCCTCTGACCTCTAGCATCAACAAGGCATTTTCGCCCACAGGACTGCCGCATACTGGATGTTTTTCCCTTTTCACACCATTCTTTGTAAACCTCTTTGCGCGACATTTGCGTTGTTGCGGGTTTGCATTTTTGAGGTTTGAGCAGAGATAACGGATAATTGTTTGCACCTTCTAACCTACAGTGAGGAAAATAAGTATTTGAACACCCTGCTATTTTGCAAGTTCTCCCACTTGGAAATCATGGAGGGGTCTGAAATTATCATCGTAGGTGCATGTCCACTGTGAGAGACATAATCTAAAAAAAAAATCCAGAAATCACAATGTATGATTTTTTAACTATTTATTTGTATGATACAGCTGCAAATAAGTATTTGAACACCTGTCTATCAGCTACAATTCTGACCCTCAAAGACCTGTTAGTCTGCCTTTAAAATGTCCACCTCCACTCCATTTATTATCCTAAATTAGATGCACCTGTTTGAGGTCGTTAGCTGCATAAAGACACCTGTCCACCCCATACAATCAGTAAGAATCCAACTACTAACATGGCCAAGACCAAAGAGCTGTCCAAAGACACTAAAGACAAAATTGTACACCTCCACAAGGCTGGAAAGCGCTACGGGGAAATTGCCAAGCAGCTTGGTGAAAAAAGGTCCACTGTTGGAGCAATCATTAGAAAATGGAAGAAGCTAAACATGACTGTCAATCTCCCTCGGACTGGGGCTCCATGCAAGATCTCACCTCATGGGGTCTCAATGATCCTAAGAAAGGTGAGAAATCAGCCCAGAACTACACGGGAGGAGCTGGTCAATGACCTGAAAAGAGCTGGGACCACCGTTTCCAAGGTTACTGTTGGTAATACACTAAGACGTCATGGTTTGAAATCATGCATGGCATGGAAGGTTCCCCTGCTTAAACCAGCACATGTCAAGGCCCGTCTTAAGTTTGCCAATGACCATTTGGATGATCCAGAGAAGTCATGGGAGAAAGTCATGTGGTCAGATGAGACCAAAATAGAACTTTTTGGTCATAATTCCACTAAACGTGTTTGGAGGAAGAAGAATGATGAGTACCATCCCAAGAACACCATCCCTACTGTGAAGCATGGGGGTGGTAGCATCATGCTTTGGGGGTGTTTTTCTGCACATGGGACAGGGCGACTGCACTGTATTAAGGAGAGGATGACCGGGGCCATGTATTGCGAGATTTTGGGGAACAACCTCTTTCCCTCAGTTAGAGCATTGAAGATGGGTCGAGGCTGGGTCTTCCAACATGACAATGACCCGAAGCACACAGCCAGGATAACCAAGGAGTGGCTCTGTAAGAAGCATATCAAGGTTCTGGTGTGGCCTAGCCAGTCTCCAGACCTAAACCCAATAGAGAATCTTTGGAGGGAGCTCAAACTCCGTGTTTCTCAGCGACAGCCCAGAAACCTGACTGATCTAGAGAAGATCTGTGTGGAGGAGTGGGCCAAAATCCCTCCTGCAGTGTGTGCAAACCTGGTGAAAAACTACAGGAAACGTTTGACCTCTGTAATTGCAAACAAAGGCTACTGTACCAAATATTAACATTGATTTTCTCAGGTGTTCAAATACTTATTTGCAGCTGTATCATACAAATAAATAGTTAAAAAATCATACATTGTGATTTCTGGATTTTTTTTTATAGATTATGTCTCTCACAGTGGACATGCACCTACGATGACAATTTCAGACCCCTCCATGATTTCTAAGTGGGAGAACTTGCAAAATAGCAGGGTGTTCAAATACTTATTTTCCTCACTGTATTTCAGGGAGTGCGTTCTCGAGACCTCAGGCACTGTTTTGTGCGGATGGGCGGGTGGAGCACGTTAAGGGTTTTCCTGTTAGAATGGTGTTGTGTTAGCGACCCCTAAGTTAATAACTAATGATCTTTGCAATGGAAGTGAATCAATCAATCAAAACTAACTTTAGCTGGACAATAACTTTATCCTAGAGCTGTTGTAAAGCCTAAACAATCTTATTACCGTAATTTCCTATTATCACTGTAAAGCTCTGACAAGTCAAGTCACCTTTATTTATTTAGCGCTTTTTACAATACAGATTGTTTCAAAGCAGCTTTACAGAGATAACAGGAAAATTATGCAACATTGTTTTTTTTTTCCCAGAAGAAAATACACCATCCATCTTAAGTAAGTTTGGTAATGTTTCATTTTTGTTGTAAAAAAGTTATTACTTTAGTCCAGTGTTTCCCAAACCTGTCCTGGAGTACCCCCAACACTGCATGTTTTCTTTGTCTCCCTAATCAAACACACCTGATTCAACTCATCAGCTCATTATGAGTTGAATCAGGTGTGTTTGATTAGGGAGACAAAGAAAACATGCAGTGTTGGGGGTACTCCAGGACAGGTTTGGGAACCACGTCCATTTATATATGTATAGCCACTCCGGAGAAACCCGTGATGTCATCGTCCAGCTCAGTTCAGTTCTCTTATAAAAGTGTAAATGTAGATCAATAATATTGTTGAATATTAAATTAAATGTCCCCAACTAAGCAAGCCAAAAGCCAATGGCGACAAAGGTGTAAAAGGCAATGAGCCAAAACTCCATCAGGTGACAGATGAAGAAAAAAACCTTAGGAGAAACTAGGCTCAGTCGGGCGGCCAGTTCTCCTCTGGCCAACGGACAAACAGTGTATGATTATTATTCAGGCAGCATTATAGGTCAGAAGTCAGACTGTATTGGGAATGGAGACGAGTTTGTTGAGGATTAGTGCCAATGGCTGTTGTGTCGATGAGGTCTTCACAGTGCAGAATCTAGTAGACACAATCTCTGCTGACACTTCAGGGGTGCGTTGTGGTTGTTTCTAGGCACAGGTCCTCCATCTGATCTGTATACGGCCCGAATACGGCTGACTACATCATGCGTTGTGGTCGTGTCTACGCGCAGGTCCACCATCTGATCTGGATACGCCCCGCATCTGGCTGACGACATCATGCATTGTGATTGTGCGGGTCCACCATCTGATCTGGATACGGCCCGGTTCCGGCTGACCTAATTTATGCAGCCTAATAATCATTTAACTGATTTGAATAATAGGAATATATAATGTTCTATGTGTATGCTAGGTTAAAGAGATTCTAGTGTTTTTAGTCTAGATTTGACAGAGCTTATTATACAATATTAGGAAGATTGTTCCAGAGTTTAGGTGCTAAATAGGTAAAGGATCTACAATCAGCAGTCGATTTTGATATTCTAGATATTATCAACTGGCCAGAATTTTGAGATCGCAATAGACGTGAGGGATTATAATGTGTTAAGAGCTCGTCAAGTACTCGGGAGCTAAACCATTTAATGCTTTGTAAGTAATCAGCAATATTTTAAAATGTATACGATTTCTGTCAGGGCCACTATCGTCAAATACGATTGACAATTAGCATATAGTTTGGATTGGCGGTATGGTTCTGTTCTGGGCAAGAACTCCCTGCGCATCCATGCAGCCTAGCATGGATAAGAGCAGCAAATAACCCCACAAAACAAAACCACATGCCAATATCCCCCAAAAACAAACTGACAGCGAAAATCTGGTTGCCTTTTATTTATTTAATTTGTTATTATTATTAATAAATGCAGTTACCTGAGTGAGCTAAGGCAACAAGCATGTTGCCAATACCTGAAAACGTCTCGGTTGCGTATGCAACCCTCGTTCCCTGAAGGAGGGAATGGAGACGTAGTCGACGTCGACTGAATGGGATCACGCTAGGGAGTCTGTCTTCTTCGAGTACTATTGAACGAGCCAATGCAATTGGCATGCATGATTTGCATCACACACTCCGCCCACGTGGAGTGGGTATAAATACGGAATTGGATGCACGCACTAGTTGCTTTTCGCTGAGGAGCCGAGAGTAACTCTGAGTCAGTGGTGGTCCAGCTATAGTGGTTAAGGGACTACGTCTCCGTTCCCTCCTTCAGGGAACGAGGGTTGCATACGCAACCGAGACGTTCCCTTTCAGTCGTTCACGTTCAGACGTCGACTGAATGGGATCTACTATGGAAAGCGCCACTAGAGCTGCCACCTTCCAGTGCCTGGATGAAAGCATCCTGACCCCCCGCAATTTTGAGGCGGAGAAGGCAAGGCTTAGGCCAGGGAAGTCAACTGCTGTTCCACAGGACCACTGGGAAAGTGTACCCTATCAAGGAAGGAAGGAAGGAACGCTGCGGAAACCACATCCTGCCCGAAGGGAGGTAACATGTGGAGAATACACATATGGACTGAACGGATGACTGGCAGTACAACATATGGAATGTCACTGGGATGACTCCAGCTTATAACAGGGGGGAGGATCAACCGAACAGTGACAGCAGAGCGGACTCTACCGAGGGAAGACACGGGCTCACCGCTGGGAGCTGTACCAGGGAAGAATACACATATGGGATCGCCGTAGGGATCACAACATATGGACCCAGCCTAACAGGTTCCACCAGTGCATACGAGTGATAGGCCTGGCTTCGGACGTTCCGCCACGTCTGTTGCCGAAGTGTATGGAGGAACTCGACAGGGTTTGGCTAATAAGGGGAACTCACTGGAGCAAGAATTGCGCACATATCCAGTCCATAGGAACTGTGCTTACAGTGAAACTGGCTTCATGTGAAGGGAGCCCACGGGAAGCAACGGTTCGACACATAGGCTAGTTCTCCAGTGAACATGTATAGGTGTCGCCTAGCCCCCAACTTTATTTAACATCTGTTCAGCGAGGCAACGCCTAGGAGGGAGCAATACCCTCTCTTAGGAGGAGCTCACCGCCCAGGTGGGCACGTGCATCTTGGGAAACTTCCTCACCAAGATGAAGGCAACCACATGTAGTGGGCCAACCTCTGCTTGGAAACAGCCTTCCCTTCAGCTGGTTTCCGTAACAGGCAGAGCTGGTCTAAGGTCTAGGCTTTGCATTCTGATCACGTATAACCGCATTGGAGCGGATGGACGGAGAAAAAGCCAGGGCTGGGTCTGCCTCCTCCGGGGCAGCGCTTGCAGGCTCACCACCTGGTCCTGTAGGAGAGGTAGGAACCTTGGGCACATATCCAGGCCAGGGTCTCAGGTGTCATGAGAGTTAGCCAGCCCGAACTTCAGGCACGATTCGTTTACCGAAAATGCGGGCAAGTCCCTACCCTCTAGATAGAGACCAAGCAGAGACCTGGTCTGCAGGAATGAATCGACCTTAGAAGCTTCTGACTCCAAGGAGGAGGTAGTGGGCGAGTTGCAACATGCGAGGGAAGCGTAGCTCGACGGTCGCAATGTTGTCTTTTCAGACCAGTACATATTTGCTGAGTAGCAGTGTCTCGAAGCGAGGAAACTGTAAGCAACTCGAGGCAATAGATGCCAATGCAGTCGAAGGGCGCCCAGACCTCTGTTACTGCATGCCCTTTATACGTGGCCCCTCAACCGGTATTAGTGGACACTCGTTCTAGGAGCCATTGGCCCGGAGAAACAAAAGGTCTGTTTACGGGCTGAGGGTTTGGCGACAGGCCAGGGTGTTTATCAGGGTGTCGCTCTGCCACGGCCACCTCTGGACTCGGCCGTGAAGCCAGTGCTGAAGCGGTCTTCATATGGAGGAAGCCATGTGGCTGCGTCTGCCATATGCCCCAGGAGCCTCTGAAAAAGTTTCAGTGGGGCCCTTTCTCACTTCTTGAATAGCACTGAGCTGACACACCTCTGTCTGAGAGATGCGCTGGACCAAGACCATCTCCATACTAGAAAAGAAATCCTCAACCCTTGGGCAAGTTTGCTCTTTCCCAGTTGACCTGAAGACCCAACTGGCTATGGAGCACTCGAAGGGTAGGACCATGTACTGATACTTTGTACCTTCGAACGCAAGAACACAAGCCCCTGTGGAGCGGAAGGATAGAGATCTGAAGTACATGTCTTTCAGGTCAAACGCTGCAGACCAAGTTTGGGGACGGGGCATTTTTGAAAATGCATCTCTGTGTTTAGCAAGTGAACGGAGATTTAAGGGCCCGTTTCAGTTGACACAGATCCAAGATGGTCGTAACCCACCACACATTTAGGGTACAGTTAAGTACGGGCTCATGGAAGCTCGGCGGAGGCCCAGCGGGAGCAGCGGCAGGGGAACACCCTCGGCGACGAGCAGGCGGAGGAACTGCCACCGGCGGCAGGGTAGAGGCAGCAGCGGGCCGCCGGGGCAGGATGTGCCGGATGGTCTCCATCTGCGCTTGGGCGGCAGAAAACTGTTGGGCGCAGTTCTCCGCCGCATCGCCGACCAGCCCAACCTGGGAAATTGGGGAGACCAGGAACCGAACCTTGTCCGCATCCACCATAACAACCAGGCTGTGCCAACGATGGCACTCCTGGACCACTAACATGGACATCGCCAGACCGATCACACACGCCACGACACTCATGCCCCAGAAGGCGAGGTCGAATGCGGTGCAGAGCTCACCTATGAGCGCACGGTCTGGGCTACCCTCGTGCAGGTCCATGAGTGCCGTGGCCTGATAGACCTGTAGCAGCGCCATGGCACGAAATGAATCAAAATGAATCAGGCGCTGTGTAGTGTAGTCCGGTCAGGGAAGCATACACCCTGCAGCAATAGCTCTGAGTTAGATGCAGTGTGCAGCTAAGCAATGAAATACAGTGTGCTTCCTCATTCATGAACATAATTTCTGCTCCCGTCGGCTGATTCTATCGCTGTGGAGGTGAAGATGACGACTCCCATGATTCCACACTCCTTCACAGGATCATCAAGCTACAATGTTGTTAGTGTTGAATAACAGACCTCTGCGGTGAAACGTACCTACTGTGTATTTAGCACACACATTTAACTGATAATCCAGATAAGCTTTAAGCCACAAGCATGTACTAACTTTAACACAGCATGTTCCAATATAATCAAATAGCATAAAGAAACAAGCATTTTTCCAATGCAACCAGATAGCCTTAAACAACGCTTTAATTACCACAACATGTCACTTACTACAGTATGCAGCAATAATACTAGAAGCCTAATTAACAAGCATATAATTCAATAACATTTGCCTTAGCAACAAGTACACAATGACAACTAGACAGCTTTTAGAGCAAGCATGTTTTCAATAACAACCAGATAGACTTGAGAACAAGCATGTTTTCAATAACTAGCCTTTAGAACGCCTTTAGAAGTGTGTTTCAATAACATCTAGGTTAGATAGCCATTACAGCAAGCCATTTGACTAATGGATGTTGTCGCCTAGAGTTTTTGCTTCAAAATGATCTGAAAATCATCCTGCCTAATCATTAAAATAAAACAATACATTGATTTAAATTTTGTAAGACACTTTTTGTTTGGAAAGGCAATATGCATGGGGGCGTGAATGATCATGAATAATGCTGTGATTCACACCTGAGAAGACAATGACCAGCATAATGAGCTGCATAATAAGCCTTTCAGTCAGTTATGTCACAAGAAAGAATGCGAGGACAAAATAAATAAATAAATAAATATATATATATATATATATATATATATATATATTAGTGCTGTCAAAGTTAGCGCGTTAACGCAAAATCATATTAACGGCACAAATTTTTTTAACGCGCGATTAACGCAGCGCGTATTTTCTGTTTGACCGTGGCCCAACCCCTAGTTGGAGAAATGGAGATACACAGTGTTGCCAACTTAGCGACATTGCAGTCCCCTTTAGCGATTTTTTTCCCTTCAAAAAAGTGCCCAAACCTTATTTAGTTTCTGAGAATCTACCGGTACCGCCGGTACTGCTCTCCCAGCACGCGCACACGCGCGCACCTCTCTCTCTCTCTCTTTCTCTCTCTCTGCGTCTCGCGCTGCAGAGAGGAGCAGCGTTTTAATTCAGTTAAACACAGATATTATGTTGCTTCTCTAATTTTACATGCAAGTATAGCTGAAAATACAGCACAGATATTGTCTTTATCTTATGTGTATTTGATTTCATCAGACGACGGCTCGATTATCAGGATTTTTGTGCAGATTAACATATTGGAAGGGAGAGCTGGTTATGTCTTAATGGGTCGCGTTTCAGTCACCATTTCATATTCATTCCGTTGTTTGGTAACAAACCGTTGTTTGGAAAACAGTTTTATTGAGAATTTAGCTTCATCAAAATGGGCACAGAGAGAGACAAACTAATGTAATAATAAATAATAAATGTACATTTAGCATTTTAAGAAGAGCTGTCCTGTCATGCAAAAATCTAAACATGTTTGTGTTAGTAAATTGCTCAGTGCAAAGAAAGAGAAGTAATGGGAACCTTTCTTTGTTCTTTCTACATGTGTCTAATAGACATGAACAAGTTCTTTGAAAAACATCTATGACCTTTGAAACATGTCTCGTCTTCATGCTCTATGTTGTATGGAAGCCCGTTTCTGCCACATTGAGTAAAGAAAAAAAAGATTCTTTAAGTCATAATAATGAGAAACTTTCTCGTAATAATGACTTAACATCTCAAAATAATGAGAAACTTTCTCATAATTATGATTTAACATCTTGTAATAATGAGAAACTTTCTCGTAATAATGACTTAACATCTCGTACTAATGAGAAACTTTCTCATAATAATGAGAAACTTTATCGAAATAATGACTTAACATCTCGTAATAATGAGAAACTTTTTTCGTAATAATGACTTAACATCTCGTAATAATGAGAAACTTTCTCGAAATAATGACTTAACATCTCGTAATAATGAGAAACTTTCTCGTAATAATGACTTAACATCTCGTAATAATGAGAAACTTTCTCATAATTATGACTTAACATCTCGTAATAATGAGAAACTTTCTCATAATAATGACTTAACATCTCGTAATAATGAGAAACTTTCTCATAATAATGAGAAACTTTCTCATAATAATGACTTAACATCTCATAATAATGAGAAACTTTCTCGTAATAATTGCTGCGTTCCAAACCGCATACTTCCCTACTATTTAGTATGGGAAAAAGAGTAGGCGAGCGAAAAAGTATGTACGAATCCAAAAGAGTAGGCGAGAATTACCTGGGTGACGTACTAATTATCGCGAGATTCGGACTTAAGTGCGTTCGAATATGCCTACTTTCCTACTATATAGTAGGCGAAAACAGTACGTGAAGGAAGCAGTACGTTCGAAACCTCAGTACTCATAAAAGAGTAGGCGAGAAGTTCCCGGATGGCCTACTGCTTCAGCGCAGATTTTTGAGTGCTCAACCGATGGATACTCTTCTATCCCAGGAGGCCACGCGAGAGGATACGTCATTATCAAACATCGCAGAGATAAGCGACGCGGGTGCTTTCAAATGTGAGTAAACACAGTTCCTTTTGTTAAAATTGCATGTGTTGAACTACTGTAGAGTAAACTGTTGAATTGTTGAAGGTGTAAAGACGTTACACAGTAAAGTATAGTTGTGATTTTGCTGTAAAAACACGTTTTACTATGTATAACGTTAGCTAACAGGGGAGCTCCAGTAAAGACACGTAAGTTACGTCTCTAAAGTGGATTTGCATAAACCATACACCTTAAAGACGATTATTTTAAATGTCCATTTACATCTTACAGGAAAATCTTGAAATATCACAACATGAAATAGACATCTGAGTGATGAATGTGTGCTATTATGTAGAACAAATCTATAAAGTAACTAACGTTAAACAAAAGTTATCTATTTTATTTGTCCATTAGTAGTTGATAAATTGAGGAACATTTATGTTGGATAAAAAGTTAAAACAACCTCAACATGTAAATGTAGTGTTGAGTTCATAAATCACAGAGGTAACGTGAATCTTGTCTGGATGTTACAGGGTCAGATGAACAGATGTGTGTTTATCTGGTGGAGAGTGGCTCATGAAGGCTTTGAGTGAGTATACTACAGAAATGAATAACAACTATTTAAATCTTAAGTTGTAGTTTATTTTAATTATTGTCATTTCAAACAGAGCTATTACAGCACTTTTCTGATTCTTGATTTCTGTGCATTTGCTGCAGATCTTTTGTGGTGGAGCAGGACCTGCAAGGAAAGATGATGGCGGCATTTGTCTTCTAAATAATACTGAAATCAAATGACATTGTGCGGTTAAAATGGCTGCTTTTGTGTTATGGTTGTGCATTTTGTAGGATCTGAAATGTCAGCAGGCTGGTGTGAGCACTGAGGATGAGGAGCCCAGAGCTGAATCATGGAAACGGTGCCATGGATGAGTCCACCTGCTCTTATGAGACCTTCCATCACTCCACCTGCCCTTCACTCCACCTGCCCTTATGAGACCCTCCATCACTCCACCTGCCCTTCTGAGACCCTCCATCACTCCACCTGCTCTTATTGCCTCAGATTGTGAAGCACAACACATCACGCAACAACCTCCGGCACGAGGGAACGGCTCACCTCTGGCGGTCAGCTGACTCATCAGAATAAAGCCGCAGAATGGGCACCGCTGTGTTGAGATGGCAGAAGGATGTGGGGATCAGTGCCTGTAGCCTACATACATGATTGTAGTTTGAATAAAGCTTTGTTTCATGTGTTGACTTATGCATTTGTTTATTGTGTGATGGTGACTTTCATTCATTCTTTTACTAATTTATTCATATTTCTCATTGTTGTCAGTAAATAAAATATAATTATTTAATTAATGTTTTATTTAATTGTTTGAAAGAAAATGTAGATATGTTCATTATATACACATCTAGAGTGTATTCAATCATGCATAGCTATGTCATATGACATACATTGCAATTTGTTTTATTGAATTATATCATTTTCAGTAAAAAGTAATATAATTAAGTATTGGCCAGCATTTATAGTTGTTATTATTGTATGTTTTGGGGTGGGATAGCAATGCAATTCATTCTGAGGTAATATTAATTTTTAATATTAATGATACTTAAATTTTTCGAGTATAAATCAACAGTTTTCCTCCAAAGGCGAATCTTCACACAGCTGCCCTTTGTGCAGACATTACAAACGCTGAGGAAAACCGTTCTAGGTAGGGCTGTCGAGTTACTGATGTTATGAGATCTGTAAAAAATCTCATTATGTATGCAAACCCATAATATATATATATATATATATATATATATATATATATATATATATATATATATATATATATTATGGGTTTGCATACATAATATGAGATTTTTTACACAGGAAAAAAGAACCTACAAGGTTGAATATCTTAATATATATTTTCTTAAATAATTTATTATAATACATTTTAAAAAAGCATTTTTTGTTATTTATAGGCCTGAGGGATGAAAGGACAGTTAAATTCAACAAGAAAAAGAGGAAAAAATAAAGCAGTTAGCCACTTTTGCTTGTGGATGAAAATGTTTGGATATAAAAAAAAAAAAAATTAACAACATATTCAAGAGATGACAATTTTTTGGGATTTCGTAATAAAAATAAATAACATCATTAAGGATAAAACGGTGGGTCACATTAGTAGGGTTAAATATAAGAACTTAAATCAACCCTAAATGTATTCACAAAATAAATGGGCAGCAGTTTCTTCAAAAAGACCACAAAATGAGCAAGTTTAATCAATATCAAGATATTTACAGATAGATGAATTAAACGTGTCCGTTCAAATCTTTTAAGTTGTTGCGCGTGTGATAACGCGTCGTAGGTCACATGATAATGTCAACATGGCAGATGTCCGGTTCGCATTCATACTCAACGAGATCTGGCTATAAAGTACCTACTCTTTTAGCGCTCGTTAAGTAAGTACTTATTGAAATTAAGTACCTACTCATTGAGTATGCGGTTTGGAACGCAGCCAATGACTTATTTTCTCGCACTTCTATGCATGCGCAAAGCAGCGGAGCAGAAGGGCGTGCCACGCTATAGCGACATCCCCTGGTTAAAGCCGTGTAAATGCATCACAGCAAACATGGCACGCTCTGCAGTGAATAACATTAATGATAAATGATCAGTATATGAGACGGGCTTCCATACTAGATAGTCTTTTATTCATTTGTAATATTCATTCGTATTTTTGTGTATGAACAAGTAGCAACACAGAAGGCGATCATATGGATTTCAAATAGATGGAGGAATGATAAGACAGCACACCTTTCCAAATCTGTTTAAAGGAGAACTCCGGTCAATTTTCATTTTTTTGTCAATTTGGAGTGCTGTCAGTACAGAGAACAACGACAAAAATCGGTGTTGCCTATATACACTGTGTTATCCTCTTTTTAAAATTTGCACCCTGTTGACTTAAATGGGGCAAGTTTTAAACCTGCTTTTAGCCTCTTAACATCCTTGATGTGTCATTACAAGTGCACAGCCATTGTGAGTGATTCCTTCAGAGTGAACACGGTGAATCTGACTGCAGTAGATGTGAAAGATATGAATAAAAATTATAATAATTCAGCCAGCACTCATACCTGTATTTATTTCCTGTTTTCGGTCGAAGTCCACAGTAGTCGATTGTCAAGTTCACGCAGTTAGTTAGTTACCTATGATCACGCGCGTGAACTCGACAATCGACTACTGTGGACTTTGACCGAAAACAGGAAATAAATACAGGTATGAGTGCTGGCTGAATAAACTTCATTTTTATTCATATCATCTACTGCAGTCAGATTCACCGTGTTCACTCTGAAGGAATCACTCACATTGGCTGTGCACTTGTAATGACACATCAAGGATGTTAAGAGGCTAAAAGCAGGTTTAAAACTTGCCCCATTTAAGTCAACAGGGTGCAAATTTTAAAAAGAGGATAACACGGTGTAGGCAACACCGATTTTTGTCGTTGTTTTCTGTACTGACAGCACTGCAAATTTACAAAAAAATGAGTTCAATGTTAAAATTGACCGGAGTTCTCCTTTAAGAACACTTCATCTGGAAATCTGTGTAAGGGTCCGTTTATACAGAACACGCTTTTTCATTGCTTTTCTAGGCATACGCACACTAGACGGACGTTGCGCTCGCTCTTTTGCAGCGTCTCGCGCATGACACAGCGTTCTAAAAACGCGGCGCTCAATTGAAAAGAAGTTCAGCTTTTAAAAACACGTCTCGACCTTGCGTTTTCCCCCATTCCACTGCCCACTTATGTGTAAATGTCCCCAAAGTCATAAACATCTTAAAGGTGATTTCTGTATTGATATCTTCCAGATGAACCTGCACATCAAATATCCTAGAAGCATCTGCAAAATACGTGTTATATTAACACACATACCCATATATTTTATGAAGATGTTACACTTAAACTTGACGAATAAATGTAATATTCCAACTTTAATCTGATAGTTTTGTAAATTCATGTAACAATTTCCACCGGTGTGCACAAGCATGGTAACCGTCCTGCTTCTGCATTCCACTTTCACACCTTATCGTGCACATGGAAAAGTATGGAAGATATAGGCCTACTGATGATGTTATTTAATGATACTACAGATTTCACTTAGTAGATCACACTGACTTTAATGAAATCAACTGTTTTGCAGAGCGTGCCATGTTTGCTGTGATGCATTTACACGGCTTTGACCAGCGGATGTCGCTAGTGTGGCACGCCCTTTCTGCTCCGCTGCTTTGCGCATGCGTAGAAGTGCGAGAAAATAAGTCATTAGGCTTGTTTGAGATGAGCAAAATCTGCGCAGAACCGATCACCGGTGATCAGCGCGAGATGCATGCCGGTTAGAAATGTGTCCGAGTGCGGTCCGCCTGGCTCTGATGTCATGCTGACGTATGTCAAAAAACTCTCGCGAGCGCAAGGCGGACGTATCGAATTCTGCAGTCGAGCGCAGTTGCTCTCCACCGACTGCGCTGATCAAAAGCATGATGGGAAACGACTTGCTGACGACACAGCTTAATGCTCATTGGCTTACAACCGTGATGTATTGATCTCTTTTAAAATGTTTGAATTTAATACTTTGATATCCTATTTTTGTGTGTATAAATTATGTGCGAGTATTTCCAAACTCTTTGACAATGTGATCTTTATATGGGTTATTTGATTGTTGTCATATTTATAATATACAGTGAGGAAAATAAGTATTTGAACACCCTGCTATTTTGCAAGTTCTCCCACTTGGAAATCATGGAGGGGTCTGAAATTGTCATCGTAGGTGCATGTCCACTGTGAGAGACATAATCTAAAAAAAAAAATCCAGAAATCACAATAATGATTTTTTAACTATTTATTTGTATGATACAGCTGCAAATAAGTATTTGAACACCTGTCTATCAGCTAGAATTCTGACCCTCAAAGACCTGTTAGTCTGCCTTTAAAATGTCCACCTCCACTCCATTTATTATCCTAAATTAGATGCACCTGTTTGAGGTCGTTAGCTGCATAAAGACACCTGTCCACCCCATACAATCAGTAAAAATCCAACTACTAACATGGCCAAGACCAAAGAGCTGTCCAAAGACACTAGAGACAAAATTGTACACCTCCACAAGGCTGGAAAGGGCTACGGGGAAATTGCCAGGCAGCTTGGTGAAAAAAGGTCCACTGTTGGAGCAATCATTAGAAAATGGAAGAAGCTAAACATGACTGTCAATCTCCCTCGGACTGGGGCTCCATGCAAGATCTCACCTCGTGGGGTCTCAATGATCCTAAGAAAGGTGAGAAATCAGCCCAGAACTACACGGGAGGAGCTGGTCAATGACCTGAAAAGAGCTGGGACCACCGTTTCCAAGGTTACTGTTGGTAATACACTAAGATGTCATGGTTTGAAATCATGCATGGCACGGAAGGTTCCCCTGCTTAAACCAGCACATGTCAAGGCCCGTCTTAAGTTTGCCAATGACCATTTGGATGATCCAGAGGAGTCATGGGAGAAAGTCATGTGGTCAGATGAGACCAAAATAGAACTTTTTGGTCATAATTCCACTAAACGTGTTTGGAGGAAGAAGAATGATGAGTACCATCCCAAGAACACCATCCCTACTGTGAAGCATGGGGGTGGTAGCATCATGCTTTGGGGTTGTTTTTCTGCACATGGGACAGGGCGACTGCACTGTATTAAGGAGAGGATGACCGGGGCCATGTATTGCGAGATTTTGGGGAACAACCTCCTTCCCTCAGTTAGAGCATTGAAGATGGGTCGAGGCTAGGTCTTCCAACATGACAATGACCCGAAGCACACAGCCAGGATAACCAAGGAGTGGCTCTGTAAGAAGCATATCAAGGTTCTGGCGTGGCCTAGCCAGTCTCCAGACCTAAACCCAATAGAGAATCTTTGGAGGGAGCTCAAACTCCGTGTTTCTCAGCAACAGCCCAGAAACCTGACTGATCTAGAGAAGATCTGTGTGGAGGAGTGGGCCAAAATCCCTCCTGCAGTGTGTGCAAACCTGGTGAAAAACTACAGGAAACGTTTGACCTCTGTAATTGCAAACAAAGGCTATTGTACCAAATATTAACATTGATTTTCTCAGGTGTTCAAATACTTATTTGCAGCTGTATCATACAAATAAATAGTTAAAAAATCATACATTGTGATTTCTGGATTTTTTTTTTTTTAGATTATGTCTCTCACAGTGGACATGCACCTACGATGACAATTTCAGACCCCTCCATGATTTCTAAGTGGGAAAACTTGCAAAATAGCAGGGTGTTCAAATACTTATTTTCCTCACTGTATATAAAACATTAAAGTAAAAATGATTGATAAACACGTCTTTGGTATGTTATTAAATAACAAGTAGCTATGGGTGTCTTGTTCATTATATTTATTTTCATTTAAAAGCAACAGAACTTAAATTACATCCAGTTTATTAGCAACACCGTGCACGAGCGTGAATCCTGTGAATCCCGCGATATCCATCTTTGATCTCACAGGTGTCAGATCCACTGCGAGAAGAGAGATCTGTCCGTCTTGCCTGCACTTTTTTCACTCCTCCCCTCACTGCAGCCGCCTACTCTCGACTACACTTCAGGCGAGGCAAGGCGCATCTCAAACAAGCCTATTATTACTAGAAAGTTTTAGCCTGACGTCGTCATACTCAGATTCTAGTCAGAATGTGAGTCTGATACTGCTCCATTGGGCTGTGATTATGGGGTGTGTTTCAACCGAACCAGGAAAGAAAATGCCTCTGCTCTCAATTGGATAGACCTACAACCAATCAGAGCAATGGAGTAAGTGACATATGTTCTACATTCATGTTTCCGATCGACAAATGCCTTGATCGACGGTTCTCTGTTCCTCTTTTAAAATTAATGCGCTGTTGATATCTTCTATAACAGACGCGATGGCGGAATCTACACGTTTCATAAACAAAGTTCGGGAGGAGCACGTTCAAATAATCAATCCAATCTTGTCATCAAACAATTACCGTCTACGGTCTACACTATCAGCATGAGAGGAAGCATATATTTGTTCAGTCTGTCAACTCACCTAACATTCCTTGACAGTTTTCAGCATCCCTCCACTCACTCTCGGCTTGTTCTTCCACAGCCAGGAATACGAGGGGAGTACTTTGGTTTCGGGACGAATACCGAGCCCGGAGCCTCTCCTCGAACAACACGCCAAATATGCATTTATTCTATCTGACTTATTTGTAAGCGTGAACTCGTGAAATCTCAATTCTCCAGCGGCAGTCATTTGAATTCAACCCAAGCGCTCGTTGATGACGTGGATGATTACGTTACCGTGCTCATCTGTCCATCATCGTATAAAGCCCGCCCTGACAATTTGATTGGTCCGAACAATTTTTGTTCCGGCATAATAACTCCTCAACGGATCGAGTCCAGACCGAACTTCCCGACCTAAAAATTTTGTGGGCGGGGCTAAGTTCGGCTGGCATCCATGCTAAGAAAGTTTCTCATTATTACGAGATGTTAAGTCATTATTACGAGAAAGTTTCTCATTATTACGAGATGTTAAGTCATTATTTAGAGAAAGTTTCTCATTATTACGAGATGTTAAGTCATTATTTAGAGAATGTTTCTCATTATTACGAGATAAGTCATTATTTCGAGAAAGTTTCTCATTATTACGATATGTTAAGTCATTATTATGAGAAAGTTTCTCATTATTACGAGATGTTAAGTCATTATTACGAGAAAGTTTCTCATTATTACAAGAAAGTTTCTCATTATTACGAGATGTTTAAGTCATAATTACGAGAAAGTTTCTCATTATTTTGAGATGTTAAGTCATTATTATGAGAAAGTTTCTCATTATTATGACTTAAAGAATCTTTTTTTTTTTTTACTCAACGTGGCGGAAACGGGCTTCCATAATGTTGACTATGGTTTCAATAATAAACATACATTTGCATAAAGCATCCATATTTATCCATGCCCATGTTGATTAGAGTATTACAAACTTGAAATGTATTAATTTAAGGTACATTTAGAACAAATAATAAATGTGCGATTAAATGCAATTAATCGCGAGTTAACTCATGACAATCATGTGATTAATCACGATTAATTTTTTTAATCGATTGACAGCTCTAATATATATATATATTTATAACAATATGATCCAAATTTAAATGAAAGTCAAAAGCACATTTTTAGTACATAGTACATAGTACACCTGGAAACAAATCCTGTTCAAATAGGTTATGTGGGCCATTCTACAGAATTGGTTCGAAGTTAGAGTCTGAAACATCTTGAAAAAATATAGATATTTTTCCACAAATTTTGTATGCATGCATATTGTATAATTTCCAAGGTAAACATTTCTAGTAATTGTGCAGTTAATTCTCATACTGTATTTTCAGAAAGTTTTGGAATATATCCTCTCCCCAAATGTGTCACTAATAAAAAAAACAAACAATAATAAATAATTTAATGAGAAGGCTTACATTGACCTGTTAAGATTTTGTTTACATCTGCCTTGTAAATATATTTTTTTGCTATTTTATTAAAAAGTTTTCACATGTAAATCAACAAAAATTACAATTGTAACAATATTTCAAGTGTAATTTTTCTTTTTAAAAAGTATACATTTAATCATATGTATTTCAAAGTTAAGGACTTACATTGGAACAAATACTATTATAACATCTTAGTTGATGACTTTCAGAGATGGGAAGTAACGAAGTACAAATATTTCATTACTGTACTCAAGTAGATTTGTTCTGACTTTTTACTTTTACTCCTTACATTTTTAACACGAATATCGGTACTTTCTACTCCTTACATTTTACAAAATTGGCTTGTTACTTTAGTTTCAAATAATTTCAGTGGAGTTACCGTTATTATTTTTCACGTCATCAACCCTTTGCAGGGAGTTTGATTGACAGGCGTTCTGACCAATCATAATCCGCCATCCGCCATTTTGTCGACAAAGCAGTCAGGAGAGTTAGTAGATTAACATTGGAGGATTTAAACTTGAAAAACGAAGTGTACCGCAGTTAAAACAACATTCCTTCTTATATTCATTCATGTTTATTTGATGTTATAAATTAACTAGAAGGAAGAGATGATCGGTTCACGAGCAGCTTAAACTGATCGATCTGAAAACGTTTTTTATTGCTTAAATTTCTTTAAAAAATGACAAAATTTGAAAGGTGAGACTTTGTTTCATATAAAAAATAACTGGTCTGTCCTGTCTGTCAGTGTGTTGTCAGTGTCCTCTCTGCTCAGCGATGTATGTTTCACTGCGTGAAAACGGCGTGAGAATGGCGTCGCTTGTTGGACATAGCAACGGTACCTAAAGGGGGCGGTTCTTTGCGAAGGGTCAATTGGATGGGAATATACGTTGCACTTGTCGCACCACTACAAAACGACTCGACAGATTTGGCGGCATTCATTTGCGGCAAATCATTACATACATGTAGATTCCTTTAAATGTTAAGGGGAAGATTAAAAAAAGATTAACTGGATCTGTGAATTCTCACAGAATCACAATTGAATTCATATCTTGCTCCTCAGTCAGAATCTTATTAACCTGGAGTCCCAGTCTGTCACAATAATCATATAGGCTATGTGATGTTTCAGGCCTATTGGCAGACATCCATTTAAAATGTAGGCAATGGCATATAAAGAACCTTTTTTCCAAATCCACTTAAGTTTCTCTGTACGACCGGAGCAGGAGCTTGGTTCGCATTGCCGGCAGTAAGTCAGACTTGTTCCCGGTGCATGTTGGGCTCCGGCAGGGCTGCCCTTTGTCGCAGATTCTGTTATAATTTTTATGGACAGAATTTCTAGGCGCAGCCAGGGTCCGGAGGGTGTCAGGTTTGGGGACCACACAATTTCATCTCTGCTCTTTGCGGATGATGTTGTCGTGCTGGCCCCATCAGACCAGGACCTTCAGCATGCACTGGGACGGTTTGCAGCCGAGTGTGAAGCAGCTGGGATGAGAATCAGCGCCTCCAAATCCGAGGCCATGGTTCTCAGTCGGAAAAAGGTGGCTTGCCCACTTCAGGTTTGTGGAGAGTTCCTGCCTCAAGTGGAGGAGTTCAAATATCTTGGGGTCTTGTTCACGAGTGAGGGAAGGATGGAACGGGAGATTGACAGATGGATCGGTGCAGCTTCTGCAGTAATGCGGTCGATGTACCGGTCTGTTGTGGTGAAGAAAGAGCTGAGCCTCAAGGCGAAGCTCTTGATTTATCGGTCAATCTACATTCCTACTCTCACCTATGGTCATGAGCTGTGGGTCATGACCGAAAGGACAAGATCCCGAATACAGGCGGCCAAAATGAGCTTTCTCTGCATAGATAGGGTGAGAAGCTCGGTCACTTGGGAGGAGCTCAGAGTAGAGCCGCTGCTCCTCCACATCAAGAGGGGCCAGCTGAGGTGGCTCGGGCATCTGTACCGGATGCCTCCTGGACGCCTTCCCGGGAAGGTGTTCCGGGCATGTCCCCCCGGGAGGAGACCCCAGGAAAGACGTAGGACACGCTGGAGGGACTATGTCTCCCGGCTGGCCTGGGAACACCTCGGTGTGTCCCCCCGGAAGAGCTGGAGGAAGTGTCTAGGAAGAGGAAAGTCTGGGCATCACTGCTTAGAATGCTGCCACCGCAATCCGGCCCTGGATAAGTGGAAGAAGATGGATGGATGGATGGATGGATGGCACTTAAGTTTCTCAGCTTGCACTCTAGTAACATTTGTGTGGTCCAGGTAGCTTTGCATAAAAAATGGATGTCATTCGCAAGGCTACTTTTACTTTTATACTATAAGTAAATTTCCAAGCCTGTACTTTGTTACTTTTACTTGGGTAAAGAAGTTAAATCAGTATTTTTTAACTTCTACTTGAGTACGGGAAGTGAGTACTTTTGCCATCTCTGATGACTTTTTATTTTTGACAAAACATACTATATATTTAACATATGAGCAGAAATTGGCGAACAAAAGCTTATTTGATGTGGCAGTAATCTATTTTACAGTAGAAAGTTTATAATCTATCCAAAACTAGTCAACAAATCCTATCTATCCTATCTTAACGATCTAAGCGCATGGTCTAAAGCGCAAGTGCACTTAAGGCATGTCCGAATCCACTTTTGCTAGTTTAACGACAGGAAAAATGTTTGTGCGCCCAGCGCATGGTCTAAAAGGGTTGTCCCTATTCTCTTAATGAGTAATGGGTGTGTTTTGAGCGTAACGTGAAATAAACCAACCAGAGACTCTTCTCCCATTCCCTTTAAAAGCTAGTTGCACTTGCGCCGTGGCGGATTCGCTATTCACATGGCGGAATTTGCAAGCGGAAAAACTGAACGCATCTCTAGCGAGGAAACTGATCTACATTTTAATCATTTTTATGTTTAATATTTGGCATGTTTGTGTGCAGCTGCGTGTCCCTGTGTGTTTAAAAAGCAGAGTGGACTCGCCTGTAGGCGCACATTACTAATGCGCTCTTTAAATAACAAAAAAAAATATTCAGTTGCTTCAAAATAGCAACGCGCCAACAATGCGCCTGAACACACCTCATTTTCAGACCAGCACGCCCGTGGGCGCACAAATGGGCTCAAATGCATTTGCTATTTAAACAATGTGGCGCAGGACATGAAAATGATACATGCGTCAGATTGAAACTAGCAAAAAACACTTGCGTTGTGCTTGGCGCTTCATCGCACCGGGTGTATGATAGGGCCCATAATTTCAACATATTTCAGTCGATTTTTACTCATTTTTACTCATCTCAGTTTAGTGATATAGTGATACAGTATAGTTTGGTAAAAGTTAAACTAGTAGACGTGTTCATGTAAAAATAACATGTTTACTAATATAAGTGCCTGTAAACAACAGCGCACATTTGTGCCGTTCATTCATTCACACACAGAAACGCGTTTCAAATTTAAACAGTATTTTTGCGGTTTACAGACACTATTCCATATAGTGATTAGAACAAAGCACTTAAGAATAAAGAGCTTACTATTCACAATCCTCAGCTGGATCCATTCCGTTGCTCCTCGAAATTAAATCAGCACTTCTTTACTAACAAGATTGATAATATTAGGGAGAAAATTATAACTATGCAACCGTCTACTACAGTATCGCATCAGGCAGTGCATTGTAGTCTCCTTGAAGAAACATTTGATTCATTCGTTGCTATAGGAGAGGAAGAATTTACTAAACTCGTTAAATCATCTAAATCGACAACATGTATGTTAGACCCTATACCGACTAAGCTACTGAAAGAGATGCTTCCAGAGGTCACAGATCATCTTCTTAATATCATTAATTCATCTTTGTCACTAGGATATGTACCGAAAACTTTTAAGCTGGCTATGATTAAACCGCTTGTTAAAAAAACGCAACTTGATCCTACAGAATAAGTCAATTACAGGCCGATCTCGAATCTAACTTTTCTGTCAAAGATACTAGAAAAGGCAGTATCCTCACAACTATGTTCCTTTTTAGAAAGAAATGATATCTGCGAGGATTTTCAGTCAGGATTTAGACCGTACCATAGTACTGAGACTGCTCTCATTAGAGTCAAAAATGATTTGCTCCTATCATCCGATCGTGGTTGTACCTTGCTATTAGTGTTACTCGATCTTAGTGCTGCATTTGACACTATCGACCACAACATTCTTTTAAATAGACTCGAAAATTATGTTGGCATTAGTGGAATTGCATTAGCATGGTTTAAATCATACTTATCTGAGAGTTATCAGTTTGTAGCAGTAAATGAAGAGATGTCTTATCGATCACAAGTTCAGTATGGTGTACCACAAGGCTCAGTACTAGGACCGTTGCTGTTCACTCTGTACATGCTACCCTTAGGAGATATCATTAGGAAGCATGGCATTAGTTTTCACTGTTATGCTGATGATACTCAGCTCTATATTTCTTCACGCCCAGACAAAACTTACCAATTCACAAAATTAATGGAATGCATAGCTGAATATAAAAAAATTGGATGACTAGTAATTTCCTACTACTTAATTCTGAAAAAACAGAGATTCTAATTATTGGACAAAAAACTTTCTCACGTAATAACCTAGAATACTGTCTAACACTTGATGGCTGCTCTGTTAAGTCTTCGTCGTCGGTTAGGAACCTGGGTGTGCTCTTTGATACCAATCTTTCATTTGAAAGTCACATGTCTAGTATCTGTAAAACTGCATTTTTCCATCTTAAAAATATTATATCTAAATTACGTCATATGCTCTCATTTGCAAATGCGGAACAATTAGTTCATGCGTTCATGACATCAAGGCTAGATTATTGTAATGCTCTAATGGGTGGTTGCCCTGCATGCTTAATAAACAAATTACAGCTGGTCCAAAACGCAGCAGCTCGAGTTCTTACCAGAACCAGGAAGTATGACCATATTAGCCCAGTTCTGTCAACACTGCATTGGCTCCCTATTAAACATCGTATAAATTTTAAAATATTGCTGATTACTTACAGAGCACTAAATGGTTTAGCTCCGCATTACTTGAGCGAGCTCTTAACACATTATAGTCCTTCACGTCTATTGCGATCTCAAAATTCCGGCCAGTTGATAATATCTAGAATATCAAAATCGACTGCTGGCGGTAGATCCTGCTCCTATTTAGCACCAAAACTTTGGAACAGTCATCCTAACATTGTCCGGGAAGCAGACACACTCTGTCAGTTCAAAGCTAGACTAAAAACACATCTCTTTGACCTAGCATACACATAACACATTTTAGACTTCTATAATACCATATTAGGATGCATAGATTAGGCCAGCCGGAACCGGGAACACTTCCCATAAATCCTGATGTACTTCATAAGAAGAATGGCATCTACGCTAATATTAGTCTCTCTGTTTATACCGAGGTTTCAAGCAGTCCGTCGGATCCAGGCCGTATCCAGATCTGATGAAGGACCAGCACCTGGACGCGATGACAACGCAGTACTGAAGTGTCAACCAGTCTCTCCGTTTACTGAAGTGAGGTGGACTCCGGCCGTATCCAGATCAGATGGTGCATCTGCACCTGAACCCGCATCCCTGAAGTGCCAGCCTCATCAGCCTTGTGAAGGCCTCATCGACAAGACCAATCTGACTTCTGACCTGTAATGCTGCCTGGATCATAATCATACACTGTTCGCTCGTTGGCCAGAGGAGAACTGGCCCCCGACTGAGCCTGGGTTCTCCCAAGGTTTTTTTCTCCATTCTGTCACCTGATAGAGTTTTGGTTCCTTGCCACTGTTGCCTTGGCTTTTGGCTTGCTTAGTTGGGGGCATTTAATATTCAACAATATTATTGATCTGCCTTATTAAGGGTGGACGATGATGCAATTTTCTTCTAGAAACAAACTTTGTTGTATTATTTTCATGTTATCAATGTGAAGCTGCTTTGATACAATCTGTATTGTAAAAAGCGCTATATAAATAAAGGTGACTTGACTTGACTTCTGAGGTAAATTTTCCAGGATTATTATTACGATAGTATTATTCCTCACAGCGTCGCAAGACGACGTAAAGAACATTAATCTGATTAAACTTGATGTGTTTTATCGAGTTGATGTGGGTGTTGACACGTTTGCATGGATTGCCTCAGATCATTTGTGTTTCAATAGCGTGCGCTCTCCGTAGGCGTGTTCACATTAGCAGATTATGAGCTGAAATGAGAATGACTGACATCTCTCTCTTTTCATTCAAACAGAGAATATTTGTTTTCATTTTGAATTAGATAATTTAATAGTAGACACTTAAATGATTATAAAGATATATTGCTCATGCCTGGGTGAATAGTATTTGCTGAGTCTTGTTTAAGTTTAGAGACGTGCTCCAGAAAAAAAGTTCACAGAGACGGAGAGGCAGAAATCACACCCTGTTTATTTTCTTTATTTTACAAAAGCACAATGCTTTTGTGCATTGTAAGTTCGATTGTAAGTGGACACATAAAAAAGTAAACATTTTACAGTTTTTTATTTATTTATATTTCTTAAGTCTGTATGACCATAAATGACGGAGTATTTTAAGTCTATTTTGCTGCTATGTGAAAAAAATCTAGCAAAACACGCTGGCGCGTTTGCCAACCCCAGAGGGTTAATAGTAAGCCAATGCAGTGTTGACAGAACCGGGGTAATATGGTCATACTTCCTGGTTCTAGTAAGAACTGCTGCGTGCAGAGGTTTTTGGTCCAATCATTAGAAACTCATATATTTCAGAATTAAGTAGTAGGAAATAACTAGTCATCCAAATTTTTATATCAGCTATGCATTAAGTTCCTTTTTTCGAATTGGTAAGTTTTGTCGGGCACGAAGAGATATAGAGATGAGTATCATCGGCATAACAGTGAAAACTAATCCAATACTTCCTAATGATATCTCCCAAGGGTATCATGTACAGAGTGAACAGCAACGGTCCTAGTACTGAGCCTTGTGGTACTCCATTCAACTCGTGATCGAACTACAAACTGATAACGGTCAGATAAGTATGATTTAAACCATGCTAATGCAATTCCACTAATGCCAACATATTTTTCGAGCCTATTAAAAAGAATGTTGTGGTCAATGGTATCAAATGCAGCACTAAGATCGAGTAACACTAATAGAGAGATACAACCACGATCGGATGATAAGAGCAAGTAATTTGTGACTCTAATTACTTAAGAGCTGTCGCAGTACTATGGTACGGTCTAAATCCTGACTAAAAATCCTTGCAGATACCATTTCTTTTTAAAAAGGAACATAGTTGTGAGGATACTGCCTTTTCTAGTATCTTAAACAGAAAAGGTAAATTCGAGATCGGCCTGTAATTGACAAATTTTTTATAGGATCAAGTTGCGTTTTTTAATAAAAGGTTTAATAATAGCCAGCTTAAAAGTTTTCGGTACATATCCTAGTGACAAAGATGAATTAATGATATTAAGAAGAGGATCTATGACCTCTGGAAGCATCTCTTTCAATAGCTTAGTCGGTTTAGGGTCTAACATACATGTTGTTGATTTAGATGATTTAACGAGTTTAGACAATTCTTCCTCTCCTATAGCAACGAATGAATAATTTTTTTCCTCAGGGAGACTACAATGCACTGTCTGATGTGATACTGTAGTACACGGTTGCATAGTTAATATTTTCTCTCTACACAAGTCATGACGTCGATTCTAGCGGGTTTTCATTTCCGCGGTTCATCGCAGTATGGTGAGTACAGGCAAGCTATTCTTTTTTTGTTTGAATTTTAATTACAATTTTTTATTCTGAGTGGCGTTTAGTGTGATGTTAAAAGGAAGTATTTAAAAAAAAAAAGATTGTGTAACTTTACCATATCACACAAATAACTAGAGCAACGTTTTCCAAAAGCATCGTAGGCCTAAGTATATATATGAGTGTTTATATATATATATATATATATATATATATATATATACACACACACACACACACATATACACTTACACATACACACACACACACATATATTTCTATGAATACATTTATTAAAAGTAAACTATATTGATATTATTATTATTATTATTATTATTATTAAGTATACATTTATTATATTAAACATGAAACTACATTCAATAGTAATAATGTCAATCCGTTGCTAGGGTCAGACACAGTATTTTATCTAACCAGCTTACTGGTGTGTCAGTGTTTAATTTGTAAAAGACAAAATGTATATGTAAAGTTTCTAGCCTGGGTTTCCCCATGCTGCCTTGCGCGCAGCACGATTTTATTCACGCTGCTAGGCAGCCTGGACACCATGGACCAGATTTTCCCCTCAAAAAGGGAACCAATCACAGAACAGGGGGGGAGCAGCAAGACGATGACGACGTCTATGCGACACACCGAAGCAGTTTGTTTATATCTATGGATCCAACATGGCATCAGACGTGAAGTTACCTTTCAATGCAGCCTTAGATAGTGTTCTAAGTAGTTTAGAACGCGTTTATTTCGTCTTCTTCCTTGTCGAATTTCTGTCGCTCTACATGCGTCATCTGGTATAATTGAAATGATTGGCTATAAGCTACGTACAGGCGCATTTGATAGACATTCGTAGCGCCCAATAAACGGCTCTGGGCATTCGTAAACCACGCCTCAATTACGAGAAAATGAACATGTGGTTCCCAGACCACGTCTCAATGAGACGAGGTCTGACGTTAGCCAGGCTATAAAGTTTCACCTATCTTTATCAGAACTAATTAAACCGTTTGATACTAAGTAAATAACAATTAAATAATTGTCTTGGCATGTTATTCATATACAAACAATGCTGGTATTTTAACCATAACCATTTTCATTAAATCCATTTTAATAACATCTTGAGACTTGCTGAAAATATTAGACTTTTATTTAAATGTTAAAAATGAATACTTGTAACTGTAAAGCATATACTGAAATAAAATTAAAATGAATAAAAATAACTTGAAACTAAGTTCGTTGACATTTGCAATGTGACAAGTCAAAAGAAGTAACTGGATTATTGCTTGGAAATGTACATAATGAAACATTTTCCAAAAAAGAACAATATTTATAATACTATATATTATTACCAGATACAAGTAATTAACGGATTCAAAGTTTTGTTTTATACTACCATGTATAAGTCATAAGCATTGTTTTCAACCGTATTTCCTGTTTACCGTGGAGTCTACGTCATTACTGTGCCACTAACCAATGAGAGCCGTTATGGGAAGGTCGTGAATCAGTATATTGTGACATGAATGTGGCCGACTCCCTGATCAGTGCCCTGACTAGCCTACTGAACTGGAGCGCACTTGAGGAGCGCAGGGAGATTAGTGAATGACAAATATGAGTCAAAATAACGAGATCGATTACATAAAACGTTTATTAAAAAGGCAGATTTGTTCACTAACGTAACATCACTATCTTACATTAAATAGAAATTAATATATTTTTCAAACGTGCACTCATTTATTTTGTTACATAACCGATTCAATTTGAGGAAAGGAACAAATACCATTTATTATCTTTAGCATGTCACTCACTTTTAATGTAGGCTACGATCTAACAGCAGGGCCATCGCAAGTGGGGTGAAAGGTGGTGACAATTATAGGTGCCCAGGGGGCCCCACAAAATCCAGCAGTTATACTATATATCTATATATAGATCTTTTCCAAAAACGTCCCTCACTCACATTTTCATCTAGTTTTTATTCACGAGTTCACACTTACATCATACAGCAATAAATTACAGCAATACCTCCCCCTTTTCCTTTTAAACAAGCCTTGTGTTTATAGCAGTAATCTTGCAGGGGTGAACTCATTTAAAGTAATTTAATTGTCTGGTTTTACCCAAGTTTCTGTCAAACACAGCACATCTAGGTTATGGTCTGTAATCATATCGTTAACAATAAGTGCTTTTGAAGAAAGGGATCGAATATTCAGCAACCTGAGCTTTATCATTTGTTCCTCTGCATTATATTTGTTTTTTATTTGTTGAACATCAATCAAATTTTTACCCTTAAATGGGTTTGAGAGTATTTTGTATTTCCTAGTTCGGGGAACAGACGCAATCTCTATGTGATAATATCTAGGTGAAAGAGTCTCTATGTGATGGGATTTATCTGACCTCAGTGATGTGAGACAGCTAGCAGACGGTCGTTTTAGCCAGTCTGTCTTTTTCCTGACCTGAGCCCCAGATTGTCATGTTTGAGCTCTAAGACTATGTGCCATATTACTAGAGAAAAGAGCAGCACCATCCCAGGAGGGATGAATACCATCTCTTTTCAACAGGTCAGGTCTGCCCCAAAAACTTTTCCAATTGTCTATGAACCCTATATTATTTTATTGAGTGAGCACAGTCTACTAACTAGCTCATCACTCAGTGAACATTTAGTGTTAGTGTTACTATTAGTGTTACTCGACCTTAGTGCTGCATTTGACACTATCGACCACAACATTCTTTTGAATAGACTCGAAAATTATGTTGGCATTACTGGAATTGGATTAGCAAGGTTTAAATCATACTTTTCTGACTGTTATCAGTTTGTAGTAGTAAACAAAGAGACGTCATATCGATCACAAGTTCAGTATGGAGTACCACAAGGCTCAATCAGATCTCTCATCAGATCTTCCTATGGGCCCAGGGGAGACTATTGTGGCTCAGAGCAATGTACATCCCCGGGACCAGAATCGGGGAGCAGACATCCTGTCGAGGCAGGGACTGAGGCCCGGGAAATGGAGACTTCAACCTGAGGTGGTGAGGTCAATATGCGAGCGGTTCAGCCCAGTGGAAGTGGATCTTTTTGCATCTCAAAAGATGACCTGCTGTCCTCTGTGGCTCTCTCTAACCCACCCAGATTCACTAGGGCTGAATGCGATGGTGCAGGTGTAGCCGAGGTGGGGCCTGTAAGCATTTTGCTCGATTGCTCTGCTCCCAGGTGTCCTGGAGAGGGTCCGGCGAGACGGGGTCAGTCTACTTCTAGTAGTCCCTTTGTAGCCGGGCCGAGGATGTTTCACAGGCATAATATCAATCCTGGAGGGTCCTCCATGGGAGATCCCCATAAGGAGGGACCTGCTTTCTCAATATTCCACATTCGTCCACAGCTGTGGAAACAGTGGGTCTGGCCCCTGAGGGGGCCAAGTACCTAGAAGCCGTGTGTCGGCAGGAGTGGTCGAAACCATACTTAGCTCCAGAGCTCCATCCACAAGGAAACTGTACGACCTGAAATGGAGGGTTTACATGAACTGATGTAGAGAGCATGGTGTGGATCCAGTTAAATGCCCGTTGGCTTCAGTGCTGGAGTTCCTGCAGAATCACTTCTCTGCTGGTCTTAATAGTTGCACTTTAGGTGTACGTGTCTGCCATTGCGGCCTTCCACAATCCTTTAAGTGATGGACCCTTAAGGAGACACCAGCTGGTCGTACGGTTCCTCCATGGTGGATGGAGGATGAGGCCTGCGACTCGGGAGTCGGCTACGGCCAAGAACCTCACACTCAAGGTAGCTTTTCTCCTAACCATCACTTCTCTTAAAAGAGTGGGAGATTTCCAGACCCTCTCTATATCTCCTGAGTGTCTGGAGTTTACTCCTGGCAGAGTTAAGGCTATCTTGCATCCCAGACCGGACTATGTGCCTAAGGTGCCTTCTAATATGACGCGGTCTACGGTACTGCAGGCTTTTCATCCTCCACCTCATGGGATGGTGGAAGATAAGAGACTTCATCTGCTTTGCCCTGTCAGAGCGCTTAGTATCTACATTCAGAAGTCATCTCAGTGGAGGAAGTCAGATCATTTGTTGATATGTTTCGGGTCACCTAGGAAGGGGTTCCCCGCCCCTAAGCATACCATCAGCAATTGGATGGTTCAAGCTATTTCCCTGGCCTATCAGGTGCACAGTCTGCCTTTACCCTTGACTTTAAGGGCTCACTCAACTAGAGGCATGGCATCCTCTAGAGCCCTCCTTTCAGGGGCCCCTATCTAAGAGGTGTGTGTATCACATTCACAAGATTTTAAAGTCTGGACCTCCCTTCTACGCCAGGCGCATGAGTGCTCTCGTCCTAAGTTGAGCCTGAGACAGCTTCACTCTAGGACAGGCAGGGTTCTTGTGGCATAGTGGGTATTCATTCCCCAAAGTGTTGTCACCGACGCAGTGCGAGTTCCCTCAAAAAGGAACATCTCGGGTTACGGTTGTAATCCTTGTTCCCTCAGAAGGGAACAAGACACTGCGTCCCTTTGCCACGCCTCCCCCTGCCTTGGAGCGACTTGCTTCATCGCAGAAGCTAACTCTGTTGTGTGCCGGCATTCCTTTATAGCTCCTGTGTTTGCCGTCACACGTTACATCACGACGCAGCGCCAGTCAGGATTGGATTAGTTTCATACGTGCTTCAGACGTGCTATGCTGGGGGCTTTCCCCAAAGTGTCGTCATCGACGCAGTGTCTCGTCCCCTTCTCAGGGAACAAGGGTTACAAACATGGATACTGCAAGATTTGTTAACAAACCGTTTGTGCTATACAGTTGTGTTCTGGACTCAGCGTGGAACTGTTACACTGGAGAAATGGTGAGTGGTCTCTTTAATTGCTATTCACATATGCTAATATGATATTGTAATGCCAATATGCACTGTGGCCGGGCCCTGTGTTAGCACAGTATTGGCACATGGCGAGGTACATGTGAACTTGCCATGCATGTTTGTGCAATTTTGTTATTCTATATTTATATATAGTGGTGTGCCGTGGGTATTTTTACTTATCAAAACTGTGCCGTGGCAAGAAAAAAAAAAGGTTGGGAAACACTGCTCTACAAAACAGTGGAATACTCAGTAAATATACATCCATTACATTTATAACTTTGACTTTCATCACTATATATATATATTCTTCAAAATATTAACAAAAACAATCACAATTTGGTTGATTTGACAGAATTATCTATTATTCTAATATTGATTTTAATATTAATCTTAATATTAATTATGTGTTTATTTTATCTTGAAGTGTTATTTTGCACTCTTTAAGTTATTACTCCAATAGATACTTTTATGCACAAAGAAAAGGAATTTCTGATTATGACATTTGTCCGACAGTGGCCAGTATCAGCTACAATATCAGCTATTCCTCGATGGTTATTCCCAATGCCATTGGTTGATCTGCACATGTTGGAAAAAACAAATGACTCTCAGAGAAAGATCTCAAAAGATTTGTTAGTGAAACAGATCAAGAGTATCATTATTGTACAATGTACATTATTGATGGTTCCAAATCCTGAATTTGGCCATACAGCTGTAATAGTAGTCAATCCACTGTTGGATTTTAAAATAGGTAAAATAACATCTAAATTCTTATCTGTATACTCCTCAGACTTGGTTGATATCCATCAGGCCCCTTAATAGGTGGAAGAGGTTAATTTGCCTTAATTTGTAATATACTTTTTATCAAGCCTTAAAAATGGTAAATTTGATTTACCATTCAAGACTGGACATTATAATAGAATCCCTACAAACCCTGTTTAGAAGTCTACATCTAGGACTAAAAGTCTTCTTTTTGTGGATTTCTGCTCACATGGGATTGTGGGAAATTAAATAGCAGATGAGTTGGCAAAAAAAGCATTTAAAGAGTTCAAGAATCAATGTTAATGTCCTTCTAGGGAAAGCTGAAATGAAGGGGTTCATCAATATTTTGCAAGAGCTGTGGACACTGGAAGAAAGGGAAAAGACACTTATATGAAATAAATAAAGAAGTAGGAAGTATGAGAAAAGTCTGTGGCAAAAGAAAGGGATGACACAATAATGTCACGTCTCTGTATTAGGTACACATCGCTGAACCAGTCATTTTTTAAAATAGGTTAACACATTACTGGATTGTGCAGCAAATGTGGATTACCAGAAACAGTTGTACCAGAAACATGTTCTTCTCACATCTCAAATGTTCTGGTTATTATGAAGAAAGATCTCAGCTCTTAGAAGGGGTTAAGGCTATAGGAATAAATAAGTTAACAATAAGAAAACAATATTAAAGCCCCACTAGGTAGGAATTCCATTTTGGTCAAACAACGACTCCTAGAGTCGCTGTGGACTACTTGTATTTAACGTTACTGTCGTAAATACCACTCACGCAGAGCAGTCTCTTCACTCACGGCCTGATCCCCTCCCCCCGTATACCGGTCCCTGTTCAGTCGGATGGAAGCTGTAACGAGTGGAAATAAGGTGTGTCCCCTTTAAGAGCTGCGCACGCCCTGTTTAACTGTCGGCAGTCTGTATTGTATGTGCGCCTCGAACACCCCGTAAGCGGGTTGTTTCTGTTTGATGCTCATTCTTGTCCTATTTTTGTCTATCAAGTAATGCTGTGGACGGTAGAACGTGTGACAGACAGTTACACGAGTTCGATTGGGGAATAAACACAACGCGTTACAAATCATCGGACATCGAACAAGCACAGCTAGCCTCCGAAGATGTCTAAGTTACTAATCCATCAACAATAACGCCAGGTGCTTTTTAGCTCACACCAACGAGTGAAAGCTTGTCCGAGTGATATACAATATAAGCAATATACTTACAAGTCCAACAGCATGTGAGGACGTGTTGGGGGAAGTGAGGTAGCCTATGCCGTAAAGCAGTCCAATTTTGTAGTTCTTTTTGTGCTCGGGTTACCACCCGAACCCCGAAGTTTAAAAGTATGATTAAAAACGATACAGACCCCGTCAGGCTATGGCAGACATGTCATTCAACCTATTGTAAGTCGATGTACCATCAAAACAGTCTTGGAAATATATTATGAAGGTTGAAAAGTTACCTGGTGCTGCTTTAATTAGAATAGTTTTTTTTTTTTTTTCTTCTGCATCAACGCTTCACACTCCACCCCAGTAGGTGGTGTGAATGCACCAAAGCCAGTTTTCCAACCACCATAAAAATCCTAAAGAAGAAGAAGAAGAAGAGAAATGCTGCTCACCGGAAATGCACGGAAATCGCTCATAGGCGGAACCATGTGGTCATAGATTTAAAATAGAGTGTTAAAGACAGTTTCAAAGTAAATTTAGGACATTTAGTTGTTGTTTGTTATTTTATTTTTGTAATATTTTTGTCTTTGGTTGTCTTTAGTACCTGGCTGAAAATGAGTGCTGAAAAGGTCAGTTATATATATTTATGCATTTATATATGGCATATTTTGTTTTTATGCTTATTTTTATGCTTATATGTGTTTGCATTATTAACTTGAAGTTGTTTATCATTGATGTTAGTTTTCATTTTTGTAATATTGTTGTTATAGTCAATTGTTCCTTTTCATTTCTGTGAATTCCTTGCAAATACTAATATTGTTTTATTTGTTTGTGTAGCTCTTGCGGTGTTGTGGAGCCGAATAAGGTGTGTTGTGGAGTTAAACAAGGATAATACATGGAAAAGGGGACAACACAAACATCAGTGCAAGAGCCCATTTCTTTATTCAAATGGGCTGCTATTCTTCAGCAGCCACATGCTTTTATGTTGCCTAAGTTCTGTGTAGAATGAAGGGGTATGTTTGTGTTTTGTTTGTTTATTTTGGAGTCCAATAAAAAGCCCATTAACCTCTGCATCCTTGAGTCCTTCTTCATCCCTTGCCTCACCTGACAAATAGTCATATGTCATCATGAGTATCCTGTAAGCTCACAGTTTGAGCACACAGTGAGTGCACTGTGACCTCACATTGTGACCATAGTATGAGCGCACAGCTGTGAGGTTACACTTTTAGCTCACTGTGACCTTACGTTGTGACCACATCATGAGTATCTGGGGAGCTCGTGGTGAGATCACTGTGTGTGATGTCTCACATATGTCTTGGCCTGCCCACTCCTCTCTTTCCTTGTGGGTTCCACTCCAGTGCCTGTTTGGTGACATTTTCAGGGCTCTTGCGGAGGGTGTGGCCTATCCAGCCACATTTTCTCTTGCATATTTCTTGGCCAATAAGCAGCTGCTTTGTTTTCTCCCACAAGCTGAAGTTTGAGATCTTACCTGGCAATCTGATGTGTAGGATGTAGCGGAGGCATTTGTTGATTAAGGTCTGGAGTTTGTTGGTGGCAGTCTTTGTCAGTCTCCAGGTTTCATATCCATACAACAAGACTGCTTTCACGTTGGTCCTAAAGATGCAGACTTTGGTCTGCTTGGAGAGCGCTGTCGAGTTCCAGATGGGGCATAGGGTGTTGAAAGCATGTCTGGATTTGTTGATGCGGCTCCTGATGTCCTCATCTGCTCCTTTGTCCTTGCTAACCACTCTGCCCAGGTAGGTTAACTTGTTAATCTCACTGAGTTCCACACCATGTAGTTAGATTTGGTCCTGTTGTTTGTTGTTAATCCTCATGGTTTCTGTTTTCTTGGTGTTTATTTCTTTGCTTCCTCCAAGAGCCGGTTGAGCTTCTGCTGTGTGTCTTGGTGCCTGTGTGACAGTAGGCTGATGTCATCTGTGCAATCAAGGTCCTCAAGCTGTTTCTTGAAGGACCAACGGATCCCTGTGTTGGCATTTTCTTTGGACATTTTCAATATCCAGTCCACTATCAGCAGAAAGATGGCCAGTGACAACAAGCAGCCCTGTCTCACTCCTGTCCGCACTTTAAAGGGTTCTGTAAGTTTTCCTTTTGTACGACCTAGCATGTCGAGTAGCTGTACAACTGTTGGATGATGGAGACAAACTTGGGTGGGATCCCATAGTGTGCCATTAGCTTCCAGACAACTTCTCTGTCCACATTGTCAGAAGCCTTCTCAAAATCCACAAAGACTGTGTAGTGTGGAGACTGCCATTCCAAGAACTGCTCGATGATAATGCGCAGGTCTATGCAAGACTTGTCCTGTCTGAAGCCCGCCTGTTCATCTCTCAGTCGCTTGTCTAGAGCCTCTTTCAATCTTTAAAGCATGATGCGTGTCAGGATCTTGCTGGGGACAGATAAAAGCATGATGCCTCGCCAGTTGTTGCAGCTAGACAGATCTCCTTTCTTGGGGAGTTTAACCAGATGTCTTTACCTCCATTCATTGGGTGTTCTTGCATCCAGACTTTTTGTAGCAGAGGGAAAAGCACGTTGGTTGTTGTAACGTCTGCTTTCAAGGCCTCTGGTGGTATGCCGTCTGGACCTGCTGATTTGCCTGCTTTGATTTCTTTCAGTCAAATCCTTTGTGAACTTGGCTTTGGTGGGTGGATTTGTGTTGACATCCAGTAGGCTGTCTGCTGGAAATATAGGTGGGGGTTGCTCTGGAGTATGTCTTTTGTTGAGAGTTTCTTTAAAATGTTCAGCCCATCTTGCACTTTCTTGGCTTTCGTTCGTGATGATTCTGCATTCTTTATCCTTGACTGAGCATGTTGGCTGGGTGCTCCTGCCTGCGAGAGCACCCAGAGCACACGCTTAATAAACAAACTCCAGCTGGTCCAAAACACAGCAGTTCTTACTAGAACCAGGAAGTATGACCATATTAGCCCAGTTCTGTCAACACTGCATTGGCTCCCTATTAATCATCGTATACATTTTTTAATATTGCTGATTACTTACAAAGCACTAAACGGTTTAGCTCACCATTACTGAGCGAGCTCTTAACGCATTATAGTCCTTCACGTCTATTGCGATCTAGATCATTTTCCTATTTAGCACCTACTAGGGATGTCCCGATCAGGTTTTTTTGCCCTCGAGTCCGAGTCATTTGATTTTGAGTATCTACCGATACCGAGTCCCGATCCGATACTTCTATATACATAAAAAAGAATAAAGAAGAGCAAAAAACAGATCCAGGATGTTCCTTATTTTTTATTTAATTCACCTTATTTTAACATTCAACAACTCTGTTAACAAACAGAGCACTTCTGTGAGGTAGCTTGAACAATCAAGTAATAAATAACATAAATTCTTCACTTTTGGACTTAGTGCAACAGTAAATATAAAAAAAGTCTAATATATAAACAAATAGCACCTCAACTTAAAACACCCAGCAGGCATGTACAAAAATAAAAAAATAAAGTGCCACAGTGTTTGCAAAGCCAGTAATGTGCTTTTAGGAACTGCACTCGCCGGTTTCACACTGCACGCGTTAGCAGAGTGTGCAGCGCGTATTTTTTTCGGCGCCCATGTTAACAGATTAGAGCATTCACACCGCACGCAGAGGCGGCGCGGCAGCGCGTAGCAGGAGCAGAAGCAGCAGTGCCGCGATCGTTTCGGCGCAGAGTCTATTTTTGCTGCGCCACTTACGCTGAATTAAAGTGATATGAATTGATCATGGCCAAAATACACCGCAGTTTTATCCAAAAAGTGCATTGATGATATCTATTGTGTTTTAAACAGTCGATCAAATGACCAACATCAATTTAAAAAGAAAACAAATGTCCAAAAACAAACTTGTTGCCAGAACAATAAAAACAAAGATGAACCAAAAGTTATATTTATGAAATTATTAATAAAATAAGCTTCTTGACAAGTATTTTCTCTTAAATGTATTTGAAAACGAAATAAAGCAATGCCAACTTATCCATTATAGAGTAGGCTACTCTGTCTGTACACAACCCGCGGTTCAGCCGCGCGTGACAAACGCTGCCATTGTGAAAGCAAAACGCGCGTGTCCTGCTCCTGCGCTGCTTACGCTTGCAGTGTGCAGTGTGAAACCGGCGTAACTCTGTGCCACCGCATAACTATAGATGTGTTAAATAATAATGAGAATATATATATACATATATATCCGAGTCCTGATCGGGAGGTAACGTCCGATTCCGATCGAGTCCGAAACCACGTGATCGGGCCCGATTTCCGATCACGTGATCGGATCGGGACATCCCTAGCACCTACATTTTTGAATAGTCTTCCTAGCATTGTTTGAGAAGCAGACACTCTCTGTCAGTTTAAATAGAGACTAAAAACATATCTCTTTAACCTGGTATACACATAGGACATTATCAATTTATATTATTCAAATAAGTTAAATGATTGTTATGATGCATAAACTAGGTCAGCCAGAACCGGGAGCACTTTCTATAACACCTGATGTACTTGTTACAGCACAAGAAGAATGGCAATATGGCATCTACATTAATATTAGTCTCTCTGTTTATCCTGAGGTTTACTGTAGTCAGCCGGATCCGAGCCATATCCAGATCAGATGGTGGACCTGCGCCTAGACACGACCACAACGCATCCCTGACATGTCAGCAGAGATTTTGTCAACTAGACTCTCCCCCTGTGAAGGCCTCATCGACACGACAGCCAGTGGCAGTGATCCTCAACAAACGCATCTCCATAGCGGCGTGATGACTCCGATCTTCAACCAGACGGAACTGGATAAATACTCTGAATGTTCCGATCCAATCTGACTTCTGACCTGTAATGCTGCCTGAATCATAATCATACACTGTTCGTTCGTTGACCAGAGGAGAACTGGACCCCGGACTGAGCCTGATTTCTCCCGGGGGTTTTTGTTCTCTATTCTGTCACCTGATGGACTTTTGGTTCCTTGCCACTGTCACCTTGGGCTTGTGGCTTACTTAATTGGGGACACTTAATATTCAACAATATTATTGATCTGCTTGCATTTACACCATTACACAAGAACTCGACGCTGGACAAGAGCTGGACGATGATCACTGTTTTCTCCAGAGTGCCTATATATAAATGAAATTAATAACTTTTTTATACAAAAATGAACCATCATTCAACTTACTTAAGCTGGACTATGAAGCTATTCTCTTCTAGATCTGCTGTACAGTCGAAACAAACTTTGTTGCATTATTTTCCTGTTATCTCTGTAAAGCTGTTTGAATGAATGATGTATTTAAACATCTGAAATTCTGAAACTAAAAACCCAGAGTTTCACTCATTTCAGGGTTAACATACTCATCATTTTCATTTAACCTCCTTTCTTAAACGGGCCCCAGGACTTAAAGCATGTTTATCAGGCATTTTGGGAGACACAACAAGTGAACGGAAATAAATTAGAAATTATATATGAATATTCCTATTAAATATAAGATATCATCATGAAAATGTTGCCAATTATTAATCCCATTATTATACTTTTCATTACATGTTGCCTCAAGAACACATTAATATGCAAATTAGATACAGTTTACAGATACATTTCATTGAATGGGACCCAATTGTACCCAAATATTGCATAAAGTAAAATGGTAAATCAATTAATTCCAATATATATTTCATAACATAGTTGAGAATAATCCTGACACCTAAAAATTGGTAGGTGAATGAAAAAAAAAATATCTCATTGTTTTTGCATATACATCATTCTAGTCATGGTGTACCCTACAAAGGACATGGCATAACATTTGAATAAAATATATTTTTTCAAAAATGTCAGCAGTTTATATATATATATATATATATATATATATATATATATATTTGTATGAATGTTTTTGTCTTTGGGGAATATATATATATATATATATATATATATATATATATATATATATATATATATATATATATTGTATGAATGTTTTTGTCTTTGGGGAAAAAATATTTTGATTAGTGAACAAATGAGAGTATTTTTTTTATTTTTTTTATGAAAGTATAATTTTTTTTAGTGAATGAATCACCTAAAGTTCTCATTTGCAAGGCACTTTGGATAAAAGCTTCTAAATGAACAAAAGAGAAAAGTAAACAAGAGTCTGTTAAAGAGGGTGGAGGTAAGGAGGGTCCCTAAAAAGATGGCATAACTGCAAGAATACAAACACTTTATATTTCCTGCTTACCTGCAATAATGTGTTTGCACAGATTGCAGCTGGTTGGTCGACGGAACACATGGTCCAGAAAGCAGTGTGTTTGTACAGGCGGTGGCTGCACGCCAAATGGGGCGGGCCTTGAGGTAGCACTGAAGCTGATGCTGGGGGAGGGCAAAGCAGCACTGTTGCTACCATTTGCAGGCCCAGTAAACAGGCGTGGGGAAGGAGGCAGGGCATTGAAGAAAAACTCTGTTGGTAGATAAGCATCGCTCTGAGAACGTTGGAAGAAATTCTCCACGCTTTTACTCCGCATAAATGTGAGCGAGCGTTTCAGACGCAGCAGCTAGAGAGAGAGAGAGAGAGAGAGAGAGAGAGATTTATTAAATGCAATTTACTCATCTACTTAAAGGGGCACCTATTATGCAAAATTCACCTTTACATGGTGTTTGAACATAAATGTATGTTGGCAGTGTGTACACAACCACCCTATATTGATAAAAATCCACCCAGTCCTTTCTTTTTTTTTTGATCCCCATAAATCATAAGCACTGTCTCAGAACAAGCCATTTTTAGATTCTGGGCAATGTGATATCCTATTGCACAAGCCCCTCCCATGACTTTTGACTGACACTGCCGTATTAGCAAAGACCTGCCCTGAGTGAGCTGTACACAGTCCGCCATTGTTTCGCCGCCGGAGCAACTGTAGACAAGAATGTCTTCTAAGCGATTTAGGTGTTGTTGGATGTAAGAATGAACATGGCAGTCGTCATTTACTACTGACATCTGAGCTGCTGAAGACGCCGTGGATTACTTTTGTTTTTGAAGGGAATGCGACCCCCAATCTACCTAAATGTGTTTATGTTTGCGCAAATCACTTTACACCAGACTGGTTGAGGGTCCATACCATATCTGTCAACACTCCCATTTTCCCCGGGAGTCTCCTGTATTTTACACTCATCTCCCGCCCCCCTCCCGTTTTGTTATTTCTCCCAAAAAAAACTCACGTAATTTCAATGGCCCAAACGTTGTTATATGAATAATCACATCAATATATTATTCCAAGGTTGTCCAGTTGCCAGATCTTGTATGAAACGCATCCTGCTTGAACAATCAATATATCAAATGTCAACCCATTTGTGAGGTCAGCCTGCCAACCTACAACCCAGCTGTACAGTCAATATCTGCGCAGGTAGTAGACGCCGGAAGTTGAATAAGCGTCACTGTTAGAAATGGGAAGAGAATACTCAGTGGTAAATATTTAACGCAATTAACGCAGCATCTGTTTTTTCTGTTATTCTTTGGTTGGCGTTACATTATATGATGCGCTCTTATTCATGCATATGCTTTTAAACCATTCAAGCCTAGACAAATTGAGAAGTTGTGCAAAAGAATCGAGTTCTCTTTCGGCTTGAAGTTGACCGAACACTAACACACGCAATTATTCCAAAATGTCCATTTAGTCGAGTATCCTCATAAGAGCAGACTAAGGCGGCGCTCACATATCGCGCATAAAAACACGTCGAAAACGCTAGGCGCGCCGCGTTCTCCTTTTTCCAAAGCGCTCGAGGTGGTTGCGCTTCGGAGGCGTCTGTCGTTGCTAAGCTTGGTTCTTGTCACGTGACCTGCGGTGCGCTTGCGGCATTCTGAAAAGTTGAGATGTTTTTATCTCGATGCGGCGCGGACGCGCTTGGAAAAAACGAGCGCGTCGCACCGCGACCGCGTCGCTTCCATTATGAGCGCGCATACCGCGCGGCTACATTTGAAATAACGAACTTGCGCGCGCAAAAGACGCGATATGTGAGCAGGCCCTAAGCAGTCTTAAATTTGTTAAATAAAGTCTTAAATGAAGGTAAAGAGTTGTGAGAGAATGAGGCGCATGTGAGATCCATCTCTGTCAGCAGTGGCTGCTCTTAAAGAGACAGCAGCCAATAAAGCTTTCTGTCAGTAAAGTTAATCAAAGAACAAAGATAACAGAAAAACACTCACTGCTCTAGACTAAAGAACAATTGTAACTTTAATAAGGATTAATCTATATATATAATTAAAAATGCATGCAGTGCAAACTGTTTGATAACTTTATTCAATTTCTGTATATTTCCTACCTTTTAGACAAATATTTAAAATATACTGTCTTTATGTTGTTTCAACATTAATTTGGAGATTAACTGTGAAATTATTACATTATAAAATACATTAAAAACGTTAGGTTTTTTAATGGTGATTCATCGTGATTAATCAAAGAAAAAAATGTGTGATTAATCTAGTTAATTTTTGCAATGATAAAAATAAATAAAAAAAGAAACATGAATAAGTCTTATTCATGTTTCTTTTTCTTTTTCTTGAATATATGTATTTATTTATGTTACTATCTGCGCCATTAATGTGTTTTTAGCCTGCCTCTGCCATCCAGCACCCCCCAATTTTCTGGACTAAAACCAATGCTTCCTCTTTTGTGTGAAGTACAATAAACTTCATAAAACTCATCAGTAAGTTTTTGGCCATCATTCGGATGGGGTCCGCTACAACAGGCGATAAAAGCAAGATGACAAATAAGTTACAGTATAACCATAATTAAACTAAACTATACCTGCTCTATCTCCATGCAGCATATATTCTCTGGCTCTGTAAGCATCATTGTCCGACTCCGGTTCGAACTGAACACTGCTAGTACAGTTTCTGTTCTGACATTTTCATTTCGTGAGATGAGATTGTCCTGACACTGAAGCACAAACTCTTGAAGCTCCACCCTCTGTGCAGGGAGTAGCAGCTCATTTGCATTTAAAGGGACACACACAAAAACGGCACGTTTTTTTCTCACCCCCAAAAGGTGGCAATTTTAACATGCTGTAAAAAATTATCTGTGGGGTATTTTCAGTTAAAACTTCATATCTCTGAGGACATCAGAGACTTATTTTACATCTTGTAAAAGTGCCCTTTAATATGAAATAACATTTCACTCTGTTCTGTGTGACTCCTGCTGCAAACTGGTTTAGAAGGATTACATAATGTTAAACAAGACTACACTTTAAAATCTTAAAATTAATAACATTTAGAAACATTTAACCATTATTTATCATGTAATATTTATTTTGTTTGCCGTTTGTTGTTTCTGGTTCACGGGCTGGAGGATGGAGGAGTGAGGAAATGTGGAAGCATCAATTTGAGATTGGAAAAGCACCCTTGAGAGAATCGAACCGTTCAAAATCCCAGAAGTCATCACGGGCAGGTAACGTGTGGAAGCCTGTAAGCTTTAAACTTCTGTTCACGCTCAAGAGATTCCTGTTGAAAGCTCGCAAATATGTGACGGGTCGTTCTGTTCTGTTTGGCATAATTTTAATAAAGTTATTGTTACGAAACTGCTCTGAGACTTGAAAGGTTGGTGATCCAAACACAGCTTTTATTGAGTAATCCAGAATCGTGATCCAAATATAGGCAAAGGGTCAAGCACAGGAAGGCAGTCCAAACAAACAAACAAACAAAAAGGCAGGGGACACAGGCAAAAGGGGAATCCAAGAAACATGTAAAAATCCAAGAACCAAGAGACATGAAACCAGAGATGCAGGATAACACTAGATAAAATCTCACAGTTAATGACAGAGTAAACATGTCAAATATAGGCTGGGAATATATAAATCAAGTAAATGATACACAACTGTAGAGAGTGATACTGAAACAGCAGAGGTGAGTGCCCCCTGGTGGCTCTCAAGGGCTGGTGATCGTGACATAGCCCCTTCTCCTAAGGAGTGACATCCAGACGCTCCTAACATAGTTAGAGAAGTCCAGGAGGGAGGCGGAGCGGTGACGGACCGGGGGGCGGGATGGAGGACCAGGACCATGGAACGGAAGAGGGTCTGGAGACTGAGGCAGGGCAGTTGCCCAGGACTACACATGCAGAGCGGGTGGCCAGGGCAAAGCAGGCTGAGCAGGCGGACAGGGTGGAGCAGAAAGGTAGCCCCCTCACAAAATTTTCTTGGGTAGGGCTGTGGACTCTGGAGCGAGCTCGTGGGTTGGAACGGTTTGGAAGGCGTGGTGGCCACCTTGTTCGAGGGCTCAGGCGTGGCGTCCATCTTGTCCGAGGCCATGATGGGACGAGACTCTGGAAGGGCGGCCATGACGGGACGAGACTCTGCAAGGACAGCGTGACGTGAATAACTCCTGACATGACAGTTGGAGTGTGGAAACATTCGGGTTATGGTGGGTACTGTAGGATTGCAGGGCTCTTCATCGGCAAAACTCACAGTAAAAGATGAATCGGCCAGCAATAGTGCATAGTTAAAAAACTCAAGGATAGTCCAGTGATCCTCAAGGATTTTGGATTGGTAGCGGTCATTGAGTCCATAACAATAAAAGTCAATAAGGGCAAAAGCAGGAAAATCTGTGAGATGTGCGAGGTCTAGGAAATCTGGTGTGGTCCTCGAGTGATTTGTTACCTTGCTGTAAACGGACAAGTTGAACTACTGGAGCCATGGTGGGTCTTGGTCTCACTCGGCTGCTGAATCTGTGCATGGCAAGGTTTTCTGTTACGAAACTGCTCCGAGACTTAAAAGGTTGGTGTTCCAAACGCAGCTTTAATTGAGTTATCCAGAATTGTAATCCAAATACAGGCAAAGGGTAAAGCACAGGAAGGTAGTGATGGCAATTTCAAAACACTGCTTCATGAAGCTTTCGAAACCTTTACAAATCTTTTGTTCCGAATCAATGGTTCGGAGCGTGTATCAAACGTGATTTCAGTAAACGAGGCTTCATTATGTCATAACTGTTTCGCAACTTTTCGAAACACTTAGAAATTTTAATGGTCCACCGCTGGGGGCGATGATCTCTGTCAACCCATGAATCATAAGTCACTGAGAACCAATGAACAAGTGTCTGTGGGTTTTTACCTGATCTCTGATCAGTTTTATACATTTGTAGATGTTTTAATTAGACATAAGTATAATCAAAATGAATAATGGTAGTTAATAGTCTCTTATTGGCCTCTTAAGCTTAGCCATTCATAGAAAAAACAAAACAAACCCTGACAATTGATGAAAGAACATACACTTGATAATCTTATTAGATGATTAGATAATTGCATTTGAAAGATTTTACGTTCAATAAAAAATTTGCATTAAGATTTGTTAAAGGTGTTTTATGCATGTTTGGCCCAAGCTTTTGTTGCATTTACACTGTTCTGACCACTAGAGGGCACAGTGGAGACGGTTGTTGAATTGCTTTGAAGCCTCGACACAATACGGCACATTTGCTTCAACTGTGTCAGTGTTCCACAAAACCTCGATCTGCCCACCACTACAGGAAGGTAAGTGATGTTACATATGACACTGAAGCTTCAAAACACGTATCAAGTATGCAGCGCAATTTCTCATGACCCAAACAATAGGCAAAACCTCACAGTGAATGCCAGAGTGAACATGGTAAATATAGGCTGGGACTAACAAGTAAATTATACACAGCTGTAGACAATCAGTGATAATGAAACGACAGAGTATTATGGGGGATGTAGTCTTTGATGAAATGCTATGAACACTAGTCTGTGATGAGTGTCCCCTGGTGGCTCTCAAGGGCACTCCAGCTGGTGATTGTGACAGATATAAATACCTGAAGAAAGCCTGAAGTACTTATAATTATTTAAAAGAATCTTAATGTTGACAAAGCGTAACATTAAACATACACTCCTTACTGTAAAAAAAAATGCTGTAAAAAAACGTACTCGGTTACTAACGTAACCTCGGTTCTCTCTAGAAGAGGGAACGAGTACTGCGTTTTTGTAAAAACGCTGCGGGAAAAACTCTTTTTTCACGAATACTGAAGCAAAAAATTATCCTTAATTTTCCATATATGTAAAGCGCGTTGCAGCAGTACACAGCTATGGCGAGACAGCTTGCTCGCTCATTGGCTGTTCTGCGGCAACTGCATAAGCCTATCGAGCGAGGCCTGAAGTGACGTCAGGCCAATGAGGGCGCTTCGCGCCCTCCTTGTCACTTCCCGCCGAGACGGGTGTGGCTAACCTCTATAAAAGGAGCTCGAAAAGGCTGATTCACTTGATTTTCATCGCCGAAGCGAACCAGAGTGAACCGTACGCACGGCAGAGAACGCAGTACTCGTTCCCTCTTCTAGAGAGAACCGAGGTTACGTTAGTAACCGAGTACGTTCTCTTACGAGAGTTCTCTCGTACTGCGTTTTTGTAAAAACGCTGCGGGAACCCCTTGTAAAACGCCGTGCGTGCTGGGATAAAACACCGATCACTGGAAGCTAACCCAGGTATACAGTGCATAATCACCAGATAGACTCACAGAGAGTCTGGGAATAAGGGGGGGGGGGGGGGACCTTAATTCCCTATATTGTAGCGTCCGCAGACGCAAAACATGACCTCACAGAGAGAGTCTAGAGACAAAAGGGGAATCCCTCCGTCCTTATATGGCCGCGTCAGCAGACGCGAATATGACATCACACAGACAGGGTGGGGAACCTGAACTAATGTGGGAAATGTGGGTCTTACACAATTCTGCCCATAAGACAGTCGGTAGCGCGCTGCGCATGCGATTTCAGTGTTCTAGTTAGACAGCTGATTCGACTACACCGATAGTAGCTTAGCCTGCAAGGCGGGAACCTCTAGGTTGTAAAACCTAATAAATGTAGACGGCGAGGCCCAGCCTGCCGCCATACATATGTCCTGTAAGGAAATCCCGCTAGACCAAGCCCACGAAGAGGCGACGCCTCTCGTGGAGTGCGCTCTAACGCCCAACGGGCACTGGAGTCCCTTGACAGTGTAAGCCAGCGCTATGGCGTCAACTATCCATCTGGATAGGCTCTGTTTCGAAACAGCCATTCCCTTGGAACGTCCACTGAACGAGACAAAGAGCTGCTCAGTCTGTCTGAAGACAGCAGAGCGGGACACGTAAGCTCTTAAAGCCCTAATGGGGCAAAGAAAACTTGAGTCCCCTTCCTCACTTGATCCCGGCAGGGCAGACAGGGAGATAACCTGAGCCCGAAACGGCGTGTTGAGGGATTTTGGCACATAACCATGCCTAGGTTTGAGTATGACTTTAGAGTCATTAGGTCCAAACTCTAAGCACGCTGGGCTCACGGAGAGCGCGTGCAGGTCGCCTATGCGCTTCACCGAAGCGAGAGCCATCAAAAACACTGTTTTAAAAGACAAATGTTTGAGGCTAATAGATTGGATAGGCTCGAAAGGGGCACCTTTCATGGCCGCCAAAACCGTAGAAAGGTCCCACATAGGGACTGAAGGAGGTCTGGGAGGATTCAGCCTCCTAGCTCCCCTGAGGAAGCGGATGACTAAATCGTTCCTTCCTAGTGACTGACCTAGCGTTGTTCCAGAGAACGCTGCAATAGCCGCCACATAAACTTTGAGCGTGGAAGGGGATCTGCCCTTATCCAACAGCTCCTGTAGGAAGGAGAGAACCTCCGTCACCTCACAATCGAGGGGTGATAGGCCCCGAGCTGTACACCAGCCGGAGAAAACCGACCACTTCGAGGCATAAAGCCGCCTAGTCGACGGTGCTCTAGCCTGAGTGATGGTATTCATCACTCCCTCTGCGAGATCAACGGATATCCGTTGAGCGCCCACACATGAAGGGACCACAACTCCGGGTGTGGGTGCCAAATCGAGCCCCTGGCCTGCGAGAGGAGATCTTTCCTCAATGGCACTGGCCATGGAGCGATGTCTGCTAACTGCATCAGGACTGGAAACCATGCTTGATTCTTCCAGAACGGTGCTACAAGCAGTACTGAGCATTTTGTTTCCCTGACCCGCTCTAACACCTGAGGCAGGAGGGAGACGGGGGGAAAAGCGTATAGCGGGCAGCGCGGCCACATCTGGGACAGCGCGCTGTCGTTCTTGGAAAAGAACACGGGGCAATGAGCGTTTTCGCGGGACGCGAATAGGTCCACCTCCGCTCTGCCGAATCTCTCCCACAGCAGCCGGACTGTTTGTGGGTGAAGAGACCAATCGCCCAGGGGAATGTTGTTCCTGGACAGTCTGTCTGGGCCCACATTCTGGAGCCCAGGCACATGCACTGCTCTCAGCGAGCGCAAATTGTGCTGAGCCCATGTTAGAGGCGTTTCGCCAGCCTGTACAGGGATGTGGATCTGAGACCGCCCTGGCGATTTATGTAGGACACTACGGCCGTGTTGTCCGAACGGACTACGACGTGTTGGTCCTTGATTTGGGGACAAAAACGCGTCAGCGCGTTGTGCACTGCCAGCATTTCCAGGCAGTTGATATGTTGGAGCTTTTCTCGTTCTGACCACAGGCCGAAGAACGGTCTGCCCTCGAGCAGCGCTCCCCATCCCGAGGTGGATGCGTCTGTCGACACCATCTTCACTCTCGAGGAAGTCCCCAGGCTTACACCTGATCGGTACCAGTCGTCCGCCATCCAAGGTATCAGGGCTGCCACACAGCTCTGATTGACCTTGAGACGTAACCGGCCGGACACCCACGCTCCGCGCGGTACTCGCGCTTTCAACCATAACTGCAGAGGGCGCATGCGGAGCAAGCCCAGCTGAAGAACTGGCGATGCTGAGGCCATGAGACCCAGCATCCTTTGAAACATCTTGAGCGGGGTAGTCGCGCCGCAGCGGAAGGATCTCGCCGCGCGCTGAATGTGCAGCACGCGCTGTGGCGACAGCCGCGCTGTCATAGACTGTGAGTCCAGAATGGTACCCAGAAACGAAATCGCTTGACTGGGGTTCAGCGAACTCTTTGTCCAATTGACCGTGATACCAAGATTCTCGAGGTGATCGAGTAAAACGGTTCTGTGCTCCACGAGCTGTGATCGTGATTGAGCTAGGATCAGCCAGTCGTCCAAATAGTTCAGCACTCGCATGCCTCTGAGTCTGAGAGGGGCGAGCGCTGCGTCCATGCACTTCGTAAATGTACGAGGTGCCAGGGACAAGCCGAACGGCAGGACTGTATACTGGTATGTCTGACCCTCGAAGGCGAATCTCAAGTATCGCCTGTGATGTGACGCTATCTGTATTTGAAAATACGCGTCCTTCAGATCTATCGACATAAACCAGTCTCCTCGGCGAATATGCGCGAGGATTTTCCTGGTCGTGAGCATTTTGAAACTGCGTTTCACTAATGCTCTGTTCAGCCGTCTTAGATCCAGTATGGGTCTGATACCACCGTCCTTTTTGGGGACCAGAAAGTATCTGCTGTATAGCCCCCCTTCGCTTTGAGCTTGGGATACACGCTCTATCGCCCCTTTGCTCATCAGTTTTGATATTTCGGCGCGAAGTAGGTGTGCTACTTCTAAAGTCACCGTAGTTTCGACGCGCGCTGTGAAGCGGGGAGGGCGACGACAAAACTGTAGCGAGAAGCCTCTCTTTATAATGTCTCGTGGGACTCATGCTGTCTGCTAGTAAATGTGGGCGGGAAACGGGCACATTCACTGCTTTGGACGCGCTGCCTGCCTGAGCAGAGCGAGCGCGCACAGGTCTCATTTTTACAGAGAGCCTGCGATCTGTGGGACATAGTGTTCGTGGGCACTGGGAAGTGGGCACTTTTACTATGTTGGAAGCGCAATCGACCTGAGTCGATTTTATGTGCGCTAGCCCTAAGTGTAGGGCTGTGCTTGTGTGTATGGATGGGCACTGAGGAGTGGGCATCGACATTACATTTATAGCACCATCGGCCGTGGCCGGGACACCAGAAAATACACTCTTTTCGGGATATATCTGGGTAGCCGTAAAAACGGCTTTTGTGTGCAGGCAAGCGGGGAACGCTGGAACAGTCGCAAATCTTGGGGCTGAAACAGCGGCGCGCTTGGGTGAGAGACCGGCCGCAACGGGGCTCACACACCTGCGCTTTCCTAGGCATGCTAGGACTTCTTCGGGGCTTCCGGCTTCACTGTAATCCTCGGCCGCGGCCCGCGCTGAGCGGGGCGTCGGTTGCTAGAGCGAGAGCGGGGCCGAGAGCTGCGCTGCTGTCGCTGCTGTGATGAGGTGGCCGAAGGCGGGGGCTGAGGCTGAGAGCTCCGCGGGGTCTGTTTTTCACGACTCGCTGCAGAACCAGAGCGCTTCGGGAGGAAGTGCTTGAAGGCTTGAGACGCTTTCTGGGCTTCGGTAAATCTCTCTACGAACTCGGAAAGAGAAGATCCGAAGAGGCCAGCGGAAGACAGCGGGGCATCGAGAAACGCGGTGCGCTCGGAATCAGCCATCTCCGTGAGCGTCAGCCATAAATGCCTCTCAGCAACAGTGGCGGAAGCCATACACCGTCCCATGGCTTGTGCAGCAGACTTGGTAGCGCGGAGGGAGAGATCCGAAGCGCTTCTCAAATCCGCGATGCAGATAGCTTCAGGCCCCATCTCGTCCAGCTTACGGAGGAGATCACCCTGGAATATCTGCAGCGTAGCCATGGTGTGTAGTGCCGACGCAGCCTGCCCAGCGGCGGAGAAAATTTGCGCGAGCAGCGTCGACGTCATGCGGCAGGCTTTGGAAGGCAACACCGGTTTAGTCCGCCGTCCAGCAGAGGGCGGGCAAAGGTGGGTCGCTATCGCCTGTTCCACCGGCGGAAGTGAAAGGTAGCCTCGGTCTTTAGCATTATCCAAGGAGGAAAATGCTGGCGACACAGACGAACGTGTTCGTGCTGAATAGGGAGCGTTCCAGGCCTTCGCAACTTCTTCGTGAAGCTCAGGAAGAAAAGGAGCGGGCTTTGATTCCGGAGAGGTGCGCTCACCAGGGAGGAAACTACCATCCAGCCGGGTGTGAGAAGGGAGCTCCGGTGCAGACCACTCGAGGCCGAGGCTCGCCGCGGCCAACGCGAGTACTCGCATGAGCTCCTTCTCGATGCTAGCTCTTGTCGAAGGCCTACGGGCAGGAGGCGCGAGATCCTCGGAGCTCGCCCAGTCCTCGCTGCCTGAAGCTAGCAGAGAGCAGGAATCTTTCTCCCCCGACGCGGCTTCGGAAACAACTTCCTCTGATGAAGCGGCGGCAGACTGCGGGCGCTGAGCGTCAGGAAGTGATTCAGGGGAAGCCGGTGAAGCAGGCGGGCGAACCGGCGAGCTTGGTCGGGTTGGAGCGGGTTCCGGGGCCCGCTGCGAGCGGCGCTTCTTACGGCGCGGCAGCGCGGCGGGGAGTGCAGGCTCTGAGAAAAAAGCCAGGCGAGTCCTCAGAGTCACCATCGGCAGAAGCTCGCAGTGAGGGCAGCCGCCGTCAGCGAGCGCGAGCGCTGCATGATCCTCACCCAAACAGGAGACACAGATGACATGACGGTCTCCCTCGGTGAGTGGGGCTCGGCACGAGCCGCAGGAAGGCATCTTTAGAAAGACGCAGCTCTTTTAGGGGGTGAGTGTTGCAAGGCGAACACACACACACACACACAAGAACAATAAGTAAAGGATATGGCGTCGGAAAGCGCAGCAGGTACGGCGGTAGAAGGCGGCGTTGGCCAGCGGCTTCGAGGGCTCGTCCCGCTGAAAAGCTTGCCTCAGACGACGCGTGCTTCCTCGTGATCCAGCGATGCGTGAGCTTCGCTGAAGAGATGAAAATCAAGTGAATCAGCCTTTTCGAGCTCCTTTTATAGAGGTTAGCCACACCCGTCTCGGTGGGAAGTGACAAGGAGGGCGCGAAGCGCCCTCATTGGCCTGACGTCACTTCAGGCCTCGCTCGATAGGCTTATGCAGTTGCCGCAGAACAGCCAATGAGCGAGCAAGCTGTCTCGCCATAGCTGTGTACTGCTGCAACGCGCTTTACATATATGGAAAATTAAGGATAATTTTTTGCTTCAGTATTCGTGAAAAAAGAGTTTTTCCCGCAGCGTTTTTACAAAAACGCAGTACGAGAGAACTCTCATAAGAGAACAGCCAAATTTTACAGTTTTTGCAAAAGATGATATAGGAGAGATCTGTTTAATTAATTAGTTTAATTAATTAATTGTGCTGGAGAGTAGAGCCTTCAGCTTCAGTCAAAGATGAGCAGAGAAACACTGATATTATGCTGCCTGTTGCTTTATTTAAAGACAGTAACTGTGTAGGTGCTGATGCAGTGACAATCTTCTTGCTAAGTACTTTAACACGTGTGCTATTGTTTTCTACAAACTGCAAAGACTTTAGTTAAAATCATGTTTTTAATTAATTCACTATTACACATTAGGCTTTTGCAGTTTTATATAAAGAGATATTCATTTTCAGATATTAATTTTCAGACTCAAATGAAGTTCACAGTACTATCAGTATACTAGTTTTGAACCCAAACTGTTTAAAGCAATTGGATTCCTAAATTAAATTAATTACCTTCCATGGTATTTTTATGGTAACATACTGTAAAAAAGGAGAGCTGTAAATTAATGGTAAAGGGCTGTAAATTAACAGTACATTGGTGGCAACCACAGCTGCCAGTAGATTACTGTTATTTTAAAGGGCAAATTTTTACAGTGCAGAAGTACTCATGTAAAATAAAAAGATATATAAGTAAATATATGAATTACAAAAATATATAAATATCTGAACATGTTATGACATCTGTGATTGTGTATTGTATTGTGACCCACTGCCTAATATGTGCTAAATGGTCAGTTTAGCAGTAAGATCATAGCACATCTAACAAAGATATGTTCTGTGTCGTCGTGTCCTTCCGAGTTTGTTCTTTCAAGGTCACCTGGCAAGACCGGTCTCAATGATAATGCATATTCTTTCTTTGCATTCTTAGACTTGAGAAACAGCCATTGGCTCTCGGCTGTTTTGTCACAGATTGTGACATGCCATGTTTCGGGGTGATGTGCATTGGAATGGGAAATGTGGGCCTTCGTGGAGTAGATCGTGATAAGATTTTCAGCGATTAATAACTTAAATTCTGCTCTGTATCTCACACAAAACTATTATACCACCAGAGAGGACTGCGACTGCGATACATTGTAATTTGGACTATATGTTTGGGACTGCTTTTAACATTTTTACAATAAATAAATGATTGTGATTACGTTTGTCTTGTTTTTCTTTACAGTAGGCTACTTGTTTTTAAGAAATGGTTATGGGTAGGTTAATTTTCCTACACATTTCTGCCCTTTGCTTTTTATTTATTATTTTTATATTCTAGAAATGGGTTATGTTTGGGTTTGGGGGGTATAGAGTTAAGGGATCTAAAATATATCTATAAAATGGTAAAAGAGCAATTATACAAATATCTTAATTATATGATTAGTAAATTAAGAAAAGATTAGTAAATATTTTATGTTTCTTACCTTACTTAATAATGTTTACATTTAAATTGGGTCAATAAGTCCATAGTGTACATTATATTTCCAAACATAAAAAAATCATGTTTTGTACCTGTAAATGTTATGTATTAATACCTGCTTAACAATAAGATCAAGCTGCTTTGTTCACACACACACACACACACACACACACACACACACACACACACACACACATATATATATAAATATACATATATATATATATATATATATATATATATATATATACACACACATATATATATATATATATATATATATATATATATATATATATATATATATATATATATATGGGTATATGGGTCAATGACGTGGCGTGTCAATTCTGGTGTCCAAAGCATATTCATAATATTAAAAATGTATACATTTTTAAATGCACATCATTAAGTGACTCAACTTCCCCCTCTTTAAGTACTCATGTGAGAATTTATTATAAATAATTAATCCTTAAGGAACTATTGAGCTCAAAAGTCCCAAAATGTCATTCAGGGTAACTGTCCCGGCTTAAAATCTGAATACAAAAATATGACAAAAAATGTAAAAAATATAAATAAAAGTATTTAAAATCTACTTGGCCATAACTGTATTGATGTTTTCAACGATACCTACAAATAGAGTGATAATACTAAGCTTATTAAAAATTTTATGACAGAAAGACTTTTGTCTCCAAATTGTGATTTCTCTAATGTCAGTCCTGGATAACAGACATCAATGACCATTTTACACCATAATGCATTTTGGTATGTCATGTGACATAATATTGTATCAAAAAGAAGACCCTGAAGGAGCATCAGAACATGTGCAACGGTCAGGAAGCGTCTCTTAAAATGTTGACATTTTGACCTTTTCAGTTGTAGCAATATCATGTGTCCTTTTGGATAACACTAATAAAACATTCATAATGTTTTTATATTAAAAAACTATAAATTTGATCTAAAAGATTACCTTAAGTGATGATAGCTAAGTTGTAGTTTTCCATAGGTGGTTAAGTTAGTGCCTGATTATAAAGAAAAAAAATTTGTTTTGTTATTCCTGGATAACAACATGTCATTCTTGGATAACAGAAAACTTAAGGGTTTTCTGTTAGAACGTCGTCGTGTTAGCGGCCCCTACGTTAATAACTAATGATCTTTGCGACGGAAGTGAATTAATCAAAACGAACTTTATCTGGACAATAACTTTATTCTAGAGCTGCTGTAAAGCCAAAACAATCTATGTTACTTTAATTTCCTATTATCACTGTAAAGCTGCTTTGAAACAATCTATATTGTTAAAAGCGCTGTATAAATGAAGGTGACTTGACTTGACTCACTTGCAACAAGCCTAAGGTCTCTATCTTGCACCCAGTGCAATTGACTTTGCACCGACGCATTTATCATTCCTATTTTGCACCCGACGCACAGCAGACTTTTCCCTCCACAGTCTGTAAATTAGGGAATGAACTTGCGCACTCCCGGGGGCGGTTCAGTGAAAAGAGGAGGCGTGTTCCGGCGCAAACGTTCCCTGGTGCTATTTTGCAGTTTCAGAAAATGTTATTCAGATGCTATTTTAAGGGTGCATGCTTGGCCATAATGTAGCGTGTGCACAACGTGCATACACTTCTCTCATCTACACAGACGCAGCAGTTCCCATTTTCGCAAACCATACATAATTACAAGGAAAATATTACAACATGAGGGAAATCATTGTTGTGTCCATGAAGATGTGAAAAAATAGGCATAAATCTAGCTTACACATTTACGAATCCCTATTATTAGTCTCTCTGTTTATACCAAGGTTTTCCGCAGTCCACCGGATCCAGGCCGTATCCAGATCTGATGAAGGACCTGCGCCTGGACGCAACGACAATGCAGTACTGAAGTGTCAACCAGTCTCTCCGTTTACTGAAGTGAGGTGGACTCCGGCCGTATCCAGATCAGATGGTGGATCTGCACCTGGACCCAACCATGACGCATCCCTGAAGTGCCAGCCTCATCAGCCCTGTGAAGGCCTCATCGACACGACCAATCTGACTTCTGACCTGTAACGCTGCCTGGATCATAATCATACACTGTTCGCTCGTTGGCCAGAGGAGAACTGGCCCCCAACTGAGCCTGGGTTCTCCCAAGGTTTTTTTCTCCATTCTGTCACCTGATGGAGTTTTGGTTCCTTGCCACTGTTGCCTTGGCTTTTGGCTTGCTTAGTTGGGACATTTAATATTCAACAATATTATTGATCTGCCTTATTTAGGGTGGACGATGATGCAATTTTCTTCTAGAAACAAACTTTGTTGTATTATTTTCATGTTATCAATGTGAAGCTGCTTTGATACAATCTGTATTGTAAAAAGCGCTATATAAATAAAGGTGACTTGACTTGACTTCTGAGGTAAATTTTCCACGATTATTATTACGATAGTATTATTCCTCACAGCGTCGCAAGACGACGTAAAGTACATTAATCTGATTATGAACATGCTGGATAACTCAGATCATAATGAAAACACATTGTTCATCAGTGTTTCAAAGCACCAAGTCACCACTTTAGTTGAGGGGCCACACACATGATGAAGCCATTGATAAATAATGCTTAGTTAATGATGACTACTGTATTTGAACGCCAACAGAATTCGTATGTTATGTGCTGTGATTGGCCAATTTTGGGGTCTGTCCATTTACCTGCAGGCTATGAAGAAGACATGAACATGCTTGTAAACTCAGATCATAATTCAGAAAAAAAGTTCTCACATTAATTGATATACTGTTCTAGCCTGTATTCATGCATTAGAAAATGTGGATTTTTGTACATTCCTTTAATAATTCGAAGAGTAGTCTTGCATACATGAATTAATACTTTTTTATGCATGAATTCATGATGATTCATGTACCATAACCATAGCTTTATCCACAATGGGTGGTAAAGACCAATTTTTTGTGTGAACAAAGAAAACATCATGATCATGCGTAATAAATCATAATTCATGATGATGTACTCATCTTAGTTAATGTTTTAATTAAGGTGTTGTTCATCCATGAAGTCATGAATGAAAAACGTTGAACTCGTGTTAGTTCCTGGTGATTCATGAAATATTAATGCATGAATGAATGCATATTTCATGCATGAATTTATACATGAATTCATGATAATTCATGTACCCTTACCGTAAAGTGTTACCAATGTGGTTAATTAAAAAATTCATTACATTACCCAGGAATGACATTTTCATGGAGAAAAAGATTCACCAAAAAAAATAGTTAATTACATTCTTGAAATGTGTATATATAGCATTGCATTACATACACAACATTACGTCCTAAAATTATAATTTTTTGCCAGTTTTTTTTCTTTCACATTTTAAATCCTTATCCATCATTCACCTATATATATATACATATATATATATATATATATATATATATATATATATATATATATATATGTGTGTGTGTGTGTGTGTGTGTGTGTGTGTGTGTGTATATATATTCCTTTCATACATTTCTTTTAGCTTTTCCAGAACCTATTCAATGATTAAATGGAATTTCCTAAACATCTTTGAAGTTGATTTAGCTTTCAATGCTCCCTGCTTTACTATTAGTTATGATATAGTATAATTTAGAAAATTTGAATAGTTTTGACTAATGAAAATTCCATGAAATTCCTTAAATCATTAAAATGACATATTGACTAATCAAATGGAAGTTAAATAGGCCTATGTGTAATTACATTTGATTATAAAAGTAAAATAAAATTGTATAAAATCGTAATAGCAATTTATTTTAAGATTTCTACAAGTGAAATTGTCATTGCAGATATCATCAAATTAGTTTAAATTTATAATGTTATTTTAGTATGCTAATTGTTATTCTTAATAATAGCCTAATAAATGCGTTCTAGACATGTTTAAAGAAATAAACTATATAAAGGATAGCCTAATTGGAGGTCACTTAAAAAAAAAAACGTATAGTTATATACCTATATTAACTATAAAAGTAATATGTTTTTTTTATTATTATTATTTTTACTAAAAGTAGCCTAAATGAAGTGCTTAAACTTCATTGTGTTTCCGCGTCTTCTCTGTGAAATAAAGGAAATATTGCTGGAATCAAGGCATGACGATCAGTATCTTTATTTAGCCTACGCGAGGAGCTCTTCTCTCTTACATTTTTTTATGATTTTGTATGAATGCGGCTTACCTTTTCCGCGGGAGTTCGGTTGGAGTCTGCGTTACACGGCTCGCGGTCCATGCCGTTTCTGAAATTCATCCACGATCTGCTCTCAACACTTATGCTGAGAAATGGGCAGCTGACTCCCCAGCTCAATGTTTGTCTCACTTTAATCTCAGAAAGAACGATGGAACGCATTCATTTCAATTAATGTATCAATGAAAAAAGTTGTTCGGTGTTCTGGGCGCTTCATTACACTAATTGTTATATTATAGCAAATAAAGACTACAGTAAACTTGTAGTCGCCTTTTAAGTAGGCTAAATGATCCAGTTTTCTTTAGACCACTCCTCCTAGCTATTTATAGGCTACTTTAGGCTGAAGCATGACCAACATCTATCTGTAATGGGAAATAATTCAGTAAGATTTGGTCCCACTTTATATTAAAGTTTATATTAAATTAATGATTTGATACAATCCCCTTATTTTTTTACATACATGTTTTTACATCAGGGACGTGCAGAGTTCCCCATGGGCAGTGGCTCAAATGTAAAGCAAATAATGTAATAAGTCTTTTCACATCACCTATAACAGCCTAAACTTCACATAATAAGCCTGTACTGTAGGAGGCACTTGGACTTCATTTAACCAACTAGAACAGACTTGCATAGGCCCCCATATGGGGAATAGACTTCACCATTGGCCGGAGTGACAGCAGTTACGACCACTGAGTAGCAAAAAGACTGAGTGGCACCATTTGTTTTCAGCGTGAATGCCACGAAAACCACAAAACACATCTACATCTACATTTGACAAGAAATCTGAGATATATATTTTTTACAAACTGCTGAAAGCTACAGAACAGAAAAGCAAATGGATCGCTCCAATAATAATTTCCAATTCATAGAAACAACTGGACTTCAGGCTGCGAAAGGTGGATTTCCAGTTATCATTTTGTGTCAATATGCTGAATTTAGGGGTAAAATCATACCCTATTGTATTGGTTTATATTGTATTGACAACTCATCAATTAAATATTACCATCGTATATTCTGCATAATTGGATGTTTTTAATTAAAAACTGGAAAAAAAATAAAATAATACAATTTGGGCTGGACAACAGTGGCGGCTGCTTGGTTTTAAAATAGAGGAGGCACACAAAATTTTAGGAGAGATCCCGTCCCAGTGATTTTTAACTGCTTTAAATCTGCATGTCAATTTTCATGAAACACTGGATCTTTGGTAAGTTGTAAGGAACACTATATCGAGTCCAACCTTTAATTTAAAATGATAATCGTTTGTTTTACTCACGTTATTGCAGTTTCCCCTATTAAATCCATTCACACAACAGGCTCTTTTGCCACTCAGTCCAGCTGAGGGGGTGTGTTCTGGCAGGAAAGTGACGTCAATGCATACCCAGATAGAATAGATCATTGAAACAAGACATGACGAGAGAGGCCAAGATGGCGCTATTCATAGCCGACACGCTGCGCTCTTAATCCTCAGACTTCATTGTGATTTACATGCAAAAGTAAAGAAACCCATTTACCTATGTCTATGCAAAAGAGTTTCACCTTACACTTTTAATGTTAATGCATTTAGACAGTAGGTGGCACTGTTGTATTACATTTCACAGAGCTGCCAAGTCAGTGAATAGACTGCATTTGTTTTTACTAGGTTTGTCTTAATAAATGCAGGGCCTGAATTTCGTTTTTTAAACTGGGAGGGAATTCCACCGCTTACATGGGTCACATGGGGGGATCTAAAGATTATTATGCATCATACATTCGGTCTTCTAACAATTCATTGTCTGTGGCTGTGTTTGTGCGCGCGGGAAATATGCTGCGCATAACAGTAGAAAACAAGGAGAAACGTGCAGTCACATGCTCAAACAATCAACAACGTCGCTCTAGATGTATAAAAACAAGTGGAAAGCGCGAGGTCTTTTCCACAAGCACTTGCTCTCCCGTGGCGTCTGTCGTTGCTATGCAACCATGAACTGCGCTCTCCATGATGACAAGGAAGTATCAGCAAAAGATTAATTGATTTCTAGCCCTTGCATTAGCTTTACTACTAGATATATTTATGGAGATGAAAAATAATAAGGCGCCCTGTACAGCTATGATCAGCTGTTCGGCCGAGCATTCAATGTTGTTACGCTGCAAGCTGATCAGTTGGTTCATTGCTGCCGCGCTCTATCACTCGCACACCATAAAGAGCAAATTGTTTTTTAATGTTTCAATTTCGTGATTAAAATGACATAATTTGGAAGCGGATAATTTCTTCACAAACAGCTCATTATGACTCAATGTTAGAATGCTGCACCTACACTCGATAGTGTGAATAAGATCAGCACAACGCAGACCACTGCATTGACAGCGTGAAACATATGATCTGTCTACGGCCAGGGCTCAGCGGAAGACAGAGAATGCCGGTCCAGCGCTGATTGAGGAATTAAATTCGAAAATAAAAGACAGTTTGACATCTTTTTTTCTCGCATCTGTGAATTTATTTTTTAATCATTTGTTCTGAGATGAAGCGAATATATTTGTGCGGGAATTTCTCGCACTATAAAAGCTAACCTTGCGGGAATGGTTTAAATTATGCGCAATCCCCACATTCCCGCACCGAAATTCAAGCCCTGAAATGGCAGCGGGATGTGTAACTCTAGCATATATGGCGCATATGTCATATAAAGTTAGGCAAGGCTAAACAGCGTTATCCATGTTGTTGCGATTGCATCGCTAGAGTAAGCTAATAGTGAAACTGATAGCGTTTTTCATTTAATTACAATATGAGGACTGACGGTAGGCTATACAAATCAGCGTTTCTGTGTAGGTGATGACAACCATCTTGACAGCAGCAATCAAAGCATCGCTAATTACGGTAGACCTTAATTTGAGATAATAAATTTGTTCCTAATCAAAGGGAACACTCAACCACAGAACAGCTGGGTGAGTTTTGTATTGGCTTATTGGATACAGTAAATGAAGACTTTCAACTTCTTTTCAATACTATTTCATCACCCAAAACACTCCCACTCTCTGCTGTATATTCATAACCAATTATTTCAAAACCAACAACCAAGCCACATAAACAATGCCATTGGCACAAGTCTACATTGCAGACATGTCTCTTAATGCACATAACTTTTCACCTTTTTGCACAATCTTGATAAAAGTACTTTTGTTGAAATTCTCAGATCAAGCAAACTTCAACGCACCCTTATCCACTACCTGTTAACGTTAGTGAACCGCACCCGAGCAAGCACACTTCGCAGTTCCTCCGGAAATGCATTTTTCTAGTTTTCATTGTTCTTTCTCTTGGATGACAGTTTTTAATTTTGGGAGATTAGATCTTATTCTGCAGGGGTCACTATTTTCCTAAATAAATTAAAGAAAGGAGATATAGTGGAAACAATTTATTCTGGAGAAGGGAGATGGATTATAATAGTTTTAAACATTGACAATATGAAATTTATCATTTGCAATGTTTATGGACAAAACAACAACTCATGTATGTTTCATGTATTAAATTTATGTATGTTTAAGAAACTTAATTTGATACTTTTAAACATAAAAAGTAAATACATAGATGCTTACTTATTGATAGGAGGAGACTTTAACGACTCTGTGGATAGACTCCCCCCAAAGAACAGTACGTCTAAGGTATTTGAGTTGCTTTATGATGAATTACAGGTTACTGATATTTGTCGTTTTTTACATCCTCATGATAAGGAATATACTTGGACAAATAATGCTCTTACTCATAAATCACAAATTGATTTTTGGCTCCTATCTACTAATGCAGTTCAATTTGTCTTGGATACTTTGATTATTTATGCACCTTTATCAGATCACAAATGAGTCTTAATTTCTTTAATTGGAAATTCAAACAGTTGTAAAATAATTTGTGGTTATTGGAAATTTAATAATAAAGACGCAAACTTTGTAGAATATGCTACAAAAACTGCTTCTATATTGGAAGATTGATCTATGAGTCATATCCAAAATTTAAAGTTAGACAATTGGCAATGCGTTGAGGTAAAGAACTTAAAGTGGCTAATTCCCAAAGATGTCAAGATCTTCTTAATGAACTTGAAAAGTTATTGTCTAAAGAAAATCTTAGCACAGAGGAGGAAGCATATCTATCTAATTTGCTAAATGAAATAGATGATCTTTACTTAGATTTAGCTAAATGTGCCTTTATAAGATCCAGGGCTAAATGGTTGGAAATGGGAGAGTAAATACCAGTTATTTCTTTGAAATATAAAATTAAATTCTATAACGGCTTTAAAAATGTATGATAACATTACCAAAAATCCCTCTGAAATTAATGAATATGTATTTTTTTTTTATATATATAAATTATATAGTTAAAATTATAATGTAAATTATGTGAATTCCTTTCTACAAAAAGTCAAACCATTCCAGTATTTTCAAACGGTTTGCGAAAACGACCTTACTTTAACCGAACTTACCAACACAATGCAGTATATGAAGAAGGGTAAATCCCCTGGCTCAGACGGCCTAACTATTGAGTTTTATGCATACTTTTGGGAAACTATCAAGAGACCACTATTTAGAATGTACAACAAATGTATTATTAATGAAGAATTAAGTACTTCCATGAAACAAGGGCTCATCACCCTGATACCAAAACCAGGTAAAGATATTTTCTCACTTGACAATTGACCCTTCACTAAGCCCCTCCCTCCTTAGTTACTGTTGCTACGCCTGTCAAGCTTTTGCGCCTGGCACGTCTATTACAGTATGTATGCACTGGTTTCAGACATTCCTAAGGAGATAATTAGTCATTTTTGGCAAACAGGTGAAAATATGAGAGTGCAATACTGCAGTATGCATTCGAGGGCTATATCCACAACATAATATGCAAACGATTAGAGAATAATTTCATCAAAATTGAAGTTAAAGCATAACGTTAGGTCCCAGCGCAAGCAGCAACCGCCTCATATGCTGACCATTCAAATGGGAAACACACAAATTTGAGGAACAGCTATGTGCATGCCCAGCAGGGTAAGTGAAATTTGAAAATATTCTAATATTTATAAAACAAACAGCTTATCCATATGTATTGTGGAATAAACACAAGACATTAGCCTGACCACTTTGCAATGATACCATTCTCCCGCTTATATTTTTAGCGCGCCAGGCTAACGTTACTGCCCACACGTCGGATTAACTTACTGTTATGAACTGATTAAGTTTGCATACCAACCTTTTCCTTGGAGATCTCCGGCAAGTTTTACTAACTACCTTTTACTTTTACTAGAACTAACGGGAGAGTCGCGATCGGATTGGGGTAACGGTTTGGCCGTCGATTAACAAAATGTTGAAATATATTTTTAAGTAACGTTAAGTTATGTCAGTGAGCCTCCGTCTTGCCTTTAATCACACTGCTTGATCCACGAGCTGGACAATAACTTTATTCTAGAGCTGCTATAAAGCCAAAACACTTTACTTTTAATTTCCTATTATCAATGTAAAGCTGCTTTGGAACAATCTACATTGTTAAAAACGCTATAAATGAAGTTGACGCCTGGCATTTCTCCCCTTGGGTTTTAGGTTTCGGGAAGGGAACAAAATCCACCACCCCGTCCAAACTTTTAGGATACCGGGTATCAGATTTGCACAATCCATACGCACAACACTTCGGCATGTTTCCCTCGCTCGAAAGCTTGCCAGACCTCCCGCGCCTAGTTACGGTTGCTAAGCCACGATTGGCCTGTGGCGGTTTTCGGGCGTGGCTTAGCGAAGGGTCAATTGGAGGCCAATCACATTACTAAATTTAGACTACAAAATTATATCATTAGTTTTTGCCAAAAAATTAAAGGTTTATCTGAAATAATTAATGAAACGCAAAAAGGTTTTATGCCTTAACGACATACAAGCTGTAATATCAGGCTAATCTTAGGCTACGTTCACACTGCAGGCTGAAACGACCCAATTCCGTTTTTTTTGCCCCTATGCGACCTGTATCGGATCTTTTCATGACAGTCTGAACGACACAGATCCGATCTTTTCAAATGCGACCCAGGCCACTTGGGTATGTGGTCCAAATCCGATACGTATCCGATCTTTTGAAATGCGACTTCAGTCTGAACGGCCAGGTCGCATGTATCCGACCCGCACGTCATTGATACGCGACAAACGTCATAATTCTGCGTTGAAGTAGTCGTCGGTTTGAAAACGGACTGCATATTCGTCGAGCTGAGGTAAATCTGCCGAACGGGTCGACCTCGACGAGCCCGTTAATTAAAAAAATAAATAAAAGCCCACGGCCACCATCATTATATATCCAATGTGAATAAGAGTAGACTAACGTTATGTTAACTTATTTGTGCTGATATTAGACAGGTCAGCGGCTGCTGTCTGGCTCTTGTGTAACGGTCGCTGCGCGCGCTTGTGTGTTGTGTGTGTGTGTGTGTGTGTGTGAGTGAATCACAGTTAGTTGAAGTTAAGCTACTTCCGCAAACAACAAGTGACGTCGTTGACCGTTGAGTACTCTTCTGCGCATGCGGGTCACTTCTGGGTCATTTCACGTTCACACAGGAGATCACAAAAGGTCGCATTTAATTGGAAATGTGAACGGCCTTGCAAAAAAATCCAATTTTTTCAAAAAATCGGAATTGAGCATTAAGCCCTGCAGTGTGAACGCAGCCTTAGATCTCATAGATTATGCACATCATAATGCTTTTACAAAGCGTTCGACACCATTGAACACAAATTTCTATTTTTGACACTAGAGTTGTTTAGCTTTGGAGAGAAATTTACTATAGTGGTTAAAATGATAAATAAGGACATTAATAGCTCGGTTCTTTTACAATTTGATACTAATAGATAATAGATTTCCTATTAATAGGGGTGTGAGGCAAGGTTTTGGAATCTCTCCTTTTTTGTTCGTGTTAGTTGTGGAATTACTCTCTCTGAGTATTCATAACAATCCTGATATTAAAGGGGTGTCCATTTTTGACTGTCAGATCAAGAGATCAAGATGTTTTTAGAGAATACAAATTAGGTTTGGTAAGGCTCTTGAAACAATTAATGTCTTTTCAGAGGCTTCTGGTCTAAAATTAAATATTGCTAAATGCAAAATTCTTTGTTTATTTGACACTATAAGCCTCTGTGAATAATATACTCATTAAAGATAATGTGAAATATCTTGGTATTCATAGCAAGAAATCATAGCAATCTCTTAGACAAGATAATATTAATATTTAACAATTGGCTTCAAAGAGATGTATCTTTTCTTGGTAGAGTTCTTTTAATAAAAGCTGAAAGACTAGCTCGCTTTATATATCCATCTTCATTATTTGTCCATGAGAATACCTGTAAACAGATTAATAGTTTATTGTTTAAGTTTTTTTTGGAAAAACAAACATCAGCATCTGAAGAAACAGGTCTTATGTGGTAAAAAAGCTGAGGGAGGTTTTGACATGCTTGATTTTTTCGATGTTAATAATACACTCAAAAAAAGATTTTTTGCCTCTTGTTAAATTTAATTAATTAAAATAAGCAAAAGTAACACAATTGTTTAATATTTTGTCACAACTATTAATTTAATTGTGTTCAATCAACCTAATATATTTAAAACTGAAGTTTACTTAATTAATTTGTGTGAAAACTACATGAATCATTTTTGTTGACAACTAACTGGGCAGTGGATCTGTAGTTCCCAGCATGCTTTGCAAGGGACTGCTTTAGGAGGGTAAATTTAGGGATAAAAGTGTTATTTTATGTGTTTTTCTGTAAATGGAAAGATGTTGTTATAATGTTAGTGTTTAATATTTACTAATGTTAGAAACTTAGAGGACTTTCTGTAATGTTTTTGAATTTTGTGGTTACCATTATGCAGAAGAGTGGCGACTGTGTTTAGTTTAGGGCTGTGGGCCTCAGTATACTCTATACATGCATTATACCTTTTATAGGCCGACCTGCATTTTTTATATCCCTTTGAAGGTTCGAACAGAGGAACTTTCGGGGCGGGGGGGGGATTTGCCATGTCCCCTGGGGGGGGGGGCTGGGTTCATCCTCCTGGCTCCTTTAGGGAAATGAAAGATGAGGTCGTTTCTCCCCAGTTCCTCACCAGCCACAGGAGCAATTTTAAACTGCTATGGCTGCCACATACACTTTGAGCGTGGATGGGGAGCGACCCGCATCCAAAAGCTCTTGCAGGAAGGAGAGTACCACCGACACTTCGCATGACTGGGGCTTGAGGTCCCTGGCTGAGCACCAGCCAGTGAATACTGACCACTTTAGAGCATAGAGGGGCCTGGTAGATGGTGCTCTAGCCTCAGTGATGGTATTCAAGACCTTTTTTGGGAGGTCCCAAGATATCCGTTGAAGGCACTGGCGCTGTATGCAAAGGCATAGCTGTATCTAGCCTCTGTATCTGACATCTAGCTGTTTTGGCTTGTTTCGACAGCGAAGGCTTCAGAGGAGTCTGAATCTGTCTTACATCAGTCTACTAAAAATCTGTCTTACATCAGACTACTGCCTCTTTTCCTTTGGGTTCTCTGAAATCAAAAAAAAAAAAGCATGATGTTACTTAAGAACAAGTCAATTCAGTTAATAAAACGTTAATATACTAAATACAATATGATTCACTTTAAAAAAAAAAAAAGTTGCTGAACACAAATTATTATAACTACAATTATAGTATCGTTAAATTCTATTTATTTTTGTAAAATCTATTAAAGCTTCGATATCAAAAGAAAGCACTATGGCAGGGGTGTCCGATTTTGGCCCAATCCCAATTCTATTTTATACCCCTTCGCCTAACCCTTTTGCCTAGTCCTTACCCTTGCACCTTGAAACAGAGTGGCAAGGCGTGGGGTGAAAATATTCCCCTAAGAAATGGGACACCACTACTACACCGTTACATGTCAATAGTTGTCGCTAGTGCCTACGTCACAGGAGATGCGTCAATGTTTATCACAAACTTCCAAGATGCCGTCGTCAGCTGTAGCAGTTGCGTGGGTTACAGCTATTTTTTTGCATTTATCTTCTGAAGTTCGCAGAAAATAACGGAGACGATGATATCTTCGACGCCTAAGTAATATTGGGTAGTGTCCAGTGTTTTCAGTGTGCCGAAAGCAGCAGTCCATCGCGTAATCCGCAGAGTGGCACAAAACATATGGGTAAACCTGAAGAAAGCCATCTCCTTCCCACAAGCACAGGAGCTGCAGGCAGTGGGGCAAGGATTTGTCCAACTATCAAGAACCCCTGCATTTAACACCGTTGTTGCTGCAATAGATGGCACCCACATGAGGATCAAACCCCCACGGCGGCACCAAATAGACAATTTAAACTACAAGGGCTTTTATTCCATCAACATGCAAGCAATATGTGATTCCAGTGGACAATTCCTAGATGTAATTATTTGCTATCAGTTCACGACACATGAATACTGAAAAACATTTCATTTTATAGGGCACAACAGTATCCCCCTACAGGGTTCATTATTCTGGATGATGGGGGCTATTTAGACACCCCACTCTGCTTGATCACACCCTACAAAGAGATTGGACAAGGGCGCTTCAATTACTACCAGTCAAGGGCGTGCAGCATAATTGAAAGGCCTTTTGGTATCATGAAAACAAGAAGGTCTACACTTTTCAGAGCTTTGGAAGTCAAACCAACATTTACACCCCAGGTCATTGCTTCCTGTGCCTTTTTGCACAATGTGCGTTTGGACAACGGGAACATGCTTGAGCCAGACGACGACATTTTAAGGGACAATTTTGACTTCCAACCTCCATGTGAAGCCATGGCATACAACAAAACCTCTGGGAATGCTACAAGGGACAGACTGGCTGCCCTAGTTTCAGGTATTGTGCAAGCCCCATGAAGATGACCCAGATGTGTATATAAATGTGTGTGTATATATATATATTGTTCTTACTTTTTTTAACTGTGTATGTTATTTGCAATAAAATGTTTTCAAACATATTGCATGGTGAATTGTGTATCTGTTTCAGGTATTTTACTGGAGGCTGTGGCTCCTGTATATGGCAAAGGTGAGGAGGCTCCTATAGTGCTGGCTGCAGTAATGCTCAACAATCTCCTAGGAGAACAAGACAATATATAAGTAATTACAATACCGAAATGGGTAATATATCATATGTAGTAGATTCTGAAAATCTACATTCTGACATCAAAAGAACAATGATAAATTCCTGACCACAACAATTAAAACCTTTCCATGAGGATTGTTCCTGGATCCTCATCATTAAATGATGCAACCACCACAGGAGGATCCACAGGAGGCCTGGAACCCAACACTTTGTGCATATCCTCAAAGTACTGCCACATAGCAGCTGTTACCTCTCCAGCATCTGTTCCTAAACCAGTTTTAGGTGTTTTTAGGTCCTGGAGGAAGACACAAGCACAATACTCATAATTATATAATCCTCATAATTATTCCTTTCATTGATTTCACTACATGTTTTACATTAGTAATTAAATTAAATTGACAAATACATATTGTGGTAAGAAATTACAGCTTCTCCTGCTAAAAATATGTGTGTGTTCAGTTAACAAGGATAAATGTAAAATATACTGTGAAATAAATGACTAGTATTGAGATTGTCAAAGGTTTTCATAACGCCACATTGCTTACCTTATATTTTCTCTTTAAATTCTCCCACTTCTTGGATGCTTGTTGGCTAGTCACCTTTTCCTCCCAACCCCATTTCTTTTACTAGGGTCCTGTAACATTTAACCAATATAAACAGTAATGAATTAGAATCAGAAAGAGCTTCATTGTCAGGTATATTTACACATACAAGGAATTTGTTTTGGTGGAAGAAGCTTCCACAGCACAAACAGAATGACAGTGACAATAAAAAGAATACAAATAGAATAGAAATAGAAGTAAAAATATGTTAAAAAAAAAATAATAAATATAGCTGCGAGCAGCGATTGCGGGCCCAAGCCGGTGGCACCGCCACCCTGGTGCCTTTAGTTACACTAAAGGCACCGGGGTGGCGGTGTCACCGGCTTGGGCCCTCCATGTATATATAAATATAAATGTAACAAGAATATATATATAAAAGACAGAAAATATTACTTGTCTTACCTTATTCTGATTTTATGATACACTCAAAATATTCCACAACAAATCCTTTAAATGTAATATAAAAATAAAAATGAAAGTAAGCAGTGTTGGGCTCACGTAACCCTCTCATTAGAATCAAAATGTTTCAACATTTGCGATGTATTTGGATGCTAAACTATTCTTTATTATAGGCTTTGTACTTCACTTGTGTTCCAATATCGACGGAAAAAATCATCCTCTTCACACACGCAAAAATGTGCTTGGAAACATCACAGTGGAGCGCTGCTTACCGTGAATGGTACAAATTGTACTACTGACTATTTAAACAGAGCAGTGTAATTTTAATATGTTAGGTTGACTATTTTATTAATATATTTTATTAAGACTATAATGGACAGGCTGTGATGTCAAGATTCCAACGCTGGAGTGTGTGTGTGTGTGTGTGTGTGTGTGTGTTTGCTCTGCTCCGCACCATTATCAATGTCTGTGCGGACAAACATATTTTACTTTCGTTTTTATGTTAGCGATTCAAAAGCCCCCAGCGGTGTCACACGTCGATTAACCGGTGGGGAAATATTCCCAGAGTCACATCCCTAACATATTTATATATAAATACAATAGGCCTACCTGATTTTGAACACAAGAGGGCAGCATAACACTATGAATGACTTGATTAATTTATTTTTTGGACTAAAAAACTATTCTGGCTGTTTTTAAACTTAAACATAATTCTTACATTAAAAACACAAGAATAAAATGGGTTTAGTTGTGATATTTGTATAATTTAACAATTACATTTTTAGAAGATGAGTCTTTTAGTGTTTCCTTTTTTGGCATTCCTTTTATCCCTCGCCATAGCAAAACCGTTTGAGATATTTAATATCCGTTCACAATTTAGCATTTTTAATGTATTTTCATCATGTTGAAAAAGTTTGGTGTGAATAAAACAAACCACTTAACAGGAGTGGGTAAAATGCAGAGGCTGAATTTGCAAATAAATCCACATTCAAACCAAAATATCTGACTTCCTTTTGGTCGGAGCTAATGACTATAAATTAGAAAGTTGTCTGGCTCGATGAGACCAATATACTTACTGATTTTTGTAATTGTGGGTAAAACTAACCCCCCCACTTTTGTCAAAAACATTTTGAAAGTGAAACACTTCCTGCTACCAGTTGGTGGCGCTATAACTTTGACTCACAATAGTTACATCCATCTGATCGGCCTCTTACCACGAACACACTGCTGAAGTTTCATCAAGATCAGTTAATGTATGCTGAAGTTATACCACTTCGTGTTTCTCTTTTCTTGCCATAAATTCGTTTCCTCACCACGGCCAAACAGTTCGAGATATCAAAAATCCGTCCGCAATTTAGCATCCTTAATGTCTTGACTTCATGCACACAGAGTTTGGTGGCGCCTTTCTGTAGGAGGAGTACATTAAATTCCACAGCATGCGTTTTTCAAACAACCCATAATAGCCGACTTCCTGTTGGGCTGGCGTATAACTTAAGAGTGCGAAAGCTGTTCGGCCCGATGAGATCTATATGTGTGCTGAGTTTCATATTAATTTATACAAGCTAGTTTGATCTATGGACCAAGTTTTCGGACCCCATTCAAGGGGGCGCTGTTGAGCCCCCCTGCCACGCCCGGGTACCAGCTTCAGCCCAGCCCTGATTCTGACCTATGTGTAAAGTTTCAAGAGTTTTCGAGCATGTTAAGGGCCCCAAAAGCCCCTGAAACCTTGAAAAACAATTATAAAAGCAAACCTCTCCTAACAGACAAATCCCCCCACCCTTCACACACACAGAGACGCAGAGGCAGAGAGAGAGAGAGAGAATTCTCCAAAAAATCACATTCAAACCAAAATATGTGACTTCCTGTTGGTCAGGGCTAATGAGTGTAAATTAGAAAGTTGTCCGGCTCGATGAGACCAATATGCGTACTGATTTTTGTAACTGTGGGTAAAAGTAACCCCCCCACTTTTGTCAAAAGCATTTTGAAAGTGACACACTTCCTGCTACCAGTTGGTGGCGCTATAACTTTGACTCACAATAGTTACATCCATCTGACCGGCCTCTTACCACGAACACACTGCTGAAGTTTCATCAAGATCAGTTAATGTATGCAGAAGTTATAACACTTCGTGTTTCTCTTTTCTTGCCATAAATTTGTTTCCTCGCCACGGCCAAACCGTACGAGATATCAAAAATCCATCCGTAATTTAGAATCCTCAATGTCTTGACTTCATGCTGACCGAGTTTGGAGGCGAGTGGATGAATTCTCTAGGAGGAGTACATCAAATTCCACAGCATTCGTTTTTCAAACAACCCATAATAGCCGACTTCCTGTTGGGCGCAGCTAATAACTTAGCGGGAGTGCGGAAGTTGTTCGGCCCGATGAGATCTATATGTGTACCGAGTTTCATATTAATTCATGCAAGAGTTTTTGATATATGGACCAAGTTTTCAGACCGTGTTCAAGGGGGTGCTGTTGAGCCCCCCTGCCACGCCCGGGTACCAGCTTCAGCCCGGCCCTGATGACCGTGGGCTCTGACCTGTGTGCAAAGTTTAAGATTAAATGGAATAGACAAATCCCCCCCACCCCCTCCACACACACACACACACACAGAGACAGAGAGAGAGAGAGAAAATTCTCCAGAAAATCAACATTCAAACCAAAATATCTGACTTTCTGATGGTCTGAGCTAATGACTGTAAATTAGAAAGTTGTCCGGTTTGATGAGAACAATATACATACCAAGTTTTGTAATTCTATGAAAAACTAAGCCCCCCTTTTTGACTAAAGGTGGCGCTACTGAGCCCCTCCACCACGCCCGTTTCTGAAACTTTGCACATGTCTACTGGCTAATAAATGTGATGTGTCTGTCGAGTTTCATCCAATTTCAAGCATGCTAAGAGTCTCAAAAGCATCTGAAAAGAATATTAAAGTTTGATGCGTTGCCACGGCAATAGTATCTAAGATATCAATAATCCTTTCACAGGTCTACATCTGCTGTGTGTTTATATTATACACATAAAGTTTGAAGCAAATCGGCTCAAAATAAGAGGGTGATTTCAAAGAATTTTTAAAGTAACACACTTCCTGCTGCCAGTTGGTGGCGCTATAACTTTGACTCACAATAGTCACATCCATGTGATCGGCCTCTTACAACGAACACACTGCTAAAGTTTCATCAAGATCAGTCAATTTATGCAGAAGTTATAACACATTTCCTGTTTCTCTTTTCGATTACGGGCCCAAGCCGGTGGCACCGCAACCCCGGTGCCTTTAGTTACCTAAAGGCACCGGGGTGGCGGTACCGCCGGCTTTGGCCCTCCATCGCTGCTTGCAGCTATATTTATATATATATATATTTTTTTATATATATACACACATATATATATATATATATACATACATACACACACACACACACACACACACATATATATATATATATATATATATATATATATATATATATATATATATATATATATATATATGTATATTACCGTTCAAAAGTTTGGGGTCAGTAAGATTTTTTATGTTTTTAGGAGAAGTCTCTTCTGCTCACCAAGGCTGCATTTATTTGATTAAAAATACAAACAAAAACAGTAATATTGTGAAATATTATTCCAATTTAAAACAGCTGTTTTCAATTTTAAAATATTTTTCTTAGTAATTAATTTCTGTGATCAAAGTTGAGTTTTCAGCATCATTACTCCAGTCTTCAGTGTCACATGATCCTTCAGAAATCATTCTAATATGATGATTGATGCTAAATAAATATTCATTATTATTTTCAATGTTGAAAACAGTTGTGTACAGATTTTTTTTTCAAAATGCTTTGATGAATGTAAAGTTCAAAAGAACAGCATTTATTTCAAATATAATTTTTTTAACATTATAAATGTCTTTACTGTAACTGTTGATCAGTTTAACTCATCCTTCATAAATAAAAGTATTGATTTATTTTATTTCTTTCCCCCAAAAATAAAATTTAAATTATTACTAACCCCAAACTTTTGAGCGGTAGTGTTTAATGTTACAAAAGCTTTAGATTTCAGATAAATGTTCTTTTGAACTTTCTATTCATCAAAGACTGTACACAACTGTTTTCGACATTTAAAATAATAATGAATGTTTCTTGAGCATCAATCATCATATTAGAATCATTTCTGAAGGATCATGTGACAGTGACGACTGGAGTAATGATTCTGAAAACTCAGCTTTGATCACAGGAATAAATAACAGTTTAAAATATATTAAAATAGAAAGCAGCTGTTTTAAATTGGAATAATATTTTACAATATTACTGTTTTTGTTTGTATTTTTAATCAAATAAATGCAGCCTTGGAGACCTAGAGACCTAGAACTCCATCACGTCACCCAATGGAGAAAAAAAAAAAACCTTGGGAGAACCCAGGCTCAGTCGGGGGCCAGTTCTCCTCTGGCGTTTATGAACTTAAGAGGAGTGGCTAAAAATTCAGAGGCTGATTTTGCAAAAAAATCCACATTCAGACCAAAATATCTGACTTCCTGATGGTCGGAGCTAATAAATGCAAATTAGAAAGTTGTCCGGCTCGATGAGAACAATATACAAACTATTTTTTTTTTACTGTAGTTAAAACTAAGCCCCCACTTTTGTCAAAAGCATTTTGAAAGTGACACACTTCCTGCTGCCAGTTAGTGGCGCTATAACTTTGACTCACAATAGTTACATCCATCTGATCGGCCTCTTACCACGAACACACTGCTGAAGTTTCATCAAGATCAGTTAATGTATGCTGAAGTTATAACACACTTCCTGTTTCATTTTTTCGCCATAAATTCGTTTCCTCGCCACGGCCAAACCGTTCGAGATATTCAAAATCCGTCCGCAATTTAGCATCCTCAATGTCTTGACTTCATGCTGACCGAGTTTGGAGGCGAATCGATGAATTTCCTAGGAGGAGTACATTAAATTCCACAGCATGCGTTTCCAAACAACGCTAAATAGCCGACTTCCTGTTGGGCTGGCGTAAACCTTAGAGCACGAAAGTTGTTCGGCCCGAGGAGATCTATGTGTGTACCGAGTTTCATATTATTACATGCAAGTGTGTTTGATTTATGGACACGTGTTCGGATCCCGTTCCAGGGGACGCTGTCGAGCCCCCATGCCACGCCCGGGTACCAGCTTCAGCCCGGCCCCGATGGCCGTTGGTTCTGACCTGTGTGCAAAGTTTCAAGAGTTTTCGAGCACGTTAAGGGCCCCAAAAGCCCCTGAAACCTTGAAAAACAAAAAAGCAAATCTCACCCAACAGACAAATCCCTCCCACCCCTCACACACACAGAGACAGAGAGAGAGAGAGAGAAAATCCTCCCAAAAATCACATTCAAACCAAAATATCTGACTTCCTCTTGGTCTGAGATAATGACTGTAAATTAGAAAGTTGTCCGGCTTGATGAGAACAATATACATACCAAGTTTTGTGATTCTAGGAAAAACTAAGCCGGCATTTTTGACTAAAGGTGGCGCTACTGAGCCATTCCACCACGCCCATTTCTGAAACTTTGCACATGTCTACTGGCTAATAAATGTGATGTGTCTGTCGAGTTTCATGCAATTTCAAGCATGTGAAGAGTCTCAAAAGCATCCGAAAAGAATATTAAAGTTTGATGCGTTGCCACGGCAACAGTATCTAAGATATCAATAATCCTTTCACAGGTCTACATCTGCCGTGTGTCTACATTATACACATAAAGTTTGAAGCAAATCGGATAAAAATAAGAGGGTGATTTCAAAGCATTTTGAAAGTGACACACTTCCTGCTGCCAGTTGGTGGCGCTATAACTTTGACTCACAATAGTCACATCCATGTGATCGGCCTCTTACAACGAACACACTGCTGAAGTTTCATCAAGATCAGTTAATGTATGCAGAAGTTATAACACACTTCCTGTTTCCATTATTCGCCATAAATTCGTTTCCTCGCCACGGCCAAACCGTTCGAGATATCAAAAATCCCTTGGCAATTTTTCATCCTCAATGCCTTGACTTCATGCACACCGAGTTTGGTGGCGATCGGGTGAATTCCCTAGGAGAAGTGTTTCAAATACCAGACCATGCGTTTCCAAACAACCCTTAATAGCTGACTTCCTGTTGGGCTGGCGTAAAAAGTAAAAGTACGAAAGTTGTTCGGCCCGATGAGATCTATATATGTACCGAGTTTCATATTATTACATGCAAGCGTGTCTGATTTATGGACCAAGTTTTCGGACCCCGTTCAAGGGGGCGCTGTTGAGCCCCCCTGCCACGCCCGGGTACCAGCTTCAGCCCGGCCCTGATGGCCGCGGGTTCTGACCTGTGTGCAAAGTTTCAAGAGTTTTCGAGCACGTTAAGGGTCTCAAAAGTGCCCGAAAGTTTGACAGAAACATAAGAATAAATATAGCTGCGAGCAGCGATTACGGGCCCAAGCCGGTGCCTTTAATTTCCTGCTGCCAGTTGGTGGCGCTATAACTTTGACTCACAATAGTAACATCCATCTGATTGGCCTCTTACCACGAACACACTGCTGAAGTTTCATCAAGATCAGTTAATGTATGCAGAAGTTATAACACTTCGTGTTTCTCTTTTCTCGCCATAAATTCATTTCCTCGCCACGGCCAAACCGTTCGACATATCAAAAATCTGTCTGCAATTTTGCATCCTCCATGTCTTGACTTCATGCACACCGAGTTTGATGGGGATCGGATGAATTCTCTAGGAGGAGTATTTCAAATTCCACAGCAAGCGTTTTCCAAACAACCCATAATAGCCGACTTCCTGTTGGGCTGGCGTAAAACTTGACTGAGGGAAAGTCGTTCGGCCCGATGAGATCTATATGTGTACCGAGTTTCATATTAATTCATGCAAGCGTGTTTGATATATAGACCAAGTTTTCAGACCCCGTTCAAGGGGGGCGCTGTTGAGCCCCCCTGCCACGCCCGGGTACCAGCTTCAGCCCGGCCCTGATGGTCGCGGGTTATGAACTGTGTGCAAAGTTCAGCCCGGCCCTGATGGTCGCGGGTTATGAACTGTGTGCAAAGTTTCAAGAGTTTTCGAGCACGTTAAGGGCCCCAAAAGCCCACGAAACCTTGCAAAACAACAATTAAATATAGCTGCGAGCAGCGATTACGGGCCCAAGCCGGTGGCACCGCAACCCCGGTGCCCGGGGTGGCGGTGCCCCCGGCTTTGGCCCTTCATCGCTGCTTGCAGCTATATTTATATATATATATATATATATATATATATATATATATATATATCTTTAATGTATTTTTATCATGTTGAAAAAGTTTGGTGTGAATAAAATAAACCACTTAGGAGGAGTAGCTAAAAACTCAAGAGTCTGACATATCCAAAAAATCCACATTCAAACCAATATATCTGACTTCCTGTTGCTCGGAGCTAATGACTGTAAATTAGAAAGTTGTCCGGCTCGATGAGACCAATATGCGTACTGATTTTTGTAACTGTGGGTAAAGGTAACCCCCCACTTTTGTCAAAAGCATTTTGAAAGTGACACACTTCCTGCTACCAGTTGGTGGCGCTATAACTTTGACTCACAATAGTTACATCCATCTGACCGGCCTCTTACCACGAACACACTGCTGAAGTTTCATCAAGATCAGTTAATGTATGCAGAAGTTATAACACTTCGTGTTTCTCTTTTCTCGCCATAAATTCGTGTCCTCGCCATGGCCAAACCGTTTGAGATATCAAAAATCCATCCGCAATTTAGAATCCTCAAAGTCTTGACTTCATGCTGACCGAGTTTGGAGGCGAGTGGATGAATTCTGTAGGAGCAGTACATCAAATTCCACAGCATGCGTTTTTCAAACAACCCATAATAACCGACTTCCTGTTGGGCGGAGCTAATAACTTAGAGTGCGGAAGTTGTTCAGCCCCATGAGATCTATATGTGTACCGAGTTTCATATTAATTCATGCAAGAGTTTTTGATATATGGACCAAGTTTTCAGACCGTGTTCAAGGGGGCGCTGTTGAGCCCCCCTGCCACGCCCGGGTACCAGCTTCAGCCCGGCCCTGATGACCGTGGGCTCTGACCTGTGTGCAAAGATTCAAGAGTTTTTGAGCATGTTAAGGGCCCCAAAAGCCCCTGAAACCCTGAAAAACAAAGATTAAATGGAATAGACAAATCCCCCCCACCCCCTCCACACACACACACAGAGACAGAGAGAGAGAGAGAAAATTCTCCAGAAAATCCACATTCAAACCAAAATATCTGACTTTCTGATGGTCTGAGCTAATGACTGTGAATTAGAAAGTTGTCCGGCTCGATGAGAACAATATACATACCGATTTTTGTGATTCTAGGAAAAACTAAGCCCCCACTTTTGACTAAAGGTGGCGCTACTGAGCCATTCCACCACGCCCATTTCTGAAACTTTGCACATGTCTACTGGATAATAAATGTGATGTGTCTGTCGAGTTTCATGCATTTTCAAGCATATGAAGAGTCTCAAAAGCATCCGAAAAGAATATTAAAGTTTGATGCGTTGCCACGGCAACAGTATCTAAGATATCAATAATCCTTTCACAGGTCTACATCTGCCGTGCGTTTACATTATACACATAAAGTTTGAAGCAAATCGGGTAAAAATAAGAGGGTGATTTCAAAGCATTTTGAAAGTGACACACTTCCTGCTGCCAGTTGGTGGCGCTATAACTTTGACTCACAATAGTCACATCCATGTGATCGGCCTCTTACAACGAACACACTGCTGAAGTTTAATCAAGATCATTTAATGTATGCAGAAGTTATAACACACTTCCTGTTTCCATTATTCGCCATAAATTCGTTTCCTCGCCACGGCCAAACCGTTCGAGATATCAAAAATCCCCTGGCAATTTTTCATCCTCAATGCCTTGACTCCATGCACACCGAGTTTGGTGGTGATCGGGTGAATTCTCTAGGAGAAGTGTTTCAAATACCAGACCATGCGTTTCCAAACAACCCTTAATAATCGACTTCCTGTTGGGCTGGCATAAAAAGTAAAAGTACGAAAGTTGTTCAGCCCGATGAGATCTATATCTGTACCGAGTTTCATATTATTACATGCAAGCATGTTTGATTTATGGACCAAGTTTTCGGACCCCGTTCAAGGGGGCGCTGTTGAGCCCCCCTGCCACGCCCGTGTCCCAGCTTCAGCCCGGCCCTGATGGCCGCAGGTTCTGACCCGTGTGCAAAGTTTCAAGAGTTTTTGAGCATGTTAAGGGCCCCAAAAGTGCCTGAATAGTCGTAAGAAAAATAATAATAATAATAATAAATATATATATATAAATATAGCTGCGAGCAGCGATTACGGGCCCAAGCCGGTGGCACCGCAACCCCGGTACCTTTAGTTACCTAAAGGCACCGGGGTGGCGGTGCCCCCGGCTTTGGCCCTTCATCGCTGCTCGCAGCTATATATATATATATCTTTAATGTATTTTTATCATGTTGAAAAAGTTTGGTGTGAATAAAATAAACCACTTAGGGGGAGTAGCTAAAAACTCAGAGTCTGACATATGCAAAAAATCCACATTCAAACCAAAATATCTGACTTCCTGTTACTCGGAGCTAATTACTGTAAATTAGAAAATTGTCCGGCTCGATGAGACCAATATGTGTATTGATTTTTGTGACTGTACATAAAATTAACCCCTTCACTTTTGTCAAAAGCATTTAGAAAGTGACACACTTCCTGCTGCCAGTTGGTGGCGCTATAACTTTTACTCACAATAGTTACATACATGTGATCGGCCTCTTACCACGAACACACTGCTGAAGTTTCATCAAGATCAGTTAATGTATGCAGAAGTTATAACACTTCGTTTTTATCTTTTCTCGCCATAAATTCGTTTCCTCGCCACGGCCAAACCGTTCAAGATATCAAAAATCCGTCCGCAATTTAGCATCCTCAATGTCTTGACTTCATGCTGACCGAGTTTGGAGGCGAGTGGATGAATTCTCTAGGAGGAGTACATCAAATTCCACAGCATGCGTTTTTCAAACAACCCATAATAGCCGACTTCCTGTTGGGCGGAGCTAATAACTTAGAGTGCGGAAGTTGTTCGGCCCGATGAGATCTATATGTGTACCGAGTTTCATATTAATTCATGCAAGCGTGTTTGATATATGGACCAAGTTTTCAGACCGTGTTCAAGGGGGCGCTGTTGAGCCCCCCTGCCACGCCCGGGTACCAGTTTCAGCCCAGCCCTGATGGCCGCGGGTTCTGACCTGTGTGAAAAGTTTCAAGAGTTTTTGAGCATGTTAAGGGCCCCAAAAGCCCCTGAAACCTTGAAAAACAAAGATTAAATGGAATAGACAAATCACCCCCTCCACACACACAGAGACAGAGAGAGAGAGAGAATATTCTCCAGAAAATCCACATTCAAACCAAAATACCTGACTTTCTGATGGTCTGAGCTAATGACTGTAAATTAGAAAGTTGTCCGGTTTGATGAGAACAATATACATACCAAGTTTTGTGATTCTATGAAAAACTAAGCCCCCATTATTGAATAAAGGTGGCGCTACTGAGCCATCCCACCATGCCCGTTTCTGAAACTTTGCACATGTCTACTGGATAATAAATGTGATGTGTCTGTCGAGTTTCATGCATTTTCAAGTATGTGAAGAGTCTCAAAAGCATCCGAAAAGAATATTAAAGTTTGATGCGTTGCCACGGCAACAGTATCTAAGATATCAATAATCCTTTCACAGGTCTACATCTGCCGTGTGTCTACATTATACACATAAAGTTTTAAGCAAATCGGGTAAAAATAAGAGGGTGATTTCAAAGCATTTTGAAAGTGACACACTTCCCGTTGCCAGTTGGTGGCGCTATAACTTTGACTCACAAAGATCACATCCATGTGATCGGCCTCTTACAACGAACACACTGCTGAAGTTTTATCAAGATCTGTCAATGTATGCAGAAGTTATAACACACTTCCTGTTTCTATTTTCTCGCCATAAATTCGTGTCCTCGCCACGGCCAAACCGTTCGAGATATCAAAAATCCGTCCGCAATTTAGCATCCTCAATGTCTTGACTTCATGCACACCGAGTTTCGAGGGGATTGGATGAATTCTCTAGGAGGAGTATTTCAAATTCCAGAGCGTACGTTTTTCAAACAATCCATAATAGCTGACTTCCTGTTGGGCGGAGCTAATAACATAGAGTGCGGAAGTTGTTCGGCCTGATGAGATCTATATGTGTACCAAGTTTCATACTAATACGTTCTTGTATGTGTCCAAGATTTCAGATTGCATTCTAGGTGGCGCTGTTGAGCACCCCTGCCACGCCCGGGTACCAGCTTCAGCTCGGCCCTAATGGCCGCGGGTTCTGACCAGTGTGCAAAGTTTCATGAGTTTTCGAGCATGTTAAAGGCCCCAAAAGCCCCCGAACCCTTGAAGAACAATAATAAATATAGCTGCGAGCAGCGATTGCGGGCCCAAGCCGGTGGCACCGCCACCCTGGTGCCTTTAGTTACACTAAAGCCACCGGGGTGGCGGTGTCACCGGCTTGGACCCTCCATCGCTGCTCGCAGCTATATTTATATATATATATTTATATATATATATTTATATATATATATATATATATATATATATATATATATATATACACATCGGACAAGTAATATTCTCTGTCTTGTCACTTAAAAAAAATTGCAAGTGTAATTTTTATATGTTAGGTTGACTATTTTATTATAATATTTTATTAAGGCTATAATGAATAGGCTGTGATGTCAAGATTGCAATGCTGGAATGCACAATATGTTGTTGTTGTTGTTGTTGTTGTTGTTGTGTGTGTGTGTGTGTGTGTGTGTGTGTGTGTGTGTGTGTGTGTGTGTGTGTGTGTGTGTGTGTGTGTGTGTGTGTCTGTGGCTCAGTCGAACAATGGAGACATAAAAACGTCATTTTGTTCATACAGGATATCATTCAAACTGCAAAGTGTTTCCTTATATTTGTGTACACTCGCAATAAAACAACATTGTGCTTTGTCAAACTATAAACTCTTGTCAAACTGTAACCTACAACTGCCACCCAACCAAAATCTCTCTCTCTCTCTCTCTCTCTCTCTCTCTCTCTCTCTCTCTCTCTTTCACACACACACACACACAGTTTAAAAGAAATTTTTTTTTTATCCAACCCCATTTAAAAACAGTCTGTCGGTGCCATCTTTTGGACATTCATCATATTGCATTGGTTTTCATTTCTTGTCCTCAAACCAAGCACTAATCTGTTTATTTTTAAGTCACACATTCTACATTGATTAAAAAAGACAATCAAATGTATTTTTTAATGGTAGTATTATTTTATACAGAAATAAATTATTTATAATTCAGATGAGAATAAAGTTAGTGTTAATTAAAATTGTAAGGAAAACAAATATATTGATCTAAAATCTACTATCATTTGCTGCAAATAGGTTGACTAATTATATTTATTATTATATTTTATTACGGCTGTAATGAACCGGCTGCAATGTCAAGATTGCAATGCTGGAATGCACAGTGTGTGTGTGTTTGTTTGTGTGTGTGTGTATGTGTGTGTGTGTGTGTGTGTGTGTGTGTGTGTGTGTGTGTGTGTGTGTGTGTGTGTGTGTGTGTGTGTGTGTGTGTGTGAGGCGTGGGCACGATCGAACAGTGGAAACATAAAAACATAGGCTACTCCGTCGGTTTGTTCATACAGGACATCATTTAAACTGCAATGTGTTTACTTATATTTATGTACACTCGCAATAAAACACAACATTGTGCTTTTGTAAAAAAACATTCAAGCAATCCCACCCCCGAAATGGCGCTATTTTTTAAATGAAACAAAAATGCTCACGGCTGCACGGGCAATAACGCGTCTACAGCGAGGAACGAGCAGAACAGAGTGAATGTTTTTTAGTTCATTCCTACGGGACGTCCGTATTTCACTTTCGCTTTTAAAGGGATACTCCACTCTAAAATGAAAATTCTGTCATCATATACTCACCCTCATGTTGTTTTAATCCTTTATGAATTTCTTTCTTCTGCTGAACAGAAAGGAAAATATTTAGAAGAATGTCAGTAACCAGACAGTTTCTGATCCCATTGACTTCCATAGTAGGAAAAAATGTATACTATGGAAGTCAATGAGACCAGAAACTGTCTGGTTACTGACATTCTTCTAAATATCTTCCTTTCTGTTAAGCAGAAGAAAGAAATTCATAAAGGACTGAAACAACATGAGGGTGAGTATATGATGACAGAATTTTCAATTTAAAGTGGAGTATCCCTTTAAGTTAGCGATTTAAAAGCCCCCGCCGCAGTGTCAAAAATCGATTAACCAGTGGGAAAAAATTCTCAGTCACATCGCTAATATATTTATATATAAATACAATATACAATGGGCCTACCTGATTTTGAACACAAGAGGGCAGTATAGCCCTATGTATGACTTTTTTTTTTTTTACTAAATAACTCATTCTGGCTGATTTTAAACTTGTACATAATTCTTGAATTGAAAAAACTGAATAAACCCAAAACTAGTTCTGTTTCGGTTTAGTTCTGATATTTGTATAATTTTATATAAAAGTAAATGGTGTACAATTAAATTTTAAGAAGATATGAGATGTTTTCTGATTCCTTTTTTGACATTATTTTAATCCCTCGACATATCAAAACCGTTTGAGATATTCAATATCCGTTCACAATTTAGCATCTTTAATGTATTTTCATCATGTTGAAAAAGTTTGGTGTGAATAAAATAAACCACTTAGCAGGAGTGGGTAAAAATGCAGAGGCTGAATTTGCAAATAAATCCACATTCAAACCAAAATATCTGACTTCCTGTTGGTCAGAGCTAATAACTGTCAATTAGAAAGTTGTCCGGCTCGATGAGACCAATATACGTACTGATTTTTGTAATTGTGGGTAAAACTAACACCCCCACTTTTGTCAAAAACATTTTGAAAGTGACACACTTCCTGCTGCCAGTTGGTGGCGCTATAACTTTGACTCACAATAGTCACATCCATCTGATCGGCCTCTTACCACGAACACACTGCTGAAGTTTCATCAAGATCAGTTAATGTGTGCAGAAGTTATAACACTTCGTGTTTCTCTTTTCTCGCCATAAATTCGTTTCCCCGCCACGGCCAAACCGTTTGAGATATCAAAAATCCGTCCGCAATTTAGAATCCTCAATGTCTTGACTTCATGCACACCGAGTTTGGTGGCGATTTAATTAATTCTCTAGGAGAAGTGTTTCAAATTCCACAGCACGCGTTCTACAAACTACCCATAATTGCCGACTTCCTGTTGGGCTGGCGTAAAACTTAGAGCACGAAAGTTGTTCGGCCCGATGAGATCTATATGTGTACCGAGTTTCATATCATTACATGTAAGTGTGTTTGATTTATGGACAAGTGTTCGGATCCCGTTCCAGGGGGCGCTGTTGAGCCCCCCTGCCACGCCCGGGTACCAGCTTCAGCCCGGCCCTGATGGCCGCGGGTTCTGACCTGTGTGCAAAGTTTCAAGAGTTTTCGAGCACATTAAAGGCCCCAAAAGCCCCTGAAACCTTGAAAAACAGGAATTTTAAACAAATCTCACTCAAAAGACAAATCCCCCCACCCCTCACACACACAGAGACGCAGAGGCAGAGAGAGAGAGAGAGAGAGAATTCTCAAAAAAATCACATTCAAACCAAAATATCTCACTTCCTGTTGGTCACAGCTTATGACTATAAATTAGAAAGTTGTCCGGCTTGATGAGAACAATATACATAACGATTTTTGTGACTCTACTTAAAACTAAGCCCCCATTTTTGACTAAAGGTGGCGCTACTGAGCCCCTCACCACGCCCGTTTCTGAAACTTTGCACATGTCTACTGGCTAATAAATGTGATGTGTCTGTCGAGTTTCATCCAATTTCAAGCATCTTAAGAGTCTCAAAAGCATCCAAAAAGAAAATTAAAGTTTGATGCGTTGCCACGGCAACAGTATCTAAGATATCAATAATCCTTTCACAGGTCTACATCTGCCGTGTGTTTACATTATACAGATAAAGTTTGAAGCAAATCGGGTAAAAATAAGAGGGTGATTTCAAAGCATTTTGAAAGTGACACACTTCTTGCTGCCAGTAGGTGGCGCTATAACTTTGACTCACAATAGTCACATCAATGTGATCAGCCTCTGACCACGAACACACTGCTGAAGTTTTATCAAGATCCGTCAATGTATGCAGAAGTTATAATACACTTCCTGTGTCCCATTATTCGCCATAAATTCGTTTCCTCGCCACAGCCAAACCGTTCGAGATATCAAAAATCCCCTGGCAATTTTTCATCCTCAATGTCTTGACTTCATGCACACAGAGTTTGGTGCTGACCGGGTGAATTCCCTAAGAGAAGTGTTTCAAATTCCTAAGCATGCGTTTCCAAACAACCCTAAATAGTCGACTTCCTGTTGGGCTGGCGTAAAACTTAGAGCATGAAAGTTGTGCGGCCCGATGAGATCTATATGTGTACCGAGTTTCATATTATTACATGCAAGCGTGTTTGATTTATGGACCAAGTTTTCGGACCCTGTTCCAGGGGGCGCTGTCGAGCCCCCCTGCCACGCCCGGGTACCAGCTTCAGCCCGGCCCTGATGGCCGCGGGTTCTGACTCGTGTGCAAAGTTTCAAGAGTTTTTGAGCATGTTAAGGGCCCCAAAAATGTCTGAATAGTCGTAAGAAAAATAATAATAATAATAATCCTACCGAAAACAATAGGGCCTTCGCCCTTTCAGGGCTTGGGCCCTAATTAAAGCTGCAAGCAGCGATGAAAGGGCCCTCGCACCCTTGCCATCAACACTCGGTGGCTTTAGGAAGACAGAGCATGGTTGGGAAATGTACATTTAAGGAGGTATATATAGTAAGAGTATGTCAAAGTCAGTTACAAAATGTTTTGTATAATGGTGATAATAGCATGCTTCATGACTCAGCTAAGTGTTGCTAGCATGTTTAGTCTGTTTCTAGCATGCTTAGTACACAATAATTATGTGGTTAGTACTGCATTACTGTGTTAACCATGTCAGTTTCTGTTGCCAGTAGGTGGCGTTATGACTATAACTGAATATGAGCATGGATGTGTGTTCAGGACAGAACTCTTATCAAACGTGTGAAGTTTGGTGCAAATTGGACATTGCCTTCTTGAGTAACAACAAAGTCATGTTTCATTGAATTAGCATTCTTTAGCACTTAGCTAAGCATTGTTAGCATGTTTTAACATGTTTCTAGCATGTTTAGAACTCAATGACATTTTTAACATGTTGCTAGAACGGCATCAACGTGTTAAACATGTCACTTCATGTTGCCAGTAGGTGGCGCTATTACTATAACTGAACATTCTCATGTAGATGTGTTCAGGCCATGATTCTTATCAAAAGTGTGAAGTTTGGGGCAGATTGGACATTCCATGCCTGAGTTACAGCAAATTCATATTTAATTGCAGTAATATCATTCTTTACCACTTAGCTAAGTGTTTGCTAGTATGTTTTAGCATGTCTCTAGTATGTTGGTAGGATGTTTAGCACCTACTGGCATTTTTTTATATGTTATTAGGAGTCAAGAACAGTGTTAAACGTCACTTCCTGTTGCCAGCAGGTGGCGCTATGACTATAACTAAATATGAGCATGGACATGTGTTCAAGAGATAACTCTTATCAAACGTGTGAAGTTTGGGGTAGATTGTACATTGCCTTCTTGAGTAACAACAAAGTCCTGTTTCATTGAATTAGCATGCTTTAGCACTTAGCTAAGTATTGCTAGCATGTTTTAACATGTTTCTAGCATGTTTAGAACTCAATGGCATTTTTAACATGTTGCTAGAACGGCATCAACGTGTTAAACATGTCACTTCCTGTTGCCAGTAGGTGGCGCTTTTACTATAACTGAATTTGAGCATAGACATGTGTTCAGGCCATGATTCTTATCAAACGTGTGAAGTTTGGGGCAGATTGGACATTCCGTGCCTGAGTTACAGCAAATTCCTATTTAATTGCAGTAATAGCATGCTTTAGCACTTAGCTAAGTGTTTGCTAGCATGTTTCTAGTATGTTGATAACCTGTTTAGCACTTGCTGGCTCTTTTTTATATGTTATTAGGAGACCACAACACTGTTAAACATGTCACTTCCTGTTGACAGCAGGTGGCGCTATTACTATAACTGAATATTCTCATGTAGATGTGTTCAGGCCATGACTCTTATCAAACGTGTGAAGTTTGGGGCAGATTGGACATTCCATGCCTGTGTTACAGCAAATTCCTATTTAAATGCTGCAATAGCATGCTTTAGCACTTAGCTAAGTGTTTTATGCATGTTTCTAGTATGTTGTTAGCATGTTTAGCACTTGCTGGCACTTTTTTATATGTTTTTATATGTCCACAACAGTGTTTAACATGTCACTTCCTGTTGCCAGCAGGTGGCACTATGACTGTAACTGAATATGAGCATGGTCATGTGTTCAGGACAGAATGTTTATTAAAAGTGTGAAGTTTGGCGCAGATTGGACATTGCCTTCTTGAGTAAAAACAACATCCTGTTTCATTGAATTAGCATGCTTTAGCACTTAGCTAAGTATTGCTAGCATGTTTTAACATGTTTCTAGCATGTTTAGAAGTCAATGGCATTTTTAACATGTTGCTAGAATGGCATCAACGTGTTAAACATGTCACTTCCTGTTGCCAGCAGGTGGCGCTATGACTATAACTGAATATGAGCATGGTCATGTGTTCAGGACAGAACTCTTATCAAACGTGTGAAGTTTGGGGCAGATTGGACATTCCATGCCTGAGTTACAGCAACTTCCTGTTTCATGGCGAAACATCGAAATTTGTCAAGCCGCCGAGGACCCGCCCTTCGACGAAAACTCAAGATCTTCGCAATTTAACGTCGCAAAGGCCTTAAGATTACACTCACCAAATTTGAAGATGATCAGATTAAAACTGTAGGAGGAGTTCGTTAAAGTACGAGGCCTGAAAATGGCAAAAACTGCACAAAAATCTGAGAGGAAGTTCAAAATGGCTGACTTCCTGTTGTGTTTAGGGCTACGCTCCAAGAGACTTTTTGGTAGGTATTAGGTCATTACATGTATATACCGAATTTCGTGCACGTACGTGGAGCGTTGCGGGAGGCGCACTCTGTTGAACTTTTATAGGTGGCGCTATCGAGCCATTTTGCCCCGTCCAATTCTGAAACCTATATCAGATGTAAATTTTCGCCAGTTCTGACGCGTGTGCAAAGTTTCGTGAGTTTTCGAGCATGTTTAGGCCCTCAAAAATGCAATTTAATGCGGAGAAGAATAATAATAATAATAATTAAAGCTGCAAGCAGCGATGAAAGGGCCCTCGCACCCGTGCCATCAACACTCGGTGGCTTTAGGAAGACAGAGCATGGTTGGGAAATGTACATTTAAGGAGGTATATATAGTAAGAGTATGTCAAAGTCAGTTACAAAATGTTTTGTATAATGGTGATAATAGCATGCTTCATGACTCAGCTAAGTGTTGCTAGCATGTTTAGTCTGTTTCTAGCATGCTTAGTACACAATAATTATGTGGTTAGTACTGCATTACTGTGTTAACCATGTCAGTTTCTGTTGCCAGTAGGTGGCGTTATGACTATAACTGAATATGAGCATGGATGTGTGTTCAGGACAGAACTCTTATCAAACGTGTGAAGTTTGGTGCAAATTGGACATTGCCTTCTTGAGTAACAACAAAGTCATGTTTCATTGAATTAGCATTCTTTAGCACTTAGCTAAGCATTGTTAGCATGTTTTAACATGTTTCTAGCATGTTTAGAACTCAATGGCATTTTTAACATGTTGCTAGAACGGCATCAACGTGTTAAACATGTCACTTCCTGTTGCCAGTAGGTGGCGCTATTACTATAACTGAACATTCTCATGTAGATGTGTTCAAGCCATGATTCTTATCAAAAGTGTGAAGTTTGGGGCAGATTGGACATTCCATGCCTGAGTTACAGCAAATTCATATTTAATTGCAGTAATATCATTCTTTAGCACTTAGCTAAGTGTTTGCTAGTATGTTTTAGCATGTCTCTAGTATGTTGGTAGGATGTTTAGCACCTACTGGCATTTTTTTATATGTTATTAGGAGTCAAGAACAGTGTTAAACGTCACTTCCTGTTGCCAGCAGGTGGCGCTATGACTATAACTAAATATGAGCATGGACATGTGTTCAAGAGATAACTCTTATCAAACGTGTGAAGTTTGGGGTAGATTGTACATTGCCTTCTTGAGTAACAACAAAGTCCTGTTTCATTGAATTAGCATGCTTTAGCACTTAGCTAAGCATGTTTTAACATGTTTCTAGCATGTTTAGAACTCAATGGCATTTTTAACATGTTGCTAGAACGGCATCAACGTGTTAAACATGTCACTTCCTGTTGCCAGTAGGTGGCGCTATTACTGTAACTGAATTTGAGCATAGACATGTGTTCAGGCCATGATTCTTATCAAACGTGTGAAGTTTGGGGCAGATTGGACATTCCGTGCCTGAGTTACAGCAAATTCCTATTTAATTGCAGTAATAGCATGCTTTAGCACTTAGCTAAGTGTTTGCTAGCATGTTTCTAGTATGTTGATAACCTGTTTAGCACTTGCTGGCTCTTTTTTATATGTTATTAGGAGACCACAACACTGTTAAACATGTCACTTCCTGTTGACAGCAGGTGGCGCTATTACTATAACTGAATATTCTCATGTAGATGTGTTTTAGCATGTTTCTAGTATGTTGTTAGCATGTTTAGCACTTGCTGGCACTTTTTTATATGTTTTTATATGTCCACAACAGTGTTTAACATGTCACTTCCTGTTGCCAGCAGGTGGCACTATGACTGTAACTGAATATGAGCATGGTCATGTGTTCAGGACAGAATGTTTATTAAAAGTGTGAAGTTTGGCGCAGATTGGACATTGCCTTCTTGAGTAACAACAACATCCTGTTTCATTGAATTAGCATGCTTTAGCACTTAGCTAAGTATTGCTAGCATGTTTTAACATGTTTCTAGCATGTTTAGAAGTCAATGGCATTTTTAACATGTTGCTAGAATGGCATCAACGTGTTAAACATGACACTTCCTGTTACCAGTAGGTGGCGCTATTACTATAACTGAATATTCTCATGTAGATGTGTTCAGGACAGAACGCTTATCAAAAGTGTGAAGTTTGGGGCAGATTGGACATTCCATGCCTGAGTTACAGCAAATTCCTATTTAATTGCAATAATAGCATTCTTTAGCACTTAGCTAAGAGTTTGCTAGCATGTTTTAGCATGCTTCTAGTATGTTGTTAGCATGTTTAGCACTTGCTGGCACTTTTTTATATGTTATTAGGAGTCCATAACAGTGTTAAACATGTCACTTCCTGTTGCCAGCAGGTGGCGCTATGACTATAACTGAATATGAGCATGGTCATGTGTTCAGGACAGAACTCTTATCAAACGTGTGAAGTTTGGGGCAGATTGGACATTCCATGCCTGAGTTACAGCAACTTCCTGTTTCATGGCGAAACATCGAAATTTGTCAGGCCGCCGAGGACCCGCCCTTCGACGAAAACTCAAGATCTTTCGCAATTTAACGTCGCAAAGGCCTTAAGATTACACTCACCAAATTTGAAGATGATCAGATTAAAACTGTAGGAGGAGTTCGTTAAAGTATGAGGCCTGAAAATGGCAAAAACTGCACAAAAATCTGAGAGGAAGTTCAAAATGGCTGACTTCCTGTTGTGTTTAGGGCTACGCTCCAAGAGACTTTTTGGTAGGTATTAGGTCATTACATGTATGTACCGAATTTCGTGCACATACGTGGAACGTTGCGGGAGGCGCACTCCGTTGAACTTTTATAGGTGGCGCTATCGAGCCATTTTGCCCTGTCCAATTCTGAAACCTATATCAGATGTAAATTTTCGCCAGTTCTGACGCGTGTGCAAAGTTTCGTGAGTTTTCGAGCATGTTTAGGCCCTCAAAAATGCAATTTAATGCGGAGAATAATAATAATAATAATAATAATTAAAGCTGCAAGCAGCGATGAAAGGGCCCTCGCACCCGTGCCATCGTCACTCGGTGGCTTTAGGAAGACAGAGCATGGTTGGGCAATGTGCATTTAAGGAGGTATAGTTGTTGCTAGCATGTTTAGTATGTTTCTAGCATGCTTAGTACACAATAGTTATGTGGTTAGTTCTGCATTACTGTGTTAACCATGTCAGTTTTTGTTGCCAGTAGGTGGGGCTATGTCTATATCTGAATATCGCTATGTAGATGTGTTCAGTGCAGGACTTTTATCAAACGTGTGAAGTTTGGGCCAGATTGGACATTGTATGCTTGAGTTACAGCAGTTCCTATTTAATTGCAGTAATAGCATGCTTAGCACTTAGCTAAGTGTTTGCTAGCATGTTTTAGCATGTTTCTAGTATGTTGTTAGCATGTTTAGCACTTGCTGGCACTTTTTTATATGTTATCAGGAGTTCACAACAGGGTTAAACATGCCACTTCCTGTTGCCAGCAGGTGGCGCTATGACTGTAACTGAATATGTGCATGGTCATGAGTTCAGGACAAAACGCTTATCAAAAGTGTGAAGTTTGGCGCAGATTGGACATTGCCTTCTTGAGTAACAACAACATCCTGTTTCATTGAATTAGCATGCTTTAGCACTTAGCTAAGTATTGCTAGCATGTTTTAACATGTTTCTAGCATGTTTATAAGACAATGGCATTTTTAACATGTTGCTAGAACGGCATCAACGTGTTAAACATGACACTTCCTGTTACCAGTAGGTGGCGCTATTACTATAACTGAATATTCTCATGTATGTTGTTAGCATGTTTAGCACTTGCTGGCACTTTTATATATGTTATCAGGAGTCCACAACAGTGTTTAACATGTCACTTCCTGTTGCCAGCAGGTGGCGCTATAAATGTAACTGAATATGAGCATGGTCATGTGTTCAGGACAGAACGCTTATCAAAAGTGTGAAGTTTGACGCAGATTGGAAACGTGTTAAACATGACACTTCCTGTTACCAGTAGGTGACGCTATTACTATAACTGAATATTCTCATGTAGATGTGTTCAGGCCATGACTCTTATCAAACGTGTGAAGTTTGGGGCAGATTGGACATTCCGTGCCTGAGTTACAGCAAATTCCTATTTAATTGCAGTAATAGCATGCTTTAGCACTTAGTTAAGTGTTTGCTAGCATGTTTTAGCTTCTAGTATGTTGTTAGCATGTTTAGCACTTGCTGGCACTTTTATATATGTTATCAGGAGTCCACAACAGTGTTTAACATGTCACTTCCTGTTGCCAGCAGGTGGCGCTATAAATGTAACTGAATATGAGCATGGTCATGTGTTCAGGACAGAACGCTTATCAAAAGTGTGAAGTTTGACGCAGATTGGAAACGTGTTAAACATGACACTTCCTGTTACCAGTAGGTGACGCTATTACTATAACTGAATATTCTCATGTAGATGTGTTCAGGCCATGACTCTTATCAAACGTGTGAAGTTTGGGGCAGATTGGACATTCCGTGCCTGAGTTACAGCAAATTCCTATTTAATTGCAGTAATAGCATGCTTTAGCACTTAGTTAAGTGTTTGCTAGCATGTTTTAGCTTCTAGTATGTTGTTAGCATGTTTAGCACTTGCTGGCACTTTTTTATATGTTATCAGGAGTCCACAACAGTGTTTAACATGTCACTTCCTGTTGCCAGCAGGTGGCGCTATAAATGTAACTGAATATGAGCATGGTCATGTGTTTAGGACAGAACGCTTATCAAAAGTGTGAAGTTTGACGCAGATTGGACATTGCCTTCTTGAGTAACAACAACATCCTGTTTCATTGAATTAGCATGCTTTAGCACTTAGCTAAGTATTGCTAGCATGTTTTAACATGTTTCTAGCATGTTTAGAACTCAATGGCATTTTTAACATGTTGCTAGAACAGCATCAACGTGTTAAACATGTCACTTCCTGTTGTCAGTAGGTGGCGCTATTACTATAACTGAATTTGAGCATGGACATGTGTTCAGGCCATGATTCTTATCAAACGTGTGAAGTTTTGGGCAGACTGGACATTCCATGCCTGAGTTACAGCAAATTCCTATTCAATTGCAGTAATAGCATGCTTTAGCACTTAGCTAAGAGTTTGCTAGCATGTTTTAGCATGCTTCTAGTATGTTGTTAGCATGTTTAGCACTTGCTGGCACTTTTTTATATGTTATTAGGAGTCCATAACAGTGTTAAACATGTCACTTCCTGTTGCCAGCAGGTGGCGCTATGACTGTAACTGAATATGAGCATGGTCATGTGTTCAGGACAGAACTCTTATCAAACGTGTGAAGTTTGGGGCAGATTGGACATTCCATGCCTGAGTTACAGCAACTTCCTGTTTCATGGCGAAACATCGAAATTTGTCAGGCCGCCGAGGACCCGCCCTTCGACGAAAACTCAAGATCTTCGCAATTTAACGTCGCAAAGGCCTTAAGATTACACTCACCAAATTTGAAGATGATCAGATTAAAACTGTAGGAGGAGTTCGTTAAAGTACGAGGCCTGAAAATGGCAAAAACTGCACAAAAATCTGAGAGGAAGTTCAAAATGGCTGACTTCCTGTTGTGTTTAGGGCTACGCTCCAAGAGACTTTTTTGTAGGTATTAGGTCATTACATGTATGTACCGAATTTCATGCACGTACGTGGAACGTTGCGGGAGGCGCACTCCGTTGAACTTTTATAGGTGGCGCTATCGAGCCATTTTGCCCCGTCCAATTCTGAAACCTATATCAGATGTAAATTTTCGCCAGTTCTGACGCGTGTGCAAAGTTTTGTGAGTTTTCAAACATGTTTAGGCCCTCAAAAATGCAATTAAATGCGGAGAAGAATAATAATAATAATTAAAGCTGCAAGCAGCGATGAAAGGGCCCTCGCACCCGTGCCATCAACACTCGGTGGCTTTAGGAAGACAGAGCATGGTTGGGAAATGTACATTTAAGGAGGTATATATAGTAAGAGTATGTCAAAGTCAGTTACAAAATGTTTTGTATAATGGTGATAATAACATGCTTCATGACTCAGCTAAGTGTTGCTAGCTTGTTTAATCTGTTTCTAGCATGCTTAGTACACAATAATTATGTGGTTAGTACTGCATTACTGTGTTAACCATGTCAGTTTCTGTTGCCAGTAGGTGGTGTTATGACTATAGCTGAATATGAGCATGGATGTGTGTTCAGGACAGAACTCTTATCAAACGTGTGAAGTTTGGTGCAAATTGGAAATTGCCTTCTTGAGTAACAAAAAAGTAATGTTTCATTGAATTAGCATTCTTTAGCACTTAGCTAAGCATTGTTAGCATGTTTTAACATGTTTCTAGCATGTTTAGAACTCAATGGCATTTTTAACATGTTGCTAGAACGGCATCAACGTGTTAAACATGTCACTTCCTGTTGCCAGTAGGTGGCGCTATTACTATAAATGAACATTCTCATGTAGATGTATTCAGGCCATGACTCTTATCAAAAGTGTGAAGTTTGGGGCAGATTGGACATTCCATGCCTGAGTTACAGCAAATTCCTATTTAATTGCAATAATAGCATGCTTTAGCACTTAGCTAAGAGTTTGCTAACATGTTTTAGCATGTTTCTAGTATGTTGTTAGCATGTTTAACACTTGCTGGCACTTTTTTATATGTTATTAGGAGTCCATAACAGTGTTAAACATGTCACTTCCTGTTGCCAGCAGGTGGCGCTATGACTGTTACTGAATATAAGCATGATCATGTGTTCAGGACAGAACGCTTATCAAAAGTGTGAAGTTTGGGGCAGATTGGACATTCCATGCCTGAGTTACAGCAAATTCATATTTAATTGCAGTAATATCATTCTATAGCACTTAGCTAAGTGTTTGCTAGTATGTTTTAGCATGTCTCTAGTATGTTGGTAGGATGTTTAGCACCTACTGGCATTTTTTTATATGTTATTAGGAGTCAAGAAAAGTGTTAAACGTCACTTCCTGTTGCCAGCAGGTGGCGCTATGACTATAACTAAATATGAGCATGGACATGTGTTCAAGAGATAACTCTTATCAAACGTGTGAAGTTTGGTGCAAATTGGAAATTGCCTTCTTGAGTAACAAAAAAGTAATGTTTCATTGAATTAGCATTCTTTAGCACTTAGCTAAGCATTGTTAGCATGTTTTAACATGTTTCTAGCATGTTTAGAACTCAATGGCATTTTTAACATGTTGCTAGAACGGCATCAACGTGTTAAACATGTCACTTCCTGTTGCCAGTAGGTGGCGCTATTACTATAAATGAACATTCTCATGTAGATGTATTCAGGCCATGACTCTTATCAAAAGTGTGAAGTTTGGGGCAGATTGGACATTCCATGCCTGAGTTACAGCAAATTCCTATTTAATTGCAATAATAGCATGCTTTAGCACTTAGCTAAGAGTTTGCTAACATGTTTTAGCATGTTTCTAGTATGTTGTTAGCATGTTTAACACTTGCTGGCACTTTTTTATATGTTATTAGGAGTCCATAACAGTGTTAAACATGTCACTTCCTGTTGCCAGCAGGTGGCGCTATGACTGTTACTGAATATAAGCATGATCATGTGTTCAGGACAGAACGCTTATCAAAAGTGTGAAGTTTGGGGCAGATTGGACATTCCATGCCTGAGTTACAGCAAATTCATATTTAATTGCAGTAATATCATTCTTTAGCACTTAGCTAAGTGTTTGCTAGTATGTTTTAGCATGTCTCTAGTATGTTGGTAGGATGTTTAGCACATACTGGCATTTTTTTATATGTTATTAGGAGTCAAGAAAAGTGTTAAACGTCACTTCCTGTTGCCAGCAGGTGGCGCTATGACTATAACTAAATATGAGCATGGACATGTGTTCAAGAGATAACTCTTATCAAACGTGTGAAGTTTGGGGTAGATTGTACATTGCCTTCTTGAGTAACAACAAAGTCCTGTTTCATTGAATTAGCATGCTTTAGCACATAGCTAAGTATTGCTAGCATGTTTTAATATGTTTCTAGCATGTTTAGAACTCAATGGCATTTTTAACATGTTGCTAGAACGGCATCAACGTGTTAAACATGTCACTTCCTGTTGCCAGTAGGTGGCGCTATTACTATAACTGAATTTGAGCATAGACATGTGTTCAGGCCATGATTCTTATCAAACGTGTGAAGTTTGGGGCAGATTGGACATTCCATGCCTGGGTTACAGCAAATTCCTATTTAATTGCAGTGATAGCATGCTTTAGCACTTAGCTAAGTGTTTGCTAGCATGTTTCTAGTATGTTGCTAACCTGTTTAGCACTTGCTGGCTCTTTTTTATATGTTATTAGGAGACCACAACAGTGTTAAACATGTCACTTCCTGTTGACAGCAGGTGGCGCTATTACTATAACTGAATATTCTCATGTAGATGTGTTCAGGCCATGACTCTTATCAAACGTGTGAAGTTTGGGGCAGATTGGACATTCCATGCCTGTGTTACAGCAAATTCCTATTTAATTGCAGCAATAGCATGCTTTAGCACTTAGCTAAGTGTTTGCTAGCATGTTTTAACATGTTTCTAGTATGTTGTTAGCATGTTTAGCACTTGCTGGCACTTTTTTATATGTTTTTATATGTCCACAACAGTGTTTAACATGTCACTTCCTGTTGCCAGCAGGTGGCACTATGACTGTAACTGAATATGAGCATGGTCATGTGTTCAGGACAGAACGTTTATTAAAAGTGTGAAGTTTGGCGCAGATTGGACATTGCCTTCTTGAGTAACAACAACATCCTGTTTCATTGAATCAGCATGCTTTAGCACTTAGCTAAGTATTGCTAGCATGTTTTAACATGTTTCTAGCATGTTTAGAAGTCAATGGCATTTTTAACATGTTGCTAGAATGGCATCAACGTGTTAAACATGACACTTCCTGTTACCAGTAGGTGGTGCTATTACTATAACTGAATGTTCTCATGTAGATGTGTTCAGGACAGAACGCTTATCAAAAGTGTGAAGTTTGGGGCAGATTGGACATTCCATGCCTGAGTTACAGCAAATTCCTATTTAATTGCAATAATAGCATGCTTTAGCACTTAGCTAAGAGTTTGCTAGCATGTTTTAGCATGTTTCTAGTATTTTGTTAGCATGTTTAGCACTTGCTGGCACTTTTTTATATGTTGTTAAGAGTCCATAACAGTGTTAAACATGTCACTTCCTGTTGCCAGCAGGTGGCGCTATGACTGTAACTGAATATGAGCATGGTCATGTGTTCAGGACAGAACGCTTATCAAACGTGTGAAGTTTGGGGCAGATTGGACATTCCATGCCTGAGTTACAGCAACTTCCTGTTTCATGGCGAAACATCGAAATTTGTCAGGCCGCCGAGGACCCGCCCTTTGACGAAAACTCAAGATCTTCGCAATTTAACGTCGCAAAGGCCTTAAGATTACACTCACCAAATTTGAAGATGATCAGATTAAAACTGTAGGAGGAGTTCGTTAAAGTACGAGGCCTGAAAATGGCAAAAACTGCACAAAAATCTGAGAGGAAGTTCAAAATGGCTGACTTCCTGTTGTGTTTAGGGCTATGCTCCAAGAGACTTTTTTGTAGGTATTAGGTCATTACATGTATGTACCGAATTTCGTGCACGTACGTGGAACGTTGCGGGAGGCGCACTCCGTTGAACTTTTATAGGTGGCGCTATCGAGCCATTTTGCCCCGTCCAATTCTGAAACCTATATCAGATGTAAATTTTCGCCAGTTCTGACGCGTGTGCAAAGTTTCGTGAGTTTTCGAGCATGTTTAGGCCCTCAAAAATGCAATTCAATGCGGAGAAGAATAATAATAATAATAATAATTAAAGCTGCAAGCAGCGATGAAAGGGCCCTCGCACCCGTGCCATCGTCACTCGGTGGCTTTAGGAAGACAGAGCATGGTTGGGCAATGTGCATTTAAGGAGGTATAGTAGTTGCTAGCATGTTTAGTATGTTTCTAGCATGCTTAGTACACAATAGTTATGTGGTTAGTTCTGCATTACTGTGTTAACCATGTCAGTTTTTGTTGCCAGTAGGTGGGACTATGTCTATATCTGAATATCGCTATGTAGATGTGTTCAGTGCAGGACTTTTATCAAACGTGTGAAGTTTGGGGCAGATTGGACATTGTATGCTTGAGTTACAGCAAATTCCTATTTAATTGCAGTAATAGCATGCTTTAGCACTTAGCTAAGTGTTTGCTAGCATGTTTTAACATGTTTCTAGCATGTTTAGAAGTCAATGGCATTTTTAACATGTTGCTAGAACGGCATTAACGTGTTAAACACTAGGTGGCGCTATTACTATAACTGAATATTATCATGTAGATGTGTTCAGGCCTTGACTCTTATCAAACGTGTGAAGTTTGGGGCAGATTGGACATTCCGTGCCTGAGTTACAGCAAATTCCTATTTAATTGCAGTAATAGCATGCTTTAGCACTTAGTTAAGTGTTTGCTAGCATGTTTTAGCTTCTAGTATGTTGTTAGCATGTTTAGCACTTGCTGGCACTTTTTTATATGTTATCAGGAGTCCACAACAGTGTTTAACATGTCACTTCCTGTTGCCAGCAGGTGGCGCTATAAATGTAACTGAATATGAGCATGGTCATGTGTTCAGGACAGAACGCTTATCAAAAGTGTGAAGTTTGGCGCAGATTGGACATTGCCTTCTTGAGTAACAACAACATCCTGTTTCATTGAATTAGCATGCTTTAGCACTTAGCTAAGTATTGCTAGCATGTTTTAACATGTTTCTAGCATTTTTAGAACTCAATGGCATTTTTAACATGTTGTTAGAACAGCATCAACGTGTTAAACATGTCACTTCCTGTTGCCAGTAGGTGGCGCTATTACAATAACTGAATTTGAGCATGGACATGTGTTCAGGCCATGATTCTTATCAAACGTGTGAAGTTTGGGGCAGATTGGACATTCCATGCCTGAGTTACAGCAAATTCCTATTCAATTGCAGTAATAGCATGCTTTAACACTTAGCTAAGTGTTTGCTAGCATGTTTTAGCATGTTTCTAGTATGTTGTTAGCATGTTTAGCACTTGCTGGCACTTTTTTATGTTATTAGGAGTCCACAACAGTGTTAAACATGTCACTTCCTGTTGCCAGCAGGTGGCGCTATGACTATAAATGAATATGAGCATGGTCATGTGTTCAGGACAGAATGCTTATCAAACGTGTGAAGTTTGGGGCAGATTGGACATTCCATGCCTGAGTTACAGCAACTTCCTGTTTCATGGCGAAACATCGAAATTTGTCAGGCCGCCGAGGACCCGCCCTTCGACGAAAACTCAAGATCTTCGCAATTTAACGTCGCAAAGGCCTTAAGATTATACTCACCAAATTTGAAGATGATCAGATTAAAACTGTAGGAGGAGTTCGTTAAAGTACGAGGCCTGAAAATGGCAAAAACTGCACAAAAATCTGAGAGGAAGTTCAAAATGGCTGACTTCCTGTTGTGTTTAGGGCTATGCTCCAAGAGACTTTTTTGTAGGTATTAGGTCATTACATGTATGTACCGAATTTCGTGCACGTACGTGGAACGTTGCGGGAGGCGCACTCCGTTGAACTTTTATAGGTGGCGCTATCGAGCCATTTTGCCCCGTCCAATTCTGAAACCTTTATCAGATGTAAATTTTCGCCAGTTCTGACGCGTGTGCAAAGTTTTGTGAGTTTTCGAGCATGTTTAGGCCCTCAAAAATGCAATTAAATGCGGAGAAGAATAATAATAATAATAATAATAATAAACAGAGCAATTCCAAGAGGGTCCTCACACCATCGGTGCTCGGGCCCTAATAATAATAATAATAATAATAAACAGAGCAATTCCAAGAGGGTCCTCACACCATCGGTGCTCGGGCCCTAATAATAATAATTAAAGCTGCAAGCAGCGATGAAAGGGCCCTCGCACCCATGTCATCAACACTCGGTGGCTTTAGGAAGACAGAGCATGGTTGGGAAATGTACATTTAAGGAGGTATATATAGTAAGAGTATGTCAAAGTCAGTTACAAAATGTTTTGTATAATGGTGATAATAGCATGCTTCATGACTCAGCTAAGTGTTGCTAGCATGTTTAGTCTGTTTCTAGCATGCTTAGTACACAATAATTATGTGGTTAGTACTGCATTACTGTGTTAACCATGTCAGTTTCTGTTGCCAGTAGGTTGCGTTATGACTATAACTGAATATGAGCATGGATGTGTGTTCAGGACAGAAATCTTATCAAACGTGTGAAGTTTGGTGCAAATTGGACATTGCCTTCTTGAGTAACAACAAAGTCATGTTTCATTGAATTAGCATTCTTTAGCACTTAGCTAAGCATTGTTAGCATGTTTTAACATGTTTCTAGCATGTTTAGAACTCAATGGCATTTTTAACATGTTGCTAGAACGGCATCAACGTGTTAAACATGTCACTTCCTGTTGCCAGTAGGTGGCGCTATTACTATAACTGAACATTCTCATGTAGATGTGTTCAGGCCATGACTCTTATCAAAAGTGTGAAGTTTGGGGCAGATTGGACATTCCATGCCTGAATTACAGCAAATTCCTATTTAATTGCAATAATAGCATGCTTTAGTCACTTAGCTAAGAGTTTGCTAGCATGTTTTAGCATGTTTCTAGTATGTTGTTAGCATGTTTAACACTTGCTGGCACTTTTTTATATGTTATTAGGAGTCCATAACAGTGTTAAACATGTCACTTCCTGTTGCCAGCAGGTGGCGCTATGACTGTAACTGAATATAAGCATGGTCATGTGTTCAGGACAGAACGCTTATCAAAAGTGTGAAGTTTGGGGCAGATTGGACATTCCATGCCTGAGTTACAGCAAATTCATATTTAATTGCAGTAATATCATTCTTTAGCACTTAGCTAAGTGTTTGCTAGTATGTTTTAGCATGTCTCTAGTATGTTGGTAGGATGTTTAGCACCTACTGGCATTTTTTTATATGTTATTAGGAGTCAAGAACAGTGTTAAACGTCACTTCCTGTTGCCAGCAGGTGGCGCTATGACTATAACTAAATATGAGCATGGACATGTGTTCAAGAGATAACTCTTATCAAACGTGTGAAGTTTGGGGTAGATTGTACATTGCCTTCTTGAGTAACAACAAAGTCCTGTTTCATTGAATTACCATGCTTTAGCACTTAGCTAAGTATTGCTAGCATGTTTTAACATGTTTCTAGCATGTTTAGAACTCAATGGCATTTTTAACATGTTGCTAGAACGGCATCAACGTGTTAAACATGTCACTTCCTGTTGCCAGTAGGTGGCGCTATTACTATAACTGAATTTGAGCATAGACATGTGTTCAGGCCATAATTCTTATCAAACGTGTGAAGTTTGGGGCAGATTGGACATTCCATGCCTGAGTTACAGCAAATTCCTATTTAATTGTAGTAATAGCATGCTTTAGCACTTAGCTAAGTGTTTGCTTGCATGTTTTAGCTTCTAGTATGTTGTTAGCATGTTTAGCACTTGATGGCACTTTTTTATATGTTATCAGGAGTCCACAACAGTGTTTAACATGTCACTTCCTGTTGCCAGTAGGTGGCGCTATAAATGTAACTGAATATGAGCATGGTCATGTGTTCAGGACAGAACGTTTATTAAAAGTGTGAAGTTTGGCGCAGATTGGACATTGCCTTCTTGAGTAACAACAACATCCTGTTTCATTGAATTAGCATGCTTTAGCACTTAGCTAAGTATTGCTAGCATGTTTTAACATGTTTCTAGCATGTTTAGAAGTCAATGGCATTTTTAACATGTTGTTAGAACAGCATCAACGTATTAAACATGTTACTTCCTGTTGCCAATAGGTGGCGCTATTACTATAACTGAATATTCTCATGTAGATGTGTTCAGGCCATGACTCTTATCAAACGTGTGAAGTTTGGGGCAGATTGGACATTCCATGCCTGAGTTACAGCAAATTCCTATTTAATTGCAGTAATAGCATGCTTTAGCACTTAGCTAAGTGTTTGTTAACATATTTTAGCATGTTTCTAGTATGTTGTTAGCATGTTTAGCACTTGCTGGCACTTTTTTATATGTTATCAGGAGTTCACAACAGTGTTAAACATGCCACTTCCTGTTGCCAGCAGGCGGCACTATGACTGTAACTGAATATGAGCATGGTCATGTGTTTAGGACAGAACGTTTATCAAAAGTGTGAAGTTTGGCGCAGATTAGACATTGCCTTCTTGAGTAACAACAACATCCTGTTTCATTGAATTAGCATGCTTTAGCACTTAGCTAAGTATTGCTAGCATGTTTTAACATGTTTCTAGCATGTTTAGAAGTCAATGGCATTTTTAACATGTTGCTAGAACAGCATCAACGTGTTAAACATGTCACTTCCTGTTGCCAGTAGGTGGCGCTATTACTATAACTGAATTTGAGCATGGACATGTGTTCAGGCCATGATTCTTATCAAATGTGTGAAGTTTGGGGCAGATTGGACATTCCATGCCTGAGTTACAGCAAATTCCTATTTAATTGCAGTAATAGCATGCTTTAGCACTTAGCTAAGTGTTTGCTAGCATGTTTTAGCATGTTTCTAGTATGTTGTTAGCATGTTTAGCACTTGCTGGCACTTTTTTATATGTTATTAGGAGTCCACAACAGTGTTAAACATGTCACTTCCTGTTGCCAGCAGGTGGCGCTATGACTATAAATGAATATGAGCATGGTCATGTGTTCAGGACAGAATGCTTATCAAACGTGTGAAGTTTGGGGCAGATTGGACATTCCATGCCTGAGTTATAGCAACTTCCTGTTTCATGGCGAAACATCGAAATTTGTCAGGCCGCCGAGGACCCGCCCTTCGACGAAAACTCAAGATCTTCGCAATTTCACGTCGCAAAGGCCTTAAGATTACACTCACCAAATTTGAAGATGATCAGATTAAAACTGTAGGAGGAGTTTGTTAAAGTACGAGGCCTGAAAATGGCAAAAACTGCACAAAAATCTGAGAGGAAGTTCAAAATGGCTGACTTCCTGTTGGGTTTAGGGCTACGCTCCAAGAGACTTTTTTGTAGGTATTAGGTCATTACATATATGTACCGAATTTCGTACACGTACGTGGAACACAGCGGGAGGCGCACTCCGTTGAAATTTTATAGGTGGCGCTATCAAGCCATTTTGCCCCGCCCAATTCTGAAACCTATATCAGGTGTAAATTTTCGCCAGTTCTGACACGTGTGCAAAGTTTCGTGAGTTTTCGAGCATGTTTAGGCCCTCAAAAATGCGATTAAATGCGGAGAAGAATAATAATAATAATTAAAGCTGCAAGCAGCGATGAAAGGGCCCTCGCACCCGTGCCATCAACACTCGGTGGCTTTAGGAAGACAGAGCATGGTTGGGAAATGTACATTTAAGGAGGTATATATAGTAAGAGTATGTCAAAGTCAGTTACAAAATGTTTTGTATAATGGTGATAATAGCATGCTTCATGACTCAGCTAAGTGTTGCTAGCATGTTTAGTCTGTTTCTAGCATGCTTAGTACACAATAATTATGTGGTTAGTACTGCATTACTGTGTTAACCATGTCAGTTTCTGTTGCCAGTAGGTTGCGTTATGACTATAACTGAATATGAGCATGGATGTGTGTTCAGGACAGAACTCTTATCAAACGTGTGAAGTTTGGTGCAAATTGGACATTGCCTTCTTGAGTAACAACAAAGTCATGTTTCATTGAATTAGCATTCTTTAGCACTTAGCTAAGCATTGTTAGCATGTTTTAACATGTTTCTAGCATGTTTAGAACTCAATGGCATTTTTAACATGTTGCTAGAACGGCATCAACGTGTTAAACGTCACTTCCTGTTGCCAGTAGGTGGCGCTATTACTATAACTGAACATTCTCATGTAGATGTGTTCAGGCCATGACTCTTATCAAAAGTGTGAAGTTTGGGGCAGATTGGACATTCCATGCCTGAGTTACAGCAAATTCCTATTTAATTGCAATAATAGCATGCTTTAGCACTTAGCTAAGAGTTTGCTAGCATGTTTTAGCATGTTTCTAGTATGTTGTTAGCATGTTTAACACTTGCTGGCACTTTTTTATATGTTATTAGGAGTCCATAACAGTGTTAAACATGTCACTTCCTGTTGCCAGCAGGTGGCGCTATGACTGTAACTGAATATAAGCATGGTCATGTGTTCAGGACAGAACGCTTATCAAAAGTGTTAAGTTTGGGGCAGATTGGACATTCCATGCCTGAGTTACAGCAAATTCATATTTAATTGCAGTAATATCATTCTTTAGCACTTAGCTAAGTGTTTGCTAGTATGTTTTAGCATGTCTCTAGTATGTTGGTAGGATGTTTAGCACCTACTGGCATTTTTTTATGTTATTAGGAGTCAAGAACAGTGTGAAACGTCACTTCCTGTTGCCAGCAGGTGGCGCTATGACTATAACTAAATATTAGCATGGACATGTGTTCAAGAGATAACTCTTATCAAACGTGTGAAGTTTGGGGTAGATTGTACATTGCCTTCTTGAGTAACAACAAAGTCCTGTTTCATTGAATTAGCATGCTTTAGCAGTTAGCTAAGTATTGCTAGCATGTTTTAACATGTTTCTAGCATGTTTAGAACTCAATGGCATTTTTAACATGTTGCTAGAACGGCATCAACGTGTTAAACATGTCACTTCCTGTTGCCAGTAGGTGGCGCTATTACTATAACTGAATTTGAGCATAGACATGTGTTCAGGCCATGATTCTTATCAAACGTGTGAAGTTTGGGGCAGATTGGACATTCCATGCCTGAGTTACAGCAAATTCCTATTTAATTGCAGTAATAGCATGCTTTAGCACTTAGCTAAGTGTTTGCTAGCATGTTTCTAGTATGTTGCTAACCTGCTTAGCACTTGCTGGCTCTTTTTTATATGTTATTAGGAGACCACAACACTGTTAAACATGTCACTTCCTGTTGACAGCAGGTGGCGCTATTACTATAACTGAATATTCTCATGTAGATGTGTTCAGGCCATGACTCTTATCAAACGTGTGAAGTTTGGGGCAGATTGGACATTCCATGCCTGTGTTACAGCAAATTCCTATTTAATTGCAGAAATAGCATGCTTTAGCACTTAGCTAAGTGTTTGCTAGCATTTTTTAGCATGTTTCTAGTATGTTGTTAGCATGTTTAGCACTTGCTGGCACTTTTTTTATATGTTTTTATATGTCCACAACAGTGTTTAACATGTCACTTCCTGTTCCCAGCAGGTGGCACTATGACTGTAACTGAATATGAGCATGGTCATGTGTTCAGGACAGAACGTTTATTAAAAGTGTGAAGTTTGGCGCAGATTGGACATTGCCTTCTTGAGTAACAACAACATTGTTCATTGAATTAGCATGCTTTAGCACTTAGCTAAGTATTGCTAGCATGTTTTAACATGTTTCTAGCATGTTTAGAAGTCAATGGCATTTTTAACATGTTGCTAGAATGGCATCAACGTGTTAAACATGACACTTCCTGTTACCAGTAGGTGGCGCTATTACTATAACTGAATATTCTCATGTAGATGTGTTCAGGACAGAACGCTTATCAAAAGTGTGAAGTTTGGGGCAGATTGGACATTCCATGCCTGAGTTACAGCAAATTCCTATTTAATTGCAATAATAGCATGCTTTAGCACTTAGCTAAGAGTTTGCTAGCATGTTTTAGCATGCTTCTAGTATGTTGTTAGCATGTTTAGCACTTGCTGGCACTTTTTTATATGTTATTAGGAGTCCATAACAGTGTTAAACATGTCACTTCCTGTTGCCAGTAGGTGGCGCTATGGCTATAACTGAATATGAGCATGGTCATGTGTTCAGGACAGAACTCTTATCAAACGTGTGAAGTTTGGGGCAGATTGGACATTCCATGCCTGAGTTACAGCAACTTCCTGTTTCATGGCGAAACATCAAAATTTGTCAGGCCGCCGAGGACCCGCCCTTCGACGAAAACTCAAGATCTTCGCAATTTAACGTCGCAAAGGCCTTAAGATTACACTCACCAAATTTGAAGATGATCAGATTAAAACTGTAGGAGGAGTTCGTTAAAGTACGAGGCCTGAAAATGGCAAAAACTGCACAAAAATCTGAGAGGAAGTTCAAAATGGCTGACTTCCTGTTGGGTTTAGGGCTATGCTCCAAGAGACTTTTTTGTAGGTATTAGGTCATTACATGTATGTACCGAATTTCGTGCACGTACGTGGAACGTTGCGGGAGGCGCACTCCGTTGAACTTTTATAGGTGGCGCTATTGGGCCATTTTGCCCCGTCCAATTCTGAAACCTATATCAGATGTAAATTTTCGCCAGTTCTGACGCGTGTGCAAAGTTTTGTGAGTTTTCGAGCATGTTTAGGCCCTCAAAAATGCAATTAAATGCGGAGAATAATAATAATAATAATAATAATAATAATAATTAAAGCTGCAAGCAGCGATGAAAGGGCCCTCGCACCCGTGCCATCAACACTCGGTGGCTTTAGGAAGACAGAGCATGGTTGGGAAATGTACATTTAAGGAGGTATATATAGTAAGAGTATGTCAAAGTCAGTTACAAAATGTTTTGTATAATGGTGATAATAGCATGCTTCATGACTCAGCTAAGTGTTGCTAGCATGTTTAGTCTGTTTCTAGCATGCTTAGTACACAATAAGTATGTGGTTAGTACTGCATTACTGTGTTAACCATGTCAGTTTCTGTTGCCAGTAGGTTGCGTTATGACTATAACTGAATATGAGCATGGATGTGTGTTCAGGACAGAACTCTTATCAAACGTGTGAAGTTTGGTGCAAATTGGACATTGCCTTCTTGAGTAACAACAAAGTCATGTTTCATTGAATTAGCATTCTTTAGCACTTAGCTAAGCATTGTTAGCATGTTTTAACATGTTTCTAGCATGTTTAGAACTCAATGGCATTTTTAACATGTTGCTAGAACGGCATCAACGTGTTAAACATGTCACTTCCTGTTGCCAGTAGGTGGCGCTATTACTATAAATGAACATTCTCATGTAGATGTGTTCAGGCCATGACTCTTATCAAAAGTGTGAAGTTTGGGGCAGATTGGACATTCCATGCCTGAGTTACAGCAAATTCCTATTTAATTGCAATAATAGCATGCTTTAGCACTTAGCTAAGAGTTTGCTAGCATGTTTTAGCATGTTTCTAGTATGTAGTTAGCATGTTTAACACTTGCTGGCACTTTTTTTATATGTTATTAGGAGTCCATAACAGTGTTAAACATGTCACTTCCTGTTGCCAGCAGGTGGCGCTATGACTGTAACTGAATATAAGCATGGTCATGTGTTCAGGACAGAACGCTTATCAAAAGTGTGAAGTTTGGGGCAGATTGGACATTCCATGCCTGAGTTACAGCAAATTCATATTTAATTGAAGTAATATCATTCTTTAGCACTTAGCTAAGTGTTTGCTAGTATGTTTTAGCATGTCTCTAGTATGTTGGTAGGATGTTTAGCACCTACTGGCATTTTTTATGTTATTAGGAGTCAAGAACAGTGTTAAACGTCACTTCCTGTTGCCAGCAGGTGGTGCTATGACTATAACTAAATATGAGCATGGACATGTGTTCAAGAGATAACTCTTATCAAACGTGTGAAGTTTGGGGTAGATTGTACATTGCCTTCTTGAGTAACAACAAAGTCCTGTTTCATTGAATTAGCATGCTTTAGCACTTAGCTAAGTATTGCTAGCATGTTTTAACATGTTTCTAGCATGTTTAGAACTCAATGGCATTTTTAACATGTTGCTAGAACGGCATCAGCGTGTTAAACATGTCACTTCCTGTTGCCAGTAGGTGGCGCTATTACTATAACTGAATTTGAGCATAGACATGTGTTCAGGCCATGATTCTTATCAAACGTGTGATGTTTGGGGCAGATTGGACATTCCATGCCTGAGTTACAGCAAATTCCAATTTAATTGCAGTAATAGCATGCTTTAGCACTTAGCTAAGTGTTTGCTAGCATGTTTTAGCATGTTTCTAGTATGTTGTTAGCATGTTTAGCACTTGCTGGCACTTTTTTTATATGTTTTTATATGTCCACAACAGTGTTTAACATGTCACTTCCTGTTGCCAGCAGGTGGCACTATTACTATAACTGAATATTCTCATGTAGATGTGTTCAGGACAGAACGCTTATCAAAAGTGTGAAGTTTGGGGCAGATTGGACATTCCATGCCTGAGTTACAGCAAATTCCTATTTAATTGCAATAATAGCATGCTTTAACACTTAGCTAAGAGTTTGCTAGCATGTTTTAGCATGCTTCTAGTATGTTGTTAGCATGTTTAGCACTTGCTGGCACTTTTATATATGTTATCAGGAGTCCACAACAGTGTTTAACATGTCACTTCCTGTTGCCAGCAGGTGGCGCTATAAATGTAACTGAATATGAGCATGGTCATGTGTTCAGGACAGAACGCTTATCAAAAGTGTGAAGTTTGATGCAGATTGGAAACGTGTTAAACATGACACTTACTGTTACCAGTAGGTGGCGCTATTACTATAACTGAATATTCTCATGTAGATGTGTTCAGGCCATGACTCTTATCAAACGTGTGAAGTTTGGGGCAGATTGGACATTGCCTTCTTGAGTAACAACAACATCCTGTTTCATTGAATTAGCATGCTTTAGCACTTAGCTAAGTATTGCTAGCATGTTTTAACATGTTTCTAGCATGTTTAGAACTCAATGGCATTTTTAACATGTTGCTAGAACGGCATCAACGTGTTAAACATGTCACTTCCTGTTGCCAGTAGGTGGCGCTATTACTGTAACTGAATTTGAGCATAGACATGTGTTCAGGCCATGATTCTTATCAAACGTGTGAAGTTTGGGGCAGATTGGACATTCCGTGCCTGAGTTACAGCAAATTCCTATTTAATTGCAGTAATAGCATGCTTTAGCACTTAGCTAAGTGTTTGCTAGCATGTTTCTAGTATGTTGATAACCTGTTTAGCACTTGCTGGCTCTTTTTTATATGTTATTAGGAGACCACAACACTGTTAAACATGTCACTTCCTGTTGACAGCAGGTGGCGCTATTACTATAACTGAATATTCTCATGTAGATGTGTTCAGGCCATGACTCTTATCAAACGTGTGAAGTTTGGGGCAGATTGGACATTCCATGCCTGTGTTACAGCAAATTCCTATTAAATTGCAGCAATAGCATGCTTTAGCACTTAGCTAAGTGTTTGCTAGCATGTTTTAGCATGTTTCTAGTATGTTGTTAGCATGTTTAGCACTTGCTGGCACTTTTTTATATGTTTTTATATGTCCACAACAGTGTTTAACATGTCACTTCCTGTTGCCAGCAGGTGGCACTATGACTGTAACTGAATATGAGCATGGTCATGTGTTCAGGACAGAATGTTTATTAAAAGTGTGAAGTTTGGCGCAGATTGGACATTGCCTTCTTGAGTAACAACAACATCCTGTTTCATTGAATTAGCATGCTTTAGCACTTAGCTAAGTATTGCTAGCATGTTTTAACATGTTTCTAGCATGTTTAGAAGTCAATGGCATTTTTAACATGTTGCTAGAATGGCATCAACGTGTTAAACATGACACTTCCTGTTACCAGTAGGTGGCGCTATTACTATAACTGAATATTCTCATGTAGATGTGTTCAGGACAGAACGCTTATCAAAAGTGTGAAGTTTGGGGCAGATTGGACATTCCATGCCTGAGTTACAGCAAATTCCTATTTAATTGCAATAATAGCATGCTTTAGCACTTAGCTAAGAGTTTGCTAGCATGTTTTAGCATGCTTCTAGTATGTTGTTAGCATGTTTAGCACTTGCTGGCACTTTTTTATATGTTATTAGGAGTCCATAACAGTGTTAAACATGTCACTTCCTGTTGCCAGCAGGTGGCGCTATGACTATAACTGAATATGAGCATGGTCATGTGTTCAGGACAGAACTCTTATCAAACGTGTGAAGTTTGGGGCAGATTGGACATTCCATGCCTGAGTTACAGCAACTTCCTGTTTCATGGCGAAACATCGAAATTTGTCAGGCCGCCGAGGACCCGCCCTTCGACGAAAACTCAAGATCTTCGCAATTTAACGTCGCAAAGGCCTTAAGATTACACTCACCAAATTTGAAGATGATCAGATTAAAACTGTAGGAGGAGTTCGTTAAAGTATGAGGCCTGAAAATGGCAAAAACTGCACAAAAATCTGAGAGGAAGTTCAAAATGGCTGACTTCCTGTTGGGTTTAGGGCTACGCTCCAAGAGACTTTTTGGTAGGTATTAGGTCATTACATGTATGTACCGAATTTCGTGCACATACGTGGAACGTTGCGGGAGGCGCACTCCGTTGAACTTTTATAGGTGGCGCTATCGAGCCATTTTGCCCTGTCCAATTCTGAAACCTATATCAGATGTAAATTTTCGCCAGTTCTGACGCGTGTGCAAAGTTTCGTGAGTTTTCGAGCATGTTTAGGCCCTCAAAAATGCAATTTAATGCGGAGAAGAATAATAATAATAATAATAAATATAGCTGCGAGCAACGATTACGGGCCCAAGCCGGTGGCACCGCAACCCCGATGCCTTTAGTTACCTAAAGACACCGGGGTGGCGGTGCCGCCGGCTTGGGCCCGTAATCGCTGCTCGCAGCTATATTTATTTATATATATACAGTATATATATAACAAAAGATATATACATTATATATATATCAGACAAGTAATATTCTCTGTCTTGTCACTTCACAAAAAAATGGTACAAATTGTACTACTGACTATTTAAACAGAGCAGTGTAATTTTGATAAGTTAGGTTGACTATTTTATAATTATATTTTATTAGGGCTATAATGAACAGGCTGCGATGTCAAGATTGCAATGCTGGTGTGTGTGTGTGTGTGTGTGTGTGTGTGTGTGTGTGTGTCGTGGGCGTGATTGAACAGTGGAGACATAAAAATATACTTTATGGTGCTAACTTTAAAATTGAAATAAAATGCTCACGGCTGCACGGGAATTCATTCCTACTTCCATAGGAATTCATTGAAAAATCTCGCTCTGCTCCCAACCATAATCAATGACAGTGCGGACGAACATATTTTACTTTCGTTTTTAAGTTAGCGATTCAAAAGCCCCCAGCAGTGTCACACGTCAATTAACCGGTGGTAAAATTATATTCTCACTGTCACATACATAGTATAGGCCGCCTACCTGAAAGAGAGTTTAGCTTGCCCGACCATAGTAGCCTGATTAGAACGTCAATGACAAAAAAATAACTTGGGAATCACTAAAACGAGAGATTATTCTAATTATATTACATTAATTTTAAGTTGCAATCAACAGTTGATAATAAATGTATTACTGATCAATGGTAACGAGGTTGCGCTGCTGAGGCTCGTGCAGCTTCTCCAGGAGAAACGTAAACAACTGAGCGCAGCACACAAAAAAGAAACCCAGTTAACAACATACTGACTATAAAAATTACAAATATGGAGTTTTTATATATTTTATAACATATGATAAGAGCAACCTCACTTGACGAGTAGGCTGTGTTTCCTGAATACAATCACGATTGAAACTGCGACATTGATTTCATCAACAGGTTAATAAACAGTTACAATTAAGTCACTTACATTTAAGATGCAATATTGACTGTTTTTGTTCTGTTTCAGCAGCAAAAATAGTTAAACCAAGATCACAGCAGAACCATCGCGCATCTCACAGCAACTTGTTTTCTCATTTCTGAATGATTCAGCATTTTGAACGAATCGGTTGACTCAAAGATTCAATGACCAATCCATAAACATCTGTCTCAATCATGAATGACTCAGTCATTCGAACGAATCGTTTGAACAAATTAATTAATGACTCGCTCATTAAGACGATCGCCTGGCGACACCTAATGGCGGTTTAGTGTTATGTTTAAAAGTATCATTCTTTCCAACGTGTGTGCACCATTATCAATGTCTGTGCGGACGTCTTTACTTTCACTTTTATATTAGCGATTTAAAAGCACCCGCTCGTGTCACACATCGATTAACCAATGGGAAAATATCCTCACAGTCATATACCTAATAAATTTATATTTAAATACAATAGGCCTACCTAGTAAAACGTTTTATATACTATTTGGATATCCTTTTGGACACAAGAGGGCAGTATAGCCCTATGTTTGCTTTTTTGTTGAACCAAATAGCACTAAATAGCCTGTTCATAACTTTTTCATACTTCTTGAATTGCAAAAACAGAATAAAATGGGTTTAGTTCTAATATTTGTATAATTTTATATAAAAATAAATGGTGTATAATTACATTTTTAGAAGTTATGAGATGTTTCCTGCTTCCTTTTTGACATTAATTTAATCCCTCGCCATAGCAAAACCGTTTGAGATATTCAATATCCGTTCACAATTTAGCATCTTTAATGTATTTTCATCATGTTGAAAAAGTTTGGTGGGAATAAAATAAATATTTTAAGAGGAGTGGCTAAAAATTTAGA